>NC_135886.1:40125077-40725077 GCF_964194155.1 Cetorhinus maximus | reverse complement strand
CAATGAATTAAATGTTCAGATCATCTATCTTTTTTGCAATCTTGATGAAGTCACTGGCGAGAACCTCCCAGCTTTTCATTGAAATAGTGCCATGGAATTTTTTTAAGATCGATTGAGAAGGACGGGCAGGACCTTAATCGGGTTAAATTAATGCCAAATATCAGGGGATGGGCCAAACTCCAAACTTCGACTGTCTCATCCATAACTATCCGGGATTTTTCTAGCTTTTTTAGATATTTCCCATTAGAATTACACAATATTCTGAATAAAGTACTCAGTCTTTTGATCTGTGACATACGGGCACACACCTTGTCACCTTCCCTGGCATTTCAGTCCTTTCAAAATACACAATTCAAACCTTCCATTTAATTTTTAACATGTTAAAGAAATGCTACAGCAGTTGTCTGGGGAAAGAGAAAGTGTTTTATATTTTATTATGATCTAAAGGTACAAGTAAAGATTTCTTCTAGTTTATTGTTTGCACACTGCCTCCTTGCACCTGCCCTGAAATCCAGCAGCCCAAAATGTCAGCAGATAATTGTTTTGCACTACCTTGAATACAGCTGAGTTTTGAGATCACTGATGTTTCACTTGTTCTTCTGCAGAGCAGGTTCAATCTTGCTTGTCACAGGGACTTGCTGTTGATGAGATGACTAGGACTGGGAAAGAATAACTGTGTGATAGAATCGATCAAAACAGAAGCAGGCTTTGAAACAGGGTCTGCCTACCGAGGATGCACAGCTCTTCACAAAACCGTTTCATTGCACACATGAGAAAACCAAATTGTATTTACTTACATGGGCAAGGAGAACAGTCAATCACTTCATAAGCAGTTATTGAAAATAAGGGCTCCTTTTTCACACAGGCAACAACTAAAACTAAATACTTACAGCAACCATTCATGGTAAAGTAAAAACTCTTGATTATGAGGATAAGAGATGATTAGGAAATTAAATTGCTACAAATAAATCTCTGGTTTTCAAGGGGCTTGACTATTTGGTAGCAAAACTAGAGCAGCATATCAAGTAAGGATCATATTAGATTCATTAGTCAATATTACCTAAAGGCTAAACACTTGACTCGATTTAATTGCATGTAAATTATTCCTATCCCCATAGCTGAAGAGTTAAGCTGCTTAGAAGCCAGGAATTGCACAGCGGTAATTAAAATTTTATATTGAGATTCCTTGATCATCACAGCAGTCTCTATAGCTCAATCACTGGGAAAATGACTTTTAATTTTTAACAATAGAAAGATAACCCATTGGGCTTGACCAGAAGAGGTTAATAACCTTGAACTCTTGCAATTAGAGTACATGGAAATTTCACTCCAGATGTGGCAAGAAGCTAGCTGCTTGCATTTTGACCAATTGAGACAGATGGTATCATTGCAACTCTGAGGCTTGCTAATTAATTTCTGTCCTAATCACAAGATTTTATGGAATACATATTTTCACTTAAAAAGAAGGGATAGTTGACAATTGTTTTTAAAAAGTAGATGGTGTTGACTTCTCTTGCACAGATGAAAGTAGCCACTATCAGAGATATATTAAACCTTCATCTGCAATAAACCAGAAACAAAATTATATCAGAGCTTTCCAGTCCAGCTCTAACCACAGAAGCGTTGAACCCTCGGAGAATCCCACTTCTTTTTAATGTTACTTGCCAAAAATGTTATTGTTTAATTACCACAGGATGCATTTTTTTTTAAAACTGTGAAATAAAAGGAAGTCTTCCTTAACAATTTGTGTGAAGGGCAATTATTCTTGTAACAATATTTGTTTAAAGAATAAGAGATTGCAGCTTTGACTAAGTAGTTAAGAGAACTATCCAAGCGGATCATAAACTAAATTATCTGCTGTATAGACCATGCCCTCATTCTCTGTCAGCATTTCTCTCTCAACTGTATTAGTTGTATCTTTAAGTAACAGTATTAACTCACTGGTGTGCTGTAAGAGAGTAGGGAAAAGTGGGTGAGATAATAATCAAAAAAGAGTTCTGAGTGTGACAAATAAGAAGATAGATTTTTAAATAAACCTTATTATGTTACTGGGAAAAGTCTCAAAGTGCTTCACACGAAGAATCGCTTTGAAGTGCAGTAACTACTGCTATTTAGGGATTTTCATCTGCAAGACCAACAAACAACAATTGAGATGTAAACCATTTAAATCTGCTTGTGGCTTACAGTAAAGCATCAGCCATGATATTCCCCTGCTGTTCCTTAATTATTCAGATGGAATATTTAGCAGCCAACATTTTAGCTGGGTACGATGTCAAAAGCCAACCCAACATATTCGAACCTGCCCACTCCTGATTTGAATGGAGGTAGGATGGGCTCTGGGACAAACCCACTCCCAGGAATCAGGCCATTCATTTAAATATTTTAATGAGCTGCTTGCCTCAGATGTTATCTCCCGTCCAACTTTGACACTGACTAGGCCTTGGGAAATCTGGTAGCTAAAGAAAGGTGAGGAGGCAAGTAGAAAAGGTAAGTGCTTTTCCAGCACTCCTTGTGGGCCAGGAGGAGCAGGAGTGCTTCCTCCGAGTCCACCAAAGTAAGCTGCTTTCCTCCCTGTACGTGGGCACTACCCCACCAGTAATTTCCCCAATCTCTGCCCCAATTTCTCTCTCTCTCCCTGTGAAGCCCCCGATCACCTGTCCACTCTCCACGCATGCTGTATCCAACACTCCGCATTCACCCCCACCATGATCTCTACCCTGGCAGTAGGAAACCTCCTTCCTTCCTCCTGGGCTCTGGCCTCTTCTGCAGTTCTCCCCACCCAACAGGAAGCTAAGCCTGTCAATCAGACTGACTTTCAGGAAGGAAATCTATTAACAAGAAAGCCACGTACGCTGTGGAGTTAAAATTCCTATTTGGAGAAACCCAGACTTTAGGGTCCCAACTAGAAACACTCTTCCTGGCTTGGAGATCTCACTCCGGGGCCTCAGTTTATCATCTCTCTTTGAAGGAATTTGTGGAATGTCTACGAGATGGCTTTTTGGAGCAGCTTGTGGTGGAGCCCACTAGGGAACAGGCAATTCTAGATTTAGTGATGTGTAATGAAGCAGATTTGATAAGGGAGCTTAAGGTCAAGGAAACCTTAGGAGGAAGTGACCATAATATGATTGAATTTACCCTGCAATTTGAGAGGAAAAAGCTGGAATCAGATGTAACGGTATTACAGTTGAATAAAGGCAACTACAGAGGCATGAGGGAGGAGCTGGCCAGAATTGACTGGGAGATGAGCCTTGCAGGAAAGATAGTGGAACAGCAATGGCAGGAGTTTCTGGGAGTAATTTGGGAGACACAGCCAAAATTCATCCCTAGGAAGAAGAAGCATACTAAAGGGAGGACGAGGCAACCATGGCTGACAAGGGAAGTCAGGGACAGCATAAAAGCTAAAGAGAAAGCATACAATGCGGCAAAGAGCAGTGGGAAACCAGGGGATTGGGAAGCCCACAAAGACCAACAGAGGACAACTAAAAAAGAAATAAGGAGGGAGAAAATTAAATATGAGGGTAAACTAGCCAGCAATATAAAAGAAGATTGTAAGAGTTTTTTTAGATATATAAAGTGTAAGAGAAAGGCAAAAGTGGACATTGGGCCGCTGGAAAATGACGTTGGAGAAGTAGTAGTGGGGAACAAAGAAATGGCAGAGGAATTGAATAGGTACTTTGCGTCAGTCTTCACAGTGGAAGACACGAGTGACATCCCCAAAGTTCAAGAGAGTCGGGGGGCAGAGGTGAGTATGGTGGCCATTACCAAGGAGAAGGTGCTAGGAAAACTGAAAGGTCTGAAGGTGGATAAATCACCTGGACCAGATGGATTACACCCCAGAGTTCTGAAGGAGATAGCTGAAGAGATAGTGGAGGCGTTAGTGGTGATCTTTCAGGAATCACTGGAGTCAGGGAGGGTCCCAAAGGACTGGAAAATTGCTAATGTAACCCCCCTGTTTAAGAAAGGAGTGAGGCAAAAGACGGGAAATTACAGGCCGATTAGCCTGACCTCGGTCATTGGTAAGATTTTAGAGTCCATTATTAAGGATGAGATTTCAGAATACTTGGAAGTGCATGGTAAAATCGGGCAAAGTCAGCATGGTTTCATCAAGGGGAGGTCATGCTTGAAAAATCTGTTAGAATTCTTTGAGGAGGTAACGAGTAGGTTAGACAAAGGAAAGCCAATGGATGTTATCTATTGGACTTCCAGAAGGCCTTTGACAAGGTGCCGCACAGGAGGCTGCTCAGTAAGATAAGAGCCCATGGTGTTAGAGGCAAGGTACTAGCATGGATAGAAGATTGGCTGTCTGGCAGGAGGCAGAGAGTGGGGATAAGGGGGTCCTTCTCAGGATGGCGGCCGGTGACTAGTGGAGTTCCACAGGGGTCAGTGTTGGGACCACAACTTTTCACTTTATACATTAATGATCTAGATGAAGGAACTGAGGGCATCCTGGCTAAGTTTGCAGATGATACAAAGATAGGTGGAGGGACAGGTAGTATTGAGGAGGCGGGGAGGCTGCAGAAGGATTTGGACAGGTTAGGAGAATGGGCAAAGAAGTGGCAGATGGAATACAACATGGGGAAGTGTGAGGTCATGCACTTTGGTAGGAAGAATAGAGGCATAGACTATTTTCTAAATGGGGAGAGAATTCAGAAATCTGGAATGCAAAGGGACTTGGGAGTCCTAGTCCAGGATTCTCTTAAGGTTAACTTGCAGATTGACGCGGTAGTTAGGAAGGCAAATGCAATGTTGGCATTTATTTCGAGAGGACTAGAATATAAAAGCAGGGATGTGCTGCTGAGACTTTATAAGGCTCTGGTCAGACCACATTTAGAATATTGTGAGCAATTTTGGGCCCCGTATCTCAGGAAGGATGTGCTGGCCCTGGAGACGGTCCAGAGGAGGTTCACGAGAATGATCCCAGGAATGAAAGGCTTAACATATGAGGAACGTTTGAGGACTCTGGGTCTATACTCGATGGAGTTTAGAAGGATGAGGGGGAATCTGATTGAAACTTACAGAACACTGAAAGGCTTGGATAGAGTGGTCGTGGGGAAGATGTTTCCAATAGTAGGAGAGACTAGGACCTGAGGGCACAGCCTCAGAGTAAAGGGAAGACCTTTTAGAACAGAGATGAGGAGAAACTTCTTTAGCCAGAGAGTGGTGAATTTATGGAATTCATTGCCACAGAAGGCTGTGGAGGCCAGGTCATTGAGTGTATTTGAGACCGAGATAGATAGGTTCTTGATTGGTAAGGGGATCAAAGGTTATGGGGAGAAGACGGGAGAATGGGGTTGAGAAACTTATCAGCCATGATTGAATGGCGGAGCAGACACAATGGGCCGAATGGCCTAATTTCTGCTCCTATGTCTTATGGTCTAAGGACAACATCATCTGGGTAATGCAGCTTTCCTTCAATTTTGCTTTAGGATACCAGCAAAATGACCTCCTTATCTTGAAGTAGCGTTGAACCCCAAACCTTCTGACTACTAACGGTGTCAAGCTGACTCGCGTGTGTAATGTGGCTTGAGCAGTGGTTAGGACATTTTTCAGACCCCTGAGTAAAAAAAACACAAAATAGCTTCTGAAAATGAGAGGTTGTAACAGGCAAAAGGAGTGACCACATAAAAACTAAATTTTATGTTGTATATTTGTTAACTGTGAAAGTAAGTGACAGCCAAACCACAAAGCTCCTCTGGCTACTGTGCACATCACAAAATGCCTGGTGCCTTGCCTTGGTAGTATGTGTATGAGAAAAACCAAAGTAAATGATGATATTATCCAACCTTCCTGAAGCCACTGTGCTTGATTGGAAATTAAACGCATTACATGATTGCTGAAGCCTGCAGATATTGAGCAAGTCTTTAAGCAAGAAGATTAAAACTCGCATGAGCAGTAGAGAGCTCTGAATCATTAGGGCACCCAGATTTGCATATTCTTGAGTTAATGACATAAATTTGTTCAGCTCTTTTATCCATTTTTGGACAAACACTGTAATGAGGTCTAGAGCTGAGGGGGAACTCAAACTGAGCATCAGTGAGCAGGTTATTGCAGTGTATGTGCCACTTGATCGCACTGTTGATGACACCTTCCATCTCTTTGCTGATGATTGAGAGTAGACTGATGGGGCAGTCATTGGCTGGGCTGGATTTGTCCTGCTTTTTGTGGACAGCACATACCTGAGTAATTTTCCACATTGCTGGGTAGATGTTTGTATTGTAGTTGACTGGAACAGCTTGGCCTTGTTCTGGAGCACAAGTCTTCAGCGCTACAGCTGGAATGTTGTCAGGGCCTTTGCGATATCCAGTGTCTTCAGCAATTCCTTGCTATCACATCGAATGAATCAAATTGGCTGAAGACGAGCATCTGTGATGCCAGGGGGAGGCCAAGATTGATCATCCACCCTCCACTTCTGGCTAAAGATGGTTGCAAATGCCTCAGCCTTGTCTTTGCCACTGATGTGCTGGGCTCTCCCATCCATTGAGGATGGGAATATTAGTGGAGCCTCATCCTCTGGTTAGTTGTTTAATTGTTCATCACCATTCACGACTGGATGTGGCAGGACTGTGTTCTAACCCTTTGATTGTGGGATCACTTTGCCCTGTCTATGACATGCTGCTTCCATGTAGTGTGAGAAGGCTGCAGATTGAATACAGTATATGCAAAACTCTAAGGAAATTCTATTTGGCATTCAAATAAAGCTATGTAAATAAAATTAACCCCATGATGAAAACAGTCCTCCACTTTAGAGAATCCATCACAATAAGTTTGGCCCCTCTACCTGTAAAAATCCATCCAATGCAAAGGTGCTATCCTTGAAATGAGTAGTATCCTCCTACACTGTCGAAATAAAGTCAGTCAAACTCCAACCTTCTACTTCACTCTAATTTAGAGGAAAATCAATCTCCAGGGGTAGTTTTATAGACCGGGAGATTTATTTTGCAACACCAACATTCCCTCCCCTCCCTTTAATATGCTTGGACGGACTTTCTGGAGCAAATTTGCATGTTAATTCAATAAAATGTAATAAATGTAGTATTAAATTTAGTAGATGCAACAGGTAACACTGAACTTCTCATTCATCTTCTTGCTGTATGTCATGTTTTTCCTTAATTAATAATTTAATTGAATATCAGTGATAGGTGAATCTTTCATCCTTATAAAACCTTAATCTGCAATCGAAGTTAATATCCATGGGATTATTTTGAAGCTGCTTTAGTGTGAATGCTTCATGAAGCTAATTTTCATCCATGCATTTTAGCACTGCCAGATCCCAGGTACCAGGTTAAAATGGCGCTTTTGCCCCAGCACTGCTATTTGTTGAGGGCCTGCGACAGGAACATTGTCAGGTGGTTAACAGTGAGGTTGAGTGTCTTGGGCTACAGGAATATATAGACGGGATGGTCAAATGGGCAGATAAGTGGCAGATGGAATTTAACCCTGAAAAGTGTGAGGTGATACACTTTGGAAGGAGCAATTTGACATGGAAGTATTCAATGAACGGCATGGCACTAGGAAGTTCTGAGGAACAAAGGGACCTTGGCGTGTGTGTCCATAGATCTCTGAAGGCAGAGGGGCATGTTAGTGGGGTGGTGAAAAAGGCTTATGGGACACTTGCTTTTATCAATCGAGGCATATATTACAAAAGTAGGGAGGCCATGTTGGAGTTGTATAGAACCTTGGTGAGGCCACAGCTGGAGTACTGTGTGCAGTTCTGGTCGCCACATTATAGGAAGGATGTGATTGCACTGGAGAGGGTGCAGAGGAGATTCACCAGGATGTTGCCTGGGATGAAACATTTAAGTTATGAAGAGAGGCTGAATAGACTTGGGTTGTTTTCGTTGGAGCAGAGAAGACTGAGGGGCGACCTGATGGAGGTGCACAAGATTATGAGGGGCATGGACAGGGTGGATAGGGAGCAGCTGTTCCCCTTAGTTGAAGGGTCAGTCACAATGGGGCATAAGTTCAAGGTGAGGGGCAGGTGGTTTAGGGGGGAGGTGAGGAAAAACTTTTTTACTCAGAGGGTGGTGACAGTCTAGAATGTGCTGCCTGGGAGGGTGGTGGAGGCGGGTTGCCTCACATCCTTTAAAAAGTACCTGGATGAGCACTCGGCACGTCATAACATTCAAGGCTATGGGCCAAGTGGTGGTAAATGGGATTAGGTAGGTAGGTCAGGTGTTTCTCACGTGTCGATGCAGACTCGATGGGCCGAAGGGCCTCTTCTGCACTGTGTGATCCTGTGATTCTGATTCTGTGATTGTCCTGGTGGTGATCTCCTTCATTGCTCAGGTATGTTCATCTTGCTGAGAATTATGAGCATTGGGCAGAATGGTCCGAGATCTGCACGGTGCAATAGTGGGCAGGAAAAAGATGCTTTTTCAGCTGGCCGAAATGGTGGGTTTTCAGACCATATTGCCCCAATTCTGCCTCATTAACTATGCATTGCCGGGAAACACGCTGTTTTGATGGCTGGTGGGTTCTCATTCGCCCTCCACACCATCACCTCACTGCTTCATCACACTAGGCGCCATATTTAAAGTGAAGCCACGCGCACACCTCTCAGTTTTCCAGCCCAGGACCGCTGCACAGAGAATGTCCCCGTGGCGCCAAATCCTGCAGCAGCTGGCAGATGTGACCGGCCAGCTCCCTAGACATGCGCAGTCTTCAGCAACACTGGTTCTCAGTCATCTGCAGGAAAGAAAGGTAGCATTTATAGGCCCTGGGTCTAGCTAGATGCCGACCAGCAATGGCTCGCTGTGGCTCTTCAGTGGTGTGTACAGGATCCCCAACTGCATCTTCTTCCAGAGGGTGCAACTCCTCCCTCTGCCCAGCCAGGCACCTCCGTCGCTCTCTTTTCCTTTGTCTTCGAGGCATGGAGCTAAGTCACCAGGCTCCATGCTCCTGATGTACTCCTCCTGCAAGATGAAATAGAGAGACGCGTGTGTCAGCTTGGGTGTACTAAGAACCTGTCCTGGTTAAGTGTGAAGGCCCCTTAACGCATCCCAGAGAGTGCTGGCCACCACTTGGATGGCCCGAGTTTAGTGCGCTGCATGGCTGCCCAAAACCCCACCCACCTCCGCCCCACTCCGCCTGACCGATTGGCAGCAGCTTTGCCCACTGGACTGCATGATGTGCTCTCAGCTCAGGCACAGGCATTCTCCTAACCCACACTGCATGGCTGTGTTGTTAGCTTGAACCATGGGAGAGACTGGTCCAAACCAGGAAACACCTCCAGCAGCGACTGCTCCACGGCCAGTTTTAGCAAGGAGATTGTACGATGTGCTCAGTTGTTCAGCTGTTCTGCAGTCCACTAAAACAGTCATTAGTTTGCAGTCTGTGCCCGAGGGATGAAAAGCTCTGGAGCACTTGGTGGCACTTGAAGGCCTCTGCGTTGCTTGAGTGGGTAGATAAGTTAGAGACCCAACTCCACACATGTTAATGTGGCTGCGTCTGAACTGTCTCAGCTGTGGAGGAATGGCCATTTTATACAAGGTTTCCCTAATGCATGGCCGCTTCCCTCTCCTCTACCCGGCATATGCTTGTGCTCTACCATCGACCACAGTGCAGCCCATGTTCTCCCAAGTTGCTTCAACTGCAGTGCAGCCCTTGCGCCCCCAACTCACCTTGACTGCAGTGCAGCCCTTTCCCACCCCGCAAAGTTGCCTACACCTCGAAGTCCAACAGGTGACCCTGGCGAGCACTGTGCAAACTTACTGTGCACTCACCTCCGAGTTCCCCTCAAAGTGCAGCCTGCCAAGTGCACGCCTTATATATGCTGTTGTGAAACACGTTGGCATGCCATTACGCTGACATGCTCAGATGATCCAAAGTGGGGCGATGATTCTGGCAGGCTGGGCTTACCTGATAAAAACAAAAAACTACTGCGGATGCTGGAAATCCAAAACAAAAACAAAAACAGAATTACCTGGTAAAACTCAGCAGGTCTGGCAGCATCGGTGGAGAAGAAAAGAGTTGATGTTGATGACCCTTCAACAGAACTGAGTGTAGTTAGGAGAGGGGTAAAATATAAGCTGGTTTAAGGTGGGGGGTGGGGTGGGGGGAGAGAAGTTGAGGGTGAGGTGGTTGTAGGGACAAGCAAGCAGTGATAGGAGCAGAGAATCAAAAGATGTCACAGACAAAAGGAACAAAGAGGTGTTGAAGGTGGTGATATTATCTAAGAGAATGTGCTAATTAAGAATGGAAGGCAGGACACTCAAGGTACAGCTCTAGTGGGGGTGGGGTGGAAAGATTGACAAGGTATTAGTTGTAGATTTAAAAATAATGGAAATAGGTGGGAAAAGAAAAATCTATATAAATTATTGAAAAAAACAAAAGGGAGGGGGGAGAAACGGGGTGGGGATGGGGGGAGGGAGTTTAAGATCTAAAGTTGTTGAATTCAATATTCAGCCCGGAGGGCTGTAAAGTGCCTAGTCGGGATGTGAGGTGCTGTTCCTCCAGTTTGCGTTGGGCTTCACTGGAACAATGCAGCAAGCCAAGGACAGACATGTGGGCAAGAGAACAGGGTGGAGTGTTAAAATGGCAAGCGACAGGGAGGTTTGGGTCTTTCTTGCGGACAGACCGCAGGTGTTCTGCAAAGCGGTCGCCCAGTTTGCGTTTGGTGTCTCCAATGTAGAGGAGACCGCATTGGGAGCAACGAATGCAGTAGACTAAGTTAGGGGAAATGCAAGTGAAATGCTGCTTCACTTGAAAGGAGTGTTTGGGCCCTTGGACGGTGAGGAGAGAGGAAGTGAAGAGGCAGGTGTTGCATCTTCTGCGTGGGCATGGGGAGGTGCCATAGGTGGGGGTTGAGGAGTAGGGGGTGATGGAGGAGTGGACCAGGGTGTCCCGGAGGGAACGATCCCTACGGAATGCCACCAGAGGGGGTGAAGGGAAGATGTGTTTGGTGGTGGCATCATGCTGGAGTTGGCGGAAATGGCGGAGGATGATCCTTTGAATGCGGAGGCTGGTGGGGTGATAAGTGAGGACAAGGGGGACCCTATCATGTTTCTGGGAGGGAGGAGAAGGCGTGAGGGCGGACGTCCAGCGGTGGGAAACACAGCCCGCCATTGACAGGCAGAGCGAATAATTGAAAACTGGTTTCACGATGTCGTGAAACCAATTTTTGCCCTTCTCGCCATATTGTCTGCTCACACCGCCAAACACACCTGACGTCAGTGGGCACGGAAAGTTCCGCCCATTGTGTCTCTTCCTTGGATCAAGGCAAAAATATAATCAATTGGTATGGGTTACTGTAGAGAAAATACAGTTCAAACTCCCAATTTGTGCATAAAAATAGTGGTCATGTGACACCATGCAGCAAAATGACCCAATAGGTCCCTTTTTACATTAAATTAAAGTCAAGTTACTTAGGGTATGATATACTTAGACACTTTGAAGTAACGTTGAAACAGTTTAATTGAATTCACAATAAATTAAGAAATAGTTGCAGAATTACCTGGAAAAACTCAGCAAGTCTGGCAGCATCGGCGGAGAAGAAATCAGTTAACGTTTCGAGCCTTCATGGCCCTTCGGCAGAACTGCAGCATAGTTTCAACAAGGGAGAAATATAAATTGGTTTAAGGTGGGTGGGTGGGGGGGGGGGTGGGGAAGAGACACATTGAGGGTGTGGTGTGAGCAGATAATAATCAAAAGATGTCACAGACAAAAGGGTCAAAGAGGTGTTGAAGGTGGTGGTCTTTGTCTGAGAAAAGTGCTAATTAAGAATGGAAAACAGGATATTCAAAGTACAGCTCTAGTGGGGGTGGGGTGGAAAGACTAAAGGTTTTAGTTTTAGATTTAAAAATAATGGAAATAGGTGGGGAAAGAAGAATCTATATAAATTATTGAAAAAAAAGCGGGTGGAGGGGGAAAAAGAAACGGGGTGGGGATGGGGGGAGGGGGATCTCAAGTTGTTGAATTCAATATTCAGCCCAGAGGGCTGTAAAGTGCCTAGTCGGAAGATGAGGTGCTGTTCCTCCAGTTTGCGTTGAGCTTCACTGGAACAATGCAGCAAGCCAAGGACAGACATGTTGGCAAGAGAACAGGGTGGAGTGTTAAAATGGCAAGCGACAGGGAGGTTTGGGTCTTTCTTGCGGACAGACCGCAGGTGTTCCGCAAAACGGTCGCCCAGTTTGCGTTTGGTCTCTCCAATGTAGAGGAGACCGCATTGGGAGCAACGAATGCAGTAGACTAAGTTAGGGGAAATGCAAGTGAAATGCTGCTTCACTTGAAAGGAGTGTTTGGGCCCTTGGACGGTGAGGAGAGAGGAAGTGAAGGGGCAGGTGTTGCATCTTCTGCGTGGGCATGGGGAGGTGCCATAAGTGGGGGTTGAGGAGTAGGGGGTGATGGAGGAGTGGACCAGGGTGTCCCGGAGGGAACGATCCCTACGGAATGCCGTCAAGGGGGGTGAAGGGAAGATGTGTTTGGTGGTGGCATCATGCTGGAGTTGGCGGAAATGGCGGAGGATGATCCTTTGAATGCGGAGGCTGGTGGGGTGATAAGTGAGGACAAGGGGGACCCTATCATGTTTCTGGGAAGGAGGAGAAGGCGTGAGGGAGAATGCGCGGGATATGGGCCGGACACGGTTGAGGGCCCTGTCAACGACCGTGGATGGAAAACCTCGGTTAAGGAAGAAGGAGGACATGTCAGAGGAGCTGTTTTTGAAGGTAGCGTCATCAGAACAGATGCGACGGAGGCGAAGGAACTGAGAGAATGGGATGGAGTCTTTACAGGAAGCGGGGTGTGAGGAGCTGTAGTCGAGGTAGCTGTGGGAGTCGGTAGGCTTGTAATGGATATTGGTGGACAGTCTATCATCAGAAATTGAGACAGAGAGGTCAAGGAAGGGAAGAGAAGTGTCAGAGATGGACCATGTGAAGATGATGGAGGGGTGGAGATTGGAAGCAAAATTAATAAATTTTTCCAGGTCCCGACGAGAGCATGAAGCAGCACCGAAGTAATCATCGATGTACCGGAGAAAGAGTTGTGGGAGGGGGCCGGAGTAGGACTGGATCGTTCCCTCCGGGACACCCTGGTCCACTCCTCCATCACCCCCTACTCCTCAACCCCCACCTATGGCACCTCCCCATGCCCACGCAGAAGATGCAACACCTGCCCCTTCACTTCCTCTCTCCTCACCGTCCAAGGGCCCAAACACTCCTTTCAAGTGAAGCAGCATTTCACTTGCGTTTCCCCTAACTTAGTCTACTGCATTCGTTGCTCCCAATGCGGTCTCCTCTACATTGGAGACACCAAACGCAAACTGGGCGACCGTTTTGCGGAACACCTGCGGTCTGTCCGCAAGAAAGACCCAAACCTCCCTGTCGCTTGCCATTTTAACACTCCACCCTGTTCTCTTGCCAACATGTCTGTCCTTGGCTTGCTGCATTGTTCCAGTGAAGACCAACCCAAACTGGAGGTACAGCACCTCATCTTCCGACTAGGCACTTTACAGCCCTCTGGGCTGAATATTGAATTCAACAACTTGAGATCTTAAACTCCCCCTCCCCCCATCCCCACCCCGTTTCTTTTTCCCCCCCCACCCGCTTTTTTTTCAATAATTTATATAGATTCTTCTTTCCCCACCTATTTCCATTATTTTTAAATCTAAAACTAAAACCTTTAGTCTTTCAACCCCACCCCCACTAGAGCTGTACTTTGACTATCCTGTTTTCCATTCTTAATTAGCACTTTTCTCAGACAAAGACCACCACCTTCAACACCTCTTTGACCCTTTTGTCTGTGACATCTTTTGATTATCTGCTCACACCACACCCTCAATGTGTCTCTTCCCCCCCCCCCCCACCCACCCACCTTAAACCAATTTATATTTCTCCCTTGTTGAAACTATGCTGCAGTTCTGCCGAAGGGCCATGAAGGCTCGAAATGTTAACTGATTTCTTCTCCGCCGATGCTGCCAGACTTGCTGAGTTTTTCCAGGTAATTCTGTTTTTGTTTTGTTTTGGATTTCCAGCATCTGCAGTAGCTTTTAGCTTTTTGTTTTTATCTAAGAAATAGTTGTGTTGATTATGGGGTCCTTATACAGTGACAGCTGGTAGCAGAGTGAGTGACCTGTGCTCAGCTCTGTTTGTGAGGTTAACACATTGACTTACTACATTTGTGTCTTCCAAGAACTTCTCAAACACTGCCCGGTCTCAGTTTATGCATATGGTACCAACAAGGACCTCCTATACTTTGAGAAATGCAACAGTGCAGTTACATTGAGCCATCATGGCATGCGAATGCAGTGAGAAAGGAGATCTTGAAATGCTGTAGCAAACAAGTCTACGAGCCAAGTGCTGGAAAATGGGATTAGAGTAGACACGTTGGGCCAAAGGGCCTCTTTCCGTGCTGTAAAACTCTATGACTCTATGTTTACAGGTTTTTGTACAGCTGCATGCCAGTGACAAATGATGGGAGAACTAGCTGTGGAGCTTGGCTCTCTGCAGCCAACTTGCGATGTAGAGACTGGCCACCAATGGCTGGCATGGTCACCAATATCCTCGACTACAATGCCTGTGCAGCCCACCCGTGTATCTCTCACACACACACGCTCACCCACTCTCTCTCACACACACACTCACCCTCTCTCTCACACACACACCCACTCTCTCTCTCTCACACACACACCCCCATCTCTCTCTCACACACACATTCACCCTCTCTCTCACATACACACCCACTCTCTCACACACACGCACTCATCCTCTCTCACACACACTCACCTTCTCTCTCTCTGACACACACACACACATTCTCTCTCACACACATACCCTCTCTCACACACACACACTCACCCTCTCTCTCACTCACACACACACTCACCCTCTCTCACACACACTCACCCTCTCTCTCACACACACACACTCACCCTCTCTCTCTCACACACACACACTCACCCTCTCTCTCTCACACACACACACTCACCCTCTCTCTCACACACACCCACACTCTCACACACACGCACTCATCCTCTCTCACACACACTCACCCTCTCTCTCTCTCACACACACACTCACCCTCTCTCTCTCTCACACACACACTCACCTACTCTCACACATACACTCACCCTCTCTCTCACACACACTCACCCTCTCTCTCTCACACACACTCACCCTCTCTCTCTCACACACACTCACCCTCTCTCTCTCACACACACTCACCCTCTCTCTTTCACACACACACTCACCCTCTCTCACACACACACACTCACCCTCTCTCACACACACACACTCTCTCATACACGCATACCCTCTCTCTCTCACACACACACACTCACCCTCTCTCTCACACACACCCTCTCTCATACATGCACACCCTCTCTCTCTCACACACACACCCTCTCTCTCTCATGCACACATGCCCTCTCTCTCTCATAAATGCACACCCTCGCTCTCTCATACACACACACAAAGAGGACTATCTTGGCTTTGTGCAACACTGTAAACAAGTGATAGCAAATCAACAGCCATCTATGAACAGTGGGAAATATTTAAAGAAACAATTGCAAATACATTCCATTGAGAAACAAAAACTCAGCAAGAAAGACTCATCTGTGACTCACTCAGGAAGTTAGGAATAGTATTAGGCTAAAAAAGGCTAATAATGTTGCAAAGAAAAGTTGCAGGTTTGAGGATTGTGAGTGTTTTATAAATGAGCTAAGGGCCACCAAAAAGTTAATAAAAAAGGGAAAAAATAGAATATGTGAGTAGACTAGCCAGAGATATAAAAACAGGTTTTAGGAGCTTTTTGAAGCATATAAAAAGAAAGAGAGTAGTGTTATAATCCCAGGTGAGATTACCCCTGGACAAGCCTGATCCCAGAGTGGAACCCAGCTTGATAGATCTTAACTTTTTTTGTTTGTTTAGAAATGTAGAGAGTAGCTACGGAACAGAGGCATAGAAGTCAACTGATGAACTCTTAACAAAAGAATAAAACATTTATTCAACAAGAAAAGATGAGCTATATTACAATACTCCTTTACCTACAACTGTACCTTTACAGATATATACAGATCTGTAAGGATAACACAAGTTACAAAAGCTATATTATACTTCAATGTTCACAGTAAGTACACAGCCCATGTAAACCTATGGCACCCTGTGGTCAGACACTCCACACTCTGAAACCAAGTGCCAGATTCCACCTCAAACAGATGCTATGGATCTCTCCTCAATTTCCCCCAGATGCTTGTCACACCATGAGCCAACCAGTATCACTGAATTCCATCCTTCACTAGAGGGTTTCCAATCTTCACTCTCCAGGACCTCACCTTGGAATCTTCTCCCAAACCAATGCTTTCTCTCAGACACCTTCCACAAGGGTTCACCTCCAGGGTTTCAGACTCTTCTTCTAATGTTCCCTTTCCCTTGGTCACCACATGCACTCAAGCTGTCTTCCATGCACTGTCTCTCACTAACTCAGCCTTAACAGTACATCACTGCTTCACATGCCCATAGCAAAGAGTTACAGACCTTCAGTTGTCTTTTTGAACATTCTTGCAAGCTGTTCTCACCTTAAATCTGAAACTTGGAGTCTTTCTCTCTGCCCCTCACTCTTAGCTTCACTTAACAGGACCTTTTCCCAGGTTCCTGTCCTTCCTTTAACTAGAAGGTCTTCTTTGGACTTTCTCCTCTTCCACTGTCCTGGATTTTTGAGGTGTTTCTTAGCTTGGGACCTTTTTGTTCTTTTGGGAAACCTGCAGTTCCCTCCCCCAGTGTCCAGTCTCTCTGGATCCTGGCCTCAAACTGAACTTAAAACTGCTGTATCTTTAGTTCTGTGTGTATGTCGGTGGGACGAACCTGCCTATCTGGCCCCCTGTTGCTAGGCAACAGCACTGTTCTTCCTACTCCTGTGTGTTTACTTTCACTTTATAGGGGTTGTAAGCATCTCATTAGAAATTCAAGCAACCTTTTAAAGTGAAGCTAAAACTTCATTTGTCTTTTCTTAACACACAGTTACAGAAATACAAATAAGACTTAAACTTTAAAGCTAAAACTCATTCATAACACCCACAAATACAAATATAACTTACTTAAGTTATCTCTATTTCCTAACAGTAACTGAAGTAAATATTGGCCCTTAGAAGCAGAGGCATGAGAAATTATCATGAGGAATGAGGAAATGGCAGAAGCAATGGACAAATATTTTGTGTCTGCCTTCACAGTAGAAGACACAAATTGCATACCAGAAATAGAGGGTAAGCTAGGGACTAAAAAGAGTGAGGAAATTAAGGTAATTCATATTAGCAGAGAAAAAATATTAGGCCAATTTAAGGGACTAAAATCCAACAAATCCCTGGGATCTGATGGCCTACACCCTAGGATTCTAAAAGAGATAGCTGCAGAGATAGTGGAAACGCTGGCTATGGTTTTCCAAAACTCCTTCGATTCAGGAACTGTCCCATCAGATTGGAAATTGCCAAACATAACACAATTTTTCAAGAAAGGAGGGAGAGAGAAAACATCGAACTACAGGGCAGTTAGCCTAACATTCATTGGGAAAATGCTGGAAACTATTATTAAGGAAGTTTTAACAATGGGCACTTAGAAAAGTATAGTACGATTAGAACAAATCAAAAACAGAATTACCTGGAAAAACTCAGCAGGTCTGGCAGCATCGGTGGAGAAGAAAAGAGTCGATGTTTCGAGTCCTCACGACCCTTCAACAGAACTGAGTATAGTTAGGAGAGGAGTGAAATATAAGCTGGTTTAAGGAGGGGGCGGGGTGGAGAGAGAAGTTGAGGTGGGGGTGGGGGGTGGTTGTAGGGACAAGCAAGCAGTGATAGGAGCAGATAATCAAAAGATGTCACAGACAAAAGGATCAAAGAGGTGTTGAAGGTGGTGATATCATCTAAGAAAATGTGCTAATTAAGAATGGATGGCAGGACACTCAAGGTACAGCTCTAGTGGTTGTGGGGTGGAAAGACTGACAAGGTATTAGTTGTAGATTTTAAAATAATGGAAATAGGTGGGAAAAGAAAAATCTATATAAATTATTGAAAAAACAAAAGGGAGGGGGAAGAAACGGGGTGGGGATGGGGGGAGGGAGTTTAAGATCTAAAGTTGTTGAATTCAATATTCAGCCCGGAAGGCTGTAAAGTGCCTAGTCGGAAGATGAGGTGCTGTTCCTCCAGTTTGCATTGGGCTTCACTGGATGCCCAACCGATGCTTCTTCTCCACCGATGCTGCCAGACCTGCTGAGTTTTTCCAGGTAATTCTGTTTTTGTTTTGGATTTCCAGCATCCGCAGTAGTTTTTTGTTTTTAGAACAAATCAACATGGTTTTACTAAAGGTAATTCCTGTATCACAAGTTTAATAGAGTTTTTTGAGGATGTAACTAATAGAATAAAGAGAAACTAGTAGATGTAGTATACTTGGATTTCCAAAAGGCATTCGATAAGGTGCCACACAAAAGGTTAATAGGCAAAGTAGAGGCTCATGGAGTTAGGTGTAATATATTAGCATGGATTGGGATTGGTTAATGGACAGGAAGCTGAGAGTGGGCATAGATGGGCATTCTCAAGTTGGCAGACTGCGACTAGAGGACTGCTGCAAGGATCAGTGCTGGGGCTTCAGCTATTTACAATCTATATTAATGACTTAGGTTAAGAGACAGAGGAATGTATCTAAGTTTTCTGATGATACAAAGCTAGGTGGAAAGGTAAGCTGTGGGGAGGACACTGAAAGGCTGCAAAGAGATAGTGACAGGTTAAGTGCATGGGCAACAAGATGGCAGATGGAATATAATGTGGGAAACTGTGAAGTTATTCACTTTAGTCATAAGAATAGCAAAGCAGAATATTTTTAAAAGGTGTGAAATGTGTAAATGTGTAAAGAGAATTGGGTTTGCTTGTGCAAGGAACATAGAAAGTCAGCATGCAGGTGCAGCATGCAATTAGGAAGGTGAATAGCATGTTGGCCTTTGCCATAGGGGGAATGGAGCACAGAATAAAGAAGTCTTGCAAAAGGCTTTGGTGAGACCACACCTGGAATATTGTGTGCAGTTTTGGTCTCCATATTTAAGAAATGATATATTTGCAATTGAGGCGGTGCAGCGAAGGTTCACTGGGATGATTGGTCCCTGGGATGAGGGGTCTGTCCTATGATGAGAGGCTGAGTAAATAGGCCCTATATCTCTGGAGTTTAGAAGAATAAGAGGTGATCTCAGTGAAATATACAATATTTCAAAGGGGCTTGATACGGTAGATGCTGAGAGATTGTTTCCACTAGCCCGCATATCTAAAACATTGGGGCAGTCTCAGGATAAGGGGCCAATCATTTAGGACTGAGTTGTGAAGAAATTACTTCACTTAAACATTTGTGAATGTTTGGAATTCTCTATCCCAGAGGGTTGTGGATGTTCCATCATTGAATACATTTAAGGCTAGATGTGATAGATTTTTGGTCTCTCAAGGATTCATGGGATATGGGGATCAGGTGGGAAAGTGGACTTGAATCCCAAGATCAGCCATGATTGTATTGATTGGCGGCAAAACAGGCCACTCCTGCTCCTTTTTATTGTATGTTCTTGTGTGTGCTTGTGGGTTTCAGCCCAGTAGAAAATGAATGCCAGCCCTGCTCTTGGCAGTTGTTTGATCCTTCTGCACCTGCTGCCTTGGTGCACAGTACTTCAGAATATGCCCTATCCTTTGGCTTGTTATGACGTGGCAGGTGATATATGCCAGGCGGACCAAATCCACAAGGGAAACTTGGCCATGCTATCACAACAGTTTTGCAATTTGTATTTATTATGAGAAGATTTGTGTACTGAATTCAGAAATAATGAGTCCACTGACACCTTTAGAGATTTAAAAAACTAAATTAAAACATTTATTAACAAAAGAAAAGATTTCAAGCACGTACATAAGGTTACAGTTACTTAATACTATAACAAATCCTAAAATTCCTAATTAACACGACTCCCAACTACACACCCCCTTTAACACAACAGTCCAAAATGGACTTTAAATGTACATGGGCAATGCCAGCAAGTTTACCACAGCACCCACTCGACAGTGGAATTCTAAAGGTTTTCCTTTACTCTTGGTTACTGAACACTGCAGACTTCAGCAAAAGTGGCTGGAGGCTTCCCCAAGGCTGTTTTACATAGTCCCCTTAGATCTTACATGGCCCCCAACATTGCCTTCCATTCTTTTTATGTACGTTTCGCTCTCTTTAATCTGTAAATTCCATTGTTCTATAATGCCTTTGTAAATTTACTTTTCCCATAATTTAAAAATCTTTCATATTTCCAGTATGGTCAGTGCCTTTGGGAATAATAAACACACTGCTTGGCCTTGCTTATCTTGTTAGTTGTAAACATCCTATCAACCCTTTGAAACCCAAGCAACCCATTCACTTATCTAAAATTGCAAATTTCCTTCACACCCTACATGCTAAGCCATCCTCTCTGTTTACTCATTAACATTTCAAATGCCTTTGTCCCTAACTTGTTTTGATCATTTCAAATTTGCAGCCTATCTGGCTCTAATTTAATTAAATCACACAGACAGAACCATCTACCCTCACACCCATAAACCTGCTTTACAATAAACCACAATAATATAATGGAAAAATACATTAGTTTCATGACAGGCTTCTCTGCTATTGCAACCTCTTGTGCATTTTTTTAATTAAACGTGTCAATTAATTAAAACTCGACATTTCAGTCACACTGATCTTCAAGGATAGGCATCATGTTATGGAGCTGTGAGTGAAGTTATGCTTAAAAAAACACATAATTTTTCCTGAGAACTTCAAGATCTTGCTCCAAAAAAAAGGCATATCTACCCTTCCAATCATGTTTTGTCTTTGAGCCTCTGGAATTGTGTTTTTGGTTTACCTGTGCCAGCTAGGACAGCAGGCTGCAGAGAATCATAGAATTAGCAAAGAAAACCCTGTAGATATTTCCTACTGCACTGTGATTTTACAGACTCCTACATTTTGCATGCTCGAATGCTTGCACCTATTTTAAGCCTCATTAAGGCCCCAGATTTGATGCAAAAATATTTAAATTAACTCATAGTACAAATGTGTCTTTCTCATTTTGTTAATCATCCCTTCAGCGCACCAACCCAAAATAACATGTGGGGCTATTTGAATAAAATGAAATGTAATGGATATCGGGAAGTAATTACAAGCCAATAACCAGGAATGGTTCAGATAGCGCCATCAACCGAGACTGAATCTCAAATGGCTTATTACTTTTTTACCTATTTGTTCCTGGGATGTCGCCAAAGATGGCAAAGCTTACCTTTTTATTGTCCATCATTAGTTGCCGTGCGAAGGTAATGGTGGATCTCCTACATTAACTGCTAGAGACCAAGGGATGAAGGATTGGTCATATATGTCTCAGTCAGGATGGTGTGTGGCGTGAAAGGGAATTTATATATAGTAAAGGTTGCAGTGCTGGAAGTTGATGTCAAAGTAAACTTGTTGAATTGCCGCAGTTCATCCTGGAAACTGTACATACTGCAGCCATAGTGTCCCAGCATTAGAAAAAGTGGATGTTGAGTTCACTGGCAAATGGGCTGATGAAGTGAACTGCTCTGCCCTTGAAAAGCTCGCACTTCTTCAGTGAAGTTGTGGCTGTGCCCACCCATGTAAGTGATGAGTATTCTATTACCTTCCTAACTTATAGATGGTGAGCTGGGAGAAAGCTATAAACAGTAGAGGTCCAAAGAGACTTAAAGGGTCCAGGTTCATAGATCATTAAAATGTCATAAACTGATACAGAAGATAATCAAAAGGGCAATGGAATGCTAGTCTTTATATCTAGAAGGAATAGAATACAAGGGTGTGGAAATTCATGCTACAGCTGTACAAAGCCCTGCTTAGGCAACACCTGGAGCACTGTGAGGGATTCTGGGCACCACACCTTAGGAAGGATATATTGGCCTTGGAGGGACTATAGAGGAGATTTACCAGAATGTTACATAGACTCTAAGAATTAAATTACAAGGAGCCATACACAAATAGGATTGTATTCCATGGAATTTTGAAGGTTAAGGGGTAATTTGATTGAAATTTGTAGGTATTAAGGGAAACAAATAGAGGGAAACTATTTCTACTGTTTGGGTTGGGCATAGTTTAAAACTTAGAGGCAGACCTTTCAGGAGTGAAATTAGGAAACATTTCTACATGCAAAAGGCGGTAGAAGTTTTGAAGTCTCTTCTATAATTGGTAATTAATGCTAGATCAATTTTTAATGCTAAATCAGAGATTTTGATGGATTTTTGTTATCCAGGAGTATTGAGGAATATGGGAATAGATGGGCATATGGATATTGATTGCAGATCAGCCATGATCTCATTGAATGGCAGAACAGGCTCAAGGGACTAAATGGCCTACACCTGTTTCTATATCCTATGTTCCTATTATTATGGACAGGAGAGGAAAGATCAACTGGAAACCCAAATTCCTTCCCTTCTATCCATAAGCAGTGTGGTTTATTTTTGGAAAGGTATATATGTGAGTTTTTAAGTACCCATTAGTGTGTCGTCAATTTAGAAGTGCCAGAAGCAGACTTTCGTGGGTTTTATATAAAGAGGATTATTTATTCATACTGTCATGTCCCTAAGACATAAAAGGGATCGTAAACTGTTTAAATCAAACCTTACTTGTTGCTTATTTAAAAAGTGGACCTTGCTGAAACAAAAGATGGCTGCTACAGGTCACATTATTCACAAGTTGACTACAGTTTCTGGAAATTTCCAACAGCAGTTACAGGACAAAAGCTCAACCCTCACCCTTATGGAATCTCACACCTCTCATTGTGAGGACACATTACAATCAATTAAACCTGGAACCAGACGATAACTTGTTTCCCAGCTTGGGTTATAACAAAGGGAGAGCCAGAGAAACGCATTATACACACAGAGGGGCTAAAAGCTACAACCTATCTCCTAAGGGAAACAATGGATTTTGACCAGAAGCATAGGAACTGTTTGTTAGCCTGCAACTGACTCATTAATGAGCAACATCACATGACCTAAGCTTCTCGTCTTTGGAAAGTTTTAATATTACACTTCCAGGCTCACAACTCAGTCTGTTCTTTAAACTCCAGCCTCAAAACATCAAAGCAGGACTCCAGGCTGACCAACAGCCTGCATCAAGTCTAAGCCTCCTTGAAGCCTGTTTCTCTGGAAAGTTCCTGTCATTGCCTGCTGAGTAGGCCAAATTTCTGTATACCAATCTCATCTCACTGTGTAACCATTAACTTTCAAGGAATTCTGCAAACTCCTGTTTCAGCTAGCTGGACCCACCTGAACTGAAGCTCCTCCATGAAGGAACCCTCACTGGATTCTGACTTTCTGGACTCTAGCAATCATGTGAACTGATTTTTTTTTATTATTCATTCATGGGTTGTGGCTTCACTGATTGGGCCAGCATTTATTCCCCATCACTCGTTGCCCTTGAGAAGGTGGTGGTGGGCTGCCTTCTTGAACTGCTGTAGTCCATATGGTGTAGGTACACCCACAGTGCTGTTAGGAAGGGAGTTCCAGGATTTTGACCAGCGACAGTGAAGGAACGGCGATATATTTCCAAGTCAGGATGGTGAGTGACTTGGAGGGGAACTTCCACGCGGTGGTATTTCCATCTATCTGCTACCCTTGTCTTTCTAGATGGTAGTGGTGGTGGGTTTGGAAGGTGCTGTCGAAGCTGGTGAAGCGGTGCTGGTGAATTCCTACAGTGCATCTTGTAGATGGTACACACTGCTGCTACTGTGTGTTGGTGGTGAAAGGAGTGAAAGTTTGTGGATGTGGTGCCAGTCAAGCGGCCTACTTTATCCTGGAAGGTGTCAAGCTTCTTGAGTGTTGTGGGAGCTGCACTCATTCAGGCAAGTGGGGAGCATTCCATCAAACACCTGACTTATGCCTTGTAAATGGTGGACCGGCTTTGGGGAGTTAGGAGATGAGTTACTCGTCACACGATTCCTGGCCTCTGACCTGCTCTTTTAGCCATAGTATTTATATGGCTGGTCCAGTTCAGTTTCTAGTAAATGGTAACCCCTAGGATGTTGATAGTGAACGATTCAGTGGTGATAATGACATTGAACATCAAGGGGCAATGGTTGGATTGTCTCTTGTTGGAGATGGTCATTGCTGTGGCGTGAATGTTATTTGCCACTTGTCAGCCCAAATCTGGATGTTGTCCATTGGATTTGGCTTTGATTGAAATCTTTCTGCTTGGTTTGTTGGGGCTCTTCCTGTTGATACATATCTTTTGTCTTCCTTCTTGAGTGCTCCCCTGTGGGCCATTTTTTGTGGGTTTACATACAGAATACAGTTTTTGAAAGAGATCATGCACAGTCCTCTTCCAGATGCGGATTGACTAGTTGGGTGCTTGATCAGCTGTTGGTTGGTTGATATGTTCCCAAGTTATCTTCCATTGACTTAGCCATATAAGGACTTCTTCCTCTCCTGCTGTGATTACCTGTTTAGTTTCAATCAGCCTCCACTGACTTCAACCAGTTTGGTGCAATAAACAGTTCTTTCCAAATCAAATTGTTGCATTCAAGCCTGCAATTAACAAGTATCGATGTTATTGGCAAGTATTGCACCCATCAAGTTTCCACATAACAAACATTGCTCTGAACCTGTGGCCAGTCCATTAACCCTGTCCTTACAACATGCAGCTTAGTTAGCCTTCTGGTCAATGGTGACCGCCCAATTGTTGATGGCGGGGAATTTGGTGCAGGTGGCACTGTTGTAGGCCGTTGAAGATGGTCAGTACCTGGCACTCATGTGGCATGACTTTGATTGTGACTTCTCAATCCAGACTGGGATCCTCCCCAAATCATAAGAACATAATGCATAGGAGCAGGAGGAGACCATATGGCCCCTCAAACCTGCTCCGCCATTCAATACAATCATGGTTGATCTTCTTCCGCAATACCACTTTCCTGCCTGTTCCTCATGACCCTTGATTCTCTGAGAGACTAAAAGTCCATCTGTCACAGTCTTGAATATACTCAAGGATGGAGCATCCACAAATCTCTGGGGAAGTGAATTCCCAAGATTCACAATCCTCAGAGTAAAGAAATTTCACCTAATCTCGGTCCTAAATAATTGACCCCTTATCCAGAGCCTTGCCCCTGTGTTTTAGATTCCCCAGCTAGGGGAAACAAACTCTCAATGCCTACCCTGCAAAGTTCTATCAGAATCCTAAATGTTTCAATGAGGTCATCTCTCATTCTTATACATTCCAGGGAATGAAGACCCAATTAACTCAACCTCTGATCAGAGGGCATCACTCTCACCCCATGAACAAATCTAGTGAAGCTTTGTTGTATGACCTGCAAGTTAAGAAAATCCTTCCTTACATATAGAGACCAAAATTGTGCACAGTAATCCAGATGTAGTCTCACAAAAGCCCTATACAATTGTAACAAGACTTCCTAGCTCTTGTACTCCAGTCCCCTTGAAATAGTGACCAAAATGCAATTTGTCTTCCTAATTGCTTGCTGTACCTGCTTGCTAATTTTCTGTGTTCCTTGTACAAGTACACCAAAGTCTCTTTCAATATCAACATTTAGAAGTTTTATGCTGTTGTGAACTGATTAGGCACCATTAACATTAAAAAAGAAATCCAAATACCTTGGCAAGGATTTTCTGTGCCCGCTGGCGTCGGGCGTGTCAGCGGCGTGAGCAGACAATATGGCGAGAAGGCCAAAAATCAGTTTCACAACGTCATGTAACCAGTTTGCGATTGTCCACTTCGCCTGTTGATGGTGGGCCGCATTCGGTGTCCAGCTTCTTCAGTGTTGTTGATGCTGCACTCATCCAGGAAAGTGGGGAGTATTCCATTACACTCCTGACTTGTGCCTTGTAGATGGTGAACAGGCTTTGAGGAGTCAGGAGGTGAGTTACTCGTCACACGATTCCTAGCCTCTGACCTGCTCTTGTAGTCACAGTATTTATATGGCTAGTCCAGTTCAGTTTCTGGTCAATGGTAACCCCCAGGATGTTGATAGTGGGGGATTCAGTGATGGTAATGCCATTGAACATCAAGGGACAATGGTTAGATTCTCTCTTGTTGGAGATGGCCATTGCCTGACACTTGTGTGGCGCGAATGTTACTTGCCACTTGTCAGCACAAGCCTGGATATTGTCCAGGTCTTGCTGCATTTGGACATGGACTGCTTCAGTATCTGAGGAATAGCGAATGGTGCTGAACATTGTGCAATCATCAGCGAATATCCCCACTTCTGACATTATGATGGAAGTGAGTGAGATGCTAGTGAATGTGTGATGGGCTTGAGTGTGTGGGTTTAGAGTGATGAGATGGTTGTCATGCCCTGGCTGCACGGATGAGATCATTCATCCTTTATCGGCATTGGGTGGCCAACCTCTTCTGTACAACATTGACATTGATCACCACTGCCATCACCTACCAAGCCGGAGTGATAATGTAGCTGCTCCTCCTATGGCCAGAGTGGGGTTAGAGGACATCACAGCGGGCCTCCATAGCGTACAAAAGGCAATCGAGGGCTGCAGTCTTCTTGCCTTTTGGGGCGATGTCTTCTTTGCTACAATCCTGGGCTGGAAGCACTGAGCGCAGCTGTACTTTAAATGTGGTGCCTGGCGTGCTGAAGTGGCGAGGTGACAGCGTGGCAGGTGAATCGAAGCCTGCCCACCATGGAAATGGCGTGTATCCCGAGAATGCATAATTAATGCGGTGGGTTTGGGATGATACGGTGTGAAAAGCTACCATTGCGGCCGACAGGTGAAACATCATTTTACCCGCCCGCTACTGCACTTTGTGCAAATCTGGGATGATTCCGCCCCTTGTTTTAACCAATGGAGCTTTGCCACAAGATCTCACTATTTTTAAAAATAAAATAACCCTTATTGTTTATAAAAGGCTTAAACAAAACAAACATTATTAGCTTAACAATATGGCTTATAACTTTGTATGTTATGAACTCAAGTTTACTTCTTACTTCCCCCAAGAATTCTCTTCTAAGATATACCAATCTTAAAGTTATTTCTTTCTGTAGGAGCTATCCCCATAAGTATGCCACAGTCCTCTGGAGAATTCTCCTCAGCTCCGGCTATTCTCAGGGGTAAAACTTTCATTTACCATCTCTTGATTGTGGAGATCTCAGTCCTTTGTTCCAGTTACTTTTCCAATACTTCCAAGCTAATCTGATGGTTACTTTATTTTGCAATAAGACACTATGAGGCCCACTGTAGATTCTTCTAATAGCTCCAAACTTGGCAATCTTCCAGCTTCTGTTCCTCACAAGATTTAAACTGAGATTAAGCCTCACCCGCCCTCCACGTGTCAATGATGAAGTTAGTGTTTTACTCTGCTTACAGTGCAGGTCTGTCTAACTGTCATTTATTTTGGCTAACTTCTCTCAGTGAGCTAGAAAACCACATAAGGTCCAAACTGCAACTAAATCTCCCAACAAACAGCCAGATAAATTGAAACCAGAAAACCTTCCTTATCTCCACCCATCTCCATGATGTAGTCTGCTCTGGGCTATCCTCAAACTGACCTTGAAGCTAATTATAATAAAAGTAAAATGTGGCAGATGCTGGAAATCTGAAACAAAAACAGAAAATATTGGAAAAACTCAGCAGGCCTGGCAGGATCTGTGGAGAGAAAAATGGAGTTAATGTTTCAAGTCCGTATGACCCTTCTTCAGAGCTGGAGGGTCATACGGACTCGAAACATTAACTCTGTTTCCCTCTCCACAGATGCTGCTAGACCTGCTGAGTTTTTCCAGCATTTTCTGTTTTTGTTGTTGAAGCTAATTATCCCTCATTTACAACTTCTTCAGCTAAGTTAGCCTACCTGCTTACATAGCTCTATATAGCTCTATCTCTTCTATTCTGATTCTACTAAACAAACATGGGCAACCTTCTGAACTGCCATTTTCTTTTAGGTGTTCTGGCAATTAGTAAAGCCCAGCATTTTAATTACTTTACCTTCATAACAATAACTATCCCAGAACTAAACATTACCTCTGAAGTCTTAATGTGAACCATGAACTAAATGTGCGCACCACCTCCCCACCAGAAGAAAATGAAAATGCATCACCAATGTGATGTGTTATCTTTAGTACCATTCAGAAGAGAACAATTTACAATGTTATATATCTTAACGACTATCTTACCACATGCAATACACACAAAGATTATCCATTCATTGTCCAATCAACTTCACAAGTCCATCAACGCTCTGCTGAATTCCATGTCCAATTTAAGATGTAAAATATTACTTTTTACGATGTTTTCTGAAAGTTTTATTCTTACAATAATTATGGTCCAAAGTTCTGTGATATCAGCACAGGTGAATTGTGAAGCTCAACATTTAAAGCAGCCTTTGCTGATATCGCCTTTTGAACCTTACTGGCTTCCATGACTGTAGATTCCGCATTCACAAAGAATGTCTCAGTTAAGTCCATGGTTAAATTGCTTCCTTCTTCTTTAGTTGTAGGTGCATCTTCATTTTTAAGTTCATTTTCCAGGCTCAAACATTTCAGTTTCTCTTTTTGAGATAACAAGTTCAAAGTGGCTTCTTTTTGTGCCAACAATTTGTTCCTTCTTTGGTCAAAATTCATTTTGGCTATTCCACTATAGTCATTGAAATACTTTTTATGTTCAAACATAAAGATTTGATATTCTTGTTTGGTCTGATCGCAAAACAATTTGTAATATTTCAGTTTTTCCTGATCCCATTCAGCTCAAATTTTATTTGATTCTTTCCGAGCAATATCAACAGCTTCCTCATTTTGGATCTTCAGTTTTCCTTTCTAATACTTTGAGTCTTCCACTCAATTCACAAATTGCATCATCCCAATCACTTTGAGGCTGTAGCTGGTCTTTTGAGCTCAGTCCAGTTGCTTGGATTTTTCCAACTGTATCCTGTATCTCATAGCTGACAGGCATTGTCACTTGTGCTGTCTCAACACTGACAGGACCATTAACTTCAGTGTTAGCTGTCATTAACCCTGTCGGGACACTTGGAGGTCTCAGTCCTTTCTGTGACAAATGTTGAATTGGAGATTCTGCAGGCATTTCTGCTGTTTCTCCACCATCCATTACTAGAATGATTCCATCAGTATCCTTTCTTGCATCAGTTTGTTTCTTTACTGGATCATAGATAAACAAGGAGATTTTACTCATAGGAACCATTCCTGAACTGTGGCATATGTCCCAGATTATGGAAAAACAACATGGCACGCTGTATCATTCCCCAATATAAAATCTACATTTTTAATGGGTAATTTAAAAATAAAGGGCGGAATTGTCCCAGATTTGCATTAAGTACGGTAGCAGGCAGGAAAAAGAGCAATTCACCCGCTGGCCCAAGGGCGGCTTTTCATATCGTATCATCCCAATCCCACCTCACTAATTATTCATTCCCAGGAAACACATTTCACTGGTGGGTGGCCTCTGACTCACCCACAGCGCCATCAGCTCGTTGCTTCCTCATGCCGGGCGCCATATTTAAAGCGCAGTCACGTAAATACCTCTCGGTGCTTCCAGACCGGGACTACTGCACAGAAGACATTGCCCTGAAAGGCAAGAAAACTGACGCATGACACCCTCTGCAGACTGTATTGCAGGGCTCCACCAGGCCGGTCCAGGCACCAGAACCTCATTTTCAGTATCCCGATGGTTTGCTCCACCAAGTTGCGAGTTGCAGTTTGAGACTCGTCGCACCTTCGCTCTGCTGCAGTCTGAGGCCGCTGCACGGGTGTCATCAGCCACATCCTCTGCAGGTAGCCCTTGTTGCTGAGGAGCCAACACTGCAGCCTCTGTGGACCCTGGAAGACGTCAGGGATCTGAGACCTACTGAGGGTAACGGACTTGTGGGCGCTCCCTGGGAACCATGTGCAGACCTGCAGGATGTGTTTGTGGTGGTCACACACCAGCTGCACATACAGCAAGTGAAAGTCCTTGTGATTGATGTAGTTGGCTGCTTGTTACCATGGAGATCTGAGCACCACATGAGGGCAGTCGATGGCACCCTGCACCTGTGGGAAACCTGAGATCTGGGTAAATCCCAGCACCCTTGCATTTTGACTTCCCTGATCCCGGGCAAAATGCACAAAGTTGTGTACCTTCGTGAAATGGCGCCCATGACCTCATGGATGCATTTGTGTGTGGAGGCTTGTGATATCCCACAGAGTTCACCTGTAGAGCCATGAAAGGTGCCACTGGCGTAAAAATTGAGCACCGCTGTCACTTTCATGGCCATTGGCAATGGATGCCCTCCATGTCCCCGTGGCGCCAAATCCTGCGGCCGGTGGCAGATGTTCCCTGACCTATTCCCTGGACATGAGCCATCTTCGGCGACATTGGTTCTTGGTCATCTACAGAATGACAAGTGCTATCTATAGACCCTGGGTCTAGCTCGACGATGACCCATGACGGCTTGCTGTGCCTCTTCAGCGGCGTGCGTGGGAGCCCAGCCGCCTCGTCTTCCTGAGGGTGCTGCTCCTCCCTCTGCCCAGCCAGGCATCTCTGTAGTTCTCCTCTCCTTCATCTCCACTCTCTGTAAGCCATGAGGCATACAGCAGGGTCACCAGGCTCCATGCTCCTGATATACTCCTCCTGCTGGATGAAAGAGAGAGACACATGAGTTAGCATGCGTTTACAAAGAGCTTCTCTTGTTTAAGTCTGAAGGTCCCTTAACGCATTCTGGAGAGTGCTGGTCACATCTTGGATGGCCAGAGTTTTTAGTGCACTGTATGGTGGACTGTAACCCAACCCACCCCCGCCCAACTCCACCTGACCGATTGGCTGCAGCTTTGCCCATTGGACTGCATGCTTTGCTCTCAGCTCAGGCTCAGGCATTCTCCTAACCCGCACTGCAAGGCTGCACTGTTAGCTTGAACCATGGGGGAGACTGGTCCAAACCAGGATGAAGACATTGCAAGGGGCTGTGAGTGCGTCCACCAGTGACTGCTCCATGGCCAGCTTTAGCGAGGAGATTGTACGACATGCCCAATCATCCCATTTCTGCAGTCCGCTAAAACACTCATTAGTTTGCAGCCTGTGCCCAAGGGGTGAAAATCTCTGGAGCATTTGGTGCACTTTGAGGCCTCTGTGGTGCTTGAGTGGGCGGATAAGTTAGAGGCCCAACTCCAAGCATGTCAATCTGGCTGTGTCTGAACTGTTTCAGCTGTGGAGGGATGGTCACTTTGTACAAAGTTTCCTAATGCGTGACCACTTCCCTCCTCCCCGCCCCCGCACGTGCTTGTGCACCACCATCAACCGCAGTGCAGCCCTTGCCCCAGCATTGCAGTGTCAGCCAGTGGGGAAAAAGCGACTTGCCTGTGCCCTCACCTGTATGCGCAGTGCCTCAACCGGCAACCCTCGTGTGCGCCGCACAATGTTGCTGTGCACTCACCTGCGAGTTCCCCTCAAAGTGCAGCTCGCCAGGTGCATGCCTTATACATGCTGTTGTGAAAGATGCCAATATGCTTGGATGATCCAGTGTGGGGTGGGGTGGGGGGGGGTGGGGTGGGGGGGGGGGGGGGGGGGCGGGGGGGGGGGTGATTGCGGCGGGCTGGGCTTATAATAATATGCAGATGTATTACAATGAAGTTCCTGCTGTGTGGCAGCGGGAAATGCAGCCCGACATTAACGAGCAGAGTGGACAATTGCAAACTGGTTTCACAACATTGTGAAACCGATTTTTGGTCTTCCTGCCATATTGTCCACTCATGCCATCATGATGCCTAACACCAGCGGGCATGGAAAATTCTGCCCAATGCCAAAAACAATAAGCTATCCTCATACTGACCTTTAAGCTAATTATCCCTCATGTACAATTTCTCCAGCTAAGTAACCCTACCTGCTGTTTTATAGCTCTATTTCTTCTGGTCTGACTCTACTGAACAAACATGGGCAACCTTCTGAACTGCCATTATTTTTTAGGTGTTCTGGCAATCAGTAAGGCCCAGCATTTTACTTACTTTACCTCCACAACAATAACCTTCCCAGAACTAAACATTATCTCTAAAATATTATCGTGAACCATGAACTAGATATTTGCAACAATGACTTTCAAAAAATATTCTGCTTTTCTATTCTTACTACGACAGCGAATAGCATCACGCCTCCCCACTTTATATTCTGTTGGCCAGCTTGTTGCTCATGAACATAACCTGTCTGTATCTCTTTACAGCCTCTTTGTGTCCTCCTCACAGTTTACATTTCCACATAGCTTTGTATTGTCTGCAAACCTGGACACATTACTCTCAGTCTGCTCTGAGTCATTAAAAATGTAGTAAATAGCTGAGGTCCCAGCACTGATCTGTGTGACACTTCACTAGTTACAGCCTGCCAACTTGAAAACTCCATTTATCCCTACTCTCTGCTTCCTATCCATTAAACAATCACCATCCATGTTTACATTTTATCCCCAACTCCATGAGGCCTTTTTTTGAGTATTAACCTTTTGTGTGGCACCTTCTGTTGTCCTTTATAGGCTGCTTCAGTATTGCGTGAGTTGTAAGTGGAGATAAGCCCTGAGGAATTGTCAGTGAACAGTCTCATCCCTGTCCTTGTGACATAAGGAAGGTCACAAATGAAGTAGCTAAAGATGGTTGCACCAAGGACATTTCTCTAAGGAACTCTTTCAATGATGTCTTGGAGCTGTGAAGATTGGCCTCTGACAATCAATCATCTTCCTTTGTGTCATCTATGACCCCAGGCCCATGGCCCCTTAATGACCTCAGTTATGCTAAAGCATCTTGGTGCCATTCTCAGGGGAATGTCAGCTGCATCACAATATGAGATCGGTGCTTTGAAATCATTCCCCTCTACTGCATCTTTAACTTACCTTTAGCTTGTGGGGCAATTTGGCTGCACTTCAGCCCAATCATATTTTTAGCATCAATACACTGAAAGACAGGTTCTCTGTGGTGATAACAACAAGCCTTTATAAAGAGTCTTTCAGACAGTAAAAGTGTTTCAAGTTGGTTTACAGCAGTGTAATCAGAAAGTGGTCACAAGCTAAGCATAGAGCTATTTTAGGAAAAATGTCAGTTGGGTTTTAAAGAGGTTCTTAATGAAGACAGAGAGGGAAAGAGAGACATGGAACAGTAGAATTTACAGAGCATGGGGCATAGGCAACTGAAGGTATGTCGGCCAATGGCAAGTTGAAGGGAAGGAGGGATTCATAGAGACTGGAAGTAAACTAGTGGGTCTACATGTATTGAGCAGGGGAGTGGGGCTGACTGGATTGCTTCAAGGAGAGCCGGCATGGACTCGAAGGGCTGAATGGCCTTCTGTGTCGTATATGGCTATAACTGGAATTTTCCGTCCCTGTCGGGCACCATGGCGGGCGTGAGTGGACAATATGGCGGGAAGGCCAAAAATTGGTTTCACAATGTCGTGAAACCAGTTGTGATCGTCCACTCCACACATTAATGGTGGCCACCTTTCCAGCCACTGCACATCAGGAGCGTCGTTCTAGTACATCTGCATATAATTTTGAGCCCTGGTCACCAGGATCATCCCCTCATGCTCGGTGACTCTGGTGATTTCACACCAACGTGTTTCACAACAGCACATATAAGGTGTGCACTTGGTGGGCTTCACTTCGAGGGGAACTCGGAGGTCAGTGCACAGTAACGTTGCGCAGCGCTCATAAGAGTGTCCTGTTGGACGTCAAGGTTGATGTGTTGTTCATTCAGGCAAGGGCACAAGCAAGTCACTTTTTCCCGGCTGGCTGACGGTGCGGTGCTGGGACAGAGGCTGCCCTGCAGTTGAAGGTAGTGCACAAGCACATGCTGGGGGGGGAAGTGGCCACGCATTAGGGTAACCTTGTATGAAGTTACCATTCCTGCTGAAACAGCTCAGGCGCAACCACATTGACATGTGTGGAGTTGGGCCTCTAGCTTATCTGCCCACTCAAGCAATGCAGAGGCATGAAATTGCCATCAAGTGCTCCAAAGCACAGACTGCAAACTAATGAGTGTTTTTGTGGCCTGCAGAATGACTGCAGAACGCTGTACAATCTCCTTGCTAAAGCTGACCGTGGAGCAATCACTGGTGGAGGCGCTCACAGCCCTTTGCAATGTCATCATTCAAATTCGGACCAGTCTCCCCCATGGTTCAAGCTAACAGTGCAGCCTTGCAGCGCAGGTTAGGACAATGCCTGTGCCTGAGCTGAGAACACAGCATGCAGCCCAATGGGCAAAGCTGCTGCCAAACGGTCAGGTGGAGTTGGGCGGAGGTAAGTGGGGTTTCACCTCCCTCGCAAACTAGTTTCCGGCTGTCGTAAAACCAATCGCGCCATATTGTCTACTCATGCCACCGATCACGTCCAATGCCGGCAGGTAGAGAAAATTCTGCCCAATATCTTTCTCATGGCATTCTCTCAGGATTGATGCAACATAATGTAATGGAATACAGACCTGCACCCTTGATTCCACACACCGTGAGTTCCCTAATTTCAATCATGCCACTCTCAGCAGTTGCCAGTTGAGACTAGCCATTGTCTTACAAGAAAAGGGGGAAAATGGTGAGGCCATTAGTTTAATTAAAAACGATGTTAAGAGTTAGTAAGAGGATTTTTGGCCCAGTTAGGCTCAAGGCAGCCAATAGATTTTTAATATAAAAATTACAGGTCAGGAATGTAACCCACCCTTACTACATGTTTTCTTGTGGGAAAGTGATTTTCGTTCATCACATTTTAATTTAGTATGTGTTTTTAGGAACACATTAGCAGTGCCAAAGGAGAAGTAGCTGTACTTCTGTTTTAAAGGGACCTTTGACTTAATATCTAGAGGCTGGGGTAGCAATGTCAGCTGGCAGCACTCCACTGTGTTCTTACCCTGGACAGCAAGGTAGAAAGATGACAACACTGAATCCTGCATCAGCAAATACTATGTATAAAATGCAAGGTCTGCAGACACTACCAATGACTTGAAAGTGCTCACAGTAGCTTCCAGGATATGGTATGAATGTTTATGTTCTATGCTCGTTAGGAATTCATACTTGCAAAGGTTGACACAAGGTCTGCATTGTAAACCAAATATGTAAGTTGCTTCCTGTGTGTGATATCATTCAATTTATGTTTTTGTGCTAGTCGAGGGAAGAATGTGAAAGCTTTCCAATTTGGTATCAACTGATGACACCCAGCATTCCCAGGGGAGATAGCGACGCAAACAACACAGTGATTGATCAGTTGGAAGGTATTGAAGGAACCCAAAGTCAGCGACCCGATGGATTATAACCTGGAGTACTTCAAGAAAATTGACTGGATATTGTTAGTGGACATCTTTAGGAAATCCTTATTGATGGGGCTGCGCCTGGGATTGGAGCAAAGGGAACATGATGCCAATCTATAAAATGGACATGAAATGATAATCTGGTCAGCCTGGCATCCATTCTAGAAAAAGCTTTTCAAGGTATCTGAAGGAACAAATGATGAACCAGCTGAAGAAATACAGAACTACAAAGGGGACTAGCATGGTCTAATGATCAGGAGATCATAACTTAATGAATGTCTTGAGGAAATAATACGTTTGTAGGCAACTGGAATTCAGGTGATGATGTTTATTTAAATTGCAGCAAAGCTTTAACACAATGTGATATAGAAATGTGATCCACAATGCTGAAATACTTGGCATTGTCGCTGTGCTTCTGAAAGGGATCAAAAATTGTCTGAAGTACAGGAAGCACATGGTAGTCATTGGTAAAGTTAAATTAGCATGGAACAAAATAACTAGTAGGATGCCTCAGGGATCAGTCCCCACAACATTGGGTATTACAGCATACATAAGTGACTTGGAAATGGGGACAGAAATGAAACTCTCCAAGTCTACAGGTCATAGTAAATTGGGGGGAATTGCAAACAACAGAGAACAGGCTGATCAAATATAGAAAGGCCTAGTTAGATGGTGCAACTGGACTGATGAGTGATAGATGTAAATGAGTGTGATATCAGGAAAGGATGATAAACAATAGCAATGCAAACTAAGTGATATTATTCTACAGGACACAACACAGGAGAGAGATTTGTTGGCACTGGCACATAGCTCACTGAAGCCATCTGCACAGCGTGCAGCAGCATTAAGTTCAGCAAATAGAATTTTGGACTGTGTAGCCAAAGCGATAGAAGATAAATCTCAAGAAGTTATTTTCAATTTGTACAGTATACTGATTTGGCCTTTTTTGAACAATTATGTAATGTTCTGTTTGTCTTGTCAATGCCTAAGTCCTTTCTTATGAGAAAGGTGACGATTATGCAACCAAAGAAAATAAATTGATTAATTAGGCACTTGAGTTATGAGGAGAGGCTGAGAATGTTTACAATGGATAACAGATAGCTTGAAGCTGTTTTATTGAAATCTTCAAGCATATAGGCAAGATAAATGTCAGTAAATCTGCATATTATAGATACTCTAACAAAAGGTATTGTCTCAAACTTAGGAGGATGATTAAGATTTAACTACTTTATGTGGAGGGCTGTGAAGATATGGAATGGGTTGCTAAGGCATTGAGGGCTGATTGTGTTAGACAATTTAACAGAGTTGGAAAAGTAGCTGATAAAAAACTTTTGATAGGGCATGTCATGTTTAGACATATTTACTTCTTTGGTGTGAAAAGATTTGGAGGTATTAACATATTAAATAATGTTCCTATGAAATTAAATAAATCAGATATAAAACTGATATAACTCCTAGGAGAATACAAGTTGTTCAGGATTTTTATTTTTTTATTCGTTCATAGGATGTGAACATCGCTGGCTGGGCCAGCATTTATTGCCCATCCCTGAATGCACTTGAGAAGGTGGTGGTGAGCTGCCTTCTTGAACTGCTGCAGTCCATGTGGTGTAGGTACACCCACAGTGCTGGTAGGGAGGGAGTTCCAGGATTTTGATCCAGCAACAGTGAAAGAACAACAATATATCTCCAAGTCAGGATGGTGAGTGACCTGAGGGGGAACTTCCAGGTGGTGGCGTTCCCATGCATCTGCTGTCCTTGTGCTTCTAGGTGGTAGAGGTCATGGGGTTGGAAGGTGCTGTCAAAGGAGCCTTGGTGAGTTGCTGCAGAGCATCTTGTAGATGGTACGCGCTGCTGCTACTGTGCATTGGTATTGGAGGGGGTGAATGTTGAAGGTGGTGGATATTGGTTAGGACCTGCAGCTGGGGAAGCAAATGATGTAGCTACCAGAATTATATCAATTTCAAACAAGGGAGTAGGAAGTCATTAGTACATTCCAGTGATGATGGCACCTATGATATCTGACAGTTTTATATTCAGAGGTTTCAGGAGGGATCTTAACTAAACAGACGATTGCTATGATTCCTGAAAGGGCACTAGAAGCAGGTTCAGAAGTAAATTTAAAAAGGAAAACTTTCCAAGGCTAGAAGGAGAGAATAGGGGAGCTGGGCTAATTGGATGGCTCCTTCAAAGGGCGGGCACAGGCACAATGGGCTGAATGGCCTCCATCTGTGCTGTTAAGATTCTATGGGCTAAATTTTACATGGGGTGGGGGGGTGGGGTGGGGCACCAAGAACCTTTCCCCCACGTCAAAGTCGTTGGCGAGCCCGCCTGCGATTGGCTGGCTTGTCCTGCATCCATTTACCAGCCGTTGTGTCGTTAATTGGCTTGAGGTGGGACGTCCACCCACATCCGAGAAGAAGCCCCACCTCCAAGAGCTGGCGGCCAATCAAATGGCCAGCAGCCCTCTTGTCCCAGTAGCGTCACCTGGAGCAGTGGCCACTGCTGGGATGCAGTAGGCCCTGAAAAAGAGGAGTAATGGAGCTCAGACTTGCAGGCTCAGTGAGGGGGTTGGGGGTTTGTGGGCTGGGGAAATGTGGGAAGGGGAATATCTTGGGGGGGGGCGGTGGGGGGGCGACTCCAATGGGTACGGGGTGCCCGAACAGGAGGCACCACCCCTTAGGCCTGCCACTTGGTGCCAGCCTCCAGAACTTGTGGGTAAAATCCCATTGGAGGCAGGTAGGCGACAGGCACAGTACCTCTGACATGGCACCCAATTTTACACCCCCCCTGCCCCCCAGCCTGGGAGGAGTGTAAAATTCCAGCCAATTACCCTATGACTCCTACACTAGGGCAAAAGGTCCCTCATTCAAGGTAATAATTTTGATTAGTAGCTAAATGAGACAATCTCTGATGGATACCTGAGGGAGGGGAAGAAGCTCTCAGCTCTCTCAATGCGTAGGAAAAGTCAGCCTACAGGAAATTTGCGTCTGAAGCCATCAGTGAGGCATCGGGCCCTGGGTATCTAAGCAGAGTACCAGACAATTCCAAGATTCCTGACTGGTAAAGTGAGTTTGGCCTGTTTGTATATTTTCAACATTAATGCAATAAGTAAACAGGTGGTTGAATTTCCCTGATAACTGTCTTCTTTTCCTTAACATACTGCACATAGAATAAACTAGTTAATAAGGCCATTTGTAATAGAACAAACCAAACACTGTGGTTCATTTCTAAATGAATAGAATTGAAAAGAAAAGTTATATTAAACTTGTGTAGAAGCTTGGTTAGACCACATTTTCGAGTACTATGGACAGCTCTGATCTCCATATTATAGAAAGAATATAGAGACACTGTAGGTACAAAAAGATTTACTCGAATGATACCAGAACTGAGAAGTTCTATCTATCAGGAAAGATTGAAGGCGCTGGAGCTCTTTTCTCTAGAAAAAGAGAAGACCGAGGGGCGACTGTTCGAATTCTTCGAGATTATGAAAGTGTCTGATAAGGTAGATGTAGAAAAGATGGGCTGGATTTTACTGTGGGCTTTGGGTCACCAACGCCAGGGCCAAATGGGTTGCTGAGCCCGCACTTGCTGGAAGCAGGCCCGCTTTCACGGCCTTCCTGGAGGTAGCCACCTAACTGGTTGCTTCCATGTTCACTGTCCAATTAAGGATAGTGGGCGAGGTCTCCGTGCTGCCAGCCCAATCAGAGGGCTGGCATCTCTGGAGCGTGGCAGCTCCATCAGGAGAGGTGGGCGCTGCCGAGGCAGTACAGAGACCAGAGGACACCTCAACATGGAAGCACCTCTGAAAAATCAAACATTCAACAAAATAAACTGTGGCCGCAGCTGTTGGGCCATCATTACGGAGGTGGTGACCCTTCACAGGTTGGCCTGCAGCACAGCTGTGTCACTTGCAGCCTACAGGGTCCATGCTGGGCTGCTTTGCAGGATCTTTCCCTGGCCCCGCTCCGGCCTGCTGCTGGGAGGCCGTCAGCCTTCCAGCTTCAGGCTGCAGCCACATTGGAGGCCTGCCCACCATCTGGAAAACTCCAGACAGTGTGCGATGATTTGCCTGATTTGTTACCCGCCACTGACAGGGTGGTGGGGTGGGAGTTGCCGTCAGTCCCCAGGAGCTGCTTCCCTGAAAATAGGCTAGAGGCTGGAACGTGGTAGCAAGAAATTGCCACCGTACTTGCCTCCAAACCCACCTTCACCTCTGTAGCAAAATACAGCTTGATATAAGAGTGGAAATAGGAGAAGGTGCAGGCCATTCGGCCCCTTGAGCCTGCTCTGCCATTTAAAAGATCATAGCTGATCTATTTGCGCCCTGAACTCCACCTTTCTGCCTGCCTTCATCTTAAATGAGAGGTCCCTTATTTTTAAACTATGCCCCTGTCTACCCCTTCAAGTCCCCTCCAAATCTTATGTGTTCCAATAAGTTCATTTCTTATTCTTCTAAACTCCAATGGGTATAGGTCCAACCTGCTCAACCTTTCCTCATAAGACAACCCCTTCATTCCAGGAATCAACCCAGTGAATTTCCTCTGAACTGCCTCCAATGCAAGTATATCTCTCCTTAAATAAGGAGACCGAAACTGTATGCTGTAAACTAGGTATTGTGTATTACTTAACGTGTGAGAGGCAAACTAGGGGCCATAGATATAAGAAGTCACAAACAAATCCAACAGGGAATTCAGCAGAAACTTCTTCACCCAGACAGTGGTGAGAATGTGGAACCCACTATGACAGGGAGTGGTTAAACAAAGCAATCAAGGGAAGGTGTGATAAGCACATATGAGAGAAAGGTTTAGAAAGATATCTTAAAGTGCTGAGATGAAATGGGGTGGGTAGAGACTCATGTGGAGCAGAACCACTGGCATGCTCTTGTTGGGCTGAAAGGTTTGTTCTTGTGGTGTAAATGCTTTGAAATAGATTGTCAATTAGCCTCATCTCACTAGCTTGCTTATCAGTTGACCTGAAAGATAAGAGAAATGCACAAGGGAGTACATGTGAGGTCACAGGATCTAGTGCATGCTTTGAGGGGGCATGCTATCATTTAACTAGGTACTGGGCAAATTCTTATCATAGTGGATACGAGATCCACTTCCAGGAGTAACTGGCGGTACTAAACCGGAGAGAGTTTCTGTTGCAGACCAGGTGATTATGAGAGGTGGTGTGAGATTATAATTACTCCCTAGACCCTTGGACTTGTCAAAGTAGTGCAGAGGTCTTTTTTGGTCCTGTGCAATCTTGAGCAAGGAGGTCTTGTGGTACAGTGGGTAGTATCCCACCTCTGAGACACAAGCTCCGGATTCAAGTCCCAAGGCTTGATGGCCAAGGAAGGTGTGTTCATATTGCGGCCAAACAGGCTGAGTATCAACTTGTAAATCCTTCTAACATACGCCAATGGCAGGCGGTAAGAGATTCCTGGTCAGCCATGTGATGGAAAGGAACTGGAGCCTGTACCATCACTACCCACAGCTCCAGGCTACGGCATGCATGTAAAAGTGCATGTTGCCAGTGCACCCAACTCCTTGCAGGGACCAGTTGGTTCAGTTGGCTGGATGGCTGGTGTGGATCAGATTGGCGCCAATAGCATGGGGTTCGATTCTCACTCTGGCTGGGGTGAATTTGGGACCTGCCTCCTTGCCCTACCCGCGGTGAAGGGTGTGATGCTGTGGGTCAGGCAGAGAACTGAAGAAGAAGAATCTTAAGAATGCGAATCCCTTCCCACCTACATCCGTGATTCCTCTGACACCTTACGTCACATCAACAATTTCCAGTTCTCTGGCCCCAACCGCTTCCTCTTCACCATGGACGTCCAATCCCTCTACACCTCCATCCCCCACCAGGATGGTCTGAGGGCCCTTAGCTTCTTCCTTGGACAGAGACCCGAACAATCCCCATCCACCACTACTCTCCTCCGTCTGGCTGAACTTGTTCTCACACTGAACAATTTCTCCTTTAACTCCTCTCACTTCCTCCAAATAAAAGGTGTGGCTATGGGTACCTGCATGGGCCCCAGCTATGCCTGCTCTTTATAGGGTATGTGGAACATTCCTTGTTCCAGTCCTACTCCGGCACTCCCACAACTCTTTCTCCGGTACATCGACGATTACTTCGGTGCGGCTTCATGCTCTCGTCAGGGCCTGGAAAAATTTATTAATTTTGCTTCCAATCTCCATCCCTCCATCATTTTCACATGGTCCATCTCTGACACTTCCCTTCCCTTCCTTGACCTCTCTGTCTCAATTTCTGGTGATAGACTGTCCACCAATATCCATTACAAGCCTACCGACTCCCACAGCCATCTCGACTACAGCTCCTCACATCCCGCTTCCTGTAAGGACTCCATCCCATTCTCTCAGTTCCTTCGTCTCCGTCGCATCTGTTCTGAGATGCTACCTTCAAAAACAGTTCCTCTGACATGTCCTCTTTCTTCCTTAACCGAGGTTTTCCACCCACGGTCGTTGACAGGGCCCTCAACCGTGTCCGGCTCATCTCCCACGCATCCGCCCTCACGCCTTCTCCTCCCTCCCAGAAACATGATAGGGTCCCCCTTGTCCTCACTTATCACCCCACCAGCCTCCGCATTCAAAGGATCATCCTCCGCCATTTCCGCCAACTCCAGCATGATGCCACCACCAAACACATCTTCCCTTCACCCCCCCTGGCGGCATTCCGTAGGGATCGTTCCCTCCGGGACACCCTGGTCCACTCCTCCATCACCCCCTACTCCTCAACCCCCACCTATGGCACCTCCCCATGCCCACGCAGAAGATGCAACACCTGCCTCTTCACTTCCTCTCTCTTCACCGTCCAAGGGCCCAAACACTCCTTTCAAGTGAAGCAGCGTTTCACTTGCATTTCCCCTAACTTAGTCTACTGCATTCATTGCTCCCAATGCGGTCTCCTCTACATTGGAGAGACCAAACGTAAACTGGGCGACCGCTTTGCAGAACACCTGCAGTCTGTCTGCAAGAAAGACCCAAACCTCCCTGTCGCTTGTCATTTTAACACTCCACCCTGCTCTCTTGCCCACATGTCTGTCCTTGGCTTGCTTCATTGTTCCAGTGAAGCCCAACGCAAACTGGAGGAACAGCACCTCATCTTCCGACTAGGCACTTTACAACCTTCCGGACTGAATATTGAATTCAACAACTTTAGATCGTGAACTCCCTCCTCCATCCCCACCCCCTTTCCATTTCTTCCCCCTCCCTTTTGTTTTTTCCAATTATTTATATAGATTTTTCTTTTCCCACCTATTTTCATTATTTTTAAATCTATATTTTTAATGCCCTGTTAGTCTTTCCACCCCACCCCCACTAGAGCTTTACTTGAGTGTCCTGCCATCCATTCTTAATTAGCACATTCGTTTAGATAATATCACCACCTTCAACACCTCTTTGTTCCTTTGTCTGTGACATCTTTTGATTATCTGCTCCTATCACTGCTTGCTTGTCCCTACAACCACCCCCACCCCCTAACTTCTCTCCCCCCACCCACCCCCACCTTAAACCAGCTTATATTTCACCCCTCTCCTAATATTACTCAGTTCTGCTGAAGGGTCATGAGGACTCAAAACGTCAACTCTTTTCTTCTCCGCTGATGCTGCCAGACCTGATGAGTTTTTCCAGGTAATTCTGTTTTTGTTAAGAAGAATCTTAAGTTCCTTTCATGTGCATATACTGAGTGAAGTTTCATCTACCCTTCTGTGCGTTAACTCAGTCTGTGAAGAATTGTTGGCACCCGTTGGTATTTCTCCACGTCACATATCAGCCATCCTTATCTCTCTGACCAAGGTTACCAATCTGTATGATTCAGAGCTGTGGAACTACTTGCACTTGAACTGAAATCCAGCTTCCTGAATGAAAGTGGTTCCAGCAAACCAAGGCCAATCATTTGAAATTATTCTGAATTATTAAGTGTAAGATGTCAGGGGAACATGTATCTAAAAGATAACAGTCCCCCTGAAGAAGTTATCAAGGACAATCCTTGAAACAAAATACATTAACTGGTTCAAGAGGCAATTAGATGTACTTCTGGAGAGAAGGGCGATGAGATTTATTTGAAAGAGACAGGTTTGTTCAGCCTGTAACTTCTTCCAGTCCTTAAAAATTATTGGCCCGAATCTTCCGAGGAGCGACAATCACCGTTGGATTGCCACTCCGCTCCCACTTTTCTGCATGATGGCGGAGCTCCACATTTCTGGTCGGGTCTTCCGATCCTGGCTTCTTCAGAAATGCAGAGCGGTCTTCCATCAAACTGCTTCCTCGTAGCACTGGGTCACTGAGGGAGAGAAGACAAGTCACACCCCCTTTTTGCAGCACTAGCTGCTGTATTCTGGTAAGTGTTCACTAACATACTGAAAGGCTCTGGGATATTTAAGCAGCTTTTCAGTGTGCTAGTGAACATGTGTATGAGCGAATGGGCGAATGGGTAGGTGGGTGAGGGGGGTGAGAAAAGTGGATAGGTGGATAAGGTGGCACCTGTGCAGGGTGGCAGATGGGTGAGGTGGGTGAATTGGGTAGGTGTGGGTGAGTTGGGTAGGTTGGTAGGGTGGGTGAATTGGGTAGGTAGGTGGTGTGGATGAGCTGGATAGGTTGGTAGGGTGGGTGAGTTGGGTAGGTGGGTGAGGTGGATGAGTTGGGTAGGTGGGTGAGTTGAGTACATGGATAGGGTGGGTGAGTTGGGTAGGTGGGTGAGTTGGGTACATGGATAGGGTGGGTGAGTTGGGTAGGTGGGTGAGTTGGGTAAATGGATAGGGTGGGTGAGTTGAGTAGGTGGGTCGGGAGGCAGTCAGGTTGGGTAGGGAGGGGTTGTCAGGTCGGGGGCTAGTCAGGCATAGTTTGGTGGTGAGTCAGGGGGTCGGGGTGAGTCAAGTGGTGGGGGCTAGTCAGGTCAGGTTGGTGGGGAATCGGCAGTGGGAGTCGGGTGTTGGGAGTTAGTCAGGTCGGGTCGGGAGGGGTGTCAGGGGGATCGAGTTTGTCAGGGAGTTGGAGGGGAGTTGGGGGTCAGGGGATCCGAGGTTCAGGGGGTTAATCAGGAGAGTCGAAGGTAAAATATAAGAATATAGGACTTAGGAACAGGTGTAGGCCATTCAGCCCTGCAAGCCCACTCCGCTACTTGATAAGATCATGGGTGAACTGTTTGTGGTCTCAACTTCACTTTGCTATCTATCTCCATAACCCTTGCCTCCCTTGTCCATCAAAAATCTGTCTAACTCTGCCATGAATAAATTCAATGACCCAGCCTGACTGCTTCATGGGGAAAAGAATTCTACATGCTAATGACCCTTTGAAAGAAAAAAATTCCCCTCATCTCTGTCTTAGCCAGTAGATGTCTTATTCTCAAACTTGTTCCCTGGTTCTAGTCTCCCCCACAAATGGAAACATCCTCCTGGTATCTATCCTAACCCAAAGTCCCATCAGGATCTTATATGTTTCATTCTTCTAAACTCCAATGGGTATAGGCCCAACCTATTCGATCTTTCTTCATAAGATAAGCCCCTCATCCCAGGAATAAGTCGAGTGAACCTTCTCTGAACTGCTTCTAATGCAATTATATCGTTTCTCAAATAAGAAGACCAAACTGCACACAGTATTCCAGATGTGGTCTCACCAACGTGTGCTGCACAGCAGCAGTAAAACTTCTCTACTTTTATTATTCGAGTGTCAGTTGTATAGTTACTCAGGAGTTAGACTGGGATTTTTCCGTCTAACATTTCCTGGGCAACTATACAGGTAAGTCCCACAGAACTGCCCAAAGTCTCTGACACTAACTTGGAGCCGGAGCCTTTTTCGGAGCGTCTGTGGAGCAGGGGCGTTGGTCATTGGACGTTCAAACTTCCCGGGCAATTCCCACAGAGTCATTGCATCAGGATTTCCGCAGGGTCCTGAAGCGCATCTTGGGGGTGGGGGTGAGTGGTGGGGGGGTGGTTATGTCTGGAATCCACAATCCGAAGACCGGAAGATCTGGGCCATTGTTTTCAAAATTATGTGCAGTTGAGCCAGTAACTGCAACATTTGTGCTACACCCCTCCCTTGCTCCCTCTCCCCCTAACCCTTCACCATTACCAATGTGGTATCCAACTGCTCAAGCCAGAGGCCCTTTTAAATTTAAGTTTCGAGCATTATTGAACTGTGCATCTAATCCCAACAAGTAAAACCGAATCAATGATTCAAGGAATGGCACAGTTGTACTTAAATCATTGCAACCTTAAGAATCATGTCCAGCATGTAGAAGGTTATGTAGTGTTAGCTCAACACATCATTGTCACTAATAATAAATTGCACTGAAGGCTAGTGGTGTTAGTATCAGATCCTGTGAGTGTAAATCTCTTGTTCTCCGTAGTTGTTTGGTTTGCTTTAGGAACTTCAGTTTGAAAAATGCCTTGCTCTTCAAACCGTTGAAATTAAAATGGCCTTTGCTAAAATGCCAAAACATTTCACAATTGGCAACAGGTGTGTTGCATGCACAACTCTCCTGGGGTTTTAACCCTTATCTCTTTATTTCGAACAAGCCAATTCACTAGCTCCCTCAGGTAGTGAAATAGGAAAATGCTTCAACAATCAATGGAAAAGCATTGGCATGTCAATGTGCAACCAAATGGATTAACAGACAGATGTTGCCAGAAGTTCAAACTACAAAATATTTGCGAGTTAATGTCAGAGGCCTGGCCTCAGTATTCTTTTTTCTTGCCAAAGATACTAAATCAAAACTTTGCAGATGGGCTTATTATTTACCTCTCCCGAAATAAAACGGAAGTTCTCATGGGTCAAGAGCTGGCATCATTCAGTGTTTGGCCCAGTTTCTGTCCCTTGCACACTCAGAATACAGTGTTGGAAAACATCACCGAATTTCAACTCAATTATCCTCGTACACCAGTCGCTGAAGGTAAGCATGCAGGTGCAGCAGGCAGTAAAGAAGGCAAATGGTATGTTGGCCTTCATAGCGAGAGGATTCGAGTACAGGAGCAGGGATGTCTTGCTGCAATTATACAGGGCCTTGGTGAGACCACACCTAGAATATTGTGTGCAGTTTTTGTCTCCTTATCTGAGGAAGGATGTTCATGCTATGGAGGGAGTGCAGTGAAGGTTTACATCTTCTGACTAGGCACTTTACAGCCTTCCGGACTGAATATTGAATTCAACAACTTTAGATCTTGAAATCCCTCCCCCATCCCCACCCCCTTTCCGTTTCTTCCCCCTCCCTTTTGTTTTTTCCAATAATTTATATAGATTTTTCTTTTCTCACCTATTTCCATTATTTTTAAATCTATAACTGTAATGCCCTGTCAGTCTTTCCACACCACCCCCACTAGATCTGTACCTTGAGTGTCCTGCCATCCATTCTTAATTAGCACATTCTCTTAGATAATATCACCACCTTTTACACGTCTTTGTTCCTTTGTCTGTGACATCTTTTGATTATCTGCTCCTATCACTGCTTGCTTGTCCCTACAACCACCCCACCCTCAACTTCTCCCCATCCCCCCCCCGCCACCTTAAACCAGCTTATATTTCACCCCTCTCCTAACTTTACTCAGTTCTGCTGAAGGGTCATGAGGACTCGAAACGTCAACTCTTTTCTTCTCCGCCAATGCTGCCAGACCTGCTGAGTTTTTCCAGGTAATTCTGTTTTTGTTAAGGTTTACCAGACTGATTCCTGGGATGGCGGGACTGACATATGAGGAGAGATTGAGTCGGTTAGGATTATATTCACTGGAGTTCAGAAGAATGAGGGGGGATCTCATAGAAACCTATAAAATTCTAACAGGACTAGACAGGGTAGCTGCAGGAAGGATGTTCCCGATGGTAGGGGAGTCCAGAAGCAAGGGTCACAGTCTGAGGATACGGGGTAGACCATTTAGGACTGAGATGAGGAGAAATTTCTTCACCCAGAGTGGTGAGCCTGTGGAATTCACTACCACAGAAAGTAGTTGAGGCCAAAACATTGTATGTTTTCAAGAAGGAGTTAGGTATAGCTCTTGGGGCAAAAGGGATCAAAGGATATGGGGAGAGAGATCAGGAGCAGGCTATTGAGTTGGATGATCAGCCATGATCATAATGAATGGCGGAGCAGGCTCGAAGGGCTGAATGGCCTACTCCTGCTCCTATTTTCTATGTTTCTATGTTTCAGACTACTGATCCCTGCTGGGGCCAGGAAGAAGTGTGGTGATGAGAAGACCTAACGACAGGAAGTTACGGGGTAATCCTGCATCCTAAGAAAAAGTTACCACTCCTATCATTGATTACAGCAGGAGCAGAAGCGGAAATCTTCCACAAACATTGCCCCTGTTAGCAGACTGTTACTGCACTTAATACATACTCAAAAAAGTGCATTAAAAAGCTTTGTGTGATTGAATTCTTTTGAATATAATTGGCCAGTTCAGCACTAGCTTGGTCTGAGTGTGATGGCCCCGAATTTACTTCAAGTGTACTATGATCTCAAGCCAATGAATGAGTGCTGGTGTATTCCTACTCCTCCACACCCCAGAAGAATACATTACGGCATATCTCCTGGATTCCTCTTTGGTTGATCTCTAAGCTGAGACTGCACAGCACGTGCTCCAATCAGTTGAGCTCCAAAATGGGGATGGGGGTTCCACTATCCACCAAAAGACCCTGATTTGCATATTAAAAGGGCCTACTTTGTGGCTCAGGCAAATTCTCCTGCCACACAGTTGTAGGCCCCCAGGAAGATACCATTGGCAGGAGTGGGGCAGTAATTCATACCCCACCATTTCTGGAGTGTTAATGTCTCTTTTCTCCCTCGGTGGCCTGAAAATCTCCCCCAGTGTTTCAAAAGCATATCATTGGCCTGGATTTTGCTTTCAGTTGTGAAGGAATGGCGCTCACTGTTTACGTCGTTGGCAGCTGCCCACAGGCTTATCGGACGGTACTTAATGCAGACGATGGGGCTCTCATCCACCAACTGGTGAGCCGGCGGTGGTCCCACGCCGCCTCCTTTTGGGAAGGCCCGCTGAATTTAGTGCCAATCAGGCACTTAACTCGGAGGTGGCAGACCTGGCCGGGGTCGAGGGCCCGGGGTGGAAATCCTTCCCCTGGTGTCTGCCGACCAATCGGAGTCCAACAGCTGTACATTGCTTTGCAGTGCCACCGGGGAGGCTGGCAATACATGCACCCGAGGCCAAGATCACTGCCAGACCCAGGCAGAGGTCAATGATGACGGGAGGGAGATTGTAGGGTCGGGGGCCCGGGTGGTGGGGGGTCAGCAGCAAGGGCAGGTGGGTGGCTCTCGGCAGGCTCCCCCCTCCCCAATGCTAGGACCCTCAATCAAGTACTGAGTGCCTTTGAATGAGGGACCCACCCACCCAATCCTGGGAGCCTATAGCAACTCTGACAGGGTTTGCTTTTCAGGCTTCCCGCATGTTGAATACCAGGTGAATGCCAATGGCGATGGGATGACGCTCTTAAGAGGGCACAAATTGCCCACTTAAGGGCCTCAATTGGCTGTGGGGCAGGAAGACCACCCATGAGCCTTCTCACCCTGGACTTAGTCAAGACAGAAGTGGGAGGGCAGCAGGATTCCCACCAGTCATCATGCCGCCTGATTAAATGCCACCTGCCACCAAACTCACCTTGGGGGAAGGCATTAAATTCTGCCCATCATGTTGTCAGTAAAGATTTCCAAATTCAACATCTCTCCCCATGCTGCACCCTCTACAGGGTGTGTAACAAAACACAAGTTAGGCTTTTCAACCAATCAGATCGAGTAATCCTAAACCAGGAAATATAAATTAGATTTAAATGGTGTGCAGAAAGCAAAATAAAGATTGGGGAATACAGATGGGATTATGATAAAGAAATAAGAGAGACAGTAAAACAGGAAAAAAAATAAATCACCAAAATTAACTTGTATCTGAGGGGATGAGGTTCCATATTTATAAACTTATTCTTTCAGGGACAGAGAGGTTGTTTATTAGTAATTACCATAGATCATGGCATATAAGTCGAACTGGATATAATATGACACCAATTTCTTTGGCTTTTTTTGGCATATACTCAGCATATAAGCGGAATGCATCCCCCTCCTTTTACAGTGATGAAATGCCATACTCACATTAGCAGTTGGCCTCAATTTTTATACCCCAATCTTTCTTACCTTACCCTTAAGTAGGCGCTTGGGATAAAGCCAGCAATGTGGGCTGTATTACGAAGGAGGTCCTCAGGAATTTAAGACACACCCCACAGAGGAATCACACAAGGCGTAAGTAATGAATAGAAATGAGTCCTCCAGAAAACTGAATGAGGTAAGAAGCTGCATTCAAGCTAAAAGTCATAATGTTTGCTTCCTCATCAAATAATTGTGCTGCAGTGGGGGAATTCGGTATTCATGAAAAACTGGTGCAAGATTGAAAGGAAGAGGAATCTGCCCTGAAGAAGATACCCAAGACCAAATGCGGCATGAGAACAGTGACCAGCCTATGGCCTGATCTTGAGAAGTGTATCAATGGGTCCTCAAAAATCATCAGAATAGTTACATGGTCACCAGAAATGCAATATGTATGTACAAACGTAACTGGGCCAAATCAAAACTGAGCCCAGCAAAGATTTTGGGACAATAGTGTAGCCACTTTATTGAATGAAAATATCTAGCGTTGCAGGAGAAGACCAAGATCGCTCAGAGGCCTCGATGCCAAAATTACCAGTTTCCAGCGATTCTTCATCAAGCACCAGCAAAAACACAGATATCCATTAAGCCATATCAGCAAAATGGATGAGGTGCCCATGAATTTCGATTTGCCCAGCAGACAAACTGTGGAGTAGAAAGGTCCAAAAATAGTTCCAGTGAAAACCATAGGACAAGAGAAGACAAGATTATAGTGGTACTAGCCTGCATGGCCAATGGAACACTATTCAAGCCTATGGTCATTTTCAAACCACACCAAACATCAAGTTCCATGCAGGAAGAGGCTCAACAAATACCCCCATCCTTAATGATGGGGGAGCCCAGCACATCAGTGCAAAAGATAAGACTGAAGCATTTTCCAGCACCTTCAGCCAGGAGTGCCAAGTGCATGATCCATCTCAGCCTTCTGAGGTCCCCAACATTATGGATGCCAGTCTTCAGCCAATTCGATTCACTCCACCTGATATCAAGAAATGGCTGAAGGCACTGGATACTGCAAAGACTATGGGCCCTGACAACATACTGGCAATAGTACTGAAGACTGGTGCTCCAGAACTAGCTGAGCTGTTGCAGTACAGCTACAAGGCTGGCATCTACCCAGCAATGTGGAAAATTGCCCAGGTATGTCCTGTCCACAAAAAGCAGGACAAATGCAACCCAGCCAATTACTGTCCCATTAGTCTACTCTCAATTGTCAGCAGAACGATGGAAGAGGTCATTGACAGTGCTATCAGTGGCACTTACTCAGCAAAACCTGCTCACTGATGCTCAGTTTGGGTTCCGCTCAGGTCACTCAGCTCCTGACCTCATTACAGCCTTGGTCCAAAAATGGACAAAAGAGCTGAAATCAAGAGATGAGGTGAGAGTGACTGCCCTTGACATCAAGGCAGCATTTGACCAAATATGGCATCAAGGAGCACTAGCAAAACTGGAGTCAATGGGAATCAGGGGGGAAACTCTCCATTGGTAGCACAAATTAAGATGGTTGTGGTTGTTGGAGGTCAATCATTTCAGTCCCAGGACATCACTGTAGGAGTTCCTCAGGGTAGTATCCTAAACCCAACCATCTTCAACTGCTTCATGAATGATCTTCCCTCCATCATATGGTCAGAATTGGGGATGTTTGCTGATGATTGCACAATGTTCAGCACCATTCGTGACTCCTCAGATACTAAAGCAGCCCTTGCCCATTTGAATCAAGACCTGGACAGCATTCAGACTTGAGCTGATGGGTAGTAAGTAACAGCTGCGGCACACAAGTGCCAGGCAATGACCAGCTCCAACAAGAGAGAATCCAAACATCTCCCCTTGACATTCAATGGCATTACCATTACTGAATCCCCCACTATCAACATCCTGACCAGAAACTTATCAGGACTAGCCATATAAATACTGTGGCTATAAGAGCAGGTTAGAGACTAGGAACCCTGTGATGAGTAACTCACCTCCTGACTCCTAAAAGTCTGTCCACCATCTACATGGCACAAGTCAGAAGTGTGATGGAATACTCCCCACTTGCCTGGATGAGTACAGCTCCAACAACACTCAAGAAGCTCAACACCATCCAGGACACAGCAGCCTGCCTGATTGGAACCCCATCCACCACCTTCAACATTCATTCCCTCCACTTGTAACGCACAATGTCAGCACTGTGTACCATCTACAAGATGCACTGCAGGAATTCACCAAGGCTTCTTTGACAGCACCTTCCAAACCTACAACCATTACCATCTAGAAGGACAAAGCAGCAGATACATGGGAGAACCATTGCCCGCAAGCTCCCCTCCAAGCTGCACACCATCCTGAATTGGAAATATATTACCGTTCCTTCACTGTCACTGGGTCAAAATTCTGGAACTCCCTTCCCAACAGCACTGTGGGTGTACCTACACCATATGGGCTGCAGCAGGCCAAGAAGGCAGCTCACCACCACCTTCTCAAGGGCAATTAGGGATGGGCAATAAATGCTGGCCCAGTCAGCAAAGCCCACATCCTGTGAAAGAATTAGGAAAAAGGTTTTGCTTATGTCTGTGGCAACAGTTGGATGGGTGAGGATAGGGTGAAGTTTTGGACTGATAATGTGTGGAAAAGGTTTCTCGACGGCCTATGTAAAGAACACAGATTTAGTGTGAGACAAGTTTAGATCCCACATAACTAATGAGATCAAGAGGCGCCCGCAAAGAAATAACACCTGCATTGCAGTTATACCAGAGGATCTAACATCCATAGTTGAACCTTTCAATGTGGGCCTCACTAAGTCATTCAAGGATCATGCTCGCGCTGAATGGAATAGATGGATGGCTGATGAAGAAAAAGCTTTCACAAAGAGTGGAAATATGTGTGCTGGGCCATTTGATATTTTGCGTGGTTTCATCGTCAAATCGTGGGATGCTAATAATGCACAAAGTGTCAGCAGATCGAGAAATGCGGAATATCCAATTCCATGGATGGAGAGGAAGATGATTTGTTGTGAAGGGATGATTCTGAAACTGAGAGCACCATGCCTGATCCAGAGTGGGATCCTTATGATGATGCCATAGCCAAAGTGACTCAGAAAATCCGAAGAACTCTTTGCATCGGAAGCCAAAGACGATGATTTTGATGGTTTTCAAATTATTTGATTGTGATTAAAGGTAGCTTTATACAATGAATTCATTCATTAAATCTTGTCATATTGATTTAATATGAATTGTTATGTTTTTTCTCCCATTTCAAAATGACGACTTCGCACACTCACACCCGCAGTTCATATTTTATACTCAGTGTATAAGTCAACCCCAATTTTTGGAAGAATTTTTGGAGGCTTCAAAGATTGACTTATATGCTGTGATCTATGGTATCACTTATTACACCATGAAAAACTCACTTACCCCTGAGTGTGATAGCTATCTTTTCTGATGTTTTTAGTGCAAAATTAATGGGCAAGTGCAGGATGTTCATACCGCGTGATTACAGTGCTGAGCCTATTGGCAAGCACTACAATAACACACACTGTAGTGGAGCAGGGTATCTCTGACAGCAACTCTTGACTTTCTGCACTTAACTACACATGTGCATACTCTAGAATTTGCTATTAGATATAGCTTCAACTGTTCTTTTCATTGCAAATTCTGGGCCATTATCTATGAAGTATTTTGCTGTGACCCAATTAAGTGAAAAGCACTACATAAATGCAAGTTCCTTTTTTATAATCACAACTGGCATAACAAGACTGATTCTGATTTGTAAAGCACAGTTTACTGACAATGTATGACAAGGGCTAAAATATTGAAATACTCAGGAAGATTCAAAAGGTTAGAATCTAATCATCAAGTTCAGATGATGTCAATTAATTGCCTGAGCTTTGCTGTTGCAATGTGTCATATCTGAAGTTCCAGATTGACGCTGTGTAGCTCCCTTCAACTTCTCTGTCTAGTTTTCAAATAATCTTCTCAGGGCCAATCTTAAATGGTTACTAGTGCAATAAATACATTTTAATCTTTTGTCATTTTCCTCTGCTTTCATTAGGAGTTTCAAAATGCTATGACATTGAGGTAATTTAAGTGACATTATCTCCCTCATAAAAACCGTGAAGTGCATTCCAGTAGAAACCACAGAATTAGCAACTATTGTAGTGATTAACTCGGGATATTGAAAAGCTGCTCCGTTCAGTCCGGTCTGGTTTGTCTGTGAATCCATGGGTGACCAATTCGAAAGTAAACAATGAAAGTAGTTACGAAAAATATTCTCATTAGATGAATTCAGTGGAGAAACCAAAGCAGATCAATTCAAATGAGTAACACTGGTAACATTTCAATCTTTTTATAATTTGGATTAATGAGAGATTAATTATTTAATTATTGTGACTGATGAAGCACTACAGCACTAGAAAAGGCTACTGCACACATCTCAGTTGTAAAGTACAGTGTATGTCCTTAGAAACATTTACTAGAGTTTTGTAGACAGAAAGCAACAGGAAATTTGACAAGTATCCATGATTAAAGCAAAGGTCCTTCACATTTAAGTAAATATGTACTCATTGTATTCATGTTTGTACAACCCTAGGGTTGATTTAATTCAAAACTGATAAGCAGAAGAGCAGACAAGTGTGTAATCACTGCCCAGTCTAATTACTTCAGTGATGTCAATGTGCAGACCATCTATATTTTTTTAATCAGACAGAAAATAGGTTTCTATGTAGGAGTCCAGAAAGTGGTTGCAGACAATGTGATGCCACAGTGAATGACACTTAGTCAGAAAGAAAAGATCTAAATTTGTAAAGGATATCCCTTCTTTAAAAAAACACTGTATACAATTAATTTAAAGTGCAGTCATTGTCATGCAGTTTACGCGGGCAATATTTCCACTATGTGTGGTATAAAGGGTTAACAGATGGGATATGTTAATGTTTGATGTAGATGATGATGTACCACTGATACTAATCAGTTATGTGTTAGACTCGCTAAGGGAGAGACTGGAATCATGCGCTACATGCCTATTCTTTAAACTGTTCAGATGTAGTACTAATAAACAAGTGTTAAGCAGATACCAAAATATGTCTACTGTCTGTCTACTACCCAAGTCCCATGCCTAGAGTGCAAGGTAAAAGGGCCATCTCCGAACATGGTGGCAGCAGAGGAGACATCGATGTAAAAAACACATTGGTGTTATTAGAAAACCCACAGTGTGAAGAACACCTTGATGGCAGCTTGTATCATATTGACAGAAGGAGGAAGCACACTAGAAAGAGGTAACCATGACTGTGCCTGGCGAGCCTTCCCTGCCCCTACCCCATCAGTGGGAGTCTTGGAAATGCCATTTTCTTCGATAGTGAGCAGCATCAGGCCTTCATTCTAAAGAGCAGAAGCATCAAGTCAGGTGCTTTCTTTATGCTGTATGTCCAGTAGCAGATGACATTCTCCTGAGGCAGGATGCGGAGGAGTCCACCGTAGGCTTTCAGACCATACGCAAAGCCTTTGCCACTTTTTTTGGCTCACCATGGAACCCCGTTATTGACCAAACAGTCCAGTGTGTGCGGCAGGCTGAGCTTAGAGAAAGAAACCGGGCTATCATTCAGTGTGACTCCACGGCTTCACATGACTCTGTTGACCGGGTGGGCCCATGGGTGGTGGCCCCGGCCATAAGAAAGCCCGCCAAACTGGGCAAAAGGATGCGAAACTCCACAGCAGCAGCCAGTTTGAGATGTTTGTGGTGTGGCACGAAAACCCTGTATAGGTACCAGGACTGCCCAGCAGGGGGCACAGAATGCTTCCAGTGTGGCAAAACTGGGCATTTCAAGTGTTCTGCAAATCCAAGTTTTAATCGAGGCATATTGATAAAACATACTCCATCCAAGAAATGGAAAATCAAAAAGACAAAATTACAGAGTTCCTAGGAGAAGTTGACAGTCTCAGTCTAGACTATTGGTCAGTTACAGTGTAAGTTCAAGGCTTTGATGCCACCTTTAAAATTGATACAGAAGCTGCCATTAATATATTAGCAGATGATCTCGGCTGGCTTCAATCAATGACCCTTCATCCATCAGACATCAAATCACAAGGTCCAGGCGGCATAGATCTTCTAACTGAAGGCAGGATTATTGCTCCTCTTCACTACAAGGGATGACAGATCATTGATTCTCTCTATGTTCTTATTGAGTGGCGATGTTGATATACTTCTAAGAATCCTAGAAAAACCAAATGATGCTCATCATTTGAATGACTCACTGTCTTTCATGCAAGAATCTTCAACCTTTCGTTTAGAAGCAGTGGGAATTCAGCCTTCAGAAGCTGAGGAAGCTTATATGCTCAGCAGTAAGTTCCTTTCTTTCACAGAGGCACCATCCACTAGATGCAGGGCAGACATGGAAGATATGAATCTCTCAGTTCTTCACAAAGTAAGGCCAGAGGTGGCAGATACAGAAGGCACTGCAGCAGATGGTGTCCATCCCCATGAAGACCTGTTGGACCTGAACTGGCTCTTCCTAGAAGAAAGTGATGAGGAAGAATCCTTTGCATTATTAAGTGATCATTGGAGGTTGAGTTCCTAGAGGATGATTTGCCTTTCCAGTTGATGGATGTACCATATGAAGGTCTCTGTTGTCTTTTTAGATGAATCAGCTGTGTTTGATAGTGGCTGAGCAGCATTCAGATCTTAGTTCCACTGAACCCACCAATGTATTGCCTACTTTACCTCCTATTGTCCATGAAGGGTCTTCCAGAGAGGATGCTTTGCCTGAGTCCATGTTAGAGTCCATAGAGGACGACACTGCTAGTGGGCTGGTACCTTCCCAGGGTGAAAGTCAGTTGCCACCCATACTTCAGTCCCAGCTGAAAGTCTTCCTCCCTCCAAAGCTGGAGGTCAGCCCAGAAGCTGTAGCAGAATCCTGTACAGCAATCCTGTCCCCAAGTTGATGTCTACAAGAAATTTGTCTCATTACAGATGATGAGGTATCTTGTCTCCATATCCTCAGCAGTTCCTCCCATTGCCCATGGTGGAGCAACCTCGCACAGAGAGAAGTGTGGCTCTCTTATCACTGCCTACAGGAAGTAGTCAGTCCTCCCAAAATATCATTGGGAAATCATCTCTTCTTCTTTTCCTGATAGTCTTACAGCAATTTGGTCATTTTTTTCCTTCGTCGCCTAATTTCATTGAAATCTCAGGTCTTCAATATCTTTACAGTCTTTGATACAGCAGTCAATGATAAAGCTGTGACAGTCTTCCCTGGAGTTGAAGATCATTCCTCTTCTGAAGGTCTTTTCCTGTCTGTTTTGAGGGAGCAACAAGTACCTCAGAGTCTCCTGAGTTTTTCTCTTATAGTTCCAGAGGATCCAAAGGTCAACGCTCTTCAGTCTTCGCTCTTGGATCAGTCTTTTGTTGAGAAGTCTTTGTTGTCTTTGCAGTTCAGTCATCCTGAAACCTAAACTCAGCTTCCCATCAATGATGCTAAAGTGCTGTCCCATTCTGAAGATTATGTCCTACCAGATGCAGAAGAAAGCCTTCATGTCTCCAAAACGTCTTCCTAAGGGCCAAGAATACTGTGGGAGATTGAATCCTTCCAGGGCTGGACTTGGGGAGGGGAAGAGCATGAGTTGAAGTAGAATTTGTCGTTGTAAAAAGAGAGTTACAGAAATGCATTGCAAATAATTAAAAACATAGGGCGAGATTTTCCACCCCCACCCGCTGCTGGGATCGTCCAATCCCGCTGAAAGTCAATGGACTTTTGGCTGGGCCGCTGAATCTCCCGCGGCGGGTCCCACCATGACGGGGCCGTAAAATCCCAGCCATAGTTTCATGTAGTTGTTGAAAATGTGATAGCGTACTTGGTGGGAGGTGTAGTATGAAGTGTTAACAGGTGGAATATGCTAATAAGGAGAGGAGGTAGCATCGTGGTATTGTCACTGGACTGGTAATCCAGAGACCCAGGGTAATGCTCTGGGGACCTGGGTTTGAATCCCACCACGGCAGATGGTGGAATTTGAATTCAATAAAAATCTGGAATTAAAAGTCTGATGATGGCCATGAAACTATTGTCGATTGTTGTAAAAACCCATCTGGTTCACTAATGTACTTTAGGGAAGGAAATCTGCTGTCCTTACCTGGTCTGGTCTATATGAGACTCCATACCCACAGCAATGTGGTTGACTCTCAAATGCCCTCTGTACAAGGGCAATTAGGGATGGGCAATAAATGCTGGATCAACCAGCAACACCCGCATCCCATAAATAAATTTTTAAAAATGAAGTAGATGATGATGTACCATCGACATCAGTCAGTCATGTGTTAGACTCTCAAGAAAGATGTCTAGGAGCAACATGCCTACTCTGTAGCCTGTTTCGAAGTATTCCTAGTAAACAAGTGTTAAGCAGTCTGTCTACCAACCATGTACCACGCCTAGAGTCCAAGATAGAAGGACCATCTCAGAACATGATGTAGCTTTGTTGTCTGCATACTCTCATCCACCACAATTTGAAGAGTTATAAAAAAAGCTCCTTGTATTTATATAAGTGCCTTCAATGTAGTAAAATGCTCAATGCGCTTCACAGGAGCCTTATTGGATAAAATTTGGCACTGAGCCACACAAGGAGGTACTCGGACAGATGACACAAAATTTGGTCAAAGAGGTAGGTTTAAAGGAAGAGAGACAGTTAGAAAGATGGGGAGGTTTAGGGAGGGGAGTCCGGAACTAGAGGCCTAGGCAGCTGAAGGCACTGCCACCAATGGTAGAACAATTAAAATCAGGGATGCACAAGAGGCCAGAATTGGAGGAGGAGAAATATCTCAAAGGGCTGTGGGGCTGGAGGAGGTTACAGAGATAGGCCATGCAGCTATTTGAATACAACGATGAGAATTTTTAAATTGTAGCCTTGTTTACATTTTCTATACGGATTAAAATGTACCTCAATCAAAAAGAAAAGTTGTACATAAGAAGCCCTTTCATGAGAATGCAACCAAGTGAGCAGACTTTTCTTGCATAACCCACGCCTCATACCTTCGTAGTTCCTTTTGTTTAGAATTAGGACCTTAGTATCAGATTGGACTACTTCATTTTCCATCCTAATGAAGAGTTCTATCATGTTATGGTCACTGTTCCCTAAAGGACCCTGCACAACAAGATTAATTAACCTCTTCTCATTGCACAATACCAAATCTAGGATAGCCTGTTCCTTAGTTGGTTCCTCGATGTACTGGTCTAAAAAACCATCTTGTACACACTCCAGGTCATACTCACAAAATCATACTTCACACCCAATGTTTCAGGTTCCCCTTTCATCATTATTCCACCAGAGGTGGCAGTACAGTGGTATACAGTCCAGAGGGAGTACTCAACATTGACTCTGGACCCCATGAAGTTTCAATGCATCAGGTCAAACATGGGCAAGGAAACCTCCTGCTAATTATTACCTAACGTCCTCCCTCAGCTGATGAATCAGTTCTCCTCCATGTTAACCACCACTTGGAAGGGCACAGATTATACTCTGGATGAAGGATTCTACATCCATCGCCAGGAGTGACTTGGTAATACCATTGCAGACCAAGCTGGCCATGTGGTGAAGGACATACTGCCAGACTGGCCTAGAACAGGTGGCGAGGGAACCAACAAGACAGAAAAACTTACTTGACCTCATCCTCGCCATCTACTTGTCATACATGCATCTGTCCATGATAATATTTGCAGTAGTGACCATCACACAGTCCTTGCGGAGATGGAATATTGTCTTCACACTGAAGAAACCCTCCATCACATTGTGTAGCAGTACTACCACACTAAATTGGATGGATTCAGAATGGAATTGGGAATCCATGAGGAGCTGTGGGTCACCATCATCAACAGAATTGTATTCAACCACAATCTGTAAACTCATGGTCTAGCACATCCTTCATTCTACCATTACCATCCAGCCAGGGGACCAATCCTGGTTAAATGAGGGGTGCAGGAGAGCATGCCAGGAGCAGCAGCAGACATACCTAAAGTGAAATGCCAACCTGGTGAAACGATAACACAGGACTACATGCATGCTAAGCAATGGTAGCAGCCTGCAATAGATGAAGCTAAGTGATCTTACAACCAAGGATCAGATATAAGCTCTGCAGTATTGTCACATCCAGTCATGAATGGTGGAGGACAATTAAACAAAGGAGGAGACTGCACAAGTATGCCCATCCTGAATGATGGCACTGCTCAGCACAACAATGTGAAAGACAAGGCTGAAGCATTTGCAATCATCTTCAGCCAGAAGTACTGGGTGGATGATCCATTTCAGCCTCCTCCTGAGGACCCCAGCATCACATGCCTGTCTTCAGTTAATTCAGATCACCCCATTTGATATCAAGAAATGGCTGAAGGCAGTGGATACGGCAAAGGCCTTGACAACATTCTGGCCGTAGTACTGAAGACTTGTGCTCCAGAACTTGCCGCGCTCCTAGCTAAGCTGTTCCAGTACAGCTACAACACTGGCATCTACTCGGCAATGTGGAAAATTACCCAGGTATGTCCTGTACACAAAAACGACAAAGCAAATTCAGCCAATTATTGCCTCATCAGTCTACTCTCAGCCATCAGCAAAATGATGGAAGGTGTTGTAGACGGTGCTATCAAGCAGCATTTCCTTAGCAATAACCTACTCACTGATGTTCAGTTTGAGTTCCACCAGTGCCACTTGACTGCTGGCCTCATTACAGTCTTGGCCCAAACATGGACAAAACAGCTGAACTCCAAAGGTGAGGTGAGAGTGACTGCCCTTGACCATCAAAGCAGCATTTGAATGAATGTGGCATCAAGGAGCCAAAATTGAAATGAATGACATCAGGGGGAAATATCTCCACTGATTGGAGTCATGCATGGCATAAAAGAAGATGTTTGCTGTTGTTGGAGGCCAACCATCCCAGTCCCATGACATTGCTTTGGTTTTGCACATCAAGGTGATGACATGTTCATCTGATACTATTGCACAGCATAATTTCACCCCTTATATCATTGACGGGAGATTCTGTTGTTTTCAGTGAGAGTGAGATTCCTGGTAAAGTCCTAAGCATAGGTCTTTAAATAAATCCTGGAGCATTACTCACTGCTGCTGACCATGACTGACATCAGAATCAACTAGGGGCATCAGAAAGAAAAATGCCACCAGTGGGACAAGTTAACCAGACAAATGGAGAGTCACCCTGACACCTCTCTCACACAACTTCTGGTGATAAACAGAAGAGGGATACTGGTAAAGGTCAGCAAATAGGTCACCTGCAGCACCTGAGCAAAGATGGGAAAGAAAGAAAGATTCAACTCTGCAGAGAAAGAGCAGCTTTTTATTTTGTTGCATGATAATTGGCTAAAAAGTACTTCATCCAGTCACATATGAAGTGAACTCTGTACAATTATCTCATGTAGCCCAATCATTCTGGTTAATGAATGTATGGCCTTGCTCACAGAAATTTCTGAAGCGTGTAATGTACCTTACTCTACTTTCCCCATTATAGCTGTAAAACTTAGATTACTATTTCCTCTGTGTGGGACTGAACATTTTGATTGTGTTTAATCTTCCATGAGAATTATCATCTGCCCTTAAAGGTGATTGTGAATCAAAACCATTCATTGTTAGTCAACTTGCCTTCTCAGTTCGTTGGTTTATTATTTAGGTCCACATACAAAATTTTCCAGATAATCTACATATATAAAAGTTTCCATTTGACTAGCTTTGTGGATTAGAACTGCACAAGTTTTTGGAATTATGTAAGTCTTTTGACCAAGGCATAAATTGAAAGAGCTTCAAGCATGAATTTGTGAGCTCCTTAATGGGCCTCAGGTTATTTTATTCTTTCAAAAAATAGATAAACGTTCAACCTTGTAATTTATTCTGTTCTTTTTCATTTTTGCTCATTCTTTACCTGTTATTTCTGTGGATGTATATTTGTGTGTGTGCTCTCTTGGTGTAGTTCTTCATCAGTTAAAGTCTCATAGCTGTGACTTTGTGTTTCCTATCTACTAGTTCACTTTTTTAAAAATAGCATTACGTACTCTGATCCTTCCAATTTCTGGGCTTAACCTGGGTGTGTTTGCAGGCAAATGAGAAACCCCCGTGAAGCTGTCAGGCACTGAATTATAAAATTCAAAGAGACAATTAACTCTGAATTTAACCCAGTGTTCTGGTGTTAACAGTCAACACACTAGTTTTCCAAGCTACATGGGAATTACCAAGGTCAATGAGTTGTGAGAATGGTGGGAAGTGATGGTTCAATGAAATTAATCTGCTGGGTGTTGTAATATGCCTTTAAGGGATAGGAGTATGGCATCATTAGAAGGAAAGTGTGTCATGAGATCCAGCCTCCGTTTCACTTTGGCCTGCAAGCAGAACACAACACTCACAGCTCTGCTGCTGATGCCTTCAAGCTTTCTGCCTTCGTATAAATGTTCTCATGCCTAGACTTAATAAATGAACCCACAACATGTTTACACAATCCCTGTTGAGTGATTGCTGCCTTTATATCATTATAAAAACACGACATGGTGCACAGTGGTGGTCAAACAATGTGACAGCAAGTTTAAAAACAGGTACGACATGGTGAACAGCCTTAGGTCATGCTACATGGCATGATGCGATCCCTGGCATTTTGGTCAGACTGCAACAGTTAACAGCACCAGAGAGTGTTGAAATCACAGTGTGGTGACTGCACAGAAAAGCTTTGAAGACATAGTGCCAGGATAGCGCTCGAATAAAGAGCTGGTAAGCAGATGGATCCTTTGTGGTGAGCCTACAGTGCATAGCCTGCCAGTTCAATGAGTGGAACAATGCGTCAAGAGGACCAGCACCGGGTTAACTCAGACGAGAAAGGCGAGTGACTATGGTGTGAAGTGGATCAATAGCGAGTGAGGGAGAGTCAAGCAAAAAAACACAAACAAAGCTGTCAAAAAAACCGGGCCAGAGAAGACTGAAATTATAATGGTGGCTTCGCGAGTGGCTGAACAATAAATTGAATTAAAAAAGGAGGAAGGTCAAAGGGATATTGTCAAAATGTCCAAAAATTCCCCAGTTTCAATTGGGATGCAGCTCGCCAGCTATCAAAATTCAAAATTTTTAAATAGCATACAAGGCTATGGTTTCTTGATTCAGGTTTGCCTGAACCAGACAAGCAAGCCATAAAAATTTGCCTAGCAATTGGGAATGAATGTCTTCATGGGCTGAACACATCTGGGTTAACAGCAGAAGAGCTAAAGGATCCCCAAAAGATATGGACTACATTGAAAGACCAGTTCAGAATCAGGTTAAACCTCCATATTCATCGACTAGAGTTCATGTCATTTCGACAACAGCCTCCAGAATCCATAAACCACTTCATCAGCAGATGCTGAGAAAAGGGTATGAACTGTGATTGTTCAAACACAGAGCTAGCAGACAGAATTGTTGAGTTGGTGATTGCATCCACTCTCATGGAAAAATTCCAGAAATATCTGCTAGACAAGCCCAAATGTATAGCATTGAAGAGCTACTCAAGGATGGACATACGTATGAAGCAATCCATTCCGGTCAGCGAAGCTTACAGGTCCTAAGCATGACCCCAGTTGTTGATGCACCTACTAGAACACCCAAACCCCAAATTGGTTTTCCAATGTAGTCCATATCTTTTGGGGATCCTTTCGCTCATTTACTGAGATCACCAACTCAACAATTCTGCCTGCTAGCTCGGCGTTTGAACAATCACAGTTCAGACCCTTTTCTCTGCATCTGCTGATGAAGTGGTCTATGGATTCTGTAGGCTGTTGTCCAAATGACATGAACTCTAGTGGATGAATACGGAGGTTTAACCTGATTCTGAACTGGTCTTCCAGTGTCGAAGGGATGCACGCAATAAGGAAATGCCCAGCTTTTCATCAATTCTGCAAGGCATGTGGCAGAAAGGGCCATTGGCAGTGGCAGTGCACTAGAGCAAAGGCTGATGCAGCTACAAAGAGCCGTGCACTGGTCCAAACATATTGTACACAATGAGTACCTTCAAGCAATAAGAATGATCATCCGGTAACCCATAAGAAACATGTACCTAGCATCATTGATAAGCCAGAAAATGACGATAATGTGCGTGACAAGATGAAGAGCAGTGAACACAGGTTTCATGGCATCAATCTCATGGAAAACATGAATACTATCACACCATCCATACCACACCATTAAAACTATCTGTTCTAACAAAGTTGGTAACTATTCGTTATTGGCCAAGATTGACACATGGGTAAGTGCCAACATACTACCCCTGCAAATCCTAAAAGACACGTATTCACAGACATGGAAGGGCCTGGGTGAAACCTACCACTGCACAACTTTCACTAATTCCATGCGTGGGATTCATAGTCCTGGAGTGCAGGTACAAACAATCTTTCTATATGTTCTACGTCATGAAGACTAAAGCCCCAGTGATTGTAGGTCTACCAGCATGCCTTGACTTCGCACTAGTGACAATCCATGGGATCAGTCAGACCTCACAAGATGGATCAACCTCAGAAATTACTCCTATTGGCTCAGTTCATGACCTAAAATCAAAACATCCAGAATGTTTTGACAAAATTGGCAGTTTCAAGGGAGCTGCAACATTACACTTGCAGGAAAATGCAAGTTCGTCAATTGACCTGGTAAATTTTGTGCAATGCAAATGGCAGCAACTATGAGAAGAAACGGCAGAAGATTCCACACTATAGAAACTGTGGAAAACCATCATTGAAGGTTGGCCTGATTAAATTCAGCACGTCCATAAACACGTGAGACCATTTTAGCCTTATTAGGATGAGGTAGGCATCTCCCAGGGAGTCATTTTTAAAGACGGGCAGGACATCATACCGGAAACTTAGCGACCTGATATTCTTCAACAACTCCATCAATCACACATGGGAATAGACTGGATGAGAAGACTCACAAGAGAGATAGTCTATTGGCTGGGTATGAGCAATGACATTGAAGGCATCGTCAAGAAGTGCAAGGCATGTCAAGGGCGCATGCAAAGTCAGTACAAAAAAAACATTGATTCCACATGAAGTTCCTGCTTATCCTTGGTCCAAAATCGCATCCAACTTCTTCCATGTCCTTTGCACTGACTTCATCATCATCGTCAACCACTTTACCAGATACCCCATTATTTAACAATTGCACAATACATCAAGTGCAACTATCACACACGCTCTTAAGTGCTATTTTCAGTTTACTTCGTGTGCCCAGAGAGGTTGTTGCAGATAATGGTTCTTAATTTATTAATTTCAGGAGATGTCTGAGAAGTGGAATATCAATCACACAACTTCTCCCCCTCATTACCCTAGCTGAATGAATGATTTGCATGGTGAAATCCCTAATTCTCAAATGTAGCCATGCCAAGCAAGATATACACATTGCAATGTTACATCTGAGAGTGAAACATGTCTATGTCATTGACACTTACATGGACCACGACAACTGGATCCTCTCCCTCCTACCACAAGTTCCTCGCCAGCACTGAGCAGATTTCCCGAACCCTGGCACCGGGCAGGCAACACAGCTGTCTGGACTCTTGCTCTTTGATACAGAGAACAGTGTCAATCCTCCTCACTATGCTGGCCCCTACTACCACTACATTCCTTTTTGCTCCCCTCACTTAAATAGCTTCCTGTACCACGGTGCCATGGTTAGTTTGTTCATTCACCCTGCACCCCTGCCCTCATCCAGACAAGCTGAGAGAACCTCATACTTATCAGACAATTGCAAAGCCTGAGGTTCCTGCACCCCTGCCCTCTGGGTCACCTTACCTGCCTCACTTGCAGTCACACCATTCTATCCCTAACCACTGACCAAATTAGAAGACCCTATTGTAAGTGGTGTGACTGCCTCCTGGTACAAAGCATCCAGGTAACTTTCTTCTTCCCTGATGTGTCGCAGTGTCTGCAGCTCAGCCTCCAGCTCAATGACTGATCCGAAGTTCCTCGAGCCGCAAACACTTACTGCAGATGTGTTTGCCCTGGGTCACAACTGGCACCCAGGAGCTCCCACATGTTACAGCTTTGACACATCACCTGTCCTGCCATCCTTAATCTGTTTTCATTAATTACTTTATTATATTATTCACTTATTTATTTTCCTTTTTTATATATTTTACTAAACTTTTTAAACCTTAGGAACAGAATAGAATTTAACCACTTACCAGATACTCACCAAACAGTTAGCTTCTTTGCCTGTAGTAGAGTAAGAACCAATTCCCACAGGGTGAAAAAGTTAAAATAAGCAAAAGCAGAAAGAAAGAAACAACTCCTTCCCCTCTTCACTTCCTCCGCCCATAACCAAATTCCCAAGTATGCATTCAGTTCCAAAGCTGCACTCGTTTGCCATCTCAACTTCCTTGCTGTCAGTCTTCACTGCAGCTTGGGAGCACATTATGCAACAGTAACCTGGACTTCTGATGAGAAGTAGCAGCAGGATCCACACTGACAGCAACAGCAGCAACACTAACAGCAACTGCCTTCATCGTTATCACATGCCAGCAGACAGAGGGGTTGGACTGAGAACTTCAGCTTGAAGGAGGATATACCCCCAATATGTGCTGACTCAGAGGTGGCAAAGATTTTCTTTTGAAAAATATACTTTATTCATAAAATATCTGGAAGAACATTACAAAACATTTCTAAATCGCCAACACAAAAAGTACAATCAGATTCAACTTTTACACATGGATCACGAGGTGCTTCAATACAATCAATGAATATTACAGTCATTTCAATATGGTGATTACAGACAGTCAGACAGTGCAATAGTATTGGAGTTATCAACATACATCATGTTGCACTCTGAGGTGCTTCAATATAATTATAATACAATTAGTGTTCAAGATATACATTCATTGTGAGCCGTACAGCCCGAGGGGTCTATACCTTTCCCAGCCCCCCAGTGCACTATGGCAGAAAGGTCTTAGACAGCGACCTTTCCCCATTGGGCCTTTGCGGCGGCTGCCCCAAGCTTTAGTGCGTCCCTCAGCACGTAGTCCTGGACCTTGGAATGTGCCAGTCTGCAACACTCGGGGACAACTCTTTGCACTGGAAGACCAACAAGTTTCGGGCAGACCAAAGAGCATCTTTCACCAAGTTGATGATCCTCCAACTGCAGTTGATGTTTGTCTTAGTGTGTGTCCCTGGAAACAGCCCATAGAGCACAGAGTTCTGTGTCACAAAACTGCTCAAGATGAACCTCGACAGAAACCACTGCATCTCTCTCCAGACCTTCTTTGCAAAGGCACAATCCACAAGGAGGTGAACAATGGTCTCATCCCACCACAGCCTCCACGAGAGCAACGTGCAGAGGGGGTGAGACTCCTGGCGTATTGAAAGGATCTGACGGGGATGGCCTTTCTCACTACCAGCCAAGCTACAGCTTGGTGCTTGTTGGAAAGTTCTGGCGATGAGACATTCTGCCAAATGACTTTGACAGTCTGCTCGGGGAACCATCCGACAGGATCCACCATCTCCTTTTCCCGCAGGGCCTCTAAGACGTTACGTGCCGACCACTGCCTGATGGACTTGTGGTCAAAGGTGTTTCTCTGCATAAATTTTTCCACAAGAGACAGGTGGTACGGCACGGTCCAACTACTTGGAGCGTTCCGCGGCAGCGTGGCCAGACCCATCCTTTGCAACACCAGGGACAGGTAGAACCTCGGCACGCAGTGACACTTGGTGTTTGCGTACCGAGGGTCTGCGCACAGCTTGATGCAGCCGCACACAAAGGTGGCCGTCAGGATGAGGGCAATGTTGGGCACATTTTTTTCCCCCTTATCCAGAGGCTTGTACATTGCGTCCCTGCAGACATGGTCCATTTTCGACCTCCAGATAAAGCGAAAAATGGTTCGGGTGATCGCCATCGCGCAGGAGTGTGGAATGGGCCAGACCTGCGCCACGTACAGCAACAGTGAGAGTGCCTCACACCTGATGACCAGGTTTTTACCCGCAATGGAGAGGGAGCATCGCTCCCACATGCCGAGTTTTCTTTGCACCATAGACACTCACTACTTCCAGTTTCTAACGCATGCCCCGCTCCCTCTGAACCATATCCCCAAAACCTTCAGGCCATCAGCTCTAATGGTGAATGGGACAAAGGATCAGTCAGCCCAGTTCCCAAAGAACATGGCCTCGCACTTCCCACAATTTACTTTGGCTCCGGAGGCCAGTTCGAACAGATGTGGATCAGTCTGCGTACTGACAGCGGATCCAAGCAGAAGACGACGACATCGTCCATGTACAGGGAGGCTTTGAGTTGAGTGCCTCCACTGCCTGGGATCGTCACTCCTCTTATGCCCGGATCCTTCCTGATGGACTCAGCGAAGGGTTCTATGCAACACACAAACAGGACAGGGGAGAGGGGGCAGCCCTGCCTGACTCCAGGTTTAATAGGAAAGCTATCTGATTCCCACCCATTGACTGAAACTGCGCTACTAATGTTAGTGTAGAGCGGTTGGATCCTGTTGTGGATTCCCTCCCCAAACCTCATTTTGGAGAGCACATCCACCATGTAGGTGTGCGATATTCTGTCAAAGGCCTTCTCCTGATCCAGGCTGGTGAGGCAGGTGTCCACACCCCTGTCCTGCACATAGGCAATCGTATCCCTGAGCAGCGCGAGGCTGTCAGAGATCTTCCTGCCGGGCACAGCGCAGGTTTGGTCAGGGTGGATCACCAACTCCAGAGCGGACTTGATCCAATTGGAGATGACTTTGGACAAAATCTTATAGTCCACATTCAGCAGTGAAATAGGTCGCCAATTTCTAATTTCCTCCTTTTTCCCCTTCCGCTTGTAGATGAGGGTGAGGATGCCTTTCCTAATGGATTCTGACATGCTGCCGGCCAGAAGCATACTCTCGTACACTTTAGCAGGCCTGGGCTGATCCAGTCCCACAGAGCCGAATACAACTCAGCCGGTAAGCCATCGCTTCCGGGAGTCTTACTCTTCTCAAAGGACTCAAGGGCCTTAGTCAGTTCATCAGGAGTTAGCGGTTTGTCCAGGTTCTCCTGTGCACTGTCGTCTAAGACCTCCGTGATAGAAGACAAGAAGGGCTGGGAGGCCGTGCTGTCTGTGGGCTTCACGTCATACAATCCAGCATAAAAGGATTTGCTGATCCTCAATATGTCAGACTGCAATGACTTTACTGAGTCGTCTTCTTCCTTCAGGCTGCTGATCACAGAGCTCTCTCTGTGTACCTTTTGGAAGAAGAAATGTGAGCACGTCTCATCCTGCTCCACGGAGCGGACTCTGGACTGGAAGATGATCTTGGAGGCCTCCGAGGCAAAGAGCGAGGCTTGTTGGCTCTTTACCTCTTGGAGTTCCTCCTTGACATCGACCCCCATCGACTGCAGCCGGAGCAGGTTCTGCATGTTTTTCTGGAGTCGGGACATTTCCCTCTGTCCCTTTCTAGCTTTCTGGACGCCTTTGAGGATGAAAAACCTCTTAATGTTTTCCTTGATCGCTTCCCACCAGTGTGTCAGGGACTCAAAGAGGGATTTCACGGTTCTCCAACCTTTGTAATCCCTCTTGAGCTCCTCAATGATCTCTGGGGTCAGCAGTTACACGTTCAGCTTCCATGCCCCCCTGTCAACCCTCTGGTCTTCGTGTAAGTGACAGTCAGCCAGTAGGAGGCAGTGGTCAGAGATGGGCACCGGCTTGACGTCAGTAGATCTGACTGTGAACGCAGGGGACACAAACAGGAAGTCTATCCTGGAACGGATGGACCCGTCTGGCCGTGACCAGGTGTATCTACGCTGTATTCCATCTGCAGGGTTGCTGAAGATGTCGTGCAGCTTGGCATCCTTTACTGTTTCCATCAGGGATCTGGACGTAGCGTCCAATCTGCTGTCGGCCCTGCCGGATCGTCCAGCCGCATCGATGATGCAGTTGAAGTCACCGCCCAGAATGACCGGCCTGAAGGTCGCCAGCAGCTGTGGGAGCTGCTGAAAGATTGCCAGCCGCTCGTCCTTTTGTGCCGGGGCGTACACATTAATTAACCGGACTGGAGCATTCTTGTACATTACGTCTGCTATAAGGAGGCGCCTGCCCACCACCTCCTTAACCTCGGAGACAGAGAAGTTGCCTCCCCGCAGCAGAATACCCAGGCCAGAGGAACGAGAGTCGTTTCCTCCTGACCAGGTCGATGGCCCATGGGACCACCATCGTGACCATTGCCTGTAGGAGCTGAGGTGCGGAATCGCACACTCCTGCAGAAACAGCAGGTGAGCTTTGACCTTGGCAAGGTAGTCCAAGGTCGCAACACATCGTGTAGTAGATTTAATGCTACACACATTTATGGATACAATCTTTACCCCCATTTTTAAAGCATTTTGTCGCTTACCAAACCTGCTGTCTTTGAGAGTTCCAGACCTTTGGTCTGCTCCTGCACACCCATAGTGTTCACAAATTGTCTCACTTTGGATGGGCTGAGGAAACTGTCCTGAACCACCCCATTGGAGATGTTCCGCTCAGGTGGCATCTGGGGGTTTGTGCAAGGAACGAGCTTTGAAATGTCTTCTGTTGGAGAAGTCTCTCCGATCCTCTCCCCCTCTGGGACGTTGCTGCTCCCGGCTACCCGGAGCTGGGGTGCACTGAGCGCTTCACAGCTCCCAGATTCCTGGGATTGGGGTGCGCTGGCCTCTTCAAGTTGTGGGCAAAGTTGGGGTGCGCTGCTCTCCTCATTGTCTCCAATGCTCTGGAGCTCGGGTGTCTCGTCCTCCAACACCCTAAAGCTTTGCCGCTTCTTCTGTAGGTGCTGCCCTTGCCCGTCATTGTCCAAAGAGCAGCTGCCCTTATCATCCGTGTCGGATGGGAGACGGCTCTTGCCACTCGTCTGAGAAGTGGCTTGGTCCCTTCTTAGCCTCTTCTTCTTTATGGGTCTCTTCACCAGCTGCCACTCCCCCTGATGATTTGCTGCTGCTTCCTCCTCCGTTGATTCGCTCTGCCGAGGAATGGGAGGCTCAGGGGGCAGTGCATTTGTTTGGCTGTCTGCTGCCTCAATCTTTTCACTGATCTGGTCTCTCTCTGTGTCCTCCTTTGTCCCATTGTTCTTATTGGAGGCCTTGGTGGTTGGAGGATTGCAAGTGTCCTTGGTAGTAGTGACACTAAGCATTTCATCTGCTTCCTCCTTGTTGGTTTTGGCTGCCTGTGCATAAGTGAGGCCGCATTTTGGGCAGGTCTTGTAGAGGTGGCCTGCCTTGCCACACAGGTTGCAGCACTTAGTCTGTTTCCAGTCCTTTGTCTGGTCCCCTTCCTGCTTGCAAAGGTGGCAAAGATAGTTTTCCCAAGGTCATTAGCAGGTAGGTGTAACCGGTCTGCAGATGTAATTGATGATGTCTTGGAAGGCCTGGCCAATCATATTATGCTTGATGTTGCTCTAGCCTTCTTCCATGCAGTAATACTGAAAGCAGGGCATATTCAAATACTTCCAAAAATCCAACTAGCATTAATATTTTGTCCAACTCTTACATGCCTATTTCGCATTATTTGTTCACAGAATATTTATAGAGTAATGGATTGATGAATATGCTAATGCGACCATGAAGATATTAATGATGTAACTGTGACATCAGTAGTCAAATGACCGAGAGCCTCCAAGAGAGCTAACAGCAGAATAGTCTGTCTCCTTTATACCATGTGCTTACTCTGATGCCTTTTTATATAGTTCTTAATAAAAGGTTTGAAGTTAAACTATATCGACTATCTCAAGCCTGTTGAAGGGAAGCAAAGCCTCATCAAGGTTCAGTAAGAGTGGAAAACACGGTATTAGTGAAACCTCACTAAAGATGGGCTATAGCACCAAAAGATCCCAAAACAATGTTATCATTGCCAGCATGGCTGCATTCATTGCCAACCCTTGTTGCCCTTAGAAGGTGGTGATGTTGGGACTTCTTGAACGACTGTAGTCCTTGTACTTGATCAGTAGTGTTATGCAACAAATTCCAGGACTTTCAGCCAGAGAAGATGAAGGAACAGCAATATATATTCAAGTTGGACTGTGACTTGTAAGCAACTTGAACATAATGGTGTCCTTATGATCTTGGTACTATTGTCCATCTTGGTGGTGGAGATCATGGGCAGGCAAGTGTTGTCAAAGTAAACTTCTTGATATGCTACAATGAGGCCTCTAGACAGTATCTTGTTATGCCTATTAGGCATGTGGTGAATGTTCAAGTTTGAATCTGGTAGGTGGAGGAGAAGTTTCAAGGTCCTAGAGGTGAGCCATTTGTCACACAGAGCCTCTGACATACTACTGTAGCCACAGAGTTGATATAACTCATGGAGTTATACTTCTAGCTGGTCTGATATTGATATTGTTGATAATGGAGGATTCAGTGCTGTTGAAGGTCATTACCTAGCACTAATATGATGTTAACGTTACCTTCCATTTGCTAACGAAGCCTGGATTTGGCCCAGGTCTTGCTTTTAGGCTGGCTGGGGGCTGCTCCATTTTTTATAAGTATGGTGAATGAAGCTGAACGCTGTAGAATTGCCAGCAAACAGCTTTGGTCCTGACATTATAAAGGAGGGAAAATTATTGAAAAAGCTGAAGATAGTTGGGGTTGAAGATGCCACCCTGACAAATTCCTGAAACGATGTCCTGAGGCTGTGCTGATTTGCCTCGGTCAACCACAAGAGGGTTTTCTTCTTCTCCACAGCTCCTTAGTTTCACAAGGGTTCCCTATTCAGGCAAATGTTTCCTTAATGCTGAGGGCAGCCATTCTCACCTTTCCTCTGGCATTCAGCCCTTGTGTCCATGTTTGATGCACTAATTCTTTGCCAAAATGAACCATGTGCACCTTGGTCCTTAGTTATGGATGTGATGGTAATGCTCAGTGGGCACAGAAAATGCCTAGTGCAGCCTGGCCTGCCTGACATCACTCTGATGGTTCTCCTGTCCTGCTTCCATTAGAAACTTAGATAGATGGGGATTCCCATAGGGGAATTCATGGGTACTACAAGTGGAGCTGGAGTTGGAGAAAACGTAGCAAAATAATCACTACTCTATAGCGTGATTTGCATTTGGTGCTGTAATATCTTCATGGCTAGAAAATGTCAACGGAGACATTGTGACATGATTCCTGTGTGATATGAGTATTAGTATGTCGCTGTCACCTGTTTCAAGCAGAAGCTTCCATTGCCAACCTCTAGGTCTGGTGGAAATACAGTGCAAGCTCAGTGTTATGGGTCCTTGCCTCTTTGTTTCCAATATGTCAAAGATTATAATCTTGAAACTAACGGTTTATCACAACATTACACTGGTTATGAATCCTGTATCCTTTCATAATCGAGTCACAATGTGCCATATTTCATGACATATTCAATTTTACAGTGTGGATTTATTAAGATTGGTAGTCTTATTTTATTGATTTTTGCATTCAAAAATGGTGCCCTCATTCCTAAAGTGAATTTAATAATAGAAGCACAAACACTGCAGCAGAATGTGCCAGAATTACAGTGAGATGCTGTGCCTCAGCTGCAACTGAGCACATGGAAGCTGAGCTGGTAAAAGAAAATGCTGAGTGTTCCAACTCAAAATTTCACTGGGATCACCTGAACCCTCCCTCACCAGCGCTGCTCCTGTACTATTCACTTTTGTCATTGCTATGGTAATACATGAAAAGTATTCCTATTAAGCTCATCAAATGAGAGGTCTGAATTGCATTTATATTCATTTCTCAACTTGTTTATGAAGTATATTTTTTAAAAAAGTTAATTCTTGCCGATGTTCATTCATGGTCTAACGGGTAGGAATCCTGAGAGCAATAAGCCAGTTGTCACTCTGTTGGTAGCATACTCACCTCTGAGTCAGAAGGCCATGGGTTCACGTCCCACTCCAAAGACTTGAGCACATAACCCAGGCTGACACATAAGTGAGGGATTGCTTCACTGTTGGAGATTCCGCCTTTCAGGTGAAATGTTAAACCCAATTCCATCTTTCCTGTCCGGTGAGCATAAACATGGCACTATTTCAAAGAAGAGCAAGGGAATTCTCCCTGATGTCCTGACCAATATTTATCCCTCAACCAATATCAGGGAAAATACAAATTATCTGGTCATCATCGCAATGCTATTTGTGGGACTTTGCTGTGGGCAAACTGGCTGCCATGTTTACAATACAACAGTGACTACATCTCAAAAGTACTTAATTGGCTATAACACATTGTGGGCTGTGCTGAGGTCCTGAAAGGTGCTATATAAATGCAAGTCTTGCTTTCTTTCTAAACATAAACAAATAGTTCGAAAGGTCTATCAACATTAAAACCACTTTATACACGACTACTTGTCCAATATTGACAAGCCTGCTGTACACTTCTAGCATTTTCTCTTTATATTGATTTCCAGGCCCAACAGATTTTCATTTAATCTACTTATTTTGTCTACAGCTTCTAGTCAACCAAACATTTATAATAAATTAACTGAAAGCTCTTTAATACTATACCATCTTATTCTATTTGTATGAAGTCATTTGAATTGTTTGTATATATATGATTTGCCTGATTCTGTATTTTTCCATACAGAATATAAAACATGTGTTTTATTTACTTTATGATTTCTTATCATTATTAACCACTTCCCAGAGTCTGATTTTTGTTTCTGAAATCTGTGGAGCAATCAAATTAAATGGCAGCGAATTGCTCCAGTCAGTGAGCTAGATAGTCTGTGTTAGGTTCGGAACAAAAATAATCAGCATATAATCACACAATGTTGTTCAAAATAGGATCTTTGATCAAATAAACACATTTGAATCCTTTAATTAAAAACAAACTTTCCATTGGAAATAAAGTTTGAAATAATAATCATGCAGTGTGCAATGACAAATAGAGTTATAGGGATAAAAGCAAAATACCACAGATGCTGGAAATCTGAAACAAAAACAAAAATAGCTGGAAGAACTCAGCAGGTCTGTCAGCATCTGCGGAGAGGAAGACAGTTAACGTTTCGAGTCCGTATGACTCGATGAAGATGTAAAATGTTAATCCAATAGTTAATAATCTGTGCTGAACTTGTTGCTCTTGAATTAGTCTAATGTGGTGCATATGGTTATGTGGAGTTCTGATGGTCTGCAAAAAATGTCAGTACCTAAATTTAATAGAGGTCAAGAATACTGCGCATTAGCTAATCACTAGATTAAATTCAAATTCACCACCAAGTATTTAATGGGGGTATTGATACTGGACCTTGCTAATCTAAAGACAGTGCCATATGAGGAATATAGAATGGCCAACATTGTCACATCAAACATTTTCAAAATGGGATTTTAATCATTTATTTTGTCAGAATGTAATGCTAATAAAGTAATTTGAGGATGTGAAACAAAAATATTTAAGGTGCAAATCTTCAGTAAAAGACGTTTGGCAAATCATCTTTTGTTTGATTACAACCACATGGTGCAATAATATAAATAACATTTTGCCACATCATCACCTCTCATGCATATGATTATGTCAGGTTACTTTGAACATACAGTTCAGAAATGAGGCCATCTTAGTGTTCATTCTCCGCACAAGCCTCCTCCCACCCATCTCCATCTAACCCATATATATCTAGCTGCATCTATGCTATCCACCTCAATTACTTTTGTTAGCGAATTCCACATTCTTACCATGCTTTTGGTAAAGTTCCTGCTGAATTCCTTATTGGAATTTTTACTGACTACATATTTATGATCTCTAGTCTTGAACTCCCCACAGGTGGGAATGATTTATCTACCTTTGCGCTAGCAAACCTTTTCATAATTGTAGAGACTTCTATCAGTTCAGCCTTCAATCTTTCCTTTTGCATCACAGAAAGCCTCAGCCTGTTCAATCTTTCCCAATCCATTTATTCTTTCAGTTCTGCTATCATCCTTGTGAATCTTCACTTTGGCTGGGTCAAAATCCTGGAACTCCCTTCCTAACAGCACTGTGGGTGTACCTGCAACACATGGACTGCAGCAGTTCAAGAAGGCAGCTCACCACCAACTTCTTGAGGGCAATTAGGGATGGGCAATAAATATTGGCCTGGCCAGCAATGCCCACATCCCATAAATGAATTTAAAAAAAAATCTTTCCTTTACACCTTCTCCAAAGATTCTGAATCCTTTTTATATGGACTAGAGATGTTCACATCACTCCAAGTGCAATCTAATCAAGGTTCCACACAAGTTTAACATAACCTCTCTGTTTTCCCATTCCATCCCTCTAGAAATAAACCTTAGTGCTTGCTTTGATTTTTTTTCTATAATCTCGTTAACCTACTTGTAGTGATTTGAGACTAAAATGATGCACAGCTCCTTCCATGAGCAAAATGGGAGGTTTGCGAAATACTGTCCATGTAGTTAGTATTATGAAACTCAGGCATAACTTAGTGTTGAGGTTGGTGGTGGGAACTCCCCAAGTCCTGACAGCCTTTGGACTTCCTGCGCATGCACAAACCGGGAACGGGCTGCACATGCACAGTTCGACAACTTTACGCTCTTTGGGCCCAAGACAACCCAGCGCACCTGTGTACAGAGAGAAAAAGAAAAAGGGCACACAAACTCGGGTCAGGTGACAGGCTGTGGCACGCCATAACCTACAAGTGTCCCAGATATGGGGCAAGGGAGGGGGCAGGGAGAGGTCCAAAAAAAGAAGAGTCCCAGGTAAGGGACTGAAACAGGGGACAGAGACAGATCCCAATTAAGATAAAGGAAAGGAGCAGAGAAACGGTCTCCAACTAGAGAAAGGGCTGCAGGGAGCAGACTTTAAGTGAAATGGGCTCGGGGGAAGCCTTAGCAATCGAAGAGGGCTCAAGAGAAGCCCTGAAGATCCAAGAAAGCAGCCAAAGTTCGATGACTCTATGCTGTGGGCCGTTGGGGGAAAAGGGACATTTGGGGCAGTAGTGTTCTGCTCAGCATGGCCGAAGAGTTGAAATTGTGCTTGTGAGTTGATGCTTGAGTCTACTCAGGAAGCCAGAGGAATGGAATCTCAGGAGACAAAATTGAAACCCGGCGAGGTGGGCCCTTGTTGAGCCATGCAAGGCAAGACCTTCAAAGGTGAAGATTGGAATTCCTCCTGAAAGAGATGGAGTTTCAGTGAGATTGGTTGGCTCACAGTGTTACTGACGTTTAGGTGGGTTGTTGAGGAGTCCAATGATTCTGTTTTGGTTGCATTTGACATTTATTGTGCAGCGTGGTGTGTTCAACCATCATTTTCCTGTTAATTCACATGTACCTCATACTTACCCTGAATGTTAAAGTATAAGATAGATATTGTAAATTGTTTTATCTTTGACCTAAAGTTTACTTTTTTGTTTGTTCAAAGCCTGTGGGATCTTGTGGCTTTGTTCCTTGAGCAAGTGTCTTGAATATCAAATTTTGTTTAAACATTATTGGTCCCTAACCGGACCTCATCAACAACTTGCGGGTCTGGCCAAGGATCATAACATTAGATTTTGACTATGTATGAAGGTGTTAAACTGTGAATAGGCAGCCTGTTTTATATCTCTCCTGATTTTTATTTCCATTGTCTTATACTATCACACAAAGTCAAATCAACCCCATGAAGACAGTACACCCTCAAATGGGTAATAATAATGATAATGTGATTAAAGACAGTGGGTATATTTTCTGCCTTTTTTTTTGGCAAAGCTGAGGTGGGTGGGCACAAAAAATGGATGAAAGACCTGTGTTGCCAGGTTCCCACCCAATTTCTTTTATTTATTCGTTCATAAGATGTGAGCATTGCTGGCTAGGCCGGTATTTATTGCCCATCTCTAATTGCCCTTGAGAAGGTGGTGGTGAGCTGCCTTCTTGAACCACTGCAGTCCATGCGGTGTAGGTACACCCACAGTGCTGTGAGGGAGTTCCAGAATTTTAATCCAGCGACAGTGAAGGAACGGTGTTATATTTCCAAGTCAGGATGGTGAGTGGCTTGGAGGGGAACTTCCAGCTGGTGGTGTTCCCATGTGTCTGCTGCCGTTGTCCTTCTAAATGGTAATGGTCATGGGTTTGGAAGGTGCTGTCTAAGGAGGCTTGGTGAGTTCCTGCAGTGCATCTTGTAGATGGTACACACCCCTGCCACTGTGCATCGATGGTGGAGAGAGTGAATGTTTGCGAAAGGGGTACCAATCAAGCAGGCTGCGTTATCCTGGATGGTGTCTAGCTTCATGAGTGTTGTTGAAGCTGCACTCATCCAGGCAAGTGGCCTGATATTCAGTGAGTAGTGCTGGGTGGCATACAAAATGCCTGCCTGTAAATAGTACAGATATCACAATGATATTCAAATGACAGAAATATATGTTGATTACTATTATTTCTATATTTCTATTATTTTGCTACAGTAATGCTAGGTGCAAGTTATATCTATTTTGCATCATTTACATTGATCTTTAAAATTTAAATGGAGCTATTGATTGACTTAGGAGTGACTTTAAAACAAAAGTTCGTTAAAAAATGAACTGGTAGCTTTTAATGACTGTTGGTCATGCTGCTCTGAGACCTGTCAAAGTTAATCTCTCCCTTCTTCCCTCAAAGGGTGGACTCCTGCCAAAATAATTTAAACAACCCCAAAGCTAGAAAATTAGTTGGGGTCAGCAGCACATCTTTATATTGGGAGAATGCTGGAGGTGCATTTGGAACGTGCAAGAGTTGAAAATGTAGCTCATGAATGCTAATCAGTGGCTTCAGAAAACATAATGGCCTAAATGAGACATCAAGACAATTTAATCAGACGTAAAATGTGAAGCTCCAGCAGTTTGTAACTATGGTCTGAATTTCAGTAGGAGAGTACAGCCTTGTCATTGTTGCATTTTTAAAAATACTATTTGTGCACTTTGACTTCAATTTTTAGGCACCATTTGTGCAGCTGCCAGCTCTCCATACACCCAGCAATAGTCAGTGCACCCTGACTTTGATGTATATTGGCATTCACCAAAGGGCACTGACGCCTTGTAACAAAAACAAAAAGACATGAAATGCTTAGCAGAACTTAATGCATTCATTATGTGTTAGTCATGATCAATTGAAAGACACATACGATAAAGGCATTTAATCTCATTGCAGCAAGTTTGTTCTTTGGTAACCTAGTTACACATACACACAGTGCTTAAAGGATGGTTATGTACAAAATTAAAGGTTACAGATTGAAAGACACAGTGCAAGGAATTCTCCCCTTGTACAGATTGTTCCTGAATAATGCAATTACTGTCAAACAATGAATTCTTACTGTTAGTAAAATAACCTCACAATTTTCAAGGAGATGGCCTTTTGGCTAGTCTACATTGACTGCCCTTTACAGAATATTACCAAATTTACACAGGAACCTTTTATACAATCAAAGTCCTATCAAAATGTTTTGAGAATTAGGCCATGTGCAAAATTATACACAAAAGAGCCACATTCATGATGCTTACATTTACAATGAAATTACTTTTCATATTGAAAGCAACTGTGTTAGAATGGATTACATCAAACTGCTTGTACATCCTCGCAAAAACGCTATTATTAGTCTACATGTAAGGTCCGGTACTTCCTTACTCACAGAAGGCAAAGAGTGGTGTATGTTGGGGTATCATCCCATCCTGGAGGTGTCCTCTCTGGAGACTGTGTTGGGACATTTACTCTTCTTGACAAACATAAATGACCTTCCCAACAAGTAAAACAACAGTGCGACTATTTGCAGATGACTGCTTGGTTTACGCATCAGGAAAAACTAAGATCATATCAATTCACTGCAAGATGATCTTCTGGAATTGCAAAGTTGGCAGGGCCAATTTGGCATTCAATGCCAAAAGAATGCTATGTCAGGTGCACCACCAACCAAAAGGATCCACCAACAGATAGCTTTAAGTTCTGTCATCAACTTCAACAAATAAATTCACAACCACACCTAAGGGTTCATTTGAAAAACAATCTTCAATGGGGATTCCACATTCAACAGATAACATCCAAAGTAAACAGGGTTCTTGGATTTCTGAGGAGGAATCTTTGGTATTGCAACAAAAGTATCAGTATGAGAATATGATTTAACAAAAAAAGGTGTATGATGCAAGTTGGGTGAATTCTTCAAGTGAGAACCAGAAGAAATACGATAAGTTGACATACAAACATAGGAATTAGGAACAGGGATGGGCTGAATGAGCCCCTTGAGCCTCCTCTGCCATTTGTTAAGATCATGGCTGATCTGATTGTGGCCTTACTTTCCTGTCAACCCCCTATAGCCTTTGACTTCCTTGTCAGTCAAGAACCAAGCTAACTCAGCCTTGAAAATACTCAATGAACCTACCTCCACATGAAAAGGAAAATAAGATTGGCAAAGAGAGAATAAGAATAGAATAGCAGTTAACAAAAAGAGAATCCAAAAATCTTCTCCTGGCATGTAAATAGTAAGCAGATGGTAAGAGGCAGGGTGGGTCCTATTAGGGATAAAGAGGTGTTATATACTTAAGAGTCACAGGGCAAGGCTAGAATTGTTAATGAGTACTTTGTATCGGTGTTTACTAAGGAAGAGGATGCTGACAAAATATCAGTAGAAGCAGAGGTGGTAGAGGTACTGGATGGGATGAAAATTAATAGGCAGGATGCACTGGAAAGGTGGGTGGGGGGAGGTGACACAGGATTGGAGAGTGGAGAATGTGACACCTTTATTCGAGAAAACATGTAAGGACATTCCTAGTAACTACAGGCCAGTCAGTTTAACATCAGCGATGCCTAAGGTTTTAGAAACAATAATCAGGGAAAAAAGAATAAGCACGTGGAGAGGTTTGAATTAACTAAGGAGAGACGGTGTGGATTTGTAAGAGGCATATAAAGATGGATTAATCTAACTAAACTAAATTATATGAATTTTTTGATGAAGTAACAGAGGAGGCTGAAGGGAATGCAATGGATGTTGTCTATATGGATTTGAAGAAATCATTTGACAAAAGGCTAGTTAATAAAATTGAGGCTCATGGAATGGGAGGGTCAGTGTCAACGTGGATAAAAAAAAATTCTTAAGGACGGAAACAGTGAGCCATGGTAAAGCGTTGTTTTTTTAGACTGGAGGATGGTAGACAGTAGTGTTCCCCAAAGGTCAGTGCTGGGACCACTGTTTTTTTTATTGATATATATAAATGACTTGGATATTGGAAATATGGAGTAAAATTTCAAAACTTGCCTATGATAGTAAACTTGGAAGTGTGGCAAACAATGAGAATTATACTAATCAACATCATAGATAGACTAGGAGAGGGACCTGGAGGTTCATGTGCATAGATCATTGAAGGCAGCAGGACCTATTGAGAGAGTAATTAGCAAATCATATGGGATCTTGGGCTTCATAAATAGAGGTATTGAGTACAAAAGCAGGGAGGTTACGCTGAAGTTTTATAAAGCTCTTGTTAGACCACAACTAGACTATTTTATCCATTTCTGGTCACAACACTTTCAAGGATGTGAGGGTCCTTGAGAGAGTGCAGAGCAGATTTACCAGAATGTTTCCAGAGATGAAGGATTTTAGCTACAAGGTTAGGTTGGAAAAGCTGGAGGAGTTGTTCTACTTGGAGCAAATGATATTTGTGGGGGGAGATTTGACTGGGGTACACAAGATACCTCTTTAGGTGTCTTAGGTTTAGTTAAGCTAGGCAAAGAAAAGTTGTTCCATTAATTGACCATACAAGGACAATGGGACAAAGACGCAAGATTTTGTGGAAGGAGATGCGAGGAAGAACTTTTTTATGCAGTTAATGGTTACAACCAGGAACTTGTTGTCTAGAGGGGGGGTGGAAGCAGAGATGATCAATGATTTCTAAAGGAAATTGGATGGGCACTAGAGAGAAATCGACTTGCAGGTTGACGGGGTTAGAGCGGGGGAATCGGGCTGACTGGAATGCTCTTCAGGGAGCCAGCATGGACTCATTGGGCTAAATATATTCCTTCTTTGCTGTGACTAAGATTCAAGTTCACTAGTGAGTAGCTGAGTCATACTACCCAGCAAGGTCCCAGATTCAATCGCCAATCTATGCCGAGTTACTTGATCTGAATGAGAGCAGCAGTAGTGGTACTAAACTTGCGCTCAGCACTCCTGATTTAGAAGGAAATGAAATTCGCTCGAATTCCTAATTCTGATCACTATTACCAAGTCTGGTTAGAAGTAGATTTTGGGAAGAACAGGATTGTCCCCTTCAGGTTGTACTGTGACAGTCTATTTTCAAATGCTCATGAACATGCTTTGCTATTAACCTGGTATCTTAAACTGCAACCTCAAAGATGCTAAGCTAGGCAGTTCAGATTTATATTATTCAAACCCATATTGAAGTAAATGCACAGCTTTGGAATTGTTTTGTGTGCAGCAATTAGTTTCCAGATATGCGATAATTGTAAGGTTCAGTATTCCACTGGAATGTGTTCCGCTTTTCAATTTCTCGTCCATGTTGTCACAGCTGATAGATGACCACTGGGGACTCTGTGTGCAGTTGTTTGCCGTGTTTGCAAGGGCACAGCATGGCATTTACACAATATAGCAGCTGTTTCCGGAATTTGGGTTGTGTACATGCATATAGGTACATGTTAATTGCCATATTGGTCAAGTCAATCATAGACCCAATATCAGCAATAACATTAATGGTTTGCGAATAGTCTGCCCGGTCGATGTCATAGTATGCTATACGGAGGATAAGCTGTGTGACGAATCTCATAGCACATAAGAGTGCAAAACTCATAGAAACTGTGATCAGGAGGACAACAGATTTCCTCTTCTGAGCCCTGAAATGAAGGGAACTTGCTGAGTTGCCCATTCCCTTCACTTCACAGGAGTGGTGCACTTTGTTGCTCCGCACAATTAACCTAAGTGTCAAACCATTCAGTGTGAAAATAATTATAAATGGAATAATATAATCTAAAATTGTTTGAAACCACACCAGGCCATGAACAAAAAAATGTGGGATATTTCGTTTGTAAACACATACATATAGAATTTCAAGTCTCTCAGTAACATTGTTAGAAATCTGTTTAGTTTGAGAGTGATTCACCCAAAAATATGGAATAGCGAGCAAATAACTTAAGACGAAAGTGAGGCTTATAACCATGATAGCACATCTTGAGGTACATAATTTAGTTTTGAGTCTAAAACTGCTTATGGCAAAGAAACGTTCAACTGTGAAGGTCACCACAAGCTAGACAGAAGCATTGTATGCACCATAATTAAAAATATCCCTAACAGTACACCATGGACCTCTTGCCCAAAATGGTTCAAGGGTGTGGAACTTGAGGACTAGCTCAATTATTACAATTAGAATAAGCACCATGGTGTCCGCAACTGAAATAGCCATCAGGTAATAAGTGCTTGATTTGGAAATCATGCAGTTTCTTTGCCAGAATATTAAGAAGGCCACAATGTTTGCTGTAAAATATAGAAAACATAAACATTAACACTGTATGCGATATGACTCACTATATTACAGATAAACATTTTACAATTCAGATTTTAAAACTCCTTGCTAACTTATTTAAGACTGTAGATTCAAGCCCTGTTTCAGAGGTTTGAGCACACAAATTTAAACAAAAGCCCTGCATTACTGACGGTGTACTGCATTGTCAAAAAATTGTCATTGTCTCTTTTTGAGAGACTTTAAACTGAGACTCCATTGAGCCCATATTAGCAATTCAGGTGGATATGAAGATTCCATAGCATAATTTGAAGAAGAGCAAGGGTTCACCCAGTTATCCAATGCTGATCCACATCCTTCCTTCTCCAAAAACCAGCAAAATAAAGTGTAATTCATCATATTACTGTTTGTGGGATTTTGCTATCACAAAAAATAAAACAGCTGTTTTGTTTGCCTGGAGAATGAAATTCATACTTTGAGACGCCTCAGAGATGTGATAAGCCCTAATGTAAATGCAAGTCTGCAAGAAAGGCATTTTAATGAATTCTCTGTTGTCAAAGTTACTAACTATTGATAAGTACAAAATCTCATGAAATTATTTTGTCATTAAAATTGGAATAACAATGGGATTAATAGAACTAAGGCCTTTATCCAGCATTAGATTACAGCCTGTGATGTGGTGCAACCTGTAGTTTATAGAATACAGATGAACTATTATACCTAATAATAATCTTAAAAACATGAATAATTTTGAGGTGTCTGCAAGTGGAATAAATGGTATTTTCCAATGTCACATTCGGCCTTTTCTCCATGACAGCTACAAGTACAAATATGAATTTTAATAATGTTTTTTGGTGAATGAGTCTGATGAAAACTACTATTGCTATGATCTGTTTTGATGTAGTGTTTGAAGGTATCACTTTTAGATGAGCTGACCAGAGGGGACAGAGTGAAAAGGACACCCTCAATATATCACACAGATTTAATGATACAATCCTTTCATTTTGAACACCATACTTGAAGAATTTATATATTTCCATATAATATTTTAAGTAAAATAGTATTGCTGGCTTAATACTGAAATACATCCGTAATTCGTTCCAAAATCACTACAAATGCACAATAACTTTTGAAACACAAGCTACCTGCTGCAGCATCACTACCAGTTTTTTCAATCAAAAACATATTAGATATATTTAGGGAATGACTTTCATATAATCTGAACCATTTGATTAATTCAGTTTATTTTACATCATAATTTTACCCATCTGTAGCAATGATTTGTTGTGTGGCTAAGTTAATTTTATTTTTTTTTTAAAAAACCTTGAAACTTTAAATAGCTTTCAAGGCACAGTATCCCCATATTGCTGAGTTTGCAGTGGGGTTAATGCCTCAAAAAGCAGGCAGGGTTTAAGCCCCAGCCCCAAACCCCAGCTGTGAAGCTGGTGTGTTTGCTGCCTCTGGAAGTCCACTTTGCAGCAGTGCAACAATTTCAATGTCATTCACATTTTAGAGAAAAAATGATAAAAATGAATCAGTCTGAGGCACCAGACAGAATCGACAAAGGCAATGTGTCATTGCAAAGCCCATCTGTATTGCAAAATCTCTGCATACTGCAGACATACCTACAAGATACAGCATTATGTTGGTATTGTGCTTTTAAATGAAGCTTATTTCACTGAAGTCTTCCAGGCAAGCATGTACTCACATGGAATTCCAATCACAGCAAGAAGAGGGTAGAAGACTTTCTGCAGCTTTATCATCCAATGTTCTTCATCCATTTTTAATAATAAAGCTCCCAGCTTCAAGAAGGTATGTTCACTGTTCCTACAGCCTTGTCATTCTGGTATTTTCAGATACTTCATTGCTTTATTTCATTTTGTCATTTACCGCAGTAAACACAGCAATGTTAGCTTTAATTTTGCTATCCATAATTAATGGGTAGTCATATGTGAATTCAAGTGTTAATGATTATCTGGATAATCATTAACATGGACAATTTAATGCTGGATTTCCAATATAATGATATCATAAAGTTCTTCATGATTAAATTCACTCAAACTGTGCCAACTTCTTATTGCTGAATATTCCTGGCTGCAGCTGTTGTGGTAATAAATTGGCTATTGCGTGTCTTTCAATTTCCTTTACTTTAGCTTTATTTTTCAGTCTCTTCTGCCATCTAGTTTACTCCGGATATTGGAAGTTTAACTTTTATGAAGCCAAATTACTTTATGCTATGGGTCACAAGCTCGATAAAGGTCTGAGATATGAATCAGGAAACTAATGAGCCATTTTTCTTATCAATAATGCAGAGAATGAATAAGGTCATTTTTAAGAAGGTACCTGTATTCTGAAGAAAAATAGGTTATATTTCAAGAACCTACTGGAGCTCTGGAAAATTCCAGTGCAAGACAGCTATTTGGAATTACAGAATCACTATGAAACGTAGCATTCTCCTCAGTCATTCTTGACCATATACAGTTAATGTCCTTTGGCACTCAGCTGCGGCACAAATTTAATAAAATGGTGTCTTTTTTTCCCCTATAACATTGAATCTAATTCTTCATGTTTGTTTCCCACACTTTGTCTTTCTTTTCCTCCCTGTACAGATCTCACAGGTCTCTTGTTGCCATATTTGCATGTACACGATGCTTTTTTCTCATATTTATCTCCCTTTTCTGTTTTCTTCTTCTTTCCTCTGCACCCGCTATTCTGAAAGCATCCTACATTTTACTTGGATGTCTACTTTGCTCAATGTATGAACTTCCCCCTGTTTGCATGCTTCTCCCTCAATACGCCTTGCTATTTTTATATAACCTATGCCAAGCATGTCTTTTCACAATTGTATGTCTGCAGGACTGGCATCACATTAAGGAGGTGGCATTTAGTATAATTGTCTCTGGTGAAATGTAGGGGCCCTAAACCAAACTTTGGCACAGGGCCACCCAAAAGGCAAAAGAGGTTCCTGTATTTCCTATCATCTGGCTAGGTAGGCATGTTGTAGACATTTAAGTTCCAGAGTTTCTGCATAATACAACATTGACCTTCATAAACCTTAAACACATGAAATCAGTGAGAATTAAGTTGTTACCTATAAATCTATACTAGTTCTATTTTGTCCCTTGTTTATTAATTTATTTGCCTAACACCAAATAAAGGTTTTACTTCATGTACTATTGACAATTGTCTTACTTCCTATTGCTTCTTCAAATACTCATTTTGCATTCCTCGACTGACTTTTGCATTGCTCCCTACTTTTTGATTCATTAATTAAAACAATTCTAATTAGCCTGAACAAAAAATTAGTGCAGCATACGTTACGCCTTCAGGACATCCCATGACACTTAACAACAACTTATATTCATGTAGTACCCATAACGTAATAAAACATGGCCAGGAGCTTCGAGGGAGTGTCATCAAACAAAATTTGATACTGAGCCACATAAGGCGATAGGAGGGCAGATGACCAAAAGCTTGGTCAAAGAGGTAGGTTTTAAGGAGCCTCGTAAAAGAGCAAAAATATGTAGAGCGTGCTTCAAGGAGGGAATTCCACACAAGTTATGTACAATAACTCACCTTTAAAGTATGGTCATTAGTATGTAAGCAATTAACCTTCTTATTCAACCTTTAGTGTCTTGCACTTTTTTTTCCATGAACATATTGTCTTTCCTTCTCTTCAAGCAATCGTTTGTATAGATCACCTGCCTTCTCCCCACTTTGAGGCATGTGGCTGAAAAAAAAAATGAACTTGTGCAGAGGCCACAGCTGGAACTCATGTGCACTAACTCTCCAAGCCTCACTTAGCTTCTATCAGACATATCTACCCTACTTTCCGCTCAGCTTCTGAACTGACTGGCCCTCATCCTCTGATTTCAACCTTCATCTGATCTTTTTTTCGAGGTTCAAGTCCCACTCCAGGGCTTGAGCACAAAAATCAAGGCTGACACTCCAGTGCAGTGCTGAAGAAGCACTGCACTGTCAGTAGTGTTACCTTTCGGATGAGATGTTAAACCAAAGCCCCACCTGCCTGCTAGGTGAATGTAAAAGATCCCATGACATTATTTTGAAGAGCAGGGGGGTTATCCCTGGTGTCCTGACCAATATTTATCGCTCAATCAACACCAGAAAAACAAATTATCTGGTCATTATCAAATTGTTGTTTGTGGGTTTGCTGATTGCAAATTAGTTGCTGCATTTCTTACATTAGGACAGTGCCTACACCTCAAAAAGTACTTCACTGACTGCAAAGTGACTAGAGATGACCAGTGGTCATGAAACATGCTATTTAAATACAATTTTTATTGTCCTCTGTCTTCTGAATTACCCACTGAAATTTAGAAGAATGAGGTGATCTAATTTAGTTCCTTCTTTCCTTTCAACGACATCTTATTTAATATTTATGTTTGCAGATTTCTTCTTTCACTCATTTCCTCTCTACCCAACATTACGAAAAACAGAGTGCACATTTTTCTTAGGAATTTATGAGCCTTTTAAAGTTGCAGCAAGCATGGCTTTGAAATTTGATTACTGAATGCAATTTCATGGATTATAGTCATGGTGGGGATGGGGGAAATAGACTGTGTTTGCACTGAGGAACTTTACCTTATTACACTCAGCACCATTAACGTAGGAGTGAGTTATGTCACATTCATTCTCTATCAGAACAAGTAGGCACTTTGTCCAAATCTTTTCTCTTCTATAACAAAGATAGGTAATTATTCTTTTCCAAAGGATTCTAAGAAATATTTATTTCACCCCCTTCAAGGTTGTATTTTATCACATCACTAAGAGTGACTGTCAGGTTTCCTTAAAATAACACTAGTCAACTGTAGCTCTCAAGTTTAAAAAAAAATTAAAATCAAAGGATTTTGCTTTTAAGCAGTGCATAGGATTGTCTGGTTCACCAATTTTCCAAACACTGAAATGTTACCCACAAATTCAAACCTAACAAATGTGCAAGTACTTTTTGACTTTAGCTTTGCAAAAAATTCAGCACAATGCACCATGCTGCATCCCCAGAGATGGAGAACAAGTAGCAATCTCTAGAAAAATAAACAAAGGAATTGACAAGATGGATGGGGAACAATATTTCCCTCTTGGAGTGCTGCAGACCAGTGAACGATGTTAAAATTAGAGGCATCAAAGGTGAATCCCAGAAAAGATGCCAAAGATGGGTATGCACTCTCCAATTACATATAAAGAAAGCATCAGTTGAACTGCTTAAAGTGGTTAATCAGCACATATGTGGGAGAAAGGTTAAGAGGTTTGGATAAATGGCAGGGAGGGATTACAGACCCAGTTAGCTCAGTTGTCTACAGCGTGATGCTGGCGCACGTTCAGTCTCCCTGCTAACTGAGGTAGTTCTTGGGGCCGGCCTCTTCTTGTCCCCCATTGTAATATCATGGCTTGGACGAGATGTGTCGAGGGCCATGATTAGCAACCCTCAATGATAACACCACGTGAGAAGACAGAGGCATCAGTAAAAAAAATATTCCTCAGCTAATAAAATTAGCTGACTTCAATGGGCAAAAGTTCTGTTTACACAGATCCAGCAGGCAAATATTAAATTCAAATCTCATTGACTTACCTATATCCATTCAACTCCTTTTTCTTCTTCACTGCAGATGGTGAAATTTGAATTTAAAAAAAATCTGGAATTAAAAGTTTAATGATGACCATGATTGTCGTAAAAAACCAATCTGCTTCACTAATGTCCTTTGGGGAAGGAAATCTGCCGTCCTTACCTGGTCTGGCCTACATGTGACTCCAGCTCCACAGCAATGTGGTTGACTCTTAAGTGCCTTCTGAAATGGCCTAGCAAGCCACTCAGTTCACAAGGGCAATTAGGATGGGCAGTAAATGCTGGCTCAGCCAGCGACACACACATCCCATGAATGAATAAAAAAATATGGCAATAAAAGTTTAAACTAACTTGGCAGGGGTGTGGGAACAAAGAGGTAATTGGGATTCTTTAACTAAGATTTCCTAACCACATTTTTTAAAGCGTTAATTTCCAATTCCCACTTCTGATTTTTAGTTGTAAAAAACACCAGGATCAGTTTGATCGACCTATCCACATCACACTGCAGGTCCTCAGTACACAGCCCCACTGAAAACATCTTGGAACAAATGTGGTGTCCCCTTTATTTCAGAAAAGCATTTCCACTTCCATCCTGAAAGTGTCCACATCCTTTAAGTGGACAGTTCCACAGTGCCAATCACCCTCCAGTAGCCTGACCAACTGCCTGCGGACAGAAATCTTTGCGAGCATCTGCAAGTGCCATCACATCCAAGCTCAACCGTGTCTTCACCCAATGTCTACATGTAAACTTCTGGCAAGATATAATGGATAGCAAGCCAGGGTAGGAACCCCAACCAATTTTCCGTTTCCTAAAGCGGGGTGTTTGTGGCCAATTGGAATGCCTTGACTGGGGATGAACAAATATCAACAACTTAGATGGTGCATTTAACATAAAACATCCCAAGGCTCTTCACAGGGGCATTATAAAACCTGACACTGAGCCACATGGAGATATTCGGTCAGATGACAAAAGCTTGGTCAAAGTGTAGGTTTTGAGGAGGGTATTAAAGGAGAAAAGTAGGTAGAGACAGAGCGATGTAGGGAGGCTATTCCAGAGTTTAAGGTCTAGGCAACTGAAGGCATGGCCACCAATAATGGAGGGATTAAAAGTCAGAGATGTTCAAGAAGTCAAAATTGGAGGAGCACAGATATCTCAGATGGTTATGGGGCTGGAGGACATTACAGATAGGGGGGCCATGAAGGATTTGAAAACAAGGATGTGAATTTTAAAATTTAAGATATTGCTTGTCTGGCAGCCAATGTAGGTCAATGAGTACAGGGATAACAGTGGAACAGGACTTGGTGCGAGTTAAGACACAGGCAGCAGAGTTTTGGATGGCCTCAAATGTACGGAAGGTAAAATGTGGGAGACCAGCCCGGAGTGGAAATAATCAAGTCTAGAGCTAACAAAGGTATGATTGAGGGTTTCAGCAGAAAATGAGCCAAGACAGGATGAAGTCAGGCGATGTTAGAGTTAAGTATAAATATGAGATTAGAAGCTGGTCTTGGGGTCAAATGCAACATCAATGTTTCAAACAGATTGGTTTAATTTCAGACTGTTGTCAGGGATGGAGTCAGTAGCTAGGATATGGAGTGTGCAACAGGGGCTGAACTCAATGTCACTGATTGAAACGTGGATCTTCATGATTTTAAGGGCTCAGTCACTCACTTAGCAAACTTGCTGAGCCATCAGACAACATTAATGAATTGGAGAAAAAAAGCTTCCATATATTTTACAGCAATTCAATAGTATATCCTTTTGGTATCAGGACACACTATTTCAGACTTGAGAATCTACATTCATGCATTTGTCCATGGTAATTGATTTGGTTTATAGTACAAAACACCCAATCTTTTATTTGTGGCCTGTTTTCTGAAATCTTTCAACAGAATAAAACTGAATTTCAACTGGATTTGTGGAACATATATTCAGTAACCGTAACCCGGGAAGAAAAGGTATTTGAAACAGTAACAGTCTGCCACCTAGGGATCACTATAAGTAACTGATTATAAAATGTTTATTCAACAACTTGTATTTGTATAGCATCTTTAATGTAATAAAACATCCTACTGTTGAGGGCATCCACAAGTTTAAAGGAGACAGAGGTCACACCTGCTATGGTGTGTTCACATAACAGCTGTAAAAATGAAGCAAATGTGTGTGTTCAGCTGTTTCTTCTGTGGTGTGTAACATTGAATTTTCTCTCCCATTTTTATTTGAAAACATCCATTTTCTCTCCTTCAAAAATATGAAAAATTTATTTAAACCGAAGTCGAAAGTGAAGAACTACAATACATTTCAATAAGCTGCTGGCCCAGAAATTTGTCAACTAGGTTTTTTCAGTGGGAAATTAGGGCTGCTTCTGATGAAGGTGTTGCAAGATGCTCTAGTCTGAGATGCATTGATATATCTTATAGCAAAGACGAAAGAATTTACAAGCTTTCACGCAAACTTTATTGGGCTCATGAAATTGTACAGAGTAAAAATACAATCTGTTCCATCTGAAGATGATTTTAGATTTGCACAGAAGCATTTCAACTATCGTCAAATTCAAGTTTTTACTTCTTTAAAAAAATTGAACATTAGAATCTCAGATTATGAAAGAAATAAATCTAGAACATTATTTCAGGCAACCATGCTCACCAGTTGTCAACCTACATCAAGTTATACATTTACTTAAAGTCCATTTGAAGGAGCCAGGATATATTTCAGTAGATTTGAATTATATTTTACAGGACAATAGCAATACATTGCTCGAGTAGAACTGAACAGCTTTGAATATAATTCATGGATTTCTGCCTCATTATAAGTAGGTCTTGCTGCATTATTAGATGTCCAACAGCGGTATACTTGGTCTACACCAGTATTTTATCCACACTTGATTTTCCACTCAGTAGAATGCATTAAGACTCAGCAAATTTACTCATCAAAAGAGGGCAATTTACGCAAGTGTGCAAGACTCAATTTTAAATGGGCAAAGGTACTAAAATCAACTTTCAAAAATTCTATTTACAACTATATTTGATGATCATACTTCATTACTTCCTCCAATGGCTCCCCATCACTTTAAAGGAAAATGATGGAGAGTTTTATGGTTATATAATAGGCAAGTCTCAACACAAATGTCACAGCAGAAAAATTGGAATGCAGAATCACAATTAAAAAATGTATCAATATATCCTCTTGTAACTTAAAATGCACTACCAACTTGTAAGTCAAGCATATATTACTGGAAAAAAATCCTTTGATTGCTAATTGTTAAATGTTTGAGTCTTCCTACTTGAACTGCAAAAACTGGATCAGCAAAATAATATTTATATTAAAAAGACATCTCATCAAAGCAATTAGGTTTCTTGGAGGAAACAAGTTTCATGTGAAACATATTATTCAAGAGAACTTGTTTGAATATCCTGGACATAGTGCTACACTTGGGGACCTGGTTTTCACTTCTACCAAAAGAAAACTTTAAAGCTTACAAGTTGAATTCTCCAAATTATTTGGAACTTATGCCCTACTCCTCTCTGCAAAGTGCCTGCACTTATGAGCAATCAGCCACATTTCACCAAAAGCAAGTTTCTGTTTTTAGTAAAATTACATAAAAAAATGTAATACAGGAATTAGGTAGCTAGCACTAAATTCATGTCCACTAGAATTTTTAATTGTTTTCAGTTTTAATCTACAAACATTTCATCTTTCCCAACTGAAAATTGCATTATTTCAATTTACTGTTTATGTTTTAAAGGATACCATTTAAAATTAAAATCGTTACTTTTTTTTCTATTCAAGAACTTTCTTTTTATGTAAATACCTATATTGGATAAATTAGTTACTGTAGCAGAAGGTGGAATCTGAACTAAGTCATCACAATTAGAAGCTTAGTGCAGTAATTTCAAGAACAAGTCCATTTAGATGAAATGCAGCAATGGCCAAATAGTATCTCCTAACCCTAGAAAATCTGCATTTACAAGCACAGGCATAAACACATGTCTGAATTTTGTGCACATTTCATACTGTTTTGGGACCACTGCATCTGTAATCTGCCCACAAAATCAAAATCACCCCAACATGCTGTGTGTGCGCATATTTAATGAGAAATACAGCTTTAAGGACACAAGCACAAACTACACTTGCGAGAAACACCAATAACAAAGAAACTCAAAATACTTCAACTTTTACATTTTCATACATTGGTTTAAGTGCCCATTTGGGGGAAAAAAAATCATTAATTTGCAAGCTTTAGGCTACACTGAAACATTTGTGTTATTGAATCCAAGCGAGCTGAAATTGTTCTGTGCATAAATCAATTTTGCTTGAGAAAGCAATACCCTGTTGTATTCAAATTTCTCAACCAGAAACACTCGACTCATGTGCATCCATGATACTATATTCAATGATTATCTTCAAATTGCATACTTCCCACTCACACATTATTCGATCATGCTTAGCAATGTAATGCCAACTTGGAATTTAACTTCTTATTTTACTTCATTTAAGTAGCATGTCCAGGTTAGATCATTAGAATGTTCAGTCTCCAAACTGTTCGTCTTTAAAGGACTCAGACAGCAGGTTAAGTAATGGAAACAAAATCATACAAAATGTAGCTCAATAGATTTTCCTGTTCGAATATTGAACTGCACCAAGCAACAGATTTGCAACTGAAATGAGATTTGCAATTTAGATTAGCCATTTTTATGAAATCATAAAAATCAGCATTTCTCACACATTGTGCACAGCAGCCACTCACTATAATTCCTGCTCAGTGACAGTAAGTAAAATGTTAAATTTGTCTTTTTTGAGAGAAGATCAATGAACATATTGTCACCATCCACCCGACTCCCCCCCACCTACAAAAATGTGATAAGGCTATTATTCAAAGTACCATATGCAATTAAAAAGCTGATGGATTTCCACAGACTTCTCTCTATTGTACTTCACGCAAAGTTAGAAAAATAACGGCCCAGACATTCTGAGTGGGTATGTTCAACTTTACCTCCTTACAATTCAAAATCCTTTTGCTCATTTCTGAGGCTGATGACTAAATTAGTATCCCTACTCTAGGTATAGTCTGGTAAACATCGCCTCTCCCAAGTTACACAAAACAAAAGCTAAGACTTTATTTCATTTTACCCCATTTCTGACGCTTTAGAATTAAAATAGGAGGGGTGAGGAGGTCAAAGAAAGTCAAATTTCAAGAGAGTGTTCTATACAAACATTTTCCAGGGGATTAACTAACTGAGGACACCAATTTTTCTTGTGATGCATGACGATCATCCGAGATACATTGTGATTTTTAACCCGAACTAAATTTAATATCCTCAGCAGTCACAAAGCACTGTTTCTAGTTAGTGTAGCAAATTTATTTTATAGCCGTCTTTAGTGGAAACGCATTACAAAGAAAACATTTTATATTGGTTGCCATTCAGACCAAAGAAACACAACATATTGCATGAGTGCACCCTAGGTGAGGTAACTGTGTGCAAGCAACTGTCCTTTTCTTTGCACATGGCTGCAACTGTTTAACAATTCCATACATTACAAGACAAGAGAAAACTGGCCTACACCACATTTCAGACATTCTGAAAAATCAATATGAGAAAGTTGTAATGTTGAGCACTGCCTTTATATAAATTACATTCAAACATTAAATTGATTTTCTCTAGTTTCTCAGATCTGGGGCTCCAAATAGTGTTAACACTTCAGTTGCTAATTCTACCTTTGACATAACAGAAACATATGAATCTCAAAATTCAAAATTCCATAAGTCATTGCTCTAAAAACTGAACTCATCTCACATGTCTACCTTGCAAAGCACTTTCCAGTGCCCAAGCTTTGTCCAGCAGTTTCACATTATGTTGCTTCAGTGGGGAATAGTATTAAATGTTGGCAGAAAAGGGATACTGTGGATGCCACCAGTCCAGTAAACGCACGCTATGCACAGGGTCTAAGATAACCTGGAGTCCTTGGTCCTTTTTTGGCTTCTTTCCATGTGGAAGTGGGGAGTCTTGGAACAGCATCCTGACACGGTGGTGCCTCATATCAGTGCTCACACTAATTGTAAACTGCAAGAGAAAAGGAAAGGACTTGCAATCTATAATGTTTTTCACAATCTCGTGATGCCCCAAAGAGCTTTACAGCCAATCAAGTACCTTTGAAGTGCAGTTACTGTTGTAATGGAAGAAAGACATCTGTGTAACTTGCCACATAATAAATAAGGACAGCATTCCAATAAATTCTGATGAATGTGGTTTGGATTTCAGAAGTAATGTGACTATTCCTTCAAAACAAAAATCAAGTGTTGAAATTTGGGCTTCCACAACTATTCTCTCTCGTGACTAGCACAGAAGTCAGCTCCAATAAGAACCCTATGCTTCCTACAACTTAAAGGAACCATAAAAAATCTGGGATGGCAAGTCCAAGATAAGTAAGGAACCTCTAAATCTCAACTTACATGGAGGGTTTCCACCATGCCCATTTCATAACACAAAATAAACTGTCACACTAGACTTTTTCCATAGCAGACTAAAGGGTTTATTTATAGATAACCATTGTACAGAATTAAACTAGTACCCAATAGTTGAAGTCAGTTTAAACAAAACAGAAATTTGAGCCACTTCATGCAAGGGTTAGACAGAAAGGCAAGTCAATTAAGCTCCTTTCCAACTGGTCCAATTCTATATGACAGAACTGCAGCAGTATCTGCGTCTGTTGTTACTAGATCTCTAACTAACTGGAGTGGCTGAAGTGTCCGATTCTTATATCCACAAGATTTTTTGAGAAACCAGTCGGGGAGAGAGTTTTTAAAATTAAAACAATGAACAGTGTCCCACAGCATGTGCACAAAAGCATGTGGATGATACACTCAGTGCCTAACTAGTGCTGTTGATTTTAGGGCTATCTTGATTACATACCGGTATGTTATTGATTAGGAGCTTAGTGACACAATCGTTTTGAGCACTTGGGTGTGTTTAACATCTCTGTAGCGATTAAATATGTTTTTTTATAACGCTTGTACAGAGTTGAGATAATAAAAGCATTCTCCCAGCTTGTAGCTACCGAATCCATTTTGATAGGATATCCTTAAAAAAGCATAGTTATGAGTATAAGAAATATAGTGCAGAGAGAGAACCCATAACCGATGGGAAAAAACTGTCACATTAAGCATATCTTTGAAGATTAGGATGTGCTAATCATTTTCAACTTCATCTGAACAAACTGTTCTTCCACTGCAGGAATTTGAGTTTTTCCCAGTTATCCCATAGCCCTGAGAAAACATAGATCAACGGTTAAGCTACAAAGGCTTGGACTGGGTGATTTAGAAGGACAATATCTTATTGGAAAGTGGCCACGTTCCCTTCCCCAAACCATCTCTGAATGTGTGATTAGTTCATTGGCAAATTTAACAGGAGGGGGGAAACAAAACCAATTCTTAATATTGGATATTAGGAGCTTAATGACAATTGTTTTGAGCACTTAGGTGTCTGTAGCAATTAAATTTTTTTTGTAAAGAGTTGGAAGAATGAAAGCATTCTCCCAGTTTGCAGTTACCAAATCCATTTTGTTCTATATCATGCACACTATTTTGCTTTTGAATTCACCTTTGGAACATTCAGATTTGCTCTTACCAACGTTAGAGTCATTCCCATAACCACTGGCGTGAAGATGAAATTGAGGGTGGTGATCTGCAACAAGTAGCAGTCTTGGTCAGGGTTCTTGTGTACCTGTTCATATTGTCGTGGAAACTGAAGCCCATTTCGAGAGCCATTCTTTAACTTGGGAGACTGAAGGACACAAATTGTGATATATGCATATATTGAGCAATTTAAAACCAAATTGTTTCCACTGCAAACCCCAAATCATTTATTGCAATACAACAAATAAGATTTGACAGCAAATTTTGGAACATAAATGCAAAACATTTCTAAACATTTAATGAGGAATTAGTATTGCTTTTACAAAGCTTACCAATGGTTAAATATTTAATTCTTCTGGCGAATTTCTCTTCGCTTCTCTTGAAGATGTGAATACCTTGCTGTGTTAGAGAGGCACAGGTACAAATTACCCTCCAGTAACTTGTCCAAGAATCCATTGTTCACAGCAGCCTTAACAATGAACATTTACAGGCTATTAAGTTCTGAGGGATATTAGAGCAGAGTTCAATGTTGCGTTCAACAAACACCTTAATGCATGGCTTCCAATAAGGACATCTGGATAATGATCTAAATGATTTAAAACAGAGATGAGGAGGAATTTCTTCCCTGAGTAGTTAATCTGTGGAATTCTTTACTGCAGAGGGCTGTAGAAGCTGGGTGGTTAAGTATATTCAAGGCAGAGATAGACAGATTTTTAATCAGTAAGGGAATCAAGGGTCATGGGGAAAAGGCAGGAGCTGAGGATTGTCAGATCAGCCATGATCTCATTAATGGCAGAGCAGACTAGATGGGCTAAATGGCCTACTTCTGCTCCTATGTCTTATGGTCTTATGTTCTGAAATGGGAATCTTGACCAATTTTTACCTCCTTGTCCAGGGGTGGCAAGGCCAATAATAGGACCTTTCTGTTACCCCAGCCAAGGTCAGCTAACTCATGGCAAATCAAATGTGGAACTTTCTTAGTCTGTAGGCCTCAGGCATTCCCTGCATAAACCTGCTGACCTATTGGGGAGCTGGGTAAAGTACTTTAAATGTCTATGTGAAGTTAACAAAAGACAGTTCAGGATTTATACATAGGAACAGTCTACCAGAGATAGAATGAGAACAGAAGCTCAAAAGCTTAGCAAGAGAACTAGATTAGGTAACACCCCCCGGCCCCGCTTCAGTGAATTTCTGTTTCGCCAGCAATTCTGTTAATTCCACGATCCAACTTTAGCTCTTCCCAACACCATGAAGCAGCTCACCTTCCCCTAAAATGTATATCTCTGTTCTTCAGATTTCTTCTGATTATAGATAATTAAACTACAAATACGCTTCAAAGGCCTAACAAAAGCAACATGGCTCTCCAGAGGAAGCAAGTTGGACTTCAGTTGGCATTTCCTAAGAATGATGTAGCTGCTATTAGAAACTTGAGAAATTAAACATTCTACCACTCAGCCGTGTCCCAAATTTCTGGAACCATGCCACAATGATTCAGACTTTTAATTAATTTGTAGCGGGGAAAAGTGGAAATGCAGCTTCAAAGTAGTTGCAAATCTAATATAAAAGATTCTGAAGTAAGCACTTATATTACAATTAAGAAAGCACAAAGTGAAAGACACCATCTTTCGAACAAAGCAATGATCACAAACTTAAAACTTCAATTGCACACCTGCTTTTTGAATTTGTAGTTGAACTCCCATCTTTGGTCTGATCTATTTCCACTTCCCTTCTTGCACCAGTAGAGCAAGCACTAGAAACAGAACATATGATTGTGCTTAATACTGAAATGTTCAGCTTCACATATTAGTTACATTCACAGAAAAGAGAACAGGAAAGAATGAAAAATTGCAGCTTCAATAACTGCACAGTAGTGTACAAACATGATAATGTTTTTTGTTAGCCAAATCATATAACAGATGCACGTGCTTAAATATAGATTTGCACATTTCCGTGGGTAGATGTAAATTAACAAATAAATTTTGTAGCCAGTCAGTATAAGCACACATCTAATTTTGTCCCCAATACTCCAAATTAGCCCTGCACCAAAAATCCAAACAGTTGCCTTAAAACAAACCCACTTCAGCACATTTTAATTAAGTTTCAACAAACCTTCAGCTTTAAAACAGAAATTTCCACGTGTCATTCTGTGAATGCAAGATTTAGGAAATAGGTGTAATTTTAAAAAGGCATGTTTCAAATAGCACATTCATTTGAATAATCAAAAGCTTAGTGCTAACTGCATTTGCAAAAGCATGTCCAGTGAAGGTTTTAAATATATCTCACAAGGCACTTCATTCCCACTAGATTTTTATGCTTGGTATGGGGCAGGAACACAGGTCAATCTATAACTCACTCCACAAAACTTTTTTTATAGTTGCAACATTTTTTAAAAATTCTATTTTATTGCATTAGTAACTTATCCAGTATGTTAGCTTTTAATGAAGTTTTCAAACAAAATGGGGCAGTTTCTGTAACTATATATAGCATGAAATTGGGAAATCCGCATTTCACACTATATTAGTGTAAAGATAACCCAATCAAGAGAACTGTGGATTTTGTTTTAAAATCAAAAGCAAAGATTTCTAATTTAATCAAAATTTACTGGTCCAAACAATGGGAAATACCAAAGGGTTAAGTTTCTACTTACACTACAATTTTGTAATGTGTTTGGAGTAGACTCAGGAATTGCAGGTTTTTCTGACATACGAGCACGAAATGGTTCATACATGTGGTACAATGAACGGATCACACAGGCACGCAGCGAACCCAACTTTCCTATGACCTCACGTTGCAAACGTACAGGCAAGTACACATCTGAACAGTAGTACCTGTATATTAATAGATCAGTTCAGTGAAAGCACAGCAAACATGGCTTCAAGGCTGACTTACATGTTTAAAAAGTAGATTCTTAATGTATACATATAGTGAAAACTATATAAACAGAAACTCCCCAAAAATGGACAGCTGCAAAAAAAAAAGATAATAGGGCCACATAACTTGAATGGTAAAATGTGCAAAAGCACTCAAACACAGACGCTTGCAAATTATTAACTATGAACAGCCTTCATTATGCTAAGATAAAAGCAAAAAACTGTGGATGCTGGAAATCCAAAACAAAAACACCTGGAAAAACTCAGCAGGTCTGGCAGCATCTGCGGAGAGGGACACAGTTAACGTTTCGAGTCTGAATGACCCTTCAACAGAATTAAGTAAAAATAGAAGAGAGGTGAAATATAAGCTGGTTTAAGGGGAGGGTGGGACAAGTAGAGCTGGATAGAGGGCCTGTGATAGGTGGAGATAACCAAAAGATGTCACAGACAAAAGGACAAAGAGGTGTTGAAGGTGGTGATATTATCTAAAGAATGTGCTAATTAAGGGCAGAAAGCAGGACAAGCAAGGTACAGATAGCCCTAGTGGGGGTGGGGTGGGGCGATGGAATCGAAAAAGGCTAAAAGGTAGAGATAAAACAATGGATGGAAATACATTTAAAAATAATGGAAATAGGTGGGAAAAGAAAAATCTATATAAATTATTGGAAAAAAAGGGGGGAAATCGGAAAGCGGGTGGGGATGGAGGAGAGAGTTCATGATCTAAAATTGTTGAACTCAATATTCAGTCCGGAAGGCTGTAAAGTGCCTAGTTGGAAAATGAGGTGCTGTTCCTCCAGTTTGTGTTGAGCTTTACTGGAACAATGCAGCAGGCCAAGGACGGTCATGTGGGCATGAGAGCAGGGTGGAGTGTTGAAATGGCAAGCAACAGGGAGGTCTGGGTAATGCTTGCGGACAGACCGAAGGTGTTCTGCACAGCGGTCACCCAGTCTGCGTTTGGTCTCTCCAATGTAGAGGAAACCGCATTGGGAGCAACGAATGCAGTAGACTAAATTGAGGGAAGTGCAAGTGAAATGCTGCTTCACTTGAAAGGAGTGTTTGGGCCCTTGGATGGTGAGGAGAGGGGAAGTAAAGGGGCAGGTGTAGCACCTTCTGCAGTTGCATGGGAAGGTGCCGTGGGAGGGGGTTGAGGTGTAGGGGGTGATGCAGGAGTGGACCAGGGTGTCCCGGAGGGAATGATCCCTGTGGAATGCCGCCGGGGGGGGGGGGGTGAAGGGAAGATGTGTTTGGTGGTGGCATCATGCTGGAGTTGGTGGAAATGGTAGAGGATGATCCTTTGAATGCGGAGGCTGGTGGGGTGATAAGTGAGGACAAGGGGGACTCTATCATGTTTCTGGGAGGGAGAGGAAGGTGAGAGGGCTAGCCCTTTTACAGCCTAAAACACGAGAAACATGCCTGTATAAGGTGGCAGCGGGTTTTGTGAAACAATTGACATTTGCAGAATGCAGAGCTCTTTACCCAGTGCCCCAGCAGAGAAACTGCTTTACCCCCGAGATTGAAAGTTTGCAGAGCTCTAACCCAGGGATAGAGCAATTTCTCTGCCACTATGGATGCTGAATAAATAACACAACATTTGACTGAATTTCTTTTGTACACAACAGATATAATGGTTATTTTGAACATAAAGGTACCTACATGCGAATTAGGAGGAGTAGGCCACTCGGCCCCTCGAGCCTGTTCTGCCATTCAATAAGATCATAGCCAATCTGAATGTAACCTCAACCCCACATTCCTGCCTACTCCCAATAACCTTTCACCCACTTGTTAATCAAGAATCTAACTCCACCTTAAAAACATTCAAAGATTCTGTTTCCACCGTCTTTTGAGGAAGAGAGTTCTAAAGACTTTCAACCTTCAGAAAAAATTTCTCATCTATCTTAAATGAGCAGCCCCCTTTCTTTTTTAAAAAACAGTGACCCCTAGTTCTAGATTCTCCCACAAGAGGAAACGTCCTCTCCACATCCACCCTGTCAAGACCCCTCAAGATCTTAAACGTTTCAATCAAGTCACTTCTTACTCTTCTAAATTCCAGTGGATACCTGTCCAACCTTTCCTCATAAGACAACCCACCCATTCCTGATATTAGTCTAGTAAACTTTCTCTGAACTGCTTCCAACACATTTACATCTTTCTTTAAATAAGGAGACCAGTATTGTACACAATACTCCAGATGTGGTCTCACCAATGCCCTGTACAACTGAAGCATAAGCTTCCTTTTTATGTAATCAATTCCCCTCACAATAAACAATAATATTCTTATTAACTTTCCCAATTACCTGCTGTACCTGCATACTGACCTTTTAGGATTCATGCACTAAGACACCCTGGTCCCTCAATCTCCGAGCTCTGCAATCTCTCACCATTTAGATAAGCTTCTTTTTTAGTTCTTCTTGCCAAAACGAACGATTTCACATTTGCCCACAGTATACTCCAAATTTCCAGATCTTTTCCCACTCACTTAACTTATCTATATCACTTGGTTAAACATGATTTCCCTTCTACAAAACTATGGGGAGAATTTTTGGCTTGGCGAGCGGGCACGGGGCCTGCTCGCCAAGGCGTAAAACGACGCTGGGTGACATCGGGCGTGCATCCCGACATCACCGCTCGTCATTTAGATTTTCAGTTCGGCGGGCACACAGCCAAGTCAGCTACATGCCCTCCGAACTGTCAAAGGCCTGTTATGGCCATTAATTAACTAATTAAGGCTATTGAGAAAACTGCCCGTCCAACTTTAAAGGTTGGCAGGCAGGTAAAGAGCCCAGGCGGCCTTCGCATTTTTCATGGAACCTCATCCACAGGCGGGATGAGGTTTCATGAAGAGTTTATAAAGTAAATACATTTTTTTCATTAAAGTTCATTGACATGTCCCAGCACATGTAACACTGTCACATGAGGGGCCATGTCTTAAATTTTTTTTTTCTTTATCAAAACTTTTAAAACTTAAAACTCATCTCCGAGGCTCAGAGGTGCCTCAGGGAGATTTCTGTGCTCATGCGTGAAAGAGCGCACTCCTGACTCAGGGAACACCCGCTAAGCGTTTCCGGGTGTGCGTCACACTGGGCGGGCCTTAATTGGCCCGCCCACAAAATGGTAGCGCAGACCTGGTCGGGGCACCGATTGGGCCCGCGCCCAGCCCCGCACGACCTCCCCCTCAGCGAGGGGAAAATTCTCTCCCATGTTGACTCTGCCTGATTGACTTGAATTTTTCTAAGTGCCCTACTATAACATCTTTAACAGTAGCTTCTAACATTTTCCCTAGGACATATGTTAGGCTAACTAGCCTATAGCTTCCTGCTTTCCGTCTCCCTCCCTTTTTCAATATATTTGCTATTTTCCAATCTAATGGAACTTTCCCTGAATCTAGTGAATTTTGGAAAATTAAAACCAGTGCATCAACTATCTCACTAGCCACTTCTTTCAAAGCCCAAGGGTGAAGTCCAGCTGGACCTGTGGATCAGCCTGCAGCCCCAACAATTTGCTCAACACCACTTCCCTGGTGATTGCAATTTTCCCTGAGTTCCTCCCTCCCTTTCATTTCCTGATTTACAGCTATTTCCAGGATGTTACTTGTGTCCTCTATAGTGAAGGCCAAAACAAAATACCCATTTCATTCAACTGCCATTTCCCTATTTTCCATTATCAAATCCCCAGACGCACTCTATAGAACCAACGTTCACTTTGTTAACTCTTTTCTTATTTAAATATCTATAGAACCTCTTAGTAACCACCTTTATATTACTAGGTAGCTTTCTCTCTTACTCTAACTTTTCCTTCCTTATTAATCTTTTTGTCATTCTTTGTTGTTCTTTATATTCTTTCCAATCTTCTGACCTGCCACCCGTCTTTGCATAATTATAAGCTTTTTCTTTAAGTTTGATACCGTCTTTAACTTTTTTAGTTAACTACGGATGGTGGGCCCTCCCCTTGGAGTTTTTCTTGCTCATTTGTATTTATATATTCTGTGTATTCTGAAGTATCCTTTTAAATGTCTGCCAATGAACTTCTATTGATCTATCCCTTAACCTCATTTGCCAGTTCACTTCAGCTAGCTCTGCTTTCATGCCCTTATTTGAGTTTGAAATACTAGTCCTGGGCACACTAGTTTCTCCTACAAAATAAATGTAAAATTCAATCATATTATGATCGCTGCTATCCAGGGGTGCCTTTACTAGGAGGTTAGCAATTAATCCTACCTCATTGCTCAATACCAGGTCTAGTATTGCCTGCTCTCTGGTTGGTTCCAGAATGTGCTGTTTTAAGAAACTATCCTGAAAACATTCTATGAACTCCCTTCATCCATGCCTGCCCACCTGATTTTTCCAGTCCAGTGAAAAGACAGCTGATGTCCACAAGCAGTTTGTAATTAAAAGTTTCACTATATGGTACAATTTAGTTCCTGTACAGATCAAGAGTTTAGGATACCTAAAATGGCATTTAACCATATTTCCATAACCTGTCCAAAAACTATCCAAAAACTGTACCAAGCAAATTCCTGCTTTTGTCCTAATTATATGTAAACAACTGTCTTTTAACTGCTGCACTGAATTCCAAAATGATAATGATTTAATATTTACTCCTAATGCTTAAAATGGTCAGAACCAGCACTTCAACGTATAAAAGAGTTTTAAGCAAACACCTGTTTTTTTTGAAAAAGTATAATAGTAATGAAAGCACAAAGGGCATGCCCATTACCTAATGCACATGTTGGTTAGGGCATCCAATTCAACTGTTGGTTATCCATTCAGCAAATGAACTCGTCAGTCAAACTGAATTCGACTGTTAATAGAAATGAATGACTACCAGATACAATCTACTGGTCGATGTTTCAAGGGATAAAAGTGTAACGGTAGAAGTAATCTAATTAATAGTCAATGCTGATGATTAGGTTCAATTGCCCTCACCGCTGCTGGCAGTTAATGAAAAAGCTGTGTTTCTCCAGCTGGCAGATAAATGTTTATATTTCTGGCCCACCCTATACTGGAAAAAATAATTTGTTTGCTTGTATACGTCAGTTTATAAGGAGCACAGGCTGCAAGTGGGTAAAATGCAAGAAATAGCTCCATGCTACTACCACAAGTGAAAGCTGTGCAGCTCTGGAATATCAGGTATTAATGACCACAGCAGATCATTTAAACCAAACAGCAAAAATCCTGCTCTGAGCTGGGTGAACATATTCAGTTTTAGTTTTAAAGTGTCAGCCAATTTAGCTTGTATGTTTCAATAAAGCACTGGATAGAGACTGTACTGCAGGCAGTCACAATAGAATTTAAGTATATTTGGAGTGCTAGACTTTAATGGGTTCAAAGCTGCAAGGGGACAGAACATAATCAACATTTTGGGAAGTTCAGAGCATTCTGGCAAAGAATACAGTTTGCATGCACATCAAAAGATGTATGCTGCCAAACATTCATCACTGAACCTTAAGAGAATGTTTGAAAATATATAAGATAAAAGTAAATAAAAAGGGCTTTGTCTCAATTTGCAGCAGAGCATTTCTTATCTTTGCAGTGCTATGTTCAGTTCTGGTCCATTAATCATGGTGATATTATTCCCTCAGAAACAGCAAAGAGAAGCAACAAAAGGGGTTTCACATGTCAGAAATACAAGTTTGACAAGGAATGGGAAATTGCATTTGCTATCCTTAGGAAAGAACGAGGCTTCCTGGTGACCACAATTAAATCATGGAGGTTTTTTGACATGGATTATGTACCCTCTGCGTCATATCATGAAATTGACCCTGATGTCTCTCCTTTTGCACACCTCCACCGTGTGTGTGGTTGCACTTCTGTAAGATGGTGCAAGCATCCAAGTAGGCTGTTTTATTCAGCTCAACTGAACCTGTACTGTTGAAGAAAATTCTAAATAAATTTTAAGAGGACAAAATTCCACAGTGTAAAAAGAACTGATGTTATGAGGAAATTGAAAGAAGTGATTGAAGGCTTGGTGAAACATACAGCTTTTCTGAATGCCGTTAAAGACAGCAAAGGCAGAGAGGTAAATGAGATAAAGAACAAGTTCCAAAGAGTAGGGCTAAGAGGTGATTCTGCCACTGAACGTGGAGGAGAGAAAGTCAGTGGCAATGCACTGAATTCCAAATAACTGGATGGCATGGAAGGCCACAGAAAAATGCAGAGGTGGGGGCAGTTGAAATCATAGGGATATTTTAAATTTGAAAAGGAAGCGAGTGTAACTCTTTCGAGTTATCAACAGATCTCATGTAACTCTTTCGAGTACATTCACAGTTCTTGGTTTTTTTTTCCGGGAGTGGGACATGAACCCACAACCTTCGAAGCGAGTGTAGGTCAACAAGGAGAGGAGTGATGGTCATGTGGCAGTTAAAGCTCAATGGAATGCAGGTGGTGGAATTTTGAATGAGCTGAAATTTATGGATGGGGTGGGCAGCAAGTAAGGCATTAGAGAAAAGTAATCTAGTGTTACAAAGAGAATTTTGGCAACAGTGGGTAAAGAGCTGGAGACAGGCAAAGTTGTGAAGGTGGTAGTGAACACCTTTAATGATGAATAGGATATAGGATTTGAAACTCAGTTTTGAATTGATGAAACTAGAGCTGCGTTTGTCACAGGTTAGTTCAAACAGGTGTGCAACCATGAAATGGAAGAAATTCAGAGAAATTTTGGCTGATCAACAACTTAGTACCTGACCATCAGCCTTGAAGCAGAGGTTGTTGTCAACGATAGGAAAATGGTGGACGGGCAGAATTGGGCACCTGTTCACTATGACTGCACTTATGATTTCAAGTACTTGATATGAAAATATGAACTGAGACAGACAATTTGCAAATGCACTTGAAAATTCCACTTCATTTGTTTTGAGAGTCATTGATGAATGGGTATGTTTGTTGTTCAGAAAAGATGCACAAATTTCATTTATAAAAAGCAAATCCTCCAGTCCTTTACTGCCTCTGTAAATAACTTCCGAAATCAGTCTCTACAGTTGGCAATAGTTTATAGGACAAAAAATAATCAAAGTATCTCACCTCCGATATAACCTGGTCCAAAAAGCAGCTGTACAGGTAACAGTCCAGGCATTTTTACAAATTAGAGCAAACTTCGCAACATCCTCAGGTCGTATGTAGGATGCCAGAAACAACCAAATATCTATAGGGTACTGTTGTCCACAGTCCTCTACATTCTCTAGGGAAAGAAAACACCATCTCATTTCAGAAAGTAGAAACATATTATTCAGTGATGTTACAGAAAGGGGATGGTGCAGCACACTACACTATCAAATTTTCTTGCCATAAGGATGAGCATGTATATGTTTAAAACATTATAATTTTGCCCTGGATGAGATCAGAATTTAATTGCTTTTCAAGCTGCATGTCACAAGCCTAACAATTGCAACTGGTAGTCACTCGAAAATTAAGACAATTCAGCTCCTGTACTGAAGCATCACTTTTTCTGAAGTATGACAGAAATTTAAGCATAGTACTTGACTTCTGGGGAAAAGTCTGATGGACAGGAAGCAAATTACACAGGTTTTTATATTATTTGAGATAGATATAGATTAAAGCATGAGAATTCCAAATTGTGCAACACTGGGATTCTATAATTGCATCAATTGCACAAGTTCTGCTTGTGTGATGGCATTTGGGAGAATATGGGTGATGCAAAGAATCTCAATGATACTGTCAGCCCTTGTATAACACAGCTGGGATTGAAGTGAATGAGAACAGTTAATCGAACTGAACTGTATAAACCATAACTGGTCAATGGCACACCAGGCTGTCCAGATAGGAGGAGAGATGGAAATGTAGGCAACTGTGGGCAACAGGGAAATTAATTATGCTTCATTCCAGATGTCTTATTTGCAAGGAATGCCTGTGCAAGGAAATGCGTGACTCAAACATCGACCATGCATAATTTTAGTGATAAGTGTGACAAATATAAGCAGAGGGATCAATTAACCATATCATAGAATGGGTGTATAATTTGGGTAAACAAGCTAGCCTTGGGAAGGCCTGGAGCTAAATCAAGCTATTTGGAGGTATTTAATCATGAAGGAGTTAAACAGGGTTATCTGTGAAATTAGAGTTTATCTAGGAGATACGCTTTGCAAGACATATAAACAAGGGTTTCCATGGCTGGTTAGGTAGCTGAAGAGAGAGAAACCCAATGCTATTCTTGTACTTCACAGGCTGATATCCTATGCTGTGTGAATAAAGTCTGTTTCTTATGTGCAGTTGTCTTGTGCTTACTCGAAGAGTGTTGCAAGAACCAAAGAGGGAAGGAGGTTGGCTCACTAGGAGGAAGTCCAAGTAAACATAATTCAACAAACATGCACAATAGTGCAGTAGGAAGCTTTGGGCCATCATGCTAACAATTACTTTTAAACATCAATACGCCGTGAGATGAGTACCTAATTCATGGCTCATGTTGATGTTTTAGAAGTAAATTTTAGTTCTGGGAAGATTAAAGCTTAACTGTAGGAAATGGGATAAATGCAATTCAAGCAGCTTGGAGTCCATTACATTTAAATGGGGTCGTATTGATTTAAGGGTTTTTACAGCTAGAAAGATAAGATCCTAAAACAGCAGGTGGGCTTACTTAGCTGGAGATGTGATGGCTACACTGCTTGCAAAGAAGTGCAGTCCAGAGGATGTTTTCTTTATGGGAGTTAGAGCTGAATTAGTTTAAAAGCATTCAGTAAACCCTGAAAGGCTAAATCTTCATGGAAATGGGTGGAGCTTAAGAAGGTTCTCTGGTTTCAATTTATCTGAGTGTTCCCTAGCAAGGCAAGAGGCTCCATACTGAAAAGGGGCTGCTGTTAGCAGGCTTCAGGCAGTGAGGGATTGAAGAAGCTTTGGGAACCATTGGTACAGCGGAGGGTTCCAGTTTGGACCTTGTGTGATTTAACTGTTAGCAGGTTCCAGGCAGCTAGGGCTCAGAGAAGTAGTGGGGAGCTGAGAAGATGGAGGAAGGTCACTGGTTTCATACTGGACAGTCAGGGCTAAGAGAGGCCCTGGATGCCATTTATAGAGCAGTGCAGCCAGGAGACTGGAGTGCAAAGAAACCCAGGGGCAATGCCAGCTTAATGAAGCTAGCAGTCTGCAAGAGAGTTGGTGTTTTGGCAATCAGAGATGGGAGTTGAGTTTTGTGAAACTCATGGAACGCAGTCTCAGGAGAGGAGATTGAATCATCGGGAGGTGAGCAGCCATTGGGGCAGTCCAAAGTGGAGCAGTTTCTAAGGCAATTCAGAAGCTAGATCATCGAAAGTGAGAAGCTGAAATCCCTCTTGAGGGAGAGAGAGTTTTAATGGGATTTTATGACTCTGGTCACTGATGCCTGGGTGGGTCGCTGAGAAATCTATGGGATCTGCCTTGGCCATTTAATGTGCAATGTGATATGCTCAACCACAGTTTGTCTGTTCATTCATGTTTACCTCAGGTTAATTCTGAATGTTATAGAGAACAAGATAGATATCGTAAATTGTTTCTCTTTACTAATTTTGTATAGTAAAGTTCATTTTGTTTATTTACAATGGAAATTTTGTGGCTTTATTCTCCTCATGGGTAACTGGGATTTCAAACTGTCTACTTTAAACAAAAATTTACTGGTCCCTAACCAGATCATAACATATGCAGCATGTAAGCACAAGGCAAGTAAAAAAGGCAAAAAAAATACCATCAAGAATTTTAAGCAACTTTCCAGCCACATTTACAATTTCTTTGTGCAATATTAAGAATTAATTACCTTGCTGTCTTTTGCTTTTCTTTTTCCTAGAGACCTTCAACTCATTTGAGTGGCTATCAACATCAACTTCATCACTGCTGTCACAATCCAAATGATCCTCAGGAACAGAGGAAAGAGCCTCTTCTGTCACAGGGACTTGAGACGCTTCCAAACCACACAGCAACTTTACTAAAATAAAACCACTAAATTGTCAGTATTTGCTCATCATTGAACTGTACAAACCTGTAAATCTGAAGGGTTTACAACAAATTATATTTCATAAGAAATGTTTTTAATGTACAACTGACACAATTAAAGCTATGGTGTCACTAATATTTCAATGATGTATAAAGACACCATGCAAATTTTCATGCTGTATCCATATGAACTCTAAAGCGCCCAGCAGTACAATTCTAGATGATCGCCTCTTACCCTGGGTTCAGTCTGGAAAGAACATCTTGAAAATACAACACCAGAGCTGTTAAAATTCCAGAGCTTATAGCAGTCACTGGTTCAGCATTATATATTACAAATTAAGGATAATACACATCAATTCTTTACAATTTTTTGCAGGAATTTTGATACCAGCTTAAATAAACCTAATTATATACAAGAATCAACACCAATTATATAAATCATCCAGAATTGGTCGATTTTCTCCATTTGAATTCTATTTAAAATGCAATGTTATAAAATAACCAGTTATCAAAGCTGCTAAAAAGAAACATTAAGAAACCCTGTAAATTTGTACATTATAAAGCACTGTAATGGATACTTTCAGTTAACTGAAGTTGAATATTTTGACTTTACAGAGAGAAAGCAGCTGGATTTTATGTACCACTGCAAATAAAACTTTTGTTCCACGTATGTTTTCCGATCTTTTCTAGAGATTATAAAAGTTCAGTGCCAGGCTTAGTATCACAGAGCCAACCCTACATATAAAGAAAATTCTGAATGATTCCTCTACAAGTCAACCCTTTCATCTAAGTTACACCTAGCAAAAACAATCAATCAGCCATTACAATACAGGAACTTATGAGGAGGTTTACAATAGATCAAGGTAACATTTTTGCTATTGAAAGTAGTCAGCATTAAGATGCACAAGTCCTTAGGAACCTTTGGTCATTGTATACCAAAAACTTTCTTCTACAAATGAATCCAAAGTAATAAACATTAACTGGACTCTGACAAGATCTTTCAGCTGTTATTTCATTGTGGATACAGCTTATCAAAGGAAGTTTAAGACAAGTACTTTACTGAAAGGCACGAAAGCTATAACCCACCCACAAACCCCACCCCACATGTGAAATAGTACACTTTAAAATCCAAATTTATTTTAAATGAAGTATAATTGACAAGGCCAAGAGGGGCTGGATTAGGATCTACAAAGGGTATTAAGTTTTAGTTAACTAGGGGGATGCACATCTGGCAAAAAGCTTATAGGATTATCCAGGTAAGCTTAATTAACCATAAATCGCAGCGTATAAGTTGACCCGGCATACAAACAACCCCATTTTCCAGCACAAAAATCACGTTTTTGTGCATACATGGCGTATAAATCGACCCCTCTTTTTTAGCCATGACATGTTATATTTGCATTCGTAGTCAACTTCAATTTTTTGCCCCTCAAGTGGATGTTTTACTTACCAGCACCTTATAACTGTTAATCAAGCAGGTGATTATGGTCTGTGTTGCAAAGATGCACAGGAGTTTAAGACAAGTCCACTCTTTGCATCAGATGCCGATCACATTTCAAAATGGCGACCACCCACACCATTGGTTCACTTTTACACTTGGCATACAAGTCGACCCCCATTTATGGAGGGATTTTTTGAGGTTTCAAAGGTTGATTTATAAGCCAACATCTACGGTATTTATGAAAGATCCTTGACCATATGCTCATGCAACATTTTATTGAATACCTCTGTTCTTGTCTCCTCTGTCTCCACTCCTTTCCCTCAAATAATCTGTGCACTTTCATTGAGTAACTTCAATCTATTAGGCTAGATTTGTCATCCTTATGTTTGCTTTAATCCTTCCACCATGCATGCATAGATCACGAGGTTACAGGCTGCATATCGAGCAAGGAAGAATTGAAGCTACACTTTAGACCACTTAGGCATAGGGTAAGTGACCACCTCCTCTGCTGTCAAACTTTCAAGGCCCCTTCCCATGCTCTTCTCAGACCTGCCCCAAACACTGCTCAACAAGCAATAAAAACAGTTGATGATTTACATAAACCACAATGGTGCACTCTAGCACACTAAACGCACTGTTCCAAAATTAGCAGGATACATGCCCATTCCCATTGTGCCCTATGCCGGGGTTCCTGGTCTTATTGTCCCAGAAAGAAGAGCATAAACTATTCTTACAGAACTGCAATCAGCTCAAATACAACAGAAGTAATTTGAAATAACGTTAAGCAAATCGTGGAACCACACATATCATTCAACAATGACTCAGTGCAGCATTTCCACTCAAGTCAGAAGGTCATGAGTTCAAGCCCAATCCAAAGGCTTGAGCCCATCATTTAGGTTGACACCAACACAACACTGAGGCTGCTGCATTGTTGGAGGTGCTGTCTTTTGCACGAGATATTAAACCTTGGCTCTAGTAGATATAAAAAACCCATGGCATTATTTTATGAGGAAAAGGGAGTTCTCCCAGTGCTTTGGCCAACATATATTGCTCAACCAACATTAAAATAGGTTATCTGGTTATTCATCACATTGCTATCTGTGGAAGTTTGTTGTGTGTAGACTGGTTGCCATGTTTTCTTACTTATCAGAGTAACGATGTTTTATAAAAATGCTTTATTGGCGAGTGAAATACTTTATAGCATCCTGAGTTTGTGAAAGATGCTATATAAATAAAGGTTCTTCCTTTCTAGGTGTGACATTTGTTAGAATACCTCTCAAGGCTGAAGTTTTCTTTTACAAAATGGAAGGACATGGCATGGTCTGGACATGTGGATGCTAACCTGGGATTTTTCTTTTAAAAAAAGTCATAAATTCACCTTGGAACTGTCCACAAGCAGGCCTCTTCCAAGAAATCACCTGACCTATATGGTACTTGAGAAGGAATTGCTTGTTTGTGTTGAACTGCAAAGCTCCTTAATGAAGCTGGGAGACAAAAAGGCAATCACATGGGAGAGAGGGAAAAAAACAAGTTGTGAACCTGCTTGCTTTGAAGGCAGTTTTGTTAGAGACAAGCTGAAGGAAGGCAGGCTACCTTGACTGGTTTCCCCCTCTCTACCTTGCCTAAAATTGTGTTAGGCTACCAACCTGTAGTCAGAGAACCCTCATCTGAGTGTAACCAGTTTGCATTTGGACCTGCAAAGCTGGACCAGTTGGTAGGAGCTTCCAGGCATCCACCAGGACCAGCGACCTCTCTGCATACAAGAGAACTCTGGGTCAACAGTTCGAGGCCCTGCGGGCTTTATCTTGTATTTTATAAAATCCATCCGCCAAAGCCCATATCTGCAGAGAGACTGTTTTTGTCCTTGCTTTGTCGGTGTGCGCGCTGGGGGAATTCTTTAGGAAGTGATAGATAGTTATACTTAACAATTAAAATTGTGTGTTAACCAGTACTTGCAACTTATTAAAAGAAGTTTTGTTTAAAAATAAATGAATCATTTAGTTTTTGAAAGAAGCTTGGTCAGAGTCTCTTTTTTTCTGGGTACTAGAGGTATAGATACACAATTGGCCATTTTGGAGAGAAAATGAAACATTTAAATTAATGGTACATCCTGCGGAGTTGTGTGGCTTGATAATCCATACACTCCTCCCATCCTGGTCGTAACACATTCCTAACGTGTGTACTTCAATAGAACTGAACACTAAATGATAGGCATTTCATTCATTGGAGGGGGGGGGGAGAAAGAAAAGAGAAGGGGAGAAAGGATCCTCTCTCTAAAATGGTATAGGACTAGTGAATTTGTTCATTTTTGCACACGTAACCTGAAACATTAAGCACATGAAAGGAGAAATGTCAACCGTGCAGTTAATTTGCTTTTAAACTGAAACCAAGTGACAAAGTTATTGATCAAAATAAAATGTTATAATGAGCAGTAGAATGTGGCTAGAAGCCTAAAATCAGGGATTAAAAAGAAATTAAAAGCTAGACAAAATTAAATAGTATTCTGAAAAATATTCATATAAACCAACCTTCTTTCTGAATTGCATTCGCTACAGCTTTCTTTACTCTACCAGTCTTCACGATAGCTGGATCTGAATCGGCATAATCTGCCACAGTAACTGAGAAAAAAGTTAAAGGTTTAAACTTTAGTAAACTATGAAATAAAAATGTGAAATCAAATACTATCTGCTACTAATAATTATGAATTTGCAAGTGAGATCAGAGGTTCTCATATGAGTTTGCTGCACAGCAAAATGTGTGTGGAAGGCTAACAAAAACAATTGCTTTCTCTTCGTACACAGAAAAAGCCAAGAAAAAAAGATTCTACTGCACGTTCCCTAATCCCAACATATATGGTTCTTCCATACAGTCTGCGCCTTACTTTCTTCTTCTGGATACAAACATTTGGAATTGGACAGATTTCCCAACCCATTTCACACAGGATAGTGATGTTGGTATTTCTTTCATAAAGGTGAACAAATACACGTGGAGCTTCAGAGGCATCATTAAGAAGAACTAAAAGCTAAAAGCTACTGCGGATGCTGGAAATCCAAAACAAAACAAAAACAGAATTACCTGGAAAAACTCAGCAAGTCTGGCAGCATCGGCGGAGAAGAAATCAGTCAACGTTTCGAGCCTTCATGGCCCTTCGGCAGAACTGCAGCATAGTTTCAACAAGGGAGAAATATAAATTGGTTTAAGGTGGGTTGGGGGGGGGGGGGAAGACTCATTGAGGGTGTGGTGTGAGCAGATAATAATCAAAAGATGTCACAGACAAAAGGGTCAAAGAGGTGTTGAAGGTGGTGGTCTTTGTCTGAGAAAAGTGCTAATTAAGAATGGAAAACAGGATATTCAAAGTACAGCTCTAGTGGGGGTGGGGTGGAAAGACTAAAGGTTTTAGTTTTAGATTTAAAAATAATGGAAATAGGTGGGGAAAGAAGAATCTATATAAATTATTGAAAAAAAAGCGGGGGTGGGGGGGAAGAAACGGGGTGGAGATGGGGGGAGGGGGAGTTTAAGATCTCAAGTTGTTGAATTCAATATTCAGCCCAGAGGGCTGTAAAGTGCCTAGTCGGAAGATGAGGTGCTGTTCCTCCAGTTTGCGTTGGGCTTCACTGGAACAATGCAGCAAGCCAAGGACAGACATGTTGGCAAGAGAACAGGGTGGAGTGTTAAAATGGCAAGCGACAGGGAGGTTTGGGTCTTTCTTGCGGACAGACCGCAGGTGTTCCACAAAACGGTCGCCCAGTTTGCGTTTGGTCTCTCCAATGTAGAGGAGACCGCATTGGGAGCAACGAATGCAGTAGACTAAGTTAGGGGAAATGCAAGTGAAATGCTGCTTCACTTGAAAGGAGTGTTTGGGCCCTTGGACGGTGAGGAGAGAGGAAGTGAAGGGGCAGGTGTTGCATCATCACCCCCTACTCCTCAACCCCCACTTATGGCACCTCCCCATGCCCACGCAGAAGATGCAACACCTGCCCCTTCACTTCCTCTCTCCTCACCGTCCAAGGGCCCAAACACTCCTTTCAAGTGAAGCAGCATTTCACTTGCATTTCCCCTAACTTAGTCTACTGCATTCGTTGCTCCCAATGCGGTCTCCTCTACATTGGAGAGACCAAACACAAACTGGGCGACCGTTTTGCGGAACACCTGCGGTCTGTCCGCAAGAAAGACCCAAACCTCCCTGTCGCTTGCCATTTTAACACTCCACCCTGTTCTCTTGCCAACATGTCTGTCCTTGGCTTGCTGCATTGTTCCAGTGAAGCCCAACGCAAACTGGAGGAACAGCACCTCATCTTCCGACTAGGCACTTTACAGCCCTCTGGGCTGAATATTGAATTCAACAACTTGAGATCTTAAACTCCCCCTCCCATCCCCACCCCGTTTCTTTTCCCCCCCCACCCGCTTTTTTTTCAATAATTTATATAGATTCTTCTTTCCCCACCTATTTCCATTATTTTTAAATCTAAAACTAAAACCTTTAGTCTTTCCACCCCACCCCCACTAGAGCTGTACTTTGAATATCCTGTTTTCCATTCTTAATTAGCACTTTTCTCAGACAAAGACCACCACCTTCAACACCTCTTTGACCCTTTTGTCTGTGACATCTTTTGATTATTATCTGCTCACACCACACCCTCAATGTGTCTCTCCACCCACCCCCCCACCCCCCCCACCCACCTTAAACCAATTTATATTTCTCCCTTGTTGAAACTATGCTGCAGTTCTGCCAAAGGGCCATGAAGGCTCGAAACGTTGACTGATTTCTTCTCCGCCGATGCTGCCAGACTTGCTGAGTTTTTCCAGGTAATTCTGTTTTTGTTTTGATTAAGAAGAACTGGTCTGATGGGATTAAACACCACAGGAAAAGGAAATTAATTATTGCGACAAAGTTACTAAATCAGTCCATCATTGACAATTCAGTACTCATTAATTATACAGCTCCTCCAAACCACATGCTGTGGCTCAGTTCATAGCACCCTCGCCTTTGAATCAGAGGGTTGTGGGTTCATGTCCCACTCCCGGAAACCAAGAACTGTGAATGTACTCGAAAGAGATGCAATCTGTGACTGTTGATAACTCGAAAGAGTTTCCATAGTATTAGTGTTTCGGTTTTAATAGCTACTGAAGTTAATAGCTACTTAAAGTTAAAAATACGAACAACACTATCTATTCAATATCTAAGTCGCCTACCCAATGAATTAAACATCATTCCTTCCACTAAAAAGTTAAAATATGACTAATGCTGAAATGTTTAGTTAAGGTAAAGGGACAAGCAATGCTAAAAAGGTATGAGAAATGTGTGGATATTCACTTTTAGATGACCAGAAGCAAAATTCAACAACGAGATTGATGCCCATTATAAAGTTTAATTAGAATCCTGTCAGGCTACATCAATACCTAAAGTTAAATCTCCATTACAACCAAAAGCCGATAATGACTCAAACTGAACATAGAACAACCGTTAGAACAGAAAATACCAGAACCACAGAAATTTGAACTTTGCTCTTATTTTTTGGGACATCAGAACTCCTTGACTCCATCTTAGCAATTAATTCAATTTACAGAGTGTGCATTGTTAATGGACAATGTAGATTGTGCATTCAATCTGGGATGATTTAATATTGGCAAAGATAGGAGTTTGACAACTGTTCTGCCATGCCACATGGGCGGAGGGCACTGATCCTGGGACTAGTGTCTCACTATTTGGGCAACCCTCAACTAAAACGCAGTACTGCTTTGTATAGCAAGCTAAAAATCAAGAATCTAAGCAAATTTCATGTGCGCATATTTGGCAGCTGCTCTTCAAAATTAATGACACACAACAAATAGCCGCAGCTCAGGATGCAGAACAATGTTTCTCTTTCATCTCCGGAATCCAGACATGACTTCAGTGCAATTTATATGATGCAACCTTCCTAGATGAAGTCAAATTAAACAGGTCCAGGATCATTCCAAGCAGCCATGCGCAGGCTGCACAAAAGTTACAAAAGAAAAATACTACAGATGCCAGAGATCTAAAATAAAAATAGAAAATGCTGGAAATATTCAGGTCAGGCAGCACCTGTGAAGCGAAAAGCAAAGTTAACTTTTCAGGTCTGTGACGTTTCATCAAACCTTCATTTGGCACCAACTGACAGCATGTACCAACAGGATGCAAGAATGATGATAAAAGAAACAGAAATATTTAATTAATGCAGGAGAGGGGTGTTCTTTTGCAGCTTGGAAATAAAGCACATTTTTGAGAGTGTAGTGATTTTTCCCTACAGTTTAATTACAGAAACACCACAGAAGCAGTACTGTATGTGTTATCAATGTCAGTTAAGGCTAAAATAGCTGCTGAAAGGTAGGCCTGGTTTTTGACAAAGTTCACAAAAAGTAAACTTGATGTCAAAAGTCAGTGATAAAATACTTTTTGACCTTATTTGTGTCCCATATTATAGAAGTATTAAATTATTAATTTTCAACACTATACTGCCTTAGAGCTTTCACAAAAATGGTGTTGGGTTGGGTAACTAAATGCAAAACACCAAATATATTACCTTTTAATGCTGTAAAAATCCCAAAGCCCTTCACAGAAACATTACACAGACAGACGAATTAGGAGTAGGCTACTCGGCCTGAGTCTTTTTTTTTATTCATTTACGGGATGTTGGCATCACTGGCTAGGCCAGCATTTATTGTCCATCCCTAACTGCCCTTGAGAAGGTGGTGAGCTGCCTTCTTGAACCACTGCAGTCCATGTGGTGTACGTACACCCACAGCGCTATTAGGGAGGGAGTTTCAGGATTTTGATCCAGCGACAGTGAAGGAACAGCAATATATTTCTAAGCCAGGATGGTGAGTGACTTGGAGGGGAACCTCTAGATGATGGCATTCCCAGGTATCTGCTGCCCTTGTCCTTCTAGATGGTAGCGGTCGTGGGTTTGGAAGGTGCTGTCTAAAGAGGCTTAGTGAATTTCTGAAGTGCATCTTGTAGATGGTACACACTGCTACTATTGTGCGTTGATGGTGGAGGAAGTGAATGTTTGTCGATGGGTGCCAATCAAGTGGGCTGCTTTGTCCTGGATGGTGTCAAGCTTCTTGAGTGTTAGAGTTGCACTCATCCAGGCAAGGGGGGAGTAATCCATCACACTCCTGACTTGTGCCTTGTAGATTCTGAACAGGCTTTGGGGAGTCAGGTGGTGAGTTACAGGGTTCCAAGCCTCTGACCTGCTATTGTAGCCACAGTATTTATATGGCTAGTCCAGTTCAGTTTCTGGTCAATGGTAAACACCAGTATGTTGATAGTGGGGGATTCAGCAATAGTAATGCCATTGAATGTCAAGGGAGAATGGTTGGGTTCTCTCCTGTTGAAGATGGTTATTGCCTGGCACTTGTGTGGCCCCTCGAGCCTGTTCTGCCATTCAATAAGATCATGGCTGATCTGATTGTAACCTCAACCCCATATTCCTCCCTACCCCTGATAACCTTTCACCCATTTGTTTATCAAGAATCTATCTAGCTCTGCCTTAAAAATATTTTTACCACATCTTTTGAGGAAAAGCGATCTAAAGGCTCATGACCCGCAAAAAAAATTTCTCCTCATCTCTGCCTTAAATGAGCGACCCCTTATTTTTAAAACAGTGACCGCCCCTAGCTCTAGATTCACCCACAAGAGGAAGCATCCACTCCACATCCACCCCGTCAAGGTCCCTCAGGATCTTAAACATTTCAACCAAGCCGCCGCTTACTCTTCTAAACTCGTGGATACAAGCCTAACCTATCCAACCTTTCCTCATAAGACAACCTGCCCATTCCTGGTATTAATCTAACAAACCTTCTCTGAGCTGCTTCTAATGCATTTACATCTTTCCTTAAATAAGGAGGCCAGTACTGTACACAATACTCCAGATGTGGTCTCACCAGTGCCTTGTACAACTGAAGCATAACCTCCCTACTTTTGTAATCAATTCCCCTCACAATAAACAATAACATTCTATTAGCTTTTCTATTGACTTGCAGTACCTGCATACCAGCCTTTTGTGTTTCATGCACTAGGACACCCAGGTCCCTCTGAATCTCAAAGCCCTGCAATCTCTCACCATTTAGGTAATAAGCTTTGTTATTCTTCCTGCCAAAATGGACAATTTCACATTTTCCCACCTCATACTCCATTTGCCAAATCTTTGCCCACTCACTTAGCCTATTGTCCCTTTGTAGCCTCATGTCCTCTTCACAATTTACTTTCCTCCCTACCTTTGTGACATTAGCAAATTTAGCAACCATTCCTTCAATACCTTCATCCAAGTCATTTATATAAATTGTAAGAAGTTGAGGCCCCAGCACTGATCCCTGTGGCACACCACACACATCCTGCCAACCAGAAAAAAACCCATTTATGCCAACTTTCTGCTTCCTGTTAGTTAGCCAATCTTCTTTACCCACTATATCATTAGCTTTTATTTTCCGCAATAACCTTTAATGTGGCACTTTATCAAATGCCTTCTGGAAATTTAAGTACAGCGTATCCACCACATCCCCTTTATCCACGCACGTGACTCCTTCAAAGAACGCCAATAAATTGGTTAAACATTATTTCCCTTTCACAAAATCATGTTGACTCTGCCTAATTGCCGTGAAGTATTCTAAATGCTCTACTATAACATTTTTAACAGACAAAATTTGATACAGTGCCTCATAAGAAGATATTAGGTGACTAAAACTAAGGAGTGCCTTAAGGAAGAAAGAGAGTGAAGCAAATGTTCAGGGAATTCCAGGGCTTCGATCCGAGGTAACTGACAGCATGGCCATCAATGAAAACTGGAGATTTGTAAGTGGTCGTGTTTGGCAAAGTACAGAAATATCAGGGGGTTGTGAGGCTGGAGGAGATTAGAGAGATACACAGGTTTTGAAGACAAGGATGAGAATTTTTAATATTGAGGTGCACCAGGAGCCAATGTAGGTCAGCAAGCTTAGGGACGATGGATGCTGGGAGCAAATTAGGATGCAGAGCTTTGCATGAGCTCAAATTGCTTTATGTAAGGGAGGTGAAGCTGCAACAGAAAATTCTGGAAATACTCAGCAGCTCAGGTAACAGCTGTGGCAAGAGAAACAAAATTGCCATTTCAAGCCTTTAATCAGAACTGGGAAAAGTTAGAAATGCAATAGAATTTAAGAAAATGCTTCCAAAAGGCACTTGATACAGTGCAGCACAACACACTTGTGAGAAAAGTTATAGTTAATGGAATAAAAGGGACAGTAGGAAAATTGATACAAAATTGGCTGAATGACAGGAAACAGAGATTAATGAATATTTTTCAGACTGGAGGAAGGGTTATAATGGAGTTCCCCAGGGGTCAGTTTTGGGACCCTTGCTTTTCCAGATATATATTAATGGCCTAAACCTTGATGTACAGGGAACAATTCCAAAATTTGCAGATGAATCAAAATTTGGAAGCATTGTAAACTACGAGGACAGTGTATAACTTCAAAAGTACATAGACAAGTTGGTGGAATGGCAGATAGGTGGCAGCTGAAGTTCAATATGGAGAACTGTGAGGTGATACATTTTGGTAGGAAGAACATGGAGAGACAGTACAAAATAAAGGGACCTGGGTGTATACGTGCCTATGTCTTTAAAGGTGGAAGGACAGGTTGAGATAGCAGTTAATAAAGCATTCAGTATCCTAGGCTTTATTAATAGGGGCAGAGAGTACAAGAGAACTTGCATAAGACACTAGTTAGACTTTAGCCGGAGTACTGCGTACAGTTCTGGGCACTGCATTTCAGGAAGGAAGTGACGGCATTGGAGAGAATGCATAAGAGATTTACGAGAATGGTTCCAGGGATGAGGAACTTCAGTTGTATAGTAAAATTGGAGAAGTTCTTTTCCTTGAAGATAAGGCTAAGAGGAGAATTGATAGAGACATTCAAAATCATGAGGGCCTGGACAGAGCAGATAGGGAGAAACTGTTCCCATTCGCAAAGGATTGAGAATAAGACGGCACTGATTTAGAGTAACTGGCAAAAGCAACACCAGGAAAAACTTTTTCACGTAGCAAGGGGTTAGGGTCTGGAGTGTATTGCCCAAGTATGGTAAAAGCAGGTCCAATGGAGGTATTCAAGAGGGAATTAGATTATTATTTGAAAAGAAACAATCTGCAGGGTTACGGGGAGAAGGCAAGAGAATGGCATTAGGTGAAATGCCCATTTGGACAACCAGTGCAGACACGATGGGCTGAATGGCCTCCTTCTGCACTGTAACAATTCTGTTAAGTAAGAGAGAGAAAAGTTGGATAAACAAACAGAAAGGTCTGTGATACGGTGTAAGACAAGGGGATAAAACCACAATTCCAGCTGCTGGTAATAATTATGTTTTTATCATTTTCAGCTCCTCTCGGTCCATCTTTTGTTTCTTTACTTGTCCCAGTACTACTTTCAAGGCAGACATCTTGCCCCATCATCCTTTTTCCCATTTGAATCCTCGTAACAACCACTCCTGCACTGATTCTCGCCATAGATGCTGCCTGACCCACTGAGTATTTCCAGCATTTTCACTTTTCCTTTCAGATTTCCAACATTTACAATATTTTACTTTCCTTAGGGCGAAGTTGCGCTTCTTGAATAGTTTGCTTCCGGGAGTGCATTGCTGCAACTAGGCTTCACTCCAGAGTGTATCTCGGTACAGACTGCATTAAAAATGTTACTACTATACCTCTCCTCCCGCACACCGATTGTGATTCTTGGCCGGACCCGCACGGAGAGAATCTGCCCCGGGTTTAGAACCAAATGAACTAACCTAACGCCACCTAACCTGATAAAAGCTCAGCTCCATTACTGACAACTCCCTGGCCCAATCGGCAGGCGAACAGGACAATGGGGTCCGGGATGAGCCAATAGGAGTGCGGCATTTGGCAGTTCCTCCTCGGCAGCAGGTTCGGCTGCCCCAGCACTACCTCTCCCCTCCCTCCCCTTCACTTCGCTTTCTCTTTTCACCTGCTTCAGAAGAAATGTTTCCCCGGTTTTTCAGCCGTTTTCTGTTCCCTTTCTTTGGCATTGCGACGACAACACGAGACCGAAACACGTTATCGAGAGTTCTTCCATGTTGCGGAACCGACAGGAGAAAGGAAAAGAGAAGAGAAAATGATTGAGTGAATAAAAGTCACTCCCCCGGGATCTTCAGCCATATTGGAACTGGGTCTCCCGTCAGCCCCCGCGCTACCGCCAAGGCGCTTGCGCGGGGGCTCCTGACGTCACTGGAACAATCACCCTTTAAAGGCACAGGAGTGAGGAAAGATTTGCATTTATATAGCACCTCGCACAATCTAAGGATCTTCCGAAGCACCTTACAACCAATGAAGAGAATCCCAAAGATTCACAATCCTATGAGTGAAGAAATTTCTTCTCATCTCAGTTCCAATTGACTCCCTCTCCCCTTAAGCTGCAGTGTCCAACTTTCCAGGATTGGCTGAGGTGTCAGCTGTGGCTCAGTCCATAGCACCCTCGCCTTTGAATCAGAGGGTTGTGGGTTCATGTCCCACTCCTGGAAAACCAAGAACTGTGATTGTACTCAAAAGAAGTTGCAATCTGTGACTGTTGGTAACTCGAAAGAGTTTCCAGGATTGGCCTGGAGTCTCCAGCAATCAGAGATCAATCGCCAGGATGCTGCTCTGTGTAACCTTGGAGAAAAATCATTGGGTCACAAAAAGGAAAGATTTTTTTTGCCACTTTTAACGGTTCTCTTTACCAGATATAAAAAGTATTGAAAATGGGGTGGGGTGGGCAAGGGAGGCTGTTTGGCTGACAGTCAAGCATCATCCAACTGGGTAATGAGCCATTTTGCTTTCCAATTGACACACAAAGACATCAGGAGGATGCACAGAAAAATGCTGGAAAACTCAGCAGGTCTGGCACCATCTGTGGAGAGAGAAACAGGGTCAACGTTTTAAGTGCATATGTGTTCACTGACAAATGGAGGGGGCAAGTCATGTGATGAAACCTTCAGGAATACATTTAATCACAGTTGGCAACCCTACCTTATCCTGATATTTGTTCTAGATTCCCCAACCGGGGAAAACAGCCTCTCAGTATCTACCCTCTCAAGCCCCTTCATAATCTCCTGTAAAATGCTTTTGGACATTTTATTATGTTAAAGGTGCTGTTTAAATGCAATTTGCTGCTTTTGTTGTTGTTGAACCTGTAAGTTGGTTTGCAGAAATCTGTAAAGAAAATTGGAAAGTGATGTTTGCACTAGTATGTCACTGGGTAGTACAGATTAAAAACTCTTAAAAGCGCCTCTGATTGTTGACATGGCAGAGCTATGACATGAAAATTAATTTAAATAATGCCGCTCACCATGTGAAGAGTTCTTTAGCAAAGTTTTGCCACAGCATGATAACAACTTTGGCATGCCCAATGAAGCAGTGATTAATTTACCAATATAACACACATGAAATTTGCCATTGCCAGATAGTTTTGATGGTGCAAGTATGGTAATTGGTAAAATGAAAGCAAAATACACCAATGTTGGAAATACTCAACAAGTCAGGCAACATCTGTGCAAGAGAGAAAGGGGTCAATGACCTTTCATCAAAACTGGACAAAGTTAGGGATGTAAGATGTTTCATGCTAGTATAGAGGCAGGGAAGAGGTGTCAGCTGTGGCTCAGTTCATAGCACCCTCGCCTTTGAATCAGAGGGTTGTGGGTTCATGTCCCACTCCTGGAAAACCAAGAACTGTGATTGTACTCAAAGAGTTACAATCTGTGACTTTTGATAACTCGATAGAGTATAGAGGCAGGGAAAGTGGAGTCAGGGAGAAAGGAAAGGAAAGCTCTATGATTGGGCAGAGTAGCAGATTCTGCGATTCCAATTTACACTTCCTCTACACTCATCCTTTGCATCAGGAAGCCCTAGCAAAACTGGCCAATGGGAATCGGGGAAAACTCTCCACTGATTGGAGTCATAACGAGCACAAAGGAGGATGGTTGTGGTTGTTGGAGGTCAATCATCTCAGTCCCAGGACATTGCAACAGGAGTTCCTCCAGGTAGTGTCCTAGGCCCAACCATCTTCAGCTGCTTCATCAATGACCTTCCCTCTATCATAAGTTCAGAAAAGGGGATGTTCGCTGATGACTGCAGTCTTCAGCACCATTCATGACTCCTCAGATACTAAAGAAGTTTGTGTCCATATGCAGCAAGACCTGGACAAAATTCAGGCTTAGTCTGATAAGTGGCAAGTAACATTCACGTCACACATGTGTCAGGCAATGACCATCTCAAGCAAGCAAGAATCTAGCCATCTCTCCTTGACATTCAATGGCATTACCATCACTGAATACCTCACTGTCAACATCCCGTGGGTTACCATTGACCAGAAACTGAACTGGACCAGCCATATAAATATTGTGGCTACAAGAGCAGATCGGAGGCTTGAAATTCTGCAGAAAGTAACTCATCTTCTGACTCCCCAAAGTCTGTCCACCATCTCCAAGGCACGTCAGGAGAGTAATGGAATACTCACTGTTTGCCTGGATGAGGGCAGCTCCAACAACACTCAAGAAGCTTGACATCATCCTGGAAAATGCAGCATGCTTGATTATCACCCCATCCACACCTTAAACATTCACAGCCTCTGCCACTGATGTAATGGCACAGTGTGTACCTTCTACAAGATGCACTGCTGCATCTCAACATGGCACCTTCAACAGCACCTTCCAAACCCACAACCTCTACCACCTAGAAGGACAAGGGCAGCAGCTGACTGAGAACACCACCACCTGCAAGGTCCCCTGGAAGCTGCACATCATCCTGATTTGGAACTTTATTGCCGTTCCTTCTCTGTTGTTGGGTCAAAATCCTGGAACTCCCTTCCTAACAGCCCTGTGGGTGTACCTACACCACATGGACTACAGCAGTTCAAGATGGCTTACCATCACCTTATTAAGGGCAATTGGGAATGAGCAATAAATGCTGGCCTAGCCAGCGATGTCTACCTCCTGTGAACGAATATGTAAAAAAATTATTTTATTTCTTTACTTGTCCATTACCATGTCCTTTTGCTTTTACCACTTGTCCTTTTGTCCTTTAATCTCCCCTGCCTTCCATCCTAACATTAATTCCGTTTCTTTCTCCAAGACCTGCTGAGTTTTTCTAGCATTTTATGTTTTCATATGGTAATTGTTGTAAATTAATACAATGGCCATGATTTTATGGCCCTGTCGCGGGCGGAACCCACCGCGGGCGAGGCAGCACCCCAGCCAGAAGTCCATTGACTTGCAGCGGGACCAGAAGATCCCGGCAGCGGCCGGTGCGGAAAATCCCGCCCAATTTTTGGCTGCAAAAATACCGTGTCATTTTGTTAGCCTTTAATGGGTTCAAATCCATTCCAGGGCTTGAACACAAAGGTCAAGGATGACGCTTCAGTGCAGTGCTGAGGGAGCGCTGCACTGTCAGAAGTGCCATCTCTTGGATGAGATGTTAAACCGAGGCCCCATCTGCCTGCTCAGTTGGATGTAAAAGATCCCATGACACCAGTTCAAAGAAGAGCAGCAGAGTTATCCCTGGCATCCTAGCCTATATTTATCGCTTGATCAACATCACAAAAACAGATTTTCCAGTTATTATCACATTGCTGCTTGTGGGAGTTTTCGTGGGCAAATTGGCAGCTGCCTTTCCTACATTACTATGCTTCAATAAAATGTATTTCGTTAGCCATAAAGTGCTTTGAGACATTGGTGGCCATAAAAAGCGCAATATGAATATGGGTCAAAATCCTGGAACTCCCTCCCTAACAGCACTGTGGGTGTACCTACACCACATGGACTGCAGTGGTTCAAGAAGGAAACTCACCACCACCTTCTCAAGGGCAACTAAGAATGGGCAACAAAAGTGCTGTCCTAGTCAGCAAGGCCCATGTCTTGTGAAAGAATAAGAAAAAATAAACAAATGCAAGTCCATCTTTCTTTTAGTCTTGCAATAGTACCCTAGCAGAAACTAATCAATGATGTTGTTGAATGATGTCCTTATGCCCAATGATGCTCTTTTTAGGAGATACTTATGTAAGTCTAAAGACCCGTGTATTTGTTTGAAAATAGCTTTCTGCATGTTCCTATATCAGGCAGTACACATAGTTGTTAAAATGCTAAACAAAAACAGAATTACCTGGAAAAACTCAGCAAGTCTGGCAGCATCGGCGGAGAAGAAATCAGTTAACGTTTCGAGCCTTCATGGCCCTTCGGCAGAACTGGAGCATAGTTAGAAGAAGGGAGAAATATAAATTGGTTTAAGGTGGGTGGGGGGGCGGAAGAGACACATTGAGGGTGTGGTGTGATGATTGTGGAGATGAGCAGATAATCAAAAGATGTCACAGACAAAAGGGTCAAAGCATCTTTTGATTATCTGCTCATCTCCACAATCATCACACCACACCCTCAATGTGTCTCTTCCCCCCCCCACCCCCCACCCCCACCCACCTTAAACCAATTTATATTTCTCCCTTCTTCTAACTATGCTCCAGTTCTGCCGAAGGGCCATGAAGGCTCGAAACGTTAACTGATTTCTTCTCCGCCAATGCTGCCAGACTTGCTGAGTTTTTCCAGGTAATTCTGTTTTTGTTTTGGATTTCCAGCATCCGCAGTAGCTTTTAGCTTTTTGTTTTTATCTTTGTGTTAAAATGCTGTCTACATGCTATACCAATGGGTCCATTGGCAAGTTCTTTGCCCAGTGTGCTACTGAGTCGTAAAGGCAAGCTGATGTGCAATAGGGCAGGTGTTTGGGTTTAGCTTGTTGCTCCACAGTTGAATTGCCTACTAATATTCTCTGTTGGGACTCACATGCAAAAAATGTCCAACTGAAAGAGGTGTAGAAGGGAAAATGCCAGCTTCATCATGTCAGTGTCATCAAGAGAAGGGGGGAATAGATTTCAATAAATTGCCCCAGGTTTTTGTTTCTTTAAAATATTGTTCCAGATCTGGGCAGCTAAGTTGTTTTAAACTGGGTATCATTCTTGTGGCTGTCCTCTGAAGATCATACACCACACGATATTCTATATGAGGCCTAACTAAGGACAAAATGCGGCATTCCGCAGGGATCGTTCCCTCCGGGACACCCTGGTCCACTCCTCCATCACCCCCTACACCTCAACTCCCTCCCACGGCACCTTCCCATGCAACTGCAGAAGGTGCTACACCTACCCCATTACTTCCCCTCTCCTCACCGTCCAAGGGCCCAAACACTCCTTTCAAGTGAAGCAGCATTTCACTTGCACTTCCCTCAATTTAGTCTACTGCATTCGTTGCTCCCAATGTGGTTTCCTCTACATTGGAGAGACCAAATGCAGACTGGGTGACCGCTGTGCAGAACATCTTCGGTCTGTCCGCAAGCATTACCCAGACCTCCCTGTCGCTGGCCATTTCAACACTCCACCCTGCTCTCATGCCCACATGTCCGTCCTTGGCCTGCTGCATTGTTCCAGTGAAGCTCAACACAAACTGGAGGAACAGCACCTCATCTTCTGACTAGGCACTTTACAGCCTTCCGGACTGAATATTGAGTTCAACAATTTTAGATCATGAACTCTCTCCTCCATCCCCACCCGCTTTCCGATTCCCCCCCTTTTTTTTCCAATAATTTATATAGATTTTTCTTTTCCCACCTATTTCCATTATTTTTAAATGTATTTCCATCCATTGTTTTATCTCTACCTTTTAGCCTTTTTCGATTCCTTCACCCCACCCCACCCCCACTAGGGATATCTGTACCTTGCTTGTCCTGCTTTCTACCCTTAATTAGTACATTCTTTAGATAATATCACCACCTTCAACACCTCTTTGTCCTTTTGTCTGTGACATCTTTTGGTTATCTCCACCTATCACTGGCCCTCTATCCAGCTGTACTTGTCCCACCCTCCCCTTAAACCAGCTTATATTCCATCTCTCTTCTATTTTTACTTAGTTCTGTTGAAGGGTCATGAGGACTCGAAACGTTAACTGTGTCCCTCTCTGCAGATGCTGCCAGACCTGCTGAGTTTTTCCAGGTATTTTTGTTTTTGTGAAGGACAAAATGGTATGTTTGATGTATTATTGAATTGTCCTGTGGGTGCAGTACCATATTTACTTTGGTGAACCTTAAGACATCATTAACTCTGACACCAAGTCTTCTTTCTCCACAGCCTTCTGTTCTGTTCTCTGTAAGGCATTGGCCTCCCCAGGTACAAAGTACAATTTCTCAAATTCCCATTTCCCTAACTGACTGAGATCAGATTACACCTTGACACAAATCTTTCTATCATCTGCAAACTTAAAAATCATACCCCAACACGCATATTTAAGTAATTAATAAAGATAATAAAAAGCCTTGACCCTTTGGGACATGACTGAAAACCTTCTGTCTACAAGTATGTAGCCAATTCTTGGTCCACTGCAGCAACTTTTCATTAATTCCACAACATTTATCTATCATATGATACCTTATCAAAGGCTTTCCAAAAATCCAGATCGACTATATCTACGTGGATACCCTCATCACTAACCTAATTTTTCTAATCTTATAATTAGTAAGACCCAGCTTTCTTTTCCAGAAGCCATATTGAGTGCCCCTGCTGACTCCTTCTCTATATAAGTTACCACATACAGCAATTCTTACGCACCATTCGAGCATCTTACATACATGTCACTGAGATATTGCTGCCATTGAATGCTTGAAGAATCTCTCTTACATTCCTGGTCTCCATAAAGATGCATTAATGGCTGCCTGCTGTCAAATCTTAAATTTCTTTCTGATAGCTGGTATCAACGAATATCAAATAAAACCTATGTAAACTCCCCTTAGATTTTGCAAGGTCTTGCTTTATAGACAATTAATTTTAACTATAAACTGCCAAGCAAGTGTCAGCATTACTGAAGGCCGTACAGAATATCCTATAATAAGCTACCTACCACCTTCTGTCTGAAGACATACAATGCAACCAAAACCAGTTTTCATATCAGAATAATCAACTTCTTTTCCGACTAATATTTCATTGCCATAAGGTAAGTGATTATGAGGTCCTGAGGGAAAAGTAACACTGATGTCAAAGAATTATTCTCTCAATCTCCTCAAGGTCCTCAGCCCTATTAATTGTTAAAATAATCAGCATTCATCAAATAAAATAATCACAGCATAACTGGTAGTTGTAAATGACACAAAGCAAATCTGCTATGTACAACACTGTCCAGATGCATTGACTCGAATGATGAAAATGTCAACACTCTCACAGTGACAATGATGAATGAAAACCTCAATGCATCATCCGCTTATGGACTGCACAGGGGAAAATACTAAAAGATCTGACTATTATCTGTTATAACCAAGTGCTTAAACAGCACCAGTGTCAGACAACATGGGTACGAATAATTCTTACCACTGAATAAATATGAAGGGGAGGTGAAAGTTTGCCGGATGATTGATGCAAATTGGATGAGATGAAGAAGAATGAAAAAAGATGTTCCTTCATTATGAAATTAGAATTGATTCAGAATATGGAAATTTAATAGCAATTCTCTGCAATATTTTACATTTACTGTGCCATGGATATTGGGGGCTAACTTGGGCTATGTGGCGTCCATTATTTTGGGTGCAAAGCAACCACTTACCACTCAAAAATGGGACCCAGGATCAGTGCAGAGTTCCAAAAAGAAGTGCACAGGATGCCATCTTAGTAAAGGTGTTTTTTCTGGTACTCTCACCTGACAACCACTGGCAACATGCAGAGGAGGAAGATCATGATGCGAATCAGTATGCAAAGCTGATCTGACACTATCGCTGCCATGTTTAAACTGCACACCACAGTCAAAACTCTGTCTTGACAACACACAGCTGAACATCCTATTAAATAGAATGAAGGATCTTCACCCACACCACTACCACCATTTAAAGGGATCATGAAATATGCCCTAGGCCCAACCATCTTCAGCTGCTTCATCAATGATCTTCCTTCCATCATAAGGTCAGAAGCGGGGATGTTCACTGATGATTGCAGCTCCTACAACACTGAAGAAGCCGGACACCATCCAGGGCAAAGCAGCCCGCTTGATTGGTACCACATCCACAAACATTCACTCACTCCACCACAAACGCATGGTAGCAGCAGTGTTTACTATCTACAAGATGCACTGCAGGAATTCACCAAGGCTCCTTCAACAGCACATTCCAAACCCATGACCACTACCACCTAGAAGGACAAGGGCAGCAGATAAATGGGAACACCACCACCTGGAAGTTCCCCTCCAAGTAACTCACCATCCTGACTTGGAAATATATCATTCCTTCACTGACGCTGGGTCAAAATCCTGGAACTCCCACCCTAACAGCACTGTGGGTGTACCTACATCTCATGGATTGCAGCAGTTCAAGAAGGCAGCTCACCATCACCTTCTCAAGGGCAACTAGGGATGGGTAATAAATGCTGGCCCAGCCAGCGACGCCCACATCCCGTGAATGAATATGAAAAAAAATTCAATTTCCCGGTTAGTTGCTGGATTATTTTTTCTGTAAATTGTGCATATTAGGGTACTTTTTACCAAGGCCCACCCAGTCAATTGGGAAACTTCCCGACTCAAGCTACCAATTGGTGACCAAAGTCTGGCCCTTTAAATATACTCAGACATAAGAAATAGGCCATTCGAAGGTATAATTTTAATATATTATAGATATATAGTCCATCTCCATTGGGATCAGACATAGGGTGGAATTGTCCCAGATTTTCACTATGTGCAGTATGCATTTTTGGGAAATATGCCGTTTCCATGGCGGGCGGGCTCTCATTCGCCCGGCACACCATCTCCTCGCTGCTTCATCACACCGGGCACCATATTTAATAAGCAGTCACGCGCGTACTTCTCAATGCTTCCAGTCCAGGACTGCTGCATGGAAGACATGGCCCCAAAAGGCAAAATGACTGCATCCCACAGGTTCAATGATGCATCCCTCGAGTGCCTTTTGGACACTGTGGAGGCCCGCCATGATGTCCTCTACCCCTGCTCTAGCCACAGGATGGGCAGCAACATCACCAATCCAGCTTGGGAGGCAGTGGCAGCAGTGGTCAGCGCCAACGCCCTGCAAAACAGAACAGCCACCCAATGCTGCAAGAGGATGAATGATCTCCTTTGTTCCATCGCTTTTCTCATCACTCTCAACTCACACACTCACAAACCCATCACATATCCACAGGGTCCTCACTCACTGCCAGTTCAAGGGACATCACCATTCATTGTCTCTCACACACAACTTAATTGTCCTCAACCCATCCATGGGGCCACTCACCGCCCACACATATCAGTCATACTTATCATCTGGCCTGGCATGTGTCCTGCTTACACCCTCTCCATCTCTATTCATGCAGGACAAGCTGGCACACAACAAGAGGGAGAAGTCGCAGACTGGAGGAGGAATGCCTGAAATGAAGGTCCTCACGGACCTTGAAAACAGAGCCATCCAGCTGGCTGGTGAAGATCTGGACTGTTCCTGTGCTGATGGTGAGGTCAGCGGTGCTCAATCAAGTGAGGATCCAGCAGTGCAACATCCATCAGACAACCATACTATGAGTAATGAGTCCTGTTTCACAGATCACTGCCACGCACTATTTATCTCTCCTTGCTTTCGCAGGCACATTTGCCAAACAGTCCTTACCCAGGACTCAGGACCTGCAATCAAGCCCCGAAGAAACCTCTGAAGAATAATCTGAAGACAACCTTGAAGTCCCATCACAGCGCTCACCCACACCCTCCACCAGTGCAGAGACACAGACCTCGGTGGGACTTAGCTTTAAAGTAGCCTCCGGATCTATAATGTACCAGACAGATTTCTATTTGAAACAGATAACTTCAGTACAGAGAGCTTTTCAGAAGCTACATGCTTGAATCAGCTCCTTGACTAAAAAGCCACGGCCTCTGGATTACCCCCATTTAGGGCTTCATTGGTCGTATTCTCCAATAACAATCATGTGACCTCTGATAGGCAGTGGGAAGGACTATACCTTCAATTACTACATTTCCTCCGCTTTTAGTTTTTTTACACTTACTATTTACAGAGAACATTTGAATAACCCACAACATATACCTATATACTAGTCATGTGATTAAAGATTAATTCTCTGAGGTGGTTTCCTTATTCAGTTAGAGCGGCGTAGCTCTACCATTTGAGGTTCTTCCGCTGGATCGACATGATCATGAACTGCAGCATCAGGTACATCATTTGAAAGTGGCAGTTCAGGGCTAGGCAACTCTACAGAGACATTGGGTATATTTATCCTAGGTTGATCTGTCACCTCAGGGGTTAATGGTTCAATGTTAATCGCAGGTGGAATAATTGGTTGTTGGAATGTCTCTCTATTCCTCAGGTGATCCACATGTTTTTGAACAATCCGGTCTTCCACTTCCATCTGGAAGGACAAGGGACCAGTTTCTGAAACAATTGTACCAGGAACCCAGCAAGGTCCACTTCCAAAATTCTGCACGAAAATTGTATCTCCTACGGTAAATCTTAGAGCTTTAATATGAATATCATGATTCAATTTTTGATTATTCTGATTCTTCTCTACCTTCCCCTCTAAGTTTGGAAACACCAGACTTAACCTTGTATGGAGGCGGCGTTTCATCAATGATTCAGAAGGCATTTAACCAGTAGTTGAATGAGGAATCGTACAATAATTGAGAAGTGGGGAAGTTGAATTTCTATAGTATCTTCAGATAACCTCTTCATTCCAGATTTGAAAGTTTGCACAGCTCTTTCAGCTAAACCATTTGATGAGGGATGATATGGTGCTGTTTTAATATGTCGGATTCCATTTAAACTCATGAATCTCTGAAACTCTGTACTGGTAAAGACGTACCATTAACCAAAATGATGACTTCCCGGTGGGCCATGTATACTAAAACACTGACGCAGCTTTTCAATAGTTGTGCTCGATGTCGGTGATTTGACTTCATACACACCCATCCATTTAGAACGCACATCTACGATCAATAAAAGCATGGTACCTAAGAATGGTTCTATATAATCAATATGTCGTCTAACCCAGGGTCAACCAGGCCACTCCCATGGACGGAGTGGAGCTAAAACAGGCAACTTTTGTTGCTGCTGAGCACTGGAGACAGTACTTGACCGTGCTTTCAATGTCACTATCTATGCCTGGCCACCAGACATAGCTTCGTGCAGGCATCTTCATCTTCAATATGCCTGGATGTGCATAGTGAAGCTCTGTCAAGAATGGTTCTCTTCCTTGTGAAGGGACAATGACTCTTGATCCCCACAAGATTCCATCTTGACAACTTAACTCTGCTTTTCAGGCATGGTCTCATCTCTTCAGATACTGGTGAATTCGACCACCCTTGCAGGTCTCTGACTTTTGACAAAATTGGAACTCTGTTCATCCAATTCCTAATTTTCTTCACACACACAGGTGAAGAATCCAAGAAATTCAGTACAAGCACAACTTCTTGTGACACTGGAGCATGCACAATGCTACCTGTCTGATAATGGGAGGTGACTGAATGTATCCACATTTGCAATATGCAAACCAGAATGGTGCATCAAGGTATACTCATATGCAGATAATATCAAAGCCCAACATTGAATTCTTGCTGAGGCTATTGGCAGAATGGCTTTAACTTCACTGAATAAACCCATTAATGGTTTTCTGCTCCAACACAATGGTGAAATGTCATCCAAGCTGGTGGAATTCCTTCACTCCAAATATTACTGATAAACCTTCCTTTTCTAGTTGGGAATAACCCTTCTTGGCTGTAGAGAGGGTTTTGGAAACATAGCCAATTGGCCTTTGTGATCCATCTTCCATCCTGCACAGCTCCCACACCATAAGGAGATGTGTCACATGTTAATATCAATTCTTTTGATGGGCCATAATTTACTAGCAAACATGATGACTGTAATAGCTTCTTAACTTTCACGAAGGCTTCTTCTTACTGCGAATTCCATGACCAATGATGATTCTTTTCTAACAACAATTGTAATGGTGCTAACGCTGTTGACAAGTTTGGCAAGAAGCAGCTATAATAATCGATCATGCACAGAAAAGTTGTGAGTTCGGTTACACTGGATGGAGAGGGCACCTCTTTGATTGCCTGAACTTTCTCTTCTACCGGATGCAAACTCATGGCATCCACCCGGTGACCCAGGTAAGTAACTTCTGGCACTTGGAATGTACATTTCTTTCTTTAATCGTACAACGGCTTCCAAGAATCTTCTTAACACCTCTTCCAGGTTGGCCAAATGTTCGGCTTCTGTTGACCCTGTGATCAGGACATCATCTAGGTATATTACTACTCGGGGAAGTCTTTTCAAAAGACTCCCCATTGTCTGCACATGCAGACGATATTCCAAAGGGTAGGTGTGTATATTGGTACAGGCCCTTGTGCGTGATGATGGTTACATACCCTCTAGAAGTGCTATCCAGCTCTAACTGTTGGTAAACATGGCTCATGTCCAGTTTGGTATAGGATTTGCCTCCAGCTAGCTTTGCATACAAGTCATCTATCCTCAGGATAGGATATTTATCTAGTTTGGCTGCCTTGTCCACGGTCAATTTATAGTCCCCACAAATGCATATAGTTTGGTCAGATTTCACCACTGGGACTATGGGTGCTGCCCATTCTGAGAATTGTACAGGTTGGATGATGCCTAGTTTTTCTAACTGGGGCACAATTCTCTACCCACCTTCTCCTTTAGGGCATAAGGCACAGGTCTGGCCTTAAAGAAATGGGGTGTTGCCTGAGAATCTACATATATTTTTGCTTGCAAGCCTTTTAACTTTCCCAATTCATCACGAAATACACTGTTGTGTTTCCTTAACAGCTCAGGAGCTCCTCCTGTTCTCAAGTGAAATATTTCAGACCAGTTGAGCTTAATTTGTTGTAATCAGTCTCAGCCCAAAAGACTAGGTCTTTCACCTGTCACTATGATCACTGGAAGCTGGGCTGTCCATTGCCTAGAAGACACAGGTACTGTGGCAATGCCCTTTACCTGTGTGGATTCTCCAGTGTATGTCTTCAATTGAGCCATTGTTCTCTCCAGATTCAGTGGCTGGGTACCTTCATTTAGCTATTTAAATGTGTGCTCTCCCACCACTGTGGTTGAGGCTCCGGTGTCTACCTCTATTATTAGTGGCTTCCTATTCACTTGGATTGTGACGGTTATTGGTTCAGTTTTTACTGCTGTGACATTATACAGGGATTAGATATCAGTATCGGCAGCTTCAGGTTCTGTTACATTACTCTCTTCAATCTTGTTGGTCTGCTGCCATATGGGATGTTTCAATTTCGCCCTTGGTTTATTACGTGACCTTTCTTATGGCAGTAATGGCATTCTGCCCCCTTGAATCTGCAGGTGTCCGACACGTGGTTACCTCCACATCTGTAACAGATTTACCCCGGAGTTGCTGCTGAAATGCTTCCACTAGGCCTTTTTGTTCTTCGAGTAGGGATTGCCTCTTGCTTCACTGCTGTGTCTCTGTCTTTCACACCACGCCCAGCTGTAGGTTCTTGCCCCACGTGAAGAACAGTGCCATGTGTACGTTCTGTAAAGCTTGCGAAGGTCTCGAAGCACTTTACATGGCTAGTATTATTTCCTTGGCGCACTTCAAATCGATGTTGACTTCTGCAAGTAAGTGCTACTGAATGGCATCATCGTGAACTCCACAAACTAATGGGTCCCACAACATGTCATTGAGTGTGCCTCTGAAGTCACAGTGCTCAGTCAGCTGCTTCAACTTCGCTATATAGGTTGTGAAGGACTCTCCCGAGGCGCTTACTCTGGAGTTAAACTTAAACCTCTGCATTATTACGGATGGCTTTGGCTGGAAATGCATCGTCATGAGGTCTACTAACTCATTAAAGGACTTAGAATTGGACGTGTTCAGGGCTGTTAGGCTGCGGATGAGATTGTATGTCTTGCTACCACATACACTCAAAAGGATGGCTTTCTGCTTTTCCTCCGTGGTGATTTCATTTGCTACAAGATAAAAACCAAGGCGCTCTACATACTGGCTCCATAGTCATGTCATAAGGATCGATTCTGCTGAATAGTAACGTGACTGGTGAGTATACTTTCCATTTTTTTTTAAGATTTGATGTACTCACATTCACAGGGCGAGGTGCGGTGCTGGAGCTATTTTACTCTCATCGTCAAATGTAATGTACCGGACAGGTTTCTACATAAAACAGATAACTTTATTACAGAGAGGTTTTCAGAAGTTACATGCTTGAACCAGGTCCTCAACTAGAAAGCCCCCCGGGATTACCTGTGCTTCGGACCCATATGTTGGCATCTCCAAGAACAAGGATCACAATCTGGTGGGCTAATTGCACTGCCTGATCCACAGCAGGCAGCGGCAGGGTCTTCCCAGGTCCCTGGCACTTGGAGGACTGCTGGAGGCCAGAAATTTGAGGAGTCCGAATCCGATGACAAGCCCCTGGACTTGGTCATATCTCAGTTGCTGGAGCTACAAAGGCAAGCTCGGGAACATCAGGAAGGGATGTCCCCTGCACTCCTCAGATTGCAAGGCACTTTAGTCCTAGGTCACAGCACCGGCAGTAGGATGGCAGTCACCATGGAGACCTTGGTCCAAGATGCCGCTCCTACACTGCTGCATGGGTTAAACTCCATCATCGATGCCATAGTTGGCCTCCAATAGAGTGCACGCGAGAGGAGTATAGGGCAGCCTGATCTCACTCCAGCTACCCCTTCTCCTCAAGGAGTCAGCCAGGGGCTGTTGGGCACTCAAAGGGAGGAGGATCAACAGGTGTACCCCGTACAGGCTCCCCCCCCACCCCCCCACACCCCCACCACCGTGGTCATCCAGGTGACTCCATGGACACCGGGAGTGTCCGGCCCATCTGAATCCCCTCTTCCTGTGACCTCAGCAGCACCAGTTCCACAGGCCAAAGTGGGTGCCACTGCCACACAGGAGGACCCCAAAAGCAGGCCGGGGCCCTCCGGAAGACACCCACCAAGGTCATCACAGACAGGGCATAACAGTCAACAAGCTGCCTCCACCTCCGCTGTGGATGTCCAGGGGGCACCAAGACGTAGCAGCGGCAGGGTTAGGAAGGTTAAGAAGATGTTGTTGCATTGCCCAGGTGTGGGTGTTAATCACTTGTACATAATGGCCAGGATTTCCCGGTCGGCGAACGGGGTGCGGGGTCTGACGTGTAAAATGACCGGGATGACGTCGGGTGGAACTCCCGATGTCACCCCACCTCATTTAAGTTTTCAGGTTGGCAAGGGCTCAGCCGAATCAGCTGTGCGCCCGCTGATCTGTTGAGGCCATTGACAGAGTCATTAATGTAATTAGTGGACCTGCCCGTCCAACCTTAGGGTTGGCGGGCAGGCCGGGAGTCCTGGCGGGCATTGGAATAAGCATGAAACTTCATCCATGGACGGGATGAGGTTTCATGTAGGTTTTTAAAATTTAATAAAAGTGTATTTAAAAGTGATGGACATGTCCCAACTCATGTGACAGTGTCACATGAGGGTACATGTCAGGGAAATTGTTTTTTCCTGTTTCTAAGATTTTTTATTGTGGAGCCGATCTCCCTGATGCAGCACCTAGCCTCAGGGAGATGAGTGCGCTCTTTCATGCGCATGCGCAAAAGAGCACACTCTCGGCTCAGGGAATCCCGCCCTCCACCCGCACAAAGAGCGCACAGCGCTTCCTTGCTGACGTCACGCTGGGCGGGCCTTAATTGGCCTGCCCATGTAAAATGGCGGCACACCCCCAATCGGAGGCACACCTCCACGTGCCCGCTCCTGAACTTCCCCCTCGACGGGGGAAAAATTCTGCCCAATGTTCACTATTGTCCATAAATTCCCAAGAATGTCTCCCTGCCTATGGCTCCTTGTTCTGATGAGCAGTGTTCATGTCACTCAGATGCGAAACCTTTCTGCACAAGATAAAGGCAGATTTCATGGTCCAGAGCTTCTTCCCTGCAGCCTTCAGACCAAAGTGATGGTCCGCCCTCACACTCCCTGGACATATTAGTGATGCTTGCACCTCGGTGGTGCTTGTCATTGCTGCCAGAATGTCATGGGCAGGCGTCACAGAGTTCCATCATTCTCTCTGTGTGCTCTCAGCGCCTTTAATGTGGGGCTGACCCCCACCTTTTCCATATCTGTGACCACTGATGCTGTGCTCCTGAAGGGGTCAGATGCTGAAGGCTGACAAAGGATCAGGTGCTTTTAAAGTTTCATGGCAGCATCTCCATGATATGACCCTGATCACAGAGCGCAAGTGAGCTGCCCTCAGCCAGACAGGAATCAGACATTCACAGAGGCAATGTGAAGATCTATGGAGTGTCCTGACTGCATGTTGTCATCATTCTCCTGCAATCGAGCGACTCTTAGGGCCTCCCCTGCATCTCCATGACAGGAGCAGTATCACAGAGGGTATGTGTGCTGCCATAAGCCAGACTGGAGTCAAACGCTCATAGATGCGATGTGAGGATCTCTGGTGTCTTCTCACTGCATGTCGTCATCATCTTCCACAAATCTAGCAGCTATGAGGGCCTCCCAAGCATGCCTGCCTCATCTGGCCATTGCGAGAGCCTCATCCCCGTCATTGTCGCCCTCAAGGACCTCCTTACCCTCCTCACCATCGACGTCCTCCTCATTGGAGAATATGTGTAGCTCCTGCGTTGCCTCCTCAGCCATCTCCTCTCCCTGTTGCAGCGCCAGGTTGTAAAGGGCACAGTAGGCGACGATGATGCATGACACCCTCTGTGGACTATATTGCAGGGCTCTACCAGACCGGTCCAGGCACTGAAACCTCATTTTCAACATCCTGATGGTTTGCTCCATTAAGTTGTGAGTTGCAGCATGAGCCTCATTATACCTTCGATCAGCTGCAGTCTGAGGCTGCCACATGGGTGTCATCAGCCACATCTTCCGTGGGTGGTCCTTGTCCCCGAGGAGCCAACCTGCAGCTTCTGTGGACCCTGGAAGACTGCAGGGATCTGAGACCGACTGAGAATGTAGGAGTTGTGGACACTCCCTGGAAACCATGTGCATACTTGCATTAGTTTGTGGTGGTCACACACAAGCTGCATATTCAGCGAATGGAAGCCCTTGCAGTTGACATAGTTAACCGCTTGTTGTAACAGAGATCTGGACGCAACATGAGTGCAGTCAATTGCACCCTGCACCTGTGGAAAACCCGAGATCTGGGTGAATCTAATCACTCTTGCATCCTGGCTTTCTTGGTCCTGGGTGAAGTACACAAAGTTGTGTGCCCTCTCAAAGATAGCGTCTGTGACCTCATGGATGCATTTGTGGGTGGAGGCTTGTGATATCCCACAGAGGTCACCTGTGGAGCTCTCAAAGGAGCCATTGCCATAAAAATTGAGCACCGTGATCACTTTCACAGCCACAGGCAGTGGATGCCCTCCATGTCCCCTTGGCGCCAAGTCTTGCAGTAGCTGGCAGATGTGACCGACCAGTTCCCTGGACATGCACAGTCTTTGGAGTCACTCGTTATTGGTCATCTGCAGGAATTAAAGGCAGCCTCTATAGACCCTGGGTGTTGCTAGGCGCTGACCAACAATGGCTCGCTGTGGCTCCTCAGTGGTGTGTGCGGGAGCCCCAGCCGCCCCTTCTTCCTGAGGGTGCTTCTCCTCCCACTACACAGCCAGGTGTCTCCGTTGTTCTTTTCTCCGTCATCTTTGCTCTCTGTACGCCACGAGGCATGCAGCTAGTTCAGCAGGCTCCATGGTCCTGATGTACTCCTCCTGCAGGATGGTTAAGTCTGAAGGCCCCTTAACACATCACGGAGAGTGCTGGCCACCACTTGGGTGGCTAGAGTTCAGTGTGCTGCATGGCTGCCCGAAACCCCACCCACCTGACCGATTGGCGGCAACCTTGCCCAGTCGACTGCATGCTGTGCTCTCAGCTCAGGCACAGGCATTCTCATAACTCAGACTGCAAGGCTGCACTGTTAGCTTGAACCATGGGGGAGACTGGTCCAAACCGGGATAGTGACATTGCAAGGAACTGTGAATGCCTCCACCAGTGACTGCTCCATGGCCAGCTTTAGCAAGGAGATTGTACAACATGCCTATTTGTCCAACAGCAATCTGCAGTCCACTAAAACTGTGCCCAAGGGGTGATAAGATCTTGAGCACTTAGTGGCACTTTCATGCCTTTTCATTGGTTGAGTGGGCAGATAAGCCAGAGACCCGACTCCACGCATGTCAATGTGGCTGCGTCTGAACTGTTTCAGCTGCGGAGGAATGGTCACTTTATACAAGGTTTCCCTAATGCGTGGCCGCTCCCCTCCCCCCTACCTTGCTTGTGCACTACCTTCAACCGCAGGGCAGCTCTTGCCTCCACCCCCAAGTTGCCTCAACCGCAGAGCAGCCCTTGCACCGCCCCCTCCAATACGCCTCAACCTTGAATTCTAACAGGTGACCTGGGTGAGCACTGTGCAATGTTACTGTGCACTCACCTACAAGTTCCCCTCAAAGTGCAGCCCGTCAAGTGCACGCCTTATATAAGCTGTTGTGAAACATGTCGGCGTGCAATCACTCTGAGGTGGGCGGATGATCCAGCTTGGGGCCGGGGGGATGATTCCAGCAAGCTGGCCTTATAAAGATATGCAGATGAATTACAATGAGGCTCCGGACATCCGATGGCGGGAAACACGGCCTGCCATCAATGGGCTAAGTGGAAGATCGCAAACTGGTTTCATGTCGTAAAACCAATTTCTGGCCTTTTAGCCATATCATCCGCTCATGCTGCCAAGCATGCCTGATGCCAACGGGCATGGAAAATTCTGCCCATAGGATTCAAAACCATGTATGATCTTCAGGTGAAATGACTTTAGAAGGTGGGGGATAATTTAACCAGGTCATGCCGAAACAATTCAATCCCTATTTGAACTTTGTACGTTGGGTCCCTGCTTTTACATTTCCTACTTTTGAAAGTTCCTAAATTTGGAAGACAACTTAAGTACTGCAGGACCTCTTTCCTGCAGCATAAATGTTATATCAGAGTGCCTTTATTCCCATGGTGATGCCTCTACATCTAACACCTACACTGTGAGTCTGTGTTAAGACTGGGTGTCTCTGGGAGTGCATTTGTATTTAAGGCTGTGGTGCTAGATTACAAGTCTGCTTATAGTAGCATTAATTACAGCCATTTCTGAAAGAACATACCAGTCTATAAAACATTGATCACCACATTTAAAAAGCAAATATTTTTACAGACTAGCCTGCAATTTAATTGAATTGCCTCGGGTGTAATTTAACAAGTCTCAATGTCTTTTGCCTTAAATTGCAAGTTTTAAATTAACAAAACTCCTGCACTTCCATTGCTACTTAAATAATCGCGAACTCTACACATTTCAGCATGTTTAGGAGACTAATGTACGCTATCACAGATAACAGGCAATGAAAATCAAGAAGTTTTTTTGGATACATGACAGTAAGAAATTCCAATTCCAATATGATTTTACAAAATTTCCCACATGCTAGCAGGAACATAGTTACTAAAACTATGTTTCATTCCCTCTTGCCTCCGCCCTTTGTAAGGATCTTTGTGTTATAAGAACATAACTGAAACAATAGGTGACCAATAAGCTCAGAGGCTTTTGCAAACACCATAGTGTAATCAGATGTTAGAAGTGTGCAAGGACATTTTGGAATTACAGGATCACTGATTTTTCTGTCCTTCCAAGAGAAGCACTATTTGATACCTCACCCTGATAACATGAGTAGTAGAGAGTGTGTGTGTGTGTGTGTGTCTTTTTTTAATTATATTTCACCCCGGACATTTTGTTTGGCCCTTGGATGAGGTTTGGTTAAAAATGGGCTGCCCATCTGCCTGCTTTGCCCATGTGACGAGCGCGAAATCGCACAAGCAATGTAAAATCGTGGACAATAGTGTTTTTAATGGCCTTAATTGGCCCTTTAATTGTTGGCGGGTGCAGCTCCAACTCCCTCATATGCACAATGACATCGGGACGCACGCACTACGTCATTTCGTGCAATTTCACATGCATTCGGGTCAGGCATGCACCCTCCCAATCAACGTAAAATTCTGGCCTGTGTGTACGTGTGTGTGTGCAGGCGTGCATGCATTAATTTCATATCCTCAAACTTCATCTCCTGTTGTCATAATTTTGGTTGTGCATTTGCTTGACAACTTTTCCTATTGCAAACTTCTATGACCATATTCTCATTCGACCTTTAAATGTCAACTTGTATCATCAGGGCCTGTTGGCGAACCAATCTCTTAAAATGATGTTTCAAAAATCTTTTGTTCCTGATTAATTTCTGAACAATGGAAATTTGAGATATCCATAAAATCTATTTGACACCAAATTTTTAATACATATTTTGTAATAAGATAATTGCTTGTTAAAGAACTTCAAGGTCAAAGCTGGTTTCAACATCTTGGAATTGAGTTGAAAGCTAGAAAGAATTGTCCGCAAATCCTGTGATAATTTCAGAGAGTTTTCGTTTTCCAACAAATGTTGGCAGAAACTGGAGATGGAATTCTCATTGGGCGGAATTTTACGGCCTCATCCAGTGGGTAAAATCCCACTGGCGTAAAATTCTTCCCAATATTTTTACATCAGGCAAGTGATTGGAAGAAAAGGCAGAAAACATTGTTATAAAGAATGTATGTTATATTTTGGTAAGCATCTCTTTTCATTGTATATATTCAGTTCAAAAAGTGTCTCTTTTAAAACATTTTATTTTTTTTTCTGATCCAGCCTAGAAATGCATATCAGGAAACTGTGCATGTCAACTGTCAAGAAGATATAATAATGTTATTGGAAATTATTTTAAAAATAGAGTTCCAGTGGGACCTCTGACTATGCGTGTGTCTTAATTGGATTAAAGACAGCTAGTCTGGGTGCTTTAATGTACAGTAATTTTGAGATGCTAATTAGGTAAACGAAAGGAGGGTAGAAGGTAAAGTGTAAATTTGCATTTGACAAAAAAAAACATTCAAGACTGTGGGTGAAATCTTACACCTAGCTAGAAGATGCCAAGCAATGTGTTTATTTTTTTCTGCTCACATGTAAAATTGGTGGGGTGAAAGGATGTTATTGTTAGAAGAGGTTAAGTTAAAATCCTAGTGATACAATGGAAAATTTACTTTCAAAGAGCAAGATATGTATATTCCAGCAATAGTACGTAAGACTTGTGCTCCAGAACTTGCCATGTCCCCAGCCAAGCTGTTCCAGTATAGCTACAACACTGGCATCTACCTGGCTATGTGGAAAATTGTCCAGGTATGTCCTGTACACAAAAAGTAGGACAAATCCAACCCGGCCAATTACCGCCCCGTCAGTCTACTCTTCATCATTAGTAAAGTAATGGAAGGGGTCATCAACAGTGTTATCAAGCGGCACTTGCTCAGCAATAACCTGTTCACTGATGCCAAGTTTAGGTTTCACCAGGGCCACTCAGCTCCTGACTTCATTACAGCCTTGGTTCAAACATGGACAAAACAGCTGAACTCCCCAGGTGAGGTGAGAGTGACTGCCCTTGACATCAAGGCAGCATTTGACCGAGTGTGGCATCAAGGAGCCCTGGCAAAACTGGAGTCAATGGGAATCGGGGGGAAAACTCTCCGCTGGTTGGAGTCATACCTAGCACAAAGGAAAATGGTTGTGGTTGTGGAAGTCAATCATCTGAGCTCCAGGACATCACTGCAGGAGTTCCTCAGGGTAGTGTCCTCAGCCCAACCATATTCAGTTGCTTCACCAATGACCTTCCTTCCATCATAAGGTCAGAAATGGGGATGTTCGCTGATGATTGCACAATGTTCAGCACCATTCGCGACTCTTCAGATACTGAAGCAGTCCATGTCCAAATGAAGCAAGACCTTGACAATATCCAGGCTTGGGCTGACAAGTGGCAAGTAACATTCACGCCACACAAGAGTCAGGCAATGACCATTTCCAACAAGAGAGAATCCAACCATTGCCCCTTGATTTTTAATGGCATTACCATCATTGAATCCCCCACTGTCAACATCCCGGGGGTTACCATTGACCAGAAACTGAACTGGACTAGCCATATAAATACTGTGGCTACAACAGTAGGTCAGTGGTTAGGAATCGTGTGACGAGTAACTCATCTCCTTACTCCCCAAAGCCTGTCCATCACCTACAAGGCACAAGTCAGGAGATGTGATGACTTGCCTGGATGAATGCAGCTCCCACAACACTCAAGAAGTTGGACACCATCTAGGACAAAGCAATCTGCTTGACTGGCACCACATCCACAAACATTCACTCCCTCCACCACCAACGCACAGTAGCAGCAGTGTGTACCATCTACAAGATGCACTGCAGGAATTCACCAAGGCTCCTTCAACAGCACCTTCCAAACCCATGACCACTACCACCTAGAAGGACAGGGGCAGCAGATAGATGGGAACACCATTACCTGGAGGTTCCCCTCCAAGTAACTCACTAACCTGACTTGGAAATATAGCGCCATTCCTTCACTGTTGCTGGGTCAAAATCCTGGAACTCCCTTCCTAACCGTACTGTGGATGTACCTACACCACATAGATTGCAGTGTTTCAAGAAGGCAGCTCACCACCATCTTCTCAAGAGCAACTAGGAATGGGCAATGAAAGCTGGCCCAGCCAGCAAAGCCCACATCCTGTGAATGAGTAAAAAAGGAGAAAGGAGATTGTGTGTAAGGTAGAGGTATTTTAGGATCCAACAAGTGTGAGAAGCCTCCAGCCTGTAAACCTCAAGTTGCTATCTGCAAGGACCCAGAGCTGAAAGAAACTCATTTTGAATGCGACTGTCCAGGGTGTGCTTTGCCAGGTGTCTGTTTAAATTTATTAGAAGAATTTTCCCATCAGCGAGCAGAGGCAGGGCCTGCTCACCAGCTTGTAAAATGATGCACGGTGACGTCGGGCGGGCGTCCTGACGTCGCCGCGCGTCATTTAGGTTGTCAGTTCAGCGGGCGCGCCAAACTATCAAAGGCCTATTAAGGCCATTAACAAAGTAATTAAAGCTGTTAAGAATGCTGCCCATCCAACCTTAAGGTTGGTGGGCAGGCGAAGAGCCCTGGCAGCCTTCACATTTTTCATGAAACCTCACCCACGGGTGGGATGAGGTTTCATGAAGGGTTTATTAGTTACATAAAATTTTTTGACAAAATTAATGGTCATGTCTTAGCTCATGTGACAGATTCACATGAGGGGACATGTCCTTAAAATTTTTTTTAACCTTTATTCCATTTTTCAAAACTTAATCTTTCGCATGCGCGAAAGAGCGCAGGCCCCGACTCAGGGAATCCCCCCCCACCTCCTCCCCTTGACCACACAGGGAGCACTCAGCACTTCCAGGTGTGCGTCACGCTGGGCCGGCCTTAATTGGCCCACCCACGTAAAATGGTGGTGCGCACCCAATCGGGAATGCCAATCGGGTTCACGCACTCTCCCGCCAGCCCCCACACAATTGCCCCAATGGGAAATTTTTGCCCATGAGATTTACTGTTGCCTTAACAGGGGTGTAACTGAGAGTCAGATAAATTAAGGGATTTTTGTAGTTATTATAGTAGTAATGTTGTAGACGTATGTATGTGTTTACAATCTTTCTTGTATTAATAAATGTTTAATTTAATTTTACAAAAGCCTCTTGAGACTCAGTGGTCTTATTACTGCTGAATTCAAAGCCTGCATCTCGAAACATACAAATTGTAAAAATAGGTTATGACAGTTATTTCAAGTTCCCCTCTGGGATTTGAACAACTGAGCCTTTACCATCAGCTGCATCATAATACCATGTCTGTAATGTCTTCTTCTTCAATTCTCTGCCCGAAGGCAGGTTCTTGGTGATGATTTGCTGAACCAAAACAAAATGCTGTGGGTGGAAATTTCCATTCTGGAGGCTAAATGTGGTGGCAAGCGGGAAACTCGGCATGATTTCTCATGAATCGGTGCAGATTCGATGGGCCAAAGGGCCTCTTCTGCACTGTGATCCTGTGATGATTCCTACTAGGTGGTGGGGCACCTGATTTTCCACTTTTCAGCTCATTAATTATGCTTAACAAGGAGCTCGTCGAATCTTGTGGCAGGGCGGGCAGGGATTCATCTGCCCTATTGTTACCTCATAGGGTCGAAGGTCCTGCCGCCATATTTAAACCCGCACAGATATTCACTCACTGCAGGCCAGGTGTGTTTTTAAATTCTGCATCACCGTGGCGCCCAAATGTACGCCCTTGGCTCCAAGGTACAGTGATGCCTCCCTAGGGTTCTCCTCCAGGCCATCCAGTAAAGGCAAGGGGTCCTCTTTCCTCAGAATGGGAGCAGGAGGTCCTCCCACCTAACCACGCTAGCCCGGGAGGAGGTCATCAGGGAGATCAGTGCCCGTGACACACAAAAAAGGACCTCTCTGCAGTGCAGGAAATGAATGAATGATCTGATGCGCTCTGCCAGGTTAAGTGAAACTTCTACTCAATCCAAACTCACACTCTCATAAGGGCATCAGACAGTCTAAGGGTCATCTTACATAGTGATGTCACACATGACCATGAGATGGGACATCAGCACTGATGCTATATCTGCACAAATGGCGTCTTAATCCCTCACTGGGGAGAGCTCAGCACACCCAACAGGCATTCATGCTTCTGAATTGCTCCTTCATCCATAGTGCTCACAGTCAGTCCATCTGTCTTTATGCAGGACAAGATTTCCTAAACCGGACAGGGGAGAGTGAAATCCAGAGAAGGTACCCCTGAGATGAGGACACTTTCCTCCCCTGGAGACCAAGTGACAGAACTCGCTGGTGAGGACAGAGATCGCTCCTGCGTGGAAGGTGAGGTCAGCCTCCCCCAACAAGCCTGTCAGGGTCCATCCAGTATACAACAACATGGGGCCAATGAATGTGAGTAATCTTAATGCTGGAGTCTGCCTTGTCAATCACTAATTATTCTTCCCTCTATTCCAATCACCAGCAAGAAAAGGCGAAGGAAGACGACAAACAGGCACCTCAGCCCCGGAGCATCTCAGACGACAAGGCAGATGAAGCATCCGAGGAAGACCCATCACTGCTTTCACCTGCATCCTCCACCTGCGCAAATACACAAACCTCAGTGGGCCCTAGTTCTAGAGTAGGCTCGGGGTCACAATCAGGTGATCACCTCATGGACACGAGTCCACAGCATGCGAAGGCAGTGACAGCCGAGGTCTCTGGCGGTCGGAGGACTGCTGGAGACAAGGCCCCTGCTGAGCCTTAGTCCGATGACGAGCCTCTGCAATCGGCCCTGAGAGAAATGTTGGAGATGCAAAGACAGGCAGGGGAATATCAAGCAGAGTTGTCAGACACCATCACCAGACTGGAATGAAGGATGGAGGACATTCTGTCTAATGTCATGGCTCCGGCATGCGAGTGCACTGAAGTCTCCATGGGAAAGGCCATGGAGACCCAGGTCCAGCAGTTCCTGCACACCATCACTCAGCCATGGGTGGATTCCAGCAGAGGCTAGGTAAGATGGGGACAGGACACCTCAGCCACCCTCCGGGTGCCCTTTCTCCTCAAGGTGTTAGGAAGGCGCTCTCGGGCAACCAAAGGGAGGAGGAGCACCAGCCAGACAATCCAAGGGGGTCCTGCACTCCAAATCCCCTCTGTCTGTAACCCTAGCAGGTCAGGCCAAGGAGGATGCACCTGCCCCAGAGCAAGAGATCATTAGCAGGCCAGGGCCATCTAGGCCTTGGGCCTCCAAAGGACGCCCGCCAAAGTCATCTCAGACAACAGGGCAAAGCAGTCAGCAGGCTGCCTCCACCTCTGCTGTGGATGTTGGGGCTGCACCTAGATGTCGCGGTAGAGTTAGGAAAATTAAGAAGTTTTGAACACACAATGGCAGCACAGGTATTCATTCGCTGTATATAATCTGCACTATTGTAAATATATTTTGCATTTATCCCCTCCCAAGTCTCAGGTATTGAATGGCTAATCGATGTGATTCTAGGTCTTGCGGTCATTCAAGGGTATAAAATGAATACCCCAATTATCTCCCATCTTGCCCCTCAGAAACATTATGACTCACTCAATCTCATCAGAGTGAATCGCTTTCAATTCCACATCTGCGACATGAACAAAGGCACTTCCTATATGAGAACGATGGCTGACAATACACATGTAACCCTTGCATCTCTGGCAAACATTATATGAACTCATGAGAATTGTTCATTAAGGTTCGTGATTATCCTGATGCTGTCACACTGAAGTCTGTAGTTTGTGGATTTTATAAGTATTTGCTGCAACAAATGTTGGAGTCTTTTCATCCAAGTGAACTTAGCAATGTCATTTATTTAATGGCTGTGACGTTTTAGTTAAAGTAATATTCATCATCAAGGACCATAGCCTTTCATGCCTCGCTGCAGCAATTTTTCATCTCCAGTTTAAGGCTGAACGTTATTCCTTTATTAGTTCCCACTCTCCCCATGCATGACAATGAGCGGTGTAAGTTGGTTCCACTTGGTGACATTTGAAATGTCTGCTAGAGGGGAATGAGTGTGTGATGTCAGAGGTGTGTGCTCATCCTGATGAACCCGCCTACTTACCTGTGAGCATCTTACTGTGCTCCTGAATGGCTGTCTAATAGTGCCTCATGGAATCCCTCTATGAAGTCTGTGAAGAATGCAGGTCGATTTGAAATTCATTGCATGATTGTGCACTCAATTACTTAGGTTTCATACAAAGGATTGGCCTTTGTGATAATGTCGAGGACTGTAATAGTATGAAAGTAACGCTCCAGCACATCTCCCTAGTGCTCAGCAGGATCTATGAAGAGAATAAGTTATCATTGGCTGCTGTGTCAAAAATGACTGGGCATGTCTCTCCCGAATGCCAAGGCAATGCAGGATGTGAACTTGGTAGGCTTCTGCCAAATGGGCTTAGCACTCCACTTGCGCACAACCTTAAGCAACTACAACTAATGCAGTCCTTTCAACCATGGTAGCAACCAGTCAGTGGCCATGGCATCCTTCAAGAGGCTGAAACACTATTACACACATAGATGCACTGATGCCAGTGTGACAGCAGCTTAGCAAGGTGGCTCTAAGGCAAAGAAACATTTGTCAATGGTTAGCGCTTGACCATCTCAAGAGGGAGCTACATATGGACAGCAGCATCTCTCCAAAGGCCAGTTCTCATAGATGATTAATGCAGAGGCTGCATCTTGATACTGAGCTCCAAGATGCCATCTGACATCAGAGTGCAGTGATTTGTTACATGACAGCATGCATCCAAAGCTGTGAGCTATGTTAGCATTGTCTTTGCAGTGAGTTGTTCAGCAGGACCATTGTGTGATTATTGACAAACACTCATTACCCATTACTCATTAATTTAAGCAAGATGGCACAGATCTTATCACTTCTATTGGCCACCTGTTTTAAGATGCATGTGGGTATGTCTCTCAAGCTGTTAGCTTCCAAACTTCAAGGCACGACCAATTTCACAGAAGCATCCCACTTTAATATAGAACCCTTTAGTACCTTTGCAATTATATTTTTTTCTTTAAAAAGGGAATTGGCCCATCCATTTACTGAGGGTAATTTTCTTTTCAAAGTATGTACAGCAAAAGAGAAACCTTACCCAAGTAGCCATACTAGGCTCAGTTTTTTATCTGTACATTTATTGTGTGTCATGCCCATTCCACAGAGGCCACTTGTCCCGAGGCATCTAAGCCTTCCAAGGATGACCCAATCATTAGGGCTGAAGGTGATTTATGCTTACTCCATGATCATTGTGAGGTTGATGACCTTTCGTGATATGTTGAAGATGACAATGAAGGTGTTGTTGTGTCCTCTGTATTGAAGCATGAAGAGAACTGCAAACGTGAAAACTTGTTTTCACCCTAGTCCTCCTGGAATCTTGCAGCTATGAGGTTGTCATGGACACGTCATGCTCATGCAATGGCATCCTCATGTGGCTCATCTGAATCCTCGCCCTCCTCATATTCATTGCTTCAACATCCCCCTCGTCTGAGGAGACGTCTAGCTCCTCCATGTTTATCTGTGGCAACACATCCCCCCTTTGCAGTGCCAGGTAGTGCAGGGCACAGCAAACAACAGTAATGCATGTCATTGTCTGTGGTGACTATTGGAGAGCCCCGTTTAAGCAAACATCTGAAACGCATCTTTAAGAGGCCAATAGGCTGCTTTATTAAGGACCTTGTAGCTGAACGTGCAGCATTGTATCTCTCCTCAGATGCACTCCGTGGATGCTGAATAGGCATCATTAGCCATGGGGGTACCCTTTATCACTGAGGAGCCAACCCACTAAGTGCTGAGCCCATTCAAATAACCCTGACGCCTGAGAGTGACTCAAAATATACAAGTCGCGTGAGATCCCTGGGTGCCTAACACTAACATACATAATCTGCTTTGTGTGATCACAAATTAGTTGGACGCTCAGACAGTGAAATCCTTTCCTATTAATGAATCTCAAGCCCTCAAGGCCACAGGTGTGCAGTCTACACTTACCTTACACTTGCAGAAAGCCTGAGATTGCAGTGAATCTCACACCTCTGGTAGCCTGGCTTGCTTCATCCATGCAGAACTGCACATAATGGTGAACTTTATTGTGAAGGGCATCCGTCACCTCCCTTATGCATTTGTGAGATCCAACAAAGATCCCCACTGGAGCCCTGGAAGGATCCACAGGCAAAAAGGTTCAATGTGGAGATAACCTTCAGAATAATTAGCATTGGATACCCTCCAAATTCATGTGACGTGAATTCCTCACGGAGAATGTGGCAAATATGAGCTACCGCATCCCTAGTCAAGTGAAGGCATCTGCGGCACTGTCTTTTGCTCATCTCCATGTGCAAGTTGCGTCTTCCGTAGACCCTTGGTCATGCGAAATGTCTTCGTGGATTTGACTCCTCCTCATCGGCATGTGGGTTTTCCTGGGCTCCACTGGCTCTTGTTGCTCAGGGCGACTGTCTTCCCTGAGCTATGCCAATTGGTGACAGACCCTTCTTCTCCTCATTCTAATCAAACTATCAGGAAGGCATCCTGCATTCTCCACTCCTCCTTGTATCTGTGAACAGATACAACTGAGCAATCAATGGTGGTTCCTGTGGAACGGTCTCCCTTCGAGGCAGGTATGCAGTCTTCAGCCCATGACTTTCCCTCAGTCTGCACATCACATACCAAGGCCAGCCCTTTCAGGCTGGCATCATCCTGGAGGACACGTGGCTGATCTTTCCCCTTAGATGTGACTGTGCATTCACAACGAAGGTCTTAATTAGAGCCAAAAGGCCCAAGTCCTAGCAGTCACAGTCAGCCTTGTGTTGGTTATCTGCCAGTAGCCTTGACAATAATTATGGATACACAATCCTTGCACTTTTGTTCTAACTATAAGCATGCCGCCTTGAATGCCATGCCCAGTGCACTGGGAACATGGAGGCCTGTAAGGTCCATGTTGCCTCTGTGCAGCAGACGTGACCATTGATTTTTTTGACCCTACATCCATTCCCATAAGCCTCTGTAAGGATCAGATGCCAATTAAGATCATATGCACTGCAGCTCCTAAACGTAATGGATTCTTGCCTGAATGCGCACCATTAGCAAAGGAGCCAAGCTCATTCATTGTGCATTAGACCCTCAAGTCCAGCACTCAGCTGAGCCATGCTCTCCATGTTTTGTGCAGGATGTCCCTTCAATCAGCAAAGAATCACTGTGTTGAACTCCTCACACATACCCTGGGACCCCTCCCCAATTGATATTTTCCTAGCTTGTTTTTTATGTGGTGAGATCGAAAATGGTGCTGCTGACCTTGTCTGGGAGACCAGTTTCAAACCTCCCCTTATCATCCACCAAGTTCCTCCCATCCTCCGACATACTCACCGCCTCCGAATTCCCCTTCCTGCTATCACTATCCAGCCTCCCCCTGTTACCCTTGAATCCATCATTATCCATGTGGTTATTCCTGTTCTCCCCCCGAACCCTTTAACTTTGATGTTCCCATGCCCTTTGTTGACCTGACCCCTCCCCTTCTTGAGGCCACATGCAAACTGGCTTTTCGGCACCGGCCCCCATGAGACTATCCAATAACCCCTCAGTGACTTTTTAGCTACCGAATTACAGGATATAGATGCCTCCCCTGAACATGACTGTGTCCTCTGCCTCACAGCACCATGACTTTAACCCCCAGAATCAAATTCCTTCGGTGGTTGACCATGCCCTGCACGCCATACTGTGGACAACAGTCGCCACCCTGAGATGCCTTCCCCTGCTCAAGACTGGGACCAAGACATATATGCCATGCAGAGGACTCTAATATGGCCCGCACAGCCCCAGGACAGTCTCTTCAAATTGCCCCCGACAGCACGGCCTCAGCCCGAGGACATTCCCGGACTCTTCCTTGGGCAATCTTGTAACTCTTGCTCCAGGATGGTCTTTCACTACTCCACCCGGTTCCTTCTTTTTTTCTCTTTTATTTTGGCTTCTGGCAAATTCACACTTCTTTGGTGTATTATTGCCACCTACTGCATCGGAGGAAGAAGTGCACTGCAATTAAAAAAAACTAGGGCAGAATTTTTGGTTCATCGGGCAGGCGTGCACCCGGCCTGAATGAGCGTATAATAACGTGTGATGACGTCGGGTGAGCGTCCCGACGTTATCGTGCACTCGCGTGATATTTTGGTGGGCAGGCACATGTGGGATTTGGCAGCATGCCCGCCGACAATTAGGTGGCCTATTAAGGCCCTTTATTAACTAACTTATAGGAATTTTTTGCTGCCTGTCCAACTGTTCGGTTGGCAGGCAGGCGAAAAGCCCAAGCTGCCTTTACATTTTTGGTGAAACCTCATTCACGGGCAGGATGAGGTTTTGTCCAGTGATTACAAAAAAAACTTTTTGCACTCATATTTTACATGTTGCTGCTGTCATATGAGGGGACATGTTTTCAATATTTTACAATTGTTAACTTTTAGTGATAAAAATCTTCTGTGCCTCAGGGAGCTTTTACTGCGCGCACCTGCACGCATGCACGAACTTCATCGCTCGCACTCCTCCCGCCCCCAGCCCGCAGCACTGAGCTCTGCAGCGCACGTTTCTCGCTGGACGGCCATTAATTAGCCAGCCAGCGTGAAATCGCGGTCGGGGGCCAATCGCGGACGGCAGTCTGTTTTGTGGCCACTACTGCTCACCCTTGCTGATCCCCCCTGATGACCGAAAAATCCTGGCTCTAAATTCCAAGCAGGAGTGGATAGAGACCAATGCTGATGATGAATCTGAACAAATGACGACTCTCAATGGCTTTACCTCCAACACCCACTCTAAAGCCAACATAATTGCCATCAACTCAACTGAGATAAATTATCAGATAACCTTTTCGCAATCTTAACATTAAATTCAGGAATAAAAACTGCTTCACCTGTTCTTCCTGTCCCAGGATCTTTAGAATCATCAGTATAAAGTTGAATATAAGCAAACCAATTCTTATCTGTATATTCTTTTACAAAACTAGACAAATTAAAACCTATACTAACTCTTTTAAGTTTGTCAAGTATTGTAAAATCAATCTCTGGATGTTGAAAGTACCAGGGTGGAATTACTGACCAGCAGGCAGGTTATGCTTATATTAAAAACTTTCTGGCTCAACTCTTCCGCTAAATCACTTACTCTTATCCCAAAAGATTTTTCCTTTATTCACGACCCGTGCTACCAACTATCTTGAAGGACACTTTTGGTTAAATGCTTGTCTTTCTGCCCTACCAAGTTCACCCAATAATTCAAATCCATCCACCTTCTCCTCAATTCAAGAGGCATGTCTCCATTCTCCATCTGTAGAGCTGTTATTGGAGAAGAAATAAAAGCACCAGATTTTGCTCAATGCTTGGGACTGAATTACCTCTGATTTATACATAAGGTTTTTGCTGCTGATCCATTTTTATTCATTCGCGGGATGTGAGCTTCACTGGCTGGGCCAGCATTTATTGCCCATCCCTAGTTGCCCTTGAGAAGGTGGTGGTGAGCTGCCTTCTTGAACCGCTGAAGTCCATGTGGTGTAGGTATGCCCACGGTGCTGTTAGGAAGGGAGTTCCAGGATTATGACCCAGCCACAGTGAAGGAACTGCGATATATTTCCAAGTCAGAGTGGTGCGTGACTTGGAGGGGAACCTTCATGTGGTGATGTTCCCATCTATCTGTTGCCCTTGTCCTTCTAGATAGTAGTGGTTGTGGGTTTGGAAGGTGCTGTCTAAGGAGCTTTGGTGAAGTTCTGCAGTGCATCTTGTAGATGGTACAAACTGCTGCCACTGTGCATTGTTGGTGGAGGGAGTGAATGTTTGTGGATGTGGCGTCAATCAAGCGGGCTGCTTTGTCCTGGGTGGTGTCAAGCTTCTTGAGTGGTGTGGGATCTGCACTCATCCAGGCAAGTGGGGAGTATTCCATCACACTCCTGATTTGTGCCTTGTAGATGGCGGATAGGCTTTGGGGAGTCCAATGACTATTGTTTCAATGTGTATTTTCCATGTCTGAGTGCAATCAAACCAGATCCCTAAAAACTTAAAACACCTTTACCACCTCAATCGCTTTATGATATAGATACAAAACATTGCCATCCAGATTTTTCTTTCCTGTAAAGAAAACTCCTGAGTTTTTGAATTAGAAATTTTAAACCTCCATTGCCTAGACCAGTGCTCCAATGCCCGTAAGGCTTTTTAAACTTTATTCAGTACATACTTAACATTTCTGCCTCTTTTCCAAATTGCACCATCATCTGCATACAACGACAGTGCCATATCCTTACCCACATTATCATATTATCACTAATCATAACATTTAAAAAAGCCCAAACTAATCACACTTCACTGTGGGGTATCATTCTCTACCACAAACTGTATCCGACAACCCCATGCCCACCCTCAACTGTAAGATACAATCTACTAAGAAATCCTGTATCTAATTAAATATGCACCCTTCTATACTCAAACCTTTTAACTTAAATAAAAACCCCTCTTTCCACAGAATATCATATGCTTTTTCAATATTAATTGAGACAGCAATAAGGATTTCTTTATTATATAAAGCTTTCTTGATATCAGTGTCTAACATCATCACTTGATCTAATGTGGAATGAAACTTCCTAAACCCACTTTGATACGGCATCAGAAGCTGCTTGTTCTCTAAATAATGAGTCAAAGGGTAGCCATGCGCTCCATTATTTTACAAATATTGGACATCAATGCTGTGGGCCGGTATGATGATGGACTAGATAAATCTTTTCCTGGCTTTCCCAATGGCACTATTATAGCATGTTCCTTGACCACCCATAGTGCTGCCTCTGTCTCCCCCCACCCCTCCAGTGTTCCACCACTCTCCTCGCCACTTTTGCCTCAGTTCCCTCCTCCCCTCCCATATTCCCCCCGCTCCAGTCTTGCCTTAGTTTTCCACCTCTCCTCCTGTGTCCCAACCCGCCTTCTCAGTCCTGCCTCATTCATCACCCCGCAACCTCCTGTGCTCCCCCTCCAAGTCCTGCCTCCCTCTCCCCACTCCCTGCTGGTATTGTCTCCTGTGCACAACCTCAGCACACCCTGCGATACAGGCACCTGAAATCTCGCAGCAATGCTTTTAAAGGTAGACAAAAACAGCGTCTACTGACTTTGAGGACATTGATGAACTGAAGCTGGCCAGGTGCATGCCGGGAAACAGGCTGTTCTAATTATCTGCTGGTGGGGCACTTAATTTGGAGGGGGAATGTAATTCTGGTGAGTTGGCCTTTTAATGAACATTCATGAGATGCAAATAAATGCAAATATGGTTCCCGAATAGATCAGCAGGAATCTCGATTGGCCTTTAACCCGCCATCCAATTCAGGAGAACAAAATTCCAAAAATTCCAAATTGACTTTTTCAATCACGCCAAATTTTGTGCCCCCGCTTGACACGAATCCTGCCACGATTCAGTCTGTCTCAGCCAGAACGGGGATCTGTATTGTTGACATCAATCTGATCCACATGATAGCTGGCTAACCAGCTGGGCTAACCAGCTCCCCATGTAATGTACTGACTATTAATTGTATGAAGCAGAACTTTACAGTAGTTGATGATGAGGAAAGCGGATGTGGGCCTTCCTGAGGGTGCAAAGGTCTGTGGAGAGTAAGACAGGAGGCTGACAAGCAGCAACTTGCAAACATTTGGACCCTGACCTCAGGATCTGCTAAAGTATTCCTAGACCAGGCCTAAAAATCATAGCCATGTCTTTGCACAAGATGAGTGTCCAAAAATTTGAAATTCATTACTTTGTCCTCTGTCATCTCAATTTTTCATAGACAATTATGAGGCACAGCAATATAAATAAACATTACAGGCTGGTAAGTCTGTTATATACATTTATGGGTTTGCAAATCTGAAACCATTAACAATGTACATAATTAAGAGTTTTGCTTCTGGCAACTGTCTGTAAGGCATCCGAGAATGTGTCCAAAATGCTGACAGAGTGTGAAATACGTTGATTAGATTTAATGTCTTAATCATTAAAAAACACCAATCAAAAGCTGTCACATGTGAAAAAGAAGTTCCTTATTTTCACTATTGTTTTAAAACATTTATGAATGCTTTATGAAAAAAAATCAGTAAAAAGCAACTAATGATAACGCGCAACCAGCAAAAAAGCAACATTCAAATCTCCCAATTCCTTTGTTCAAAATCTTTGCAGCAGTTTTATTCCTTGTTCATCCCATAATGGATCTATAAATGTAATAAACTGAAAACATTCTGTGAAAAATCACAAATTTCACACCGAAAATTACTGACCCCATTCCACTCAACAAATTTCACTTCAAAGGCCTCCCTCTCCTAAAGGCCTTGTGCTTTCTCTTTGCTCTATTTCTGGAGCTTGAATTCCATGCTTCAGAACTCAATATTTTGTTTATTTGCAATCCAAGTGCTGTTTGTTGACTTCATAGGTCGCTCAGAATCTCCCACTTTTGGCTTCTGATCTTTTGAAGCAGATGCCGGCTGTCATGTCAATACACATCATCAAAAAGAACCAGGGACTAAAGTTTCAGAGGACACTGATCTGGCCCAGACATTGGGCAGAAATCTCCCAGATTTGCACTAAGTGCAGTAGCGAGAGGGGAAAACGATGTTTTACTCGCCGGCCACAATGGCTGCTCTCACACCGTATCGTCCCAATCCCACCGCATTAATTATGCATTCCCGGGAAACACATTGTTTCAATGGTGGACAGGGTCTCATTCGCCTGCCACGCCATCACCTCACCACTTCATAATGCTGGGTGCCATATTTAACATGCAGCCGCGCACACACCTCTCAGTGTTTCTAGTCCACGGCTGCTGCATGGAAGACATGGCCCCAAAAGCAAAAAGACTGCAGCCCCCAGGTTTAATGACGCGTCCCTCAAGTGCCTTTTGGACCCAGTGGAGGCTCGCCGTGATGTCCTCTACCGCCGCTCTGGGCGCAGGATGGGCAGCAACACCACCAATCTGGCTTGGGAGGCGGTGGCAGTGGTGGTCAGCGCCACTGCCCTACAAAAGAGGACAGCCACGCAGTGCCAAAAGAGGATGAATGATCGCCTCTGTTCCGCCAGTCACTTTTCTCATCACTCTCAACTCACACACTCACAAACCCACCTCACATCCACAGGGATCTCACAGCTCAAGAAACAACACCACTAACTCTCACACACACCCTCACATCTTCCTCAGACTCATATCATCTGGAGCTAGCATCCTCATCCTGTCCATGTCTCCGTTTACCACACAAACATTCCATGCAGTGCCTTGTGTCCTGCTCACACTCTCTCCATCTGTTTTTATGCAGGAGAAACCAGCTCACATCAGCAGGGTAGGTCCCAGAGCTGGGGTGGAGTGGCCCACAGTAGGCCCCTCACTTTGAGGAGTGTGCCACTGCACTGCCTGGTGAAGATGTGGACCATGCCTATGGTGATAGTGAGGTCGGTGGCGAACACCCTTATGAAGATCATGCACCAAATCATCCCTCTCTCAACGCAACTGTGAGTGCTTTCTCTCCCACTTTTGACTCTGCTGCAATGCACTAATTATCTGTACTTTGGTTCACAGGAAGCTCTGCCAAGCGACTGACACTCTCAGCCAGCCAGTCCCTCAGCTCCATCTGTGTCCTCACCTCCAGCCAAGAGGAAACCCCCTCCATTGAATAGCTGGAAATAAGAAGACTGGAAGACCCATCACAGCGCTTACGCACACCCTTCACTAGCGCAGAGACACACACGTCAATGGGACCCAGATCTAGAGCAAGCTTGGGCTCACAATCTGGTGGTCACCGCACAGACACTTTTAAAAAATTCATTTAAGGTATGTAGGCTTCGCTGGCTATGCCAGCATTTATTGCCCATCCTTAATTGCCCTTGAGCAGGTGGTGGTGAGCTGCCTTCTTGAACCTCTGCAGGCCATGTGATGTAGGTACACCCACCATGCGGTTAGGGAGTGAGTTCCTGGATATTGGCCCAGTTATAGTGAAGGAACGGCGATATATTTCTAAGTCAGGATAGTGAGTGACTTGGAGCGGAACCTCCATGTGGTGGTATTCTCATCTATCTGCTGCCCTTGTCCTTCTAGATGGCAGTGGTCGTGGGTTTGGAAGGTGCTGTCTAAGGAGCCTTGGTGAATTCCTGCATTGCATCTTGTAGATGGTACACACTGCTGCCACTGTGCGTCGGTGCTGGAGGGAGTCAATGTTCATGGATGGGGTGAAAATCAAGTGGGCTGCTTTGTCCTAGATGGTGTCAAGCTGCTTGAGTGTTGTCGGAGCTGCACTCGTCCAGGCAAGGGGAGAGTATTCCATCACACTCCTGACTTGTGCCTTGTAGATGGTGGACAGGCTTTGAGGAGTCAGGAGGTGAATCACTTGCCGCAGGATTCCTAGCCTATGACCTGTTCTTGTAGCCACAGTATTTATATGGTTAGTCCAGTTCAGTTTCTTGTCAATGGTAACCCCCAGGATGTTGATAGTGGGGGATTCAGCAATGGTAATGCCATTGAATGTTAAGTGGCGATGATAGATTCTCTCTTGTTGGTGATGGTCATTACCTGGCACTTGAGTGGCACGAATATTACTTGCCATTTGTCAGCCCAAGCCTGGGTGTTGTCCAGGTCTTGCTGCATTTGGACATAGACTGCTTCAGTATCTGAGGAGTCGCGGATGGTGCTGAACATTGTGCAATCATCAGTGAACATCCCCATTTCTGACCCTATGATGGAAGGAAGGTCATTGATGAAGCAGCTGAAGATGTTTGGGCCGAGGACACTACACTGTGGAGCTCCTGCTGTGATATCCTGGATCTGAGATGACGGACCTCCAACAATCACAACCACAACCATCTTCCTTTGCGCTAGGTCTGATTCCAACCAGCGGAGTGCTTTGCGCCTGATTCCCATTGAACCCAGTTTTGCTAGGGCCCCTTTATGCCATATTCAGTCAAATGCGGCCTTGATGTCAAGATCAGTCACTCTCACCTCACCTGGGGAGGTCAGCTCTTTTGTCCATGTTTGAACCAAAGCTGTAATAAGGTCAGGAGCTGAGTGGTCCTGGCAGAACACAAACTGGGCGTCAGTGAGCAGGGTATTGCTAAGCAAGTGCCACTTGATAGCACTGTTGATGACCCCTTCCATTACTTTACTGAAGATGGAGAGTAGGCTGATGGGGCGGTAATTGGCTGGGTTGGATTTGTCCTGTTTTTTGTATACAGGACATACCTGAGCAATTTTCCACATTGCTGGGTAGATGCCAGTGTTGTAGCTGTACTGAAACAACTTGGCTAGGGGCACGGCAAGTTCTGGAGCCCAAATCTTCTGTACTATTGCTGGAATATTGTCAGGGCCCATAGCCTTTGCAGTATCCAGTGCCTTCAGCCGTTTCTTGATATCATGTTCAGTGAATCGAATTGGCTGAAGAAAGGCATCTGTGATGCTGGGGACCTCTGGAGGAGGCTGAGATGGATCATCCACTCGGCATTTCTGGCTGATGATTGTAGCAAATGCTTCAGCCTTATCTTTTGCACTGATGTGCTGGGCTCCCCCATCATTAAGGAAGGGGAAATTTGTGGAGCAGGAGGAGGCAGGTTCGGTTGAGCTCCCTGGCACTTGGAGGACTTCAGGGGAAGAGGCAGCTGTGATGTCTAAGTAAGATGACAAGCCTCTGGATTTGGCCTTCCAACTCATCTTGGAGAGTCAGCAGAAGGCGAGGGAACATCACACAGAGCTGTTGGAAGCTCTGAACAGAGTGGCATGCGAGTCGGAGGAGTATACCCATCTACTCTCTGATGCAATGGTGCCTACAAATACATGTATGAAGGTCTCCATGGGTAGGTTGGTGGATGCCATGGAGACCCTGGTCCAGCAGAGTGCGGAGATACAGACCTGCACTCCATCACAGGAGACATGGGTGAGTTCCTGCAGTGGCAACGCAAGAGGGAAACGGGACACCTCAACATCCCTCCAGGTGCTCCTTCCCCTCAAGGAGTCAGACCAGGGCCCCTAGGCACCCGAAGGGAGGAGCAGGATGACACCTTTGGGTCATCCACTCAGGAATCTCAGAGGTTGTCCCCTCCCCCTGAGTCCCCTTTGCTTGTAACTCCCTCAACCTCGTCCTCTGTCACTGCAGAGGAAGCAGCTGGCCCACAGGAGGACAGCCAGAGCAAGCCAGTTCCCCCAAGGTCTCAGCTCTCCAGAGGACCCACGCCAAAGTCATCAGAGGCAACAAGGTCAAGCATTGCACAGGCTATCACCACACCTGCTGCGGATGTCAGGGCAGCACCTAGAAGTCTAAGGCATTCAAAAGTTAAGCAATTCTGATCACAGTTGGTTGCCTGGCTGAACACATTTTGTCACTTTACAATTTGGAAATCTATTCACTTTTACTGAATAATGTGTAATAGTGTCTTTCAGCTTCATTGACAGGCTTTACAAATCCTACCACTCCATCCCCACCCCTCCATTAGCAGTTTAGCTGTATGCAGCTGGCCTACAAGTGATCCTGGAGGGAGACGTGTGTGTGTATGTGCGTGGCAGGGCCTTTTGGAGCCTTGTGCAAGCATTCTCCCACGCAGGCAGATCCTTCCAGTATCACACTCATCTCAATTTCCTGAGGATTTTCAATGCTGCCTGCAGGGATTCGCTTTCAGTTGACCGGCTGAGCTGACCTGCATCTCCGCCCGCCCACTGATCACACTCCCATGCAGCACCTGATCTCGCCCACCACAACTCTCGTTTCACTTTCAATTTAGCCAGCATGGTGGTAATATAGTTTTTCTTTTGTTTCCCCCATCCGTTCCCCTCCCCCAGTCATCCATTTCCTTTCCCCCATCACTGTCGACACCACCGCACCCCCACCCCTCCGCCCAGCATTACCTTCCACCTCCCTCCGTGACTTACTAGCCACAACCCTTTTCTTTTGGGGATGTCCAGGTGAACATGCACGTTCCCTTCCTTTCCGAAAACCCCACCCCCATCCACATTAACTTCCCCGACATCGTCCTTCCCGCATCCAGGGTCCGTGTCTGCCTCTGAATCCCCACCAACCACCCTCACGTCCCTTCTACCGATACCATCAAACCCTTGCACTCCACCCTCCCACCTCATTCTGCCCTAGGTCATTCTCACCATTCCCTCGTACCACAACCACCCTCAGTTTGCTCCCCAGGAGGCAGTCATGGACTTCTTCCCCCTTGGAACCCCTTCCCCCCCCCCACCCAGAACTCCTTCGCACATCCACGCCCCCCCTGCCGGACTCCCCTCCCCTCCATTAGTCCTACCCCCTGCCCCCCGACCCCAGACTCCCCCACCTTAGTCATTCCCCCTTCCTGACCCCTTCAGACATCCTTTCTTCTTTCACCACCCTTACGCCTACCTCCTCCTGGACTCCTTCCCCTCTCTGCACTCCTTCCCCGCTCCGAATTCCTTCCCTTACACCTTACACCCCCTTACACCTACCTCCCTAGTTGCCATCTTCTCCCTGTTACCCCCTCCTCCCCCCTTAGTCCCACTTCCCAACTTCACCCAGATGACAGCTTCGCTCCCCTGCTCCCAACCTCACCTCCCCCAACACCTCTTCCTCTCCCAGTCGACTGTAGATGTTCCTCTCCCACCCCCGGTATATCTTCCTCTCCCAAACAGCTGGAATTTCCTCTCCACCTCCTCGGCCATTGTTCGTTGTGAGCACCAACTGTGACTTTCCACCTTCCATGAGCTGCTTTGCGGCGGACCCATGTCCATGCGAATCTACCCAGCATGCCATGGCTGGAGAACCCCTCCAGGGTCCAGTTGTTGTCGGGCTCCAGCATCTTGTGCTCCTCAGATATCCGCAATGTGAGCAAGGCCCTGCTGTTAAGTCCTGACCTCTGCACGTCACACTTCTCAAGACGTGTTCTGCACCGGCGTGTTTTCCCCCAATGTGGGTGGACGATCCAGCTTGGCGGGGGGGCTGATTCCAGTGGGCTGGCCTTATAAGAATATGCAGATATATTACAATGGGGTTCCCAATGTCCGACAGCGGGAAGCGCGGCCCGATGTCGACAAGCCGAGCGGACGATCGCAAACTGATTTTACAATGTCATGAAAGCAATTTTTGGGCTTGGCGCCACATTGTCTGCTCCAATTGGCCCGCCACACCATTACCTCGCCGCTTCCTCACGCCGGGCACCATATTTAAAATGCAGCTGCACACACACTTCTCAATGTTTGCTGTGCAGGACTGCTACAGTAGCTCCAAAAGCCAGGAAGATCACAGCCCCCCAATTCAGTAACTCTAGATGCAGTGGAGGCCTCCAACTCCTTGACCCTTGCTCTGGCCACAGATGGCCCATCAGTCTCACCACTCCGGCTTGGGAGGCGGTGGCAGAGGTGGTCAGTGCCAACACTGCACAGAAGAGGTCAGCCATCCAGTGCAGAAAATGGATGAATGATCTCATCGTGTCGCCAGGACAAGGCAACAATCTCATCACTCTAAATTCACACACTCAAGCCCATCACATATTCTCTGGCATCTCACTCTCTGCCAGCTCAAGGGACATCACCACTCACTCTCCCACATAGATCCTTACATCTCCATCTGGACTCATCTCCTCTGGAGATCATCTCCTCATCACGTCTATAGCACCATTTAACAGACAGGCATGCCTGGCATCCTTCTCACTTGGCCTGGCATGTGCCTTGCTCACACTCTCTCCATCTGTCTTTATGCAGGACAAGATTGTGCACAATCACCGGGAGAGGTCCCAGACCGAGGGTGGAGTACCGGACATCAAGGTCTTCACTCCATTCGAGAATCACGCATTGGAGCTGACCGGAGAGGACATCGACCATTCCTGCGGCAATGGTGAAGTCAGCGGTGAACATCCACATGAGGATCCTTCACCACATCATCCTTCTCTCAACGCTACTCTGTGTTCGACACGGCAGCCAAGCACTAATAATCTCCACTTTCTCTCCTAGTCACATCTGACATGTTGCCCTCAGGCAAACTTGAGCCAGACCCCAGTGCCAAGAGCACCTCAGATGAGGACCCTGAGGGCAGCATTGAAGACCCATCACAGTGCTCACCCACACCCTCCACCAGCACAACAACACACACCTCGTTGGAACCTAGATCCAGAGTATCCTCGGGATCACAATTTGATGAGCACACCACACAATCTGTTCCACAGCAGGAGTGGCAAGGAAAGCCTTGGTCACCGGTACCAGGAGAACTGGTGGAGGCAAGGAATCTGCTGAGTCCGAGTCAGATGATGAGTTGGTGGAGCTGCAGGAACATCATTGTCTGGTGCAATCCTCAGATTGGAAGGGGTGATGGAGGAGTCCATCCGCCTTCAGTCCGAGGTGATAGTGCCAGCATGCTAACACATCGAGGAGGTCAACACTGGAAAGATATTGGCTGCCATTGAAACCTTGGTCCAGCACATCGGTTCTGCACTGTTGCGCGGGCTGAACTCCATCACTGATGCCACAGTTGGCCTCCAACAGTGTCAACACGAGAGGATTTCGGGGCAGCTCGATCTCACTCCAGCTTCCCCTTCTCCTCAAGGAGTCAGCCAGGGGCCGTCAGGCACCCATAGGGAGGAGGATCAACAGCTCAACACCCCGGGGCCATCCACCCAGGTAACTCCGGGAATGTCCAGCAGATCCAAATCCCCTCTTCCTGTGACCCCTGCAGGTCCAGCTCCACAGGCCGAGGAGGGTGCAGCTGGCCCACAACAGGACGGCCAAAGTAGGCCAGGGTCTTCCAGGCCTTGGCGCTCCAGAGGACACCCGCCAAGGTCATCACAGACAGGGTATCACAGTCAGCAGGCTGCCTCCACCTCCGCTGTGGATGTCAGGGGAGCATCAAGATGTAGCAGCAGGGTTAGGAAGGTTAAGAAGATGTAGTTGCACAGCCAGGACATGGGTGTTAATCACTTGTACATAATGTTCACTATTGTCAATAAACCTCTAAGAATGTCTCCCTGCCTGTGGCTCCTTGTTCTGATGAACAGTGTTCATGTCACTCAGGTGTAAAAGCTTGGTTCCTGCACAAGATAAAGGCAGGTGTCTCAGTCCAGAGCCTCTTCCCTGTGCAGTGTGTAACCTTCAGACCAAAGTGGTGGTCCGGCTTCACACTCAACTGGATACATTACTGATGCCTGCACCTTGATGGTGTTTGTCATTGCTGCCAGAATGTTGTTGGCAGGCGTCACAGAGTTACATCATTCTCTCCGTATGCTCTCAGCACCTCTGAGGTGGGGCTGGCCCCCACAACTCTTCAGCATTTGTGACCGGCAATGCTGTGCTCCTGAAGGAGACAAGTGCTGAATGTTGACAAAAGATCATGTGCATTTGAAGTTTCACGGTTGCATCTCCATGATACGACCCTGATCACAGAGCGCAAATGAGCTGCCCTCAACCAGACAGGAGTCAGACATTCACAGGGGCAACGTGAAGATCTATACAGTCTCCTCACTGCATGTCGTCATCATTCTCCTGGAATCGAGTGACTATTAGGACCTCCGCTGTATTTCCATAACATGAGCCTGAGCCTGTGCCATCAGCCACACAGGAGTCAAACGTTCACAGATGCAATGTGAGGATATCAGGACTGTCCTCACTGCATCTCATCATCGTCGTCTATGAATCTTGCAGTTATGAGGGCATCCTGAGCGTGCCTGCCTATTTGGCCAGTGCGATGGCCTGGTTGCCAGCATCCTTGCCTTTGAGGACCTCATCACTATCATGCCCTTTGATGTTCTGCTCATTGAGGGAGACGTGTAACTCTTACATCCCCTCCTCAGCCAGGTACTGCCTCCGTTGCAGTGCCAGCTTGTGTAGCACACGGCAAGCAATAATGATGCATGATACCCTCAGTGGACTGTATTACAGTGCTCCACCAGACCTGTCGAGGCACCGGAAACTCATTATCAAAATTCCTATTGTTTGCTCCACCAAAGTCCGGGTCGCAGCATGAGCCTTGTTATACTGTCACTCTGTTGCAGTCTGAGGCTGCCACACAGGTGTCATCATCCATGTCCTCTGTGGGTAGCCATAATCTCTGAGGAGTCAACCATGCAGCCTGTGTGGACCTTGGAAGATGTCAGGGATCTGAGACCTGCTAAGGATGTAGGACTCGTGGACTCTCCCTGGGAATTGTGCGCAGACCTGTAGGATGCATTTGCGGTGGTCGCACACCAGCTGAACATTCTGTGAGTGGAAGCCCTTACAGATGATATAGTTGACTGCTTGTTGCCGCAGAGATCTAAGCGCCACATGAGTGCAGTTGATGGCACCGTGCACCTGGGAAATCTGAGATCTGCGCAAATCCCAGTGCTCTTGCTTCCTAGCTTTCCTGATCCCAGTCAAAATTGTAGGATCAAAATCCCCTTCAACTGGGAAATTTATGGAATATAATTTCAAATGGACACGTTTTGACCTCATGATTGGAACTAAAAAATTCAAAAAGACAAGCTGCAGTTAGCTTTACAGGGCTGGGCAGCAAGGGGTTAATTTGGACATCTTGTGAAAACACAGTGACTCATCAAAAGAGTTTGGACATTGACTGACACGATCAAGAAGTCTGATTACCCAACACAGTAGCACAAAGGACATATCAATACAATACACTGAAGGGATTATTAAACCACCACAGACATAAGTACTGGAATCAGGTCATTCAAACCCTCATTAACTTTGGAGCCAGGTGCTGCTACTTTGCTGTTACTGTGCCACCTCAAACATCAGGAGAATTGCTCATACAATGAGAACTGATAATATTCATCTGAATACATATTCCATGGAAAACCCTGTATTGTTTCGACCAGCAGGAGCTGATGACATTCGTTTGGACTTTGCGTGGAATCAACTAAATGGACATTTAAACAACAGGGGATATGTTTAGACATGTCTGAGTTAAATTATTATAAAAACAGAGCAGATCTGAGGCTTTGGGATGCAGCTAGAAGAAGGGTCGAGTCTGGTCACTTTGACTCAGGCCTACAGTCAACACCAGACAGACCAGCCGTGTTGGGGATTGTAAGTGTTTTTGACCATATCATGGTGATACTGGCCTGAAGGTTTTGGGCTGCAATCGGACAAAGGGTCGAGTTGGGGGTTGTAAGTTTCAGCCAATTCATAGCGATATTGGTCTGAGGGTTTTTTACTTAAGGTTTCAGGACAGGATGTGGTGTTTTGCCAGTGTTTTTGTAAATTTTAACTGAGTCATGGTGACTTTGGCCGGGATTTTCCGGCCCCAACATGGGTGGGACCCCCTGTGGGTGAGGCAGTGCCCCAGCCAGAAGCTCATTGACTTGCGGCGGGACCGGAAGATCCCGGCAGTGGGCGGGTGTGGAAAATCCCGCCCTCTGTGTTGGGTTGTGTTGGGTACTGGGAATAGGTTGTTTTAAATTTTGGGTTTTGTACTGTGAGGTTGTGGGTGATTCAATAAAGCAATTGTGAATTATCAGAAGAAACTTGTCTCGCTAGTCATTCTGTTCACCTGTGAATCTGGTGTCACGAGCTTGAGTGTGGGGAGGGTCTCTGAAGGAAAAGAGGAACCCCTACAAAAGGCACAAAGTTCTGTGCCTTTGCGAAGATGGCGTCCATAACCTGTTGGATACACTTGTGTGTGGAGGCTTGCGAGATCCTGCACAGGTTACCTGTGGAACCCTGAAAGGAGCCACCACTGGTGTAAAAATTGAGCACCACAGTCACTTTCACAGCCACTGGGCAGTGGATGCCCTTCATGTCCCGGTGGCGCCAAATACTACAGCGTGTGACTGATCAGTTCCCTAGACATGTGCAGTCTTCAGCAAGACTGGTTCTCAGTCATCTGCAGGAATGGCAAGCAACCCTGGGTATAGCAACCACCTACAAGTGATGCATCTCTGTGAATCTTCAGCTGCATACGCAGTAGGCCTTGCCACTCTTCATCTTGAGGGAGATGGTCCTCCTGTTGCTGAGCCAGGCGCCTCTGCCGCACTCTTCTTCTTCTTCTCTGCTCCATGTAAGCCATGAGGCATGCCGTTAAATCACCAGGCTCCATGATCCTGATGTTTTCCTACTGCAGGATCAAAGAGAGAGACATGTCGGTTAGCATATGTGTCCTAAGAACCTCTCTTTGTTAAATCTGAAAGCCCCTTGAGTAATGTAGGAGAGTGCTGGCCACCACTTGGATGGCCAGTGTGTAGAGCACTTCATGGCTGTCTGAAAACTCACCCATTTCCACCCCACTCCACTTGGCTGATTGGCAGCAGCTTTGCCCATTGGACTGCATGCTGCGCTCACAGCTCAGGTGCAGGCATTCTCCTAACCCACACTGCAAGGCTGCACTGTTAGCTTGAACCATGTGGGATATTGGTCCAAACCTTAACAAAGACATTGCAAGGGGCTGTGAGCACCTCCACCAGTGACTGCGCCATGGCCACCTTTCACAAGGGAATTATACAGCTTGCCCAGTCAGCCAATTGTTCTGCTGCCCCCTGAAATGTGCACTAATTTGCAGCCTGTGGCTGAGGGGTGAAAAGTTCTGGAGCATTTGGTGGCACTTTCATGCTTCTTGTGTTGCATGAGTGGGCAGAAAAGCATCAGAGGCTTGACTCCAACCATGTGAATGGAGTTGCAGCTGAGCGGTCTCAGCTGTGGAAGAATGCTCACTTTTGACAGGCTTTTCCAAGTACTTGGCCGCTTCCTTCACCCCCTCTCCACACATCCCCTTCCCCCCCCAACCTCCCGCAGCTCCTCGGCATGTGCCTGTGTACTTCCTTCAGTTTGTGCTGCCTTGACAACCATGCCCTTCACCCCCAGCCCCCCAGCATGTGCTTGTGTACTTCCTTCTGTCTGTGCTGCCTTACCCCTGGCGTCACCCGCACTGGAGCCCTGTACCCACTGTGAGTGACTGCGTCATGATGTCCTGTGGGTAATGCTTGTGAGTGCTGCACAAGGTTGTATGCACACACCTCCGAGTTCCCCTCGAAGTTCAGCTTGCCACCTTTTAAAGGCATGCCGTTCTGAAGTCACTCCGACGTGGGCAGTAAATTTGACATGGGGGATGATTCCGATGAGCAGGGCTTATAATGAGATGCTAAAGCTTTGAAATTCAGTTCCCGAAATGCGACAGTGGGAAACATGGCCTGCCATTGATAGGTAGAGCAGACAATTGCAAACTAGTTTCATGATGCTGTGAAACTGATTTTTGGCCTTCTCACCATTTTGTCTGCTCAGACTCGCCATGATGCCTGCTGCCAACGGGAGCGGATGATTCCACCCTCAGTTTTTCTTCTCCCAGGAATTTGTGTGAAAAGCTTATCCAAATGCATTGTCAAATAAAAAAATGAAAAAGTTAAAATAAAAAGCAAGAATAAGTAACCTGAATAGGAAGTGAACAACAATGATTTACAAAGAACCAACATAAGTTGCTTTACTTAAAAATATCTAGCCAATAGCAAAATTTAAGGCAGTGGCATATTGGTATTGTCACTCTAATAGTAACCCAGAGATCCAGGGTAATGCTTTGGGGGCCTGGGTTCCAGTTCCACCACGGCAGATGGTGGAATTTGAATTCAATATAAATCTGGAATTAAAGTCTAATGATGACCATGGAACCATCTGGTTCACTAGTGTCCTTTAGGGAAGGAAATCGCTGTCCTCACCTGGTCTGGCCTACATGTGACTCCAAATCTGCAATAATGTGGTTGACTCTTAAATGCCCTCTGAAATGGCCTAGCAAGCCAATCAGTTGTATCAAACTGCTGCAGAAAATTGGACCTGCACCACATAGACTGCAACAGTTCAAAAAAGCAGCTCCCCACCACCTTCTCAAGGGCAATTAGTGATGGGTTAGGGTTAGGGTTAGGGTTAGCCAGCGACACGTGAGAAAATTTTTAAAAATGAGCATCAAAATGATACAATTGAATAATTTGATAAATGAAATAGTTTAAATAATTTAAATCCTATTGAGAGATTTGGATTTTTATAAAGCATTTTCTCTATGGGCTACAACATTGGGACAATCTAGTGCTATTAAATCAAATAGTTATCCAAAACCGCATAATGAAAAATGTGTGGTAAGTGTACAGCACCCATTTTCAAAATTAATTTGAACATTGATATCCATTATTCATACAACAGCAGGATAGGTACAATTGTAATAAAGTACTTTGCATCATTCTAGCGAATTATGTAATCGAACAATGAATCAACCATGTTTTAGCTGCTCCATATAAATGATCATAGATTTGTTATACAGAGAAGTTATTAGCCCAGTACTGACACATAACTGAATTTATTAATTGTGTAAATGGCTTATAATTCATACGCAACATAGTTGTGAGAAAATTATGAGATTTTTCTTCCAGGTGTCTTAAACTCAGTAATTGCCTGGAATTGGTACAAGACGTCATATACTTTCTGGGTGCTAATGGTCTGCAATATTTAAAAGAAACTTCAGTGCATTTTTAAAACATTGATGGATCTTCGAAGGCGATGTTTACCAACTTATATTGAAAAGGTTCACGCCTGTCTCCAATGCTGTCCGTGGTTGATGCAGTGTACGTTGCATTACAGGTTTAGGCTGAGGCCCTTGAAGTTTTTTTGTCCCTCTTCCTGAGTGGTATTATTAGAGCCTATACCATGTTTCTTGTTGCCTTTCCAGAATACATTTTAAAAAACAAAAGATTATTATAATTTAATAAAGAAAGAAATTTGCCCTTTATTGTAGTTACAAAATTAAATAAATCTTTGCAAAAGATCCCTTGGACACTGATTTAAAGTGATTTGCAAAAGGAGCAAATATAATATGATAAAAAAACTTTTTCACACAGCGAGTGGTTTGGGTCTGGAATGCACTGCCTGGAAGTATGGTGGAGGCAGGTTCAATCGAGGCATTCAAGAGGGCATGAGATAATTTTTAAAATAGAAACAATGTGCAGGTTTACGGGGAAAAGGCAGGAGAATGGCACTGAGTTATAATGCTCATTCTGAGAGCCAGTGCAGACATGATGGGCCGAATATCCTCCTTCTGGACTGTAACAATCCTGTGATTCTGAGACACAAAGATCCGCTGATACTTGTGTTGTACTGCATGTAACCCAAGGTTAAAGAATTGGGGATTGATGTGGCAGGAGATAGTGACAACAGACTGAGCATCCAGGAATGGGGGTTTGAGGGAGAAAGTAATGCCGGTGATGAGATAGTTAGAGGTTGTGCAGATGGGAGAGAGTAAGAGGGAATGGGGGCTGGATTGGAGTGAATTTGGGGTTTAGGCAACAGTTAAAGGGAAAAAACAGAATGGGTTGGGCATGGTTGCCAGCATTTCCTCCAGTCAGGACCAGCAGCAGCAACAGTTACAATGTGGTGAGAGGGAGCGATGACCAGGCACTGTGGGCCAAAGTGCCCATTGCATTGTAATTTTGACCATTGTATGAAAACTCTCCTTTATTGACTCCAGTCCCAGAGAGTGATTTAGAAATGCTTGGTGCTGAACTGAGTTTATGACAATGTGTCCTGTGAGAAGTGCCTCAAAGGTTGAGCCTATTGCTCTTTGTGCAATTTCTCAGCCTGGTTCAGATCAGTTGGTGGTGGCCAGTTTTGACATGGGAAACCCTAATATAGCTCATCACTGATTGAGGCTTCCAGTTTAGATGCTACCATCACAGAACTAGATTCCAAACCAGAATCCAAGAAGTTGTTGTGATTTTATGTGCATACACCTTTAAGGGGGGGCTATTTAAACTACCGTCAATCATTACCACCTCAACAAGATATGACGTATTTTCCCATCACTTGTAGGCAGTCTGCAAGTGGCAGGGTAGAGATTAGATATGCTATACTTAGTTCCAAGTGAACATTGCCTGTATATAGTCTTATTTTTAAATAAAGAACCCACATTATTGGTGTACCAATCTTTGAGTATAATCGGTATATTTACATCGAAGAGAAGAATAATGTAACATGATGGCAGGGTGGCAGCATAGTTTTTGCAGATTTGATTGCAAAATATACAGGCTTCAACTCTTCACACACAACAGAAAACAAGACCTGGTGTGAAAGTGAAGTAGCTATCAAGACCCATCATCTGTAAGGATTCTGCAGCTTCTCAGGGATCCTGCACACACCGTCTGTCTCACAGATAAGTCAAGTAACAGCCTGATATATCCATCTTCATGGAATCATACCTTACAGATAATGTCCCCGACTCCATCATCACCATCCTTGGGTATGTCCTGTCCCACTGGCAGGACAGACCCAGCAGAGGTGGTGGCTTAGTGGTATACAGTTGGTGGGGAGTTGCCCTGGGAGTCCTCAACATCAATGTCGGACCCCATGAAGTCTCGTGGCAACAGGTCAAATATGGGCAAGGAAAGCACCTGCTGATTACCACGTACCACCCTCACTCAGCTGATGAATCAGTGCTCCTCTATGTTGAACACCACTTGGAGGAAGCACTGAGGGTGGCAAGGGCGCAGAATGTACTCTGGGTGGGGACTTCAATGTCCATCACCAAGAGTGGCTCGATAGCACCACTGCTGGCCGACTCCTAAAGGACACAGCTGCTAGACTAGGTCTGTGGCAGATGGTGAGGTAACCAACAAGAGGGAAGAACATACTCAACCTCATCCTCACCAACCTGCCTGCCGCAGATGCATCTGTCCATGACAGTATCGGTAGGAGTGATCACTGCACAGTCGTTGTGGAGACGAAGTCCCACCTTCACATTGAGGATACCCTCCATCGTGTTGTGTGGCACTACCACCATGCTAAATGGAATAGATTTCGAACAGATATAGCAAATCAAGACTGGGGCAGCCATGAGGCGCTATGGGCATTCAGCATCAGCAGAATTGTATTCCAACACAATCTGTAACCTCATGGTCCGGCATATCCCCCACTCTACCATTACCACTAGGCCAGGGGATCAACCTTGGTTCAATGAAGAGTGCAGGAGGGCATGCCAGGAGCAGCACCAGGCATACCTAAAAATGAGGTGTCTATCTGGGGAAGCAATAACACAGGACTACTTTTGTGCCAAACAGCATAAGCAGCAAGTGATAGACAGAGCTAAGTGATCCCACAACAAACGCATCAGATCTAAGCACTGCAGTTCTGCCACATCCAGTTGTGAATGGTAGTGGACAATTAAACAGTTCACTGGAGGAGGAGGCTCCACAAATATCCCCATCCTCAAAGATGGGGGAGCCCAGCACATCAGAGCTAAAGATAAGGCTGAAGCATTTTCTACAGTCTTCAGCCAGAAGTGCCGAGTGGATGATCCATCTCGGCCTCTTCCGTAGGTCCCCAGCATCACAGATGCCATTCTTCAGCTAATTTAATTCACTCCAAGTGATGTCAAGAAACGAATGAAGGCACTGGATTGTTCAAAGGCTATGGGCCCTGACAATATTCCAGCAATAGTACTGTTGACTTGGGCTCCAGAACATGCCAAGCCTCTAGCCAAGCAGTTCCAGTACAGCTACAACCCTGTGCACAAAAAGCAGGACAAATCCATCCCGTCTACTCTCCATCATCATTAGGGGTCATCAGCAGTGCTATCAAGTGGTACTTGCTTAGCAATAACCTGTTCACTGATGCCCAGTTTGTGTTCCGCCAGGGCCACTCAGCTCCTGACCTCATTACTGCCTTGGTACAAACATGGACAAAAGAACTGAACTCCTGAGGTGAGATGAGAGTAACTGCCCTTGACATCAAGGCTGCATTTGACCAAGTGTGGCATCAAGGAGCCCTAGCAAAACTGGAGTCAATGGGAATCAGTCGGAAAATTCTCCATTGGTTGGAATCAAACCCAGCACAATGGAAGGTGGTTGTGGTTGTTGGAGGTCAATCATCTCAGCTCCAGGACATCACTGCAGGAGTTTCTCAGGGTAGTGTCCTCAGTCCAACCATATTCAGCTGCTTCATCATGACCTTCCTTCCATCATAAGGTCAGAAGTGGGGATGTTTGCTGATGTTGGCACAATGTTCAGCACTATTCGCGACTCCTCAGATACAAATGCAACAAGACCTCGATGGTATCCAGGCTTGGGCTGACAAGTGGCAAGTAACATTCACACCACTTAAATGCCAGGCAATGACCATCTCCAACAAGAGAGAATCTAACCATTGCCCCTTAATGTTCAATGGCATTACCATCATGGAATGGCCCACTATCAACATCCTGGGGATTACCATTGACCAGAAACTAAACTGGATTAATCATATAAATACTGTGGCTACAAGAGCAGGTCAGAGGCTAAGAATCCTGCGAAGAGTAACTCACCTCCTGACTGCCCAAAGCCTGTTCACCATCTACAAGGAACAAGTCAGGAGTGTGATGGAATACTCCCCATTTGCCTGGATGAGCACAGCTCCCACAACACTCAAGAAGCTTGACACCGTCTACGACAAAGGAGCCCACATTCACTCTTTCCACCACCGATGCACAGTAGCAGCAGTGTGTACCATCTACAAAGTGCACTGCAGGAATTCACTAAGGCTCCTTAGCACCTTCCAAACCCATGACCACTACTATCTAGAAGGACAAGGTTAGGAGATAGATGGGAACACAACCACATGGAGGTTTCCCTTCAAGTCACTCACCATCCTGACTTGGAAATATATCGCCGTTCCTTCACTATCACTGGATCAAAATCCTGGAACTCCCTTCCTAACAGCACTGTGGGTGTACCTACTTGGATGTGGGTGTACCACATGGACAGCAGCGGTTCAAGAAGGCAGCTCACCACCACCTTCTCAAGGGCCAATAAATGCTGGGCCAAGCCAGCGAAGCCCACATCCCATGGATGAATAAAAAAAAAATTATGAATGTATATCAACTTCAGAGTATGTCATCTGGAATTCATGTCTTTCAGGCAACAATTCAGATTGGAAGGTAGCAACTGTCACCCCACTATTTAAGAAGGGAGGGGAGAGAAAACAGGTAACTACAGACCTGTTAGCCTTATATCAGTAGCAGGGAAATTGCTAGAATCCATTGTAAAGAATTGGATATATGAATACTTGGATAATCATGATCTGATTGGGCATAGTCAGCACGGATTTGGGAATGGGAAATCATGTTTGACGAACTTGTCAGAGTTTTTTGAGGATGTTACTAACAAAATTGATAAAGGAGAGTTGATGGACGTAGTATACTTGGATTTTCAGAAGGCTTTTGATAAAGTCCCCCACAGGAGGTTGATTAGCAAAGTAAAAGCACATGTGATAGGAGGCAATATACTGTCATGGATTAAGGATTGGCTAACAGGCAGAAAACAGATAGTAGGAATGAGCGGGTCATTCTGGCATTGGCAGGCTGTGACTAGTGGGTGTCAGTACTTGGGCCCCACCTGTTCACAATGTATATCATTGATTTGGACATGGGGACCAAATGTAATATTTTCAAGTTTGCGGATGTTACAAAACTAGGCTGGAATGTATGTTGTGAGGAAGATGTAAAGGGGCTACAGGAGGATTTGGGCAGACTTATTGAGTGGGCAAGAACATGGCAGATGGAATATAATGTGGAAAAACATGAGGTTATCCACTTTGGTAGAAGGAACAGATGTGCAGAGTATTTCCAAAATGGTAAGAGATTAGAAAGTGTAGATGTACAAAGAGACCTGGGTATCCTTGTCCATAAGTCACTGAAAGCTAACATGCAGGTGGCAGCAGGCAATTAGGAAGGCAAATGGAATGTTAGCCTTCCTAAGAGGATTTGAGTACAGGAGTAGTGAAGTCTTGCTTCAATTGTATAGAAGCTTGGTTAGACTGTCCCTGGAGTATTCTGTGCAGTTTTGGTCTCCTTACCTTAAAAAGGATATTATTGCCATAGAGGGAGTGCAATGAAGTTTCACCAAACTTGTTCCAGGAATGGCTGGACTGTCTTATGAAGAGAGAATGGGCAAATTGGGCCTGTATTCTCTAGTGCTTTGAAGAATGAGAGGTGATCTCATTGAAACTTACAAAATACTTAAAGGAATAGACAGAGTAGATGGAGGTAAGATGTTTCCCCTGGTTGGGGAGTCTAGAACCAGGGGACACAATTTCAAAATAAGAGGGAAGCCACTTAGGATCTAGATGAGGAGAAATTTCTTTACTCAGAGGGTTGTGAAACTTTGGAATTGTCTACCCCAGAGGGCCGTAGAAACTCAGGCATTGAGTATTGATAGATTTCTGATTAACAATCACGCAAAAGGTTATGGGGATAGTGTTGGTAAAAGGCATTGAAGTGCTTGATCAGCCATGATCATATTGAATGGCGGAGCAGACTCGACGAGCTGAATGGTCTTCTCCTGTTCCTATTTTCCTAACTGAGAGAGACCATTAACTAATTCTCAAGTAGTTGCAGGGGCATGATTGCGACTTCACAGCAGCAGAGCTAGTCGACAGAGTAATTGAGCTCATGATACCATCTACCTTGATGAAACATTCCAAAAAGACATCTTGGACCAGCCCAAAGAATACACCATGGAAGCATGACTACAAAGCTGACACAAGCAAAAGCCATACTAATGGGTAGACAGAGCCCATGGCTATTCGTAATTTGGCCACCATTGGCACAATAGCCAATACGGGTAAGCCTAGTAAGCAATGTGAGCAGTGCAGCTTCATACATGCACCAAGAAAATGCCCAGATTTTAATGCTATATGCAAGGTATTTGGCACCAGAGGACATTGTAAGTGTCAATGCAGAAAGCAGGGATCAATACAAGTCCAGTGATCATAGGCCTGCCAGCGTACAAGGATCTGTCCTTGGTCACCATTCATGGTATCATCAAGACAATAACGAGTACCAGAGACCACAGGAGCACCACTGTGCTTACAATGGGGTAAAAAATCACCTAATTCTGTAATGCAGATCATCGGCCAATAGGCTGAGCAGCACCATTTGAACCGAATATGTATACCCATTCCGAACTTGTAAAATTCATACTGATAAACCAAGATGGAATTACAACTCGGCAGACAAGTACAGACAAACTTCCCCAGTCATCACTAGTCAATACTACCGGGAGTATATGGTGCCTTACTGAAAAAACAGGGGAAGATGAAACATGACTGGCGTATGGATAACAAATTACCCAACCTGAACTTCAGATGGAAAGTTTGAGCACAATACCCAACTGATGGCAGGTCTGGCAGCACCTGTGGAGAGAGAAACAGAGTTAACATTTCAAGTCCGTTTGACTCTTCTTCAGAGCTAAAGAGAAGTAGAAATGTGATGCATATTATCCTGTTTAAGAGAGGGTGGAGCAGGTGGAGCAAAATAGAAGGCCTCTGATAGCTGGGAGCTCAGTAGAGATTGGCAAAAATGTCATGGACACAAGGCAAAACGAGTGTTAATGGTAATGTTAAAGACTAAAGAAGGTGATAGTGGCATAAAGGTAAGTTAGCAGAATGTGTTAATAGTTGAACAAGGGTCAGCGCACTGTGAAAGCACAACATAGGAACAAGTGATAGATGACCCTACGGGGGATGGGAAGGCAGGGGTTGAGGATAAAGGATAAAAAAAGGGATAAGAAAATATAAAAAGGAAAAAAATGGATAAATAAAATTAAATATATTTTTAAAAATAAATAAATAAATAATTAAAAAATTTGGATTAAAAAGGTGGTAAAGATGGTGGAGAGAGTTCATGGTCTGAAGTTGTTGAACTCAATGTTAAGTGCGGGAGGCTGTAAAGTGCCTAATCGGAAGATGAGGTGCTGTTTCTCCAGTTTGCATTGGGCTTCATTGGAACATTGCAGCCGGCCAAGGACAGACATGTGGGCATGAGAGCAAAATGGTGTGTTGAAATGACCAGCAACAGGAAGGTCTGGGTCAAGCTTGCAGACTGAGCGAAGGTGTTCTGCAAAGCGGTCACCCAGTCTGATAACTTGGAATTCAGCAGAAATTGCCAGCATATACCCAGAACCAAGATTGTATCAAGTATGAACAAATGGCATGACAGTGCAATGAAACAGGTGCCAAATCAGAACCATGCCATAGCCAAAAATACCAACCAGAAAAAATATTGCAACTAGAACATGGTCTAAGATGCATTCTGAAAACTTACACTACCCTCCAACAAAGATCACCGTACCTAAATCTGGGTGGATGAGCAAACCAGTGATAAGTTTCAGAGACTTGTAAATTTATTGCTCTGTGTTAAAGTGCTTGCCGACGCAATGTTATTTTCTTTTGCTTTCTTATAAATAGTTTGATTTGTTAAGGGTAAACCTTTAGTTTAGAAAAAAGGGGATGTTGTGATATGATATAAAAGCACCTATAAGGGACCATATCTTAAACTGTTGTCAATCACTACCACTGAGACAGGATGTGACTTGTAGGCAGCCTCCAAGCAGCAGGGTAGAGATTAGATATACTATACTTAGCTCCCAATGAACATTATCTATCTATAGTCTTGTCTTCAAATAAAGAATCCACATTACGTTTTCACCAATCCTTGTTGTATGATTAGTATGTTTACATTAAAGAAAAAGAAGAATCTAACAGGAGAGGGGCCTGTTAAAAATGATATCAAATATGGAGCTTCACTGCACTTTGTGCAATGTAGGGAGATTCTTACTGTATTTACAGGTTGACTGCCAGTGAGTTATAGGTTTACTACAGTTACAAGTACATTATCTTACATATAGAACATATGTAAGCTATTGTATTCATCCACTGGCTTTGGCTTTTCCTCTTCTCAAGTGGAAAACTATTCTCTATTTCTGCCTTATAAATCCCAGTCATAATCTTAAAGGTATCAATCAGGTCATCCCTCAGTCTTTCCTTTTTATGGAAAAAAGCTGCAGCTTGTTCAATTTTCCTGATGGATATAGCCTCTCAGTTCTGGTATTATCCTTTTTTTAATACCTTCTGTAGTATGTTTATATCCATTGTATAATATAAAGACCAGAACTGTGAATAGTAGCCCAGGTGTGGTTTAAATCATTTATGTTAACAATTGACATTTGTTATTATCAATTAAAATGTAATGGATTAAGGGAGCACATACTAATGAACCATAACAAAACCATAAATTTAAAGGAACCAAGTGGGTCTAACCAGTGGCCTTTACAATCCTAACATAATTTATTTTCGTCCATTCCTCTAGAAGCAAACCTCAGTTGTCTTATGGCCTTATTAAATTGTGTGCTTTGTATAACTGTACCCCCAAATCCCTCTGCCCCTAAACCCCATTTAGACACTTGTTTTCCAAGCAGTGTGTGTCTCCTTATTTTTTGACCTCACACTTATAATTAATGAAATTTATTTGCCAATTACATGTCAATTTTCAAAATTTATTAATGTTTTTCTGTATTTTATCACAATCCTCTGCATTCACTGTGCCCCCCAATTTGGTGTCATCTGCAAATTTTGAAATTGTATTTCTCATTCCTGTGTCTGAATCGTTTATGTAAATGATGAATAACAGCACCAATCTTTATGGACAAAACTTCCCACCTTTTAGTAGTCTAGGTAACTAACTTTAGCCTCTACTTTTTGTTGGATGTTCTCCATTCTGCTATTTGTCAAACATCTGCTGGCCTGAAACCACCAGTAAAGAGGTTCAACTACAGGGGACTGTCCTTAATGGCTAGGAAGTAAATGCAGTAACATTTACAGACATCATGTGATCAATCCTCACGGAATACCCCCATTAGATTTGGAAACCATGCCTAAATTTGTTCTTGATATCCCTACACAGGTACGTGTAAATATACAATGAATAACACAAATTTAAACAACTGAAGCTGTGTTCATTTTTAAAACAAAGCATACTTTTAAACCTAAATAAATTTGTTTCTTTCACTCCTAAATATAAACTGCTAATAACTAATTATGTTCTACCCTGGCTTGAGGCATTCTGCAACCAGGGTACAAAAGGTATTGTAGACACCAATTACAATACTATGGTTTAATTGGTGTTCATTTTTCTGTTGCTTATCAAGGATATTACTTAATTGGATTATTTTTATTCACTTACACTTGCCATATTGATTTTACTTTTCTCTTTGGTGACATTAGGGAGCTTAGTGCCTGCTCCGCAGGTCGATCAATAAGTCCCAACCAAGACCTCGCTTATTGGGTGGGGCGGGGAAAAGAAGGGGGCGGAGCGGGAAAGAGGGGGCGGGGAATGGGAGGGAGCGGGCGCGGCGAGGGTCGGGCAGGGAGGGGGCGTGGTGAAGTAGGGGGCGTGGGGCGGGGGCAGGGCGGGGGAAAAGGAGGTGCAGGGCGGCGAGGGGGCGTGGCGAAGGGGGTGGGGAGAAGGAGGCGATGGGGCGAAGGAGGGGGCGGGGTGAAGGAGGGGGCGGGGAGCAGGAGGGGGCGGGGAGAAGGAAGGGCGGAGAGAGGCGGGGGTCATTGCTGAGCATGCGCAGCAGAGCATTGATATGACGTAAGGGCGAAGAGTGAGGAGAAGAAGCGCAGGCGCGGGGCGGAGCTGCTGGGCGCAAGCGTAGTGGCATTTGGTGCCGGCAGAATCGTGGAGAAGCGCGAGAGCGGCTCCCGGTTGCCGAAGTGAGTGGGAGCGGCGGCGCTGAGGAGGGGAACAGGAACCGGCTGAATTCATGTAGAGAGCTGCCGGGTATATCATCGTTATTTTTTTAAAAACAGTTGGCTGTATTTTGGAGTAGGGTCGGTGAGGGAGGATGATGTGCGAGGTGATGCCCACCATCAGCGAGGACACCCTCACCCAGAGGGGCTCCCAGAACGGCGCCGAGGACGCCAATTTCGAGCAGCTGATGGTGAACATGCTGGACGAACGGGACAAGCTGATGGAGACCCTGCGGGAGACGCAGGAAACTTTGTCCCTCACTCAGGAGAGGATGCAAGAGGTGGCCCACGAGAGAGATCTGCTGCAGCGCCAGTTGAATTCAGCTTTACCTCAGGTAATGGTCGGGCCGGCTGCTGCTGCTGGATGACACTTATTTTATTTCCGAATAAAATTTACCACTAGTCCCCAAAAAAAAATCTTGCAAAGGGAGAAATTGCAGAGTTCTGATACGGAAAATGGGATTGCAACTGGGTGCAGGGACCGCAAGGGAATTCTTTTGTTATTTGTGCATTGCCTCATTATATAACGCTGAAATGATGTTATGTTGCAGCACATAGTCTGTGAGCAATATGGGACCATCAGTGATTAATATGGGTATTTATCGCCAGTGTTCAATATACTAGAGCAATGATTGTACACCTTTTTTGAAACTCGAACCTATTTTGGTCAATGGAAACCACTTTGTAGGTGAGTTGTATAAGAGAATCAGCTTTCTTGGTTTTTTTTTCGTTGAAAGCTGTAGAAATCTCTGAAGGTGGTTCATTGTGGTATGCACCTGTCTTCAGGTAAATGAGTGAACGGAAGGGACCTAACCGTTTTTAAACTATTAAATACCTGCCCGCAGTATGTCTGCACGCTGCCACCAGGGGGCTGGATCTTAAAACAAGAACGAATTTATTTGCGAAGACTGCAAATCATTGTTTCCTTTGAAAATTTATGTTCAAATTTGTATGTAAGTATAGATCGAGAAATTTTAAAAAATCTGACTTTTCACCCAGGTTTTAAAATTAGTGCATATGTACTAATACTAAAGTGATCAAATGACATTCTATTGATCATACTGCAGTGTTGTGTGTATATTCTTAATGAAATATTTCCTGTGCAGTTCTCGATAGGGATAGAGCTTGATACCTCAACAGACTGTGTAATAGCTTATTTTTAATGTTGCTTTAATAAAATTGAGTTCTTGTTGAACAAGAGTTATTTTGTAAAGGTTGACTTTATTGCAAGCAAAACCTATTAGGTTATCATTTTGATATGGAACACCATGCTCACAATGAGTCCCTGATGATAGCTCATACCATATGGAGCAGCAACACTAACTGAGAAGAAAACCTGCAATACAATGAAACTAATTACACAAAACTAAAGCAATAAAGATTTAATGTGGAAAACGATAAACAGTTGGAACTGTGTTGTCAAGGCACAACATGGATTTCAGATGATATCTAACGAGAGTGTGCTGCACCAATGAATCCATTCATTGTCTTCGAGAGGGGAAAAATACTTTTTATTTGTTTCCCATCATTTGATTGTTGTCTTTGAAGCTAGCATGCCTTCTGTTAGCACTTGATTAACTGAGTATGAACACAATGTAATAAATATTCTGATACTGCGTCTCCCCAAGAGCTTAGAAGGGGAAACACGCAAAACACAATTCCCCCCCCAAACAAAGATCTCCAAGTAATAATTAATATAATCTCGAGCCAGGAACTTGTCTAAAACTCAATCACCTGTGGCATCCTGTCCTAATTGTAGCGGAACCTTCCAGGCACAGATCAACCTTGGCATTCACCTATGTACCCATCAGAACCCTACCAAACATCTCAGATGGTGAACATGGTCATCTTCACCTCAAAGGACGAATAAGAAGATGGCTTTGAGATAAATATACGTTCTTGGAAAGTTAAATTGACTCAATGCAAATAGGCACCTATGATATTTTTACCACTGTGGAGACAGTCTATGAAATGGATTTCTATGGCATGGACAATCATTGAGGGAGTCAGTGGAAACTATGAATATGCCAATAGATTGGAAATAAGATATCTTTTTGTCCACTCTATTTCTGATCTTTACTCTTGAATATTATATTCAATTTCATCCTCTAGATTTAGCCAAGTTTCTCATGTTCCTAACACATCATAGCTTCCTAATCCCGCAATAGCTTCCAGTTCTGGAATCTTGTTTCTTTTGCTTCCTATTCACATACATACCATAGTTTCCTGTTGCAGCCAAGGGGCTACCTAGTTTAGGTCTCTGGTGCACATGCTCCTGTGTATTTGTGTCTATACCTACTTACGATCTGTTTTGACTTGAATCCTGTTTCCTGCCTGTTGTCTTTCTCCTGTCCACCAGTAAACATCATCACCACCACCACCACCAACCCCCCCACCCAAACATGTGCTCTGGTTTTAATGATTTTTGATTGTGTTTGTGCTCCTTACATGTTGAGTATCATGATTAAAATGTGTTAATTATCATAAAGGTGTAGATTCTTCTATCAACAAAATGTGAAGAAATTAAGCTTTATGTTAAATTGCAGCCCTTTTTGGCTTTGGAATAGAACATGGCCTTGAAAGGATGCTGAAAAACATAAGCAAAGTTAAATGATTTTAGAATAGCTGTCTGAGCTTTTTGATATTATTTCAAGTTAATTATTCTCTTGTATCTGTGTCACTTGCTTTTTTAGGCTCGTTCTCGGGTGTCCAGCAAGTGTTGGCACTGGTTTTGTCTGCATTTTCTAGGTCGCTGAAGCGTGAGCAAAGTTAAAGCAGAAGGGAAAGGTTCTTCCAGCATTGAATGCTTTCTCTTCTGCCTTTCCAAATTACAATGTTGCATCTCTGAGCTGGTATGAAACAATTGGAGTGTTACACCCACTTGCCCCTCCCAATCTCCTTGAGGAGATCTGAAAAGTCAGGTGTTTCCCCCTCAGCTGGGAACTGCTTTGAAGGCACTTGTGCAAAAATCTGTGAGCGCTTCAGCAGAGAAATGTAGTGAAGAGTGCTCCTTTCTTAATCGTAGATACCAGTTGGAAGGTATGTGAATCATAATAAACTTATAGCTGAGATGTTTCTAAACATGGTCTGAAGTGTACTGGTCAGAAGGATGTTCGATTATAATTGCTCCATCAATCTGAGAAGCTTCAAAATAGCAGGTTTCCATTTAGACTGGAGGAGAATAGTTATAAAATTACAGATCTGTTATTCCTCAAGGAGACTTTATCTCCATGAACAATGTTGGTTGGAGGGGTGTAACTTTCTCTGTTTAGGCTTCTGCTCCCACTTTATTTCACCTTTTTTAACTGTGACAAGTTTAACAAATCACTCCCTACCTCCAGGAATTTCACTGCCCATTTTTAAAATAGATAATGTAGGAAAAAAACCCAGTCATAATTAGTAAATTGGACTCCTAATATTTCATTTTTAAAGTAGGAGAATTTAACAGCATATTTGTGTTGTACCTCTCATATGATAAAACAGCCCAAGGGAGATGCAGTACAATTGGTCAGGAGTACCCTGCGATAGAAAGTTCTGATAGCCTGAAACCTTTAAAACTTTTGGACCAGTGGATAGGGAGGCAGTGAAAGTCAGCAAGAATAAGAGTTATGGGTTAGTGGCATACAAAAATAGAACCGAATACAAGCAGCCGAGTCTTCAGTGGGTTGAAGTTATGTAGGGATGAGCCTTGAAGACAGACAAGACCATGAGCCTTTGGTGACAAGGATGGATATTCAGGGTTTAGCAACCACAGGGCGATAAGACTGAGGCAAGGGTTGGCATAGTTAAAAGTGCAATAATTAGTTGCAGTTAAAGTGGGAGAAAAGTTTCATGCATCCACCCAAATAGTCTATTAAAAGATTAAATTCATTTGTACATCTAAAGCAGAAACTGGTATTCCAAGCACAACATCAGAAATTGGTCATGAATTGATGAAGCAACAAAACAAAGAAGAAACAAAAGAGGATGAGATTTGTTGAATTGTTCAAACTGAAGACTTGACAAACGAGCAGTATAAAACAAAAGAAAATACAGGCATAGAAATGGAAGGAAACATGTTGCCAATGAGATCTGGTAAGTGAGTCTGGTGGATCCAGCCCATGATTCAGTATATAACTGAATAAGTTAAATCAAACTATATTGCAACATTTCAAAGATGACTTAATCAGGTTTTCAGAACTTTCCAATTAGTAAACCATTGGACAGGGAAGAGAAATAAGAGAGGCATTATCACTTAGTACTAAGGCATTCAATGCATTTTCATTGTATGTACAGTTACAGCTGTGATGTAAAATCAGAAATTGCTTTTGAACATGTGACAGAAGCACATAGGTATAAATTTAAAGTTGTTGTAGCTATGAGTTCTTGTGCAGTGGCATGTATACTTTCAGTACATCAAATTCTCTTTAGTGGGTGGCAGTGTATTGAAGAAGGAAGTGGTGCCATTTCAAGAATCTGCCAAAAGGGTCTGGGTGAGCGATCTGTTGTAAATTTGTAATGATTCTGTACAGTATCTGTCTATTTCTGCTTTTGAATACACCTCTGCTTCTGAATACACTTGTAGTTTTAGCTTGTATGAAGCAAGTCTGCTGTCTGATGTTTTCTGCCTTCTAGATTAATGAGACACAAGCCCTACACCATTGCCAGTTTATATTTAAGGTAGTAGTTCACCTGGGTCTAGGTAGACTAAGATTTATGTTTCCATTTCCAGAGGAAGACTTGCTAAAGGAGGAAATCTAGTACACACACTGATAGAATAAGAGCATCTAAATAACTCGATTTTGGTGTTAGCTACAAGATAATTGGATAGAAAGCCCAAAATGATGTGACCGAGTAATTATGTGAAGAATCCCTATATGGCACATGTGCAAGTTGGAGATAGTTTTCTTGTACAATTCAGTCTAAGGACATATTGAAACGCAAACTATTGTCGAAGCATAAATCAACCAGTAAGTTCTGGAGATTAGGATACATTATAAGCTGCAAATTTCCAGAACTTGCAAGTCAGTTTGTGCCACGTCTAGTTGTGTTGAATTTAGTTCCCTCATTCAATTGGCTTGAACAATTGCTAGCCAGTTTCCTCCTCCTTTGATGTCATTCCTACTCTTTGTTCAGATTGAAGTCGTTGTCATCTTCTTAGACAACCCCTCGGGATCTAGGATGAATTGCTTTCACTCTGGTTCGATGGATTCAAAGATGGCTGATAAGTCCAATGTGTGATCTGCAAACTCTGTCACAAGGGGCAGGTAGTGCTTGAAGGATTGGGCAAATGGGTTGTTTGGAGCTTTATGCCCTCCATCCAACACCTTGACTTTGCCTCCACACATTCCTGACAAAGTCTCAGTGTGCTCAGTGCCTTCCCAATGACCCTTCTCCATTTTGGTCGGTCACAGGCCAGGTTCTCCCATGAGTTGATGGGTATGTTTGACCTCTTCAGGAATGCTTGGAGGACATCCCTAAAGTGTCTCTGCCGTCCTCCTGGGAGTCTTCCGAGTATAACAGTTACTTTGGGAGTCTGGTGTCAGGCACACGATTGGGATGCCTAGTCCAGCGGAGCTGGTTTTGTGTGATTAACACCTTGATGCCAGGCAACTTGACTTGAGAGAGGACACTGCAGTTGGACCATCTTTCTTTCCACTGGATTTGCAGGAATTGTGAAGGCACCACAGGTGTTGGTACTTCAGTGCTTTGAGGTGCCTGCTGTAAGTTGCCCAAGTCTCTGACGCATATAAGAGCACAGAGATCACTGCTGCCAGGTAAGCCTTAGTCTCAGGCTGGAGACCCTGGTCCTCAAATACACTTTTCCTCAGAAATACAAAAGGATGAACAAGAGCAGGATTTCTTGTTTTATTGTTGAAGGGGACTGCGAGTATTAAAGTTCCTTTTCATGTTGATCAGAGTTAAAGATACCCATACTGGTGAATGCAACACTCACTGGTGTTTACTGTCAGCTCTGAACACAAGCAGACACAAAATTAAATTCCCTTGTGTTCTGATTTGTGCCCCCCTACACAAGTATGTATTTCTACCTTGAGCACAGACCATTGTTACTTTTCTAGATGAGATTGCATGTCTTGGATCTGCAGCCAACAAAAACTGCCTTGGAACTTGCTATTGGTTTTTTGCATTTGTACCCTCCTCTAAAACTGAAAGTGCGAGTGATTTTTTTTTTCTTTTAACTGTTTTTAAAGTACTATTCTATGATTCATGGGTAACAAGAAGCTTTTGGCATCCCCATCAAGTGGCTGTGCCTTATGTGTGCCTAAATAGAATGTCACAGGCTGCTGACTTTGGGAGCTTGGAGGGAGATATTTTTCTGAATCTGATTCTGTCCTTATCCAGAAAGCTTGGACACAGTCACTGTATAGAATCTCTTGAGTTTACAGAGTTTTACTGAGAATCTCCCAGGCCTCTTTCTACTGATAAGATCTCAATGTATGGTTTTTTTTAGTGCATCATATCAATCATGTTAATAATTTAAACATGCATCTACTAATATCTGTTCCAGAATGTGGAAATTGCAGACATTTACATTCCACAGAATTAAGAATGATCATGCTTCTTTAAACAAAACTGATTAAAACATTTTAAATAGTTTAGAATAGTCTAAGAATCGTGATTGTGAGCTCACGACCTGTGGGGATCATGTAAGGTTAACATTATAAAATTAAACTTGTGGGAAAATGTACAACTTATTTTTCTTATTATAATTTGGAGTGACAGAAATAGTGCTAATCAGTATGTCAGTAAAATGTCTACACTTGTTGATGTAAATTTATTGGCTTGGCATTTTATTGTTTATCCGTGACTGAACAAACACCTGCATTATCACTCTAAAGTGTGAGTTGCCTTTTAAAAGTATTACAGTTAAGTTATTTCAGTTGCTGTAGCAAGGCAGTATATGATAATGGTTTTACTGAGCATCTCACAAATCTTTTATCACTGTGTTCATGAGAGAATGATAGGGACACAAATTGAAAACCTGCAGTAAGTTTTGGTGTTAAAAGTTTGGAAATATGTTTATTTCATGCTGACATCAGTTCATTGCATGAATTATTTTTGAAAACAATTGATCTGAACTGTTTTCTGTGTGCATTTAATAGAATCCATTGGGATAGCTGGCCATGGAATTCAAATTGGCCAATTTATAACTAATGGCTATATTCTTCTACAGTACATAATGGGACATTTGTGAATTAAATAGTTTGTCTTGCATCCAAGAGCAGTTGAATTATTTTCTTTTTGGTTGGGTTTAGAATTGAATTTTACCAGTAGCTGATGTGTCAATTACATGTTTGCCTTCATCTGTTTTTAGTTGAACTGTTAGCTTGGAGTTTAGTATTGTGGGTGGAAGGAAGATGGATGATGGAATTAACTTATAAACGTTTTCTGTACCCTTCTTTTGCTTTCCCTCAGTTCAGTAGACTGCACCATTAAGCTGAATCACAACATCTGGAGACAATTGTCCAAGATCAATGAAGTAATCTAGGAAAAGACTGTGCTTGTGCGCGTGTTTGTTTTTGCTAATGCAGAGGACCTGCTGATTTGCGTAAAGAAACCATCACAATATTTATTGGACCGTCATGGTGATTAACTCAAATTGTGATTTTTATTATAGTGTAGAAGCATGAAGTGATAGTATCACATGCACTAAAGTGTGAGGCTGATAGCAACTGACTTCAGGAGGATGCAGACTCGTGAAACGAGCAGAAACGGGCAGGTGAAACTTAGAAGCATGAAGCAATTCGCTTTGTTAGGAAGAATGGGGCGACAATATGGTACAGTTTTGAAGGAGGTACAGAGACATGAAGGGCTGTATGTACGCTCTTTTTGAACAGTCTTTTCAACTTGTCCTGCCACCTTGAAAGAAGTAATAGGAATTCTTGGCTTTAGAAACAGAAGTAAAGTACAAAAAAATCTGAAGTTATTTATGCTGCTTTAGAGTGCTTCAGTTGGAGTTTGATGAAGAAGGAAAGAGGTGATCCTTTCATTTTCTACCTACCTTCAGCAAGAAGAGTGGTGGCTTTGGTAAATAGGACCTGGTAAGTATTTCTTCTGTCTTTAGTTTTCTCTAAACTAGAGGAAGTAAAAGTAAAGGGAGTAATTTAAGGGTAAGTAATGGCAGGGCAGCTCATCCAAGTGGAATGCTCCTCCTGTGCGATGTGGGAAGTCAGGGATACTTCCAGTGTCCAGGGCGACCACGTGTACAGGAAGTGTTTCCAGCTACTCTAAATCCGTGTTTTGGAGTTTGAGCTGCACCTTGAGTCACTATGGAGCATCCGCAAGGATGAGATCTTTGTGGATAGCACATACAAGTAAGGTGGTCATACTGCAGGTAAAAAGTGCACCGGCAGAAAGGGAATGGGTGACTGCCAGACAGAGTAGGCAGGTACTGCAGGAGTGCCCTGGGTCCATCTCCCTTTCCAACAGGTTTTTTGTTTTGGATACTGCTGGGGGAGGTGGTTTCTCAGGGGAATGCAGCAAGACCCAAGTCCATGGCACCATGAGTGGCTAGCTGCACAGAGCGGGGAAAAAAGTGTGGAAGAGCAATAGTGATACGGGATTCTATTGTAAGGGGAACAGATAGACGTTTCTGTTGACGCAGACGTGACACCAGGATGGTATGTTGCCTCCCTCATGCCAGGGTCAAGAATGTCACTGAGCGGCTACAGGATATTCTGAAAGGAGAGGGTGAGCAGCCAGAGGTTGTGGTCCATATCGGTACCAACGACATAGGTAAAAAGAGGGATGAGGTCCTGAAAGCAGAATATAGGAAGCTAGGAAATAAATTAAAAAGCAGGACCTCAAAGGTAACCATCTCAGGATTACTTCCAGTGCCACATGCCAGCGAGATCAGGAATAGGAGAATACACCAGATGAATGCATGGCTGGAGAGATGGTGTAGGAGGGAAGGATTTTAGATTCCTGAGACACTGGGACTGATTCTGGGGAGTATGGGATGTACAAGTTGGACGGGTTGCACCCCAGTAGGACCAGGACCAATATCCTCACGGGTATTCACTAGTACCGTGCGGGAGGGTTTAAACTAGATTGTCAGGGGGTGGGACCCTGAGCAGGGAGACACAAGAGGGAAACATAGATCGGAATGAAAGACAGAAAAGTAGAAAGCAAAAGTGGAAGGCAGAGGAAATGAGAACTAGCAGCAAACAGGGCCATTGTACAAAAAAGATGTTGTAAAAAATGTTAAACAGAGAAGTCTAAAGGCACTGTATCTGAATGCACGCAGCATTCGCAATAAGGTAGATGAATTAGCAGCACACATAGATGTAAACAATATGATCGTGATTACAGAGACATGGCTGCAAGGTGACCAAGGCTGGGAACTGAATATCCAAGTGTACTCGATATTTAGGATGGACAGGCAAAAAAGAAAAGGAGGTGGCGTGGCATTGTTAGTTAAGGATGAAATCAGTGCGATAATGAGAGAGGATATTGGTTCAGAAAATCTAGATGTAGAATCGGTCCGGGTGGAACTAAGAAGCAACAACAGGCAGAAAACGTTAGTGGGAATTGTCTGTAGACCTCCAAAAAGTAGTGATAGGGTCGGGGATGGCGTTAAACAGGAAATTAGAGATGCATGTAACAAGGGTGCTACAGTAATCATGGGTGATTTTAATCTACATATAGACTGGGCAAACCAAATTAACAATAATACTGTGGCAGATGAATTCCTGGCGTATGTACGAGATGGCCTTTTAGACCAGTATGTCGAGGAACTGACTCGGGAACAGGCTATCCTAGATTTGATGTTGTGCAATCAGAAGGGGTTGATTAATAATCTTGTTGTGCAGGGCCCTTTAGGGAACAGTGACCATAACGTGATGGAATTCTTCATTAGGATGGAAAGTGAAGTAGCCCGTTCTGAAACTGGGGTCCTAAATCTTAACAAAGGAAACTACGAAGGTATGAGGCCTGAGTTGGCTAAAGTAGATTGGGGAACTTCATTAAAAAACATAGGGTGGATAGACAGTGGCTAATGTTTAAGAAACTGATGTATGCATTGCAGTTACATTCCTTTGTGGTACAAAAACACAACAAGAAAAGCGGCCCAACCATGGTTAACAAAAGAAATTAAGGATCATATTAGATCCAAAGAGGAGTCATATATAAAGTTACTGGAATCAAGTCGTAAGCCTGCGGATTGGGAGCAGTTTAGAATTCAGTAAAGGAGGACCAAGAGATTGATTGAGAGTAAATTTGCAAGGAACATAAAAGCGGACTGTAAAAGCTCCTATAAGTATGTAAAAAGAAAAAGGTTAGTGAAGACAAATGTAGATCCCTACAGTCTGAAATGGGAGAATTTATAATAGACAACAAGGAAATGGCAGAGCAATTAAATAACTACTTTAGTTCTGTCTTCATGGAGGAAGACACCAATAACTTCCCAGAAATACTAAGGAACCAAGGGTCTAGTGAGAAGGAGGAATTGAAGGAAATTAGTATTACCAAAACAATAGTGCTGGAGAAATTAAAGGGACTGAAAGCCAATAAGTTCCCAGAGCAGAATGGTGATAGACTGGGAAATGTTGATGTACAAAGGGACCTGGGTGCCCTTGTACATCAATCACTGAAAGCAAGCATGCAGCTGCAGCAAACGGTTAAGAAGGCAAATGGTATTTGGCCTTCATTGCGAGAGGACTTGAGTACAGGAGCAAGGGTATCTTAGTGCAGCTGTAACAGGGCCTTGGTGGGACCACACCTGGAGTATTGTGTGCAGTCTTTTGATCTCCTTACCTAAGAAAGAATATACTTGCCATGGAGAGAATGCAGTGAAGGTTCACCAGACTGATTCCTGGGATGGCAGGTTTGTCGTATGAGGAGAGATTGGGCGACTAAGCCTGTATTCACTGGAGTTTAGAAGAATGAGTGGGAATCTCATTGAAACGTAAGAAATTCTGACAAGGCTGACTAACTGGATGTAGGGGTGATATTTCCCCAGGCTGAGGTCATGCAGAACAAGGGGTCACAGTCTCAGGATACAGGGTAGGCCACTTAGGACTGAGATGAGGAGAAACTTCTTCACTCAGAGGGTGCTGAACCTGTGGAATTCTCTATCACAGAGGGCTGTGGAGGCCAAGTTACTGAATATGTTTAAGAAGGGAATAGTTTTTTGGACTCTAAAGTCGTCAAGGGGCATGGGGCAGGAGTATGGCGTTGAGATAGAGGATCAGCTGTGAGCATAGTGAATGTCAGAGCAGGCTTAAAGGGCCGAATGACCTACTCCTCCTATTTTCTATGCTTTTACCCTTATTTAGTCAATACTGGTCCCAACTGGATTATTGTGGCCAATTCTAGGCACCACATTTTAAGAAGGATGTTAAGGCCTTGGAGAAGGTGCAGAGGTGTACCAGAATGATACCAGGAGTGAAAGTTATGTGGAGAGATTAGAGAAAGCTCTCCTTAGAGCTTTGGTGGTTAAGGGGAAATTTGAGATGCTGAAAATCATGAGTGGTTTTGATAGAGTAAATAAGGACAAATTGTCTCCAGTGGCATGGGGATCAGTAACCAGAGGACACATTTAAGGTAATTTTCTGAAGAGCCAGAGGCAACATGAGGAAAAGATCTTTTACACAGTGAGTGATGTGGCAGTGGAAGGAAGCCAATTCAATCATTTTCAAATGGGAATGGATACTTGAAGTGGAAAAATTTGCATGGTGAAAGAGCAGGGGCAAGGTACTAATTAAATAGCTCTCCCAGATGATGTCTCAGTGAGTTTCTATACAGTTGAGGCATTATTCCGACCCTCAAGATAGAGGCCAACTTTCTGTTGGCATGTTTAATTGTATCTTGTCCAGTGCATTACCTTTTATGATTTATGCATCTGGACACTCAAACCATTTTTTCTCTCCACAGTTCCTGGTCTTTCCGTTTAGAAAATATTCCGCAGTGGCTTTATTGAATTTAAAGTGCACCTTGTACTTCCCACATTGAACTTTCCATGCCAATGTTTTGTCCACTTACTTGACCTGTTTCCCTTCGTAACATCCTGCTCTCGCCTTACTTTTAACTGTAGCTACTAAGTTAGTGTCAACTGCAAACTTAGTTATACAATTCTCTATAACCTTATACAGTGAAAAGCTGAGGACCCAGTATAAATCTCTTGGAAACACCATTTGCCTAATACTGCCTACTTCAACCCTACTTTCTATCTCCTACGTGTTAACCAGTTACCAGCCCATGTCACCACGTCATCTTCAATTCTAAGCACTTGAATTTTTATGGCGCTCTTGGGACTTCTGGAATTCCATATAAGCAACAAGACTCCCCTTTATCCACCATGTTAGCACCTACTCAGAAGGTTCAACTGGATTAATAAGGCATAATTTAACCTTTGAAGAGTCAGCATTGACCTTTTTAATCATCTGATACTTGTTAGTTGCTTTGTTCCTACTGATAGATTTCTGCAACTTCCTCACAACCGATGGTTCTGTAGTTTCCTAGTATCTTCCATTTTCCTTTTTGAATACTGGATAATATTTGTAACCTTCTAATTGAAAGGCAGTTCCTGAATGTTTGGAAAATTATGAATAATGCATCAGCAATTTTGTCACTTGTTTCTTTACATACCCTTGGGTGGAAGCCATCAGGACCTGAAGAATTTTCTATCATAAGCCCCATTATTTTCTAGTATCATTTTTTACATTTATTAAATTCAATATTTACCTTCCTTTGAATTGTTTTTGTGCTGTTTCTCCACTAAAATGAAGGCAAAATGTTTACTTAACAAGTCTGCCATTTCCTTACTGCCATCAGTCTTGTCTGAATCTCTGTTTACCATTCAATGTATTTATAAAGACTTTTGCTGTAGATTTAATTTATTGAACATGTCTTCCTTACTATTCCACTTTTCACCTGTTACCTTGTGATAGCCGTGTAGATGAGAAAGCACTATATCGCAAACACATCACATTCCACATGTATGCCAGTGACATTCAATCTCACCACTGCTTGCTTATACCCATCCACTGCCTGATTTGCTGCACTGCTTGTCTGACATTTAATATTGGATAAACAAAAATTTTCTCCAACTAAATGTTGAGAGGACTATGTCTTTGATCTGCAACACAAACTCTGGGCTCTTTTCACAGTTCCAGAAGCTGAGCAAGACCATGCTGTTTTTTGACCCTGTGGTGGCTTCTGTGGCTTGCTCTTCACTTTCCAAGTCACCTCTAGCCCTTACAAGCCTTTGTGGCCTCTCTTGTTCTCCAATTCTGGCCTCTGAACAACCCTTATTTGAATTGCTTCACCTTTGGAAGCCATGCATTCAGCTGCCTAGGCCTGAAGGTCTGGAATACCTTCCCCGACCCCTCTCTTTTAGATGCTCCTTTAGTGCTCTTCTATCAAGCCTTTAGTCATCTGTCTCTATCTCTTCCTGTGCTTTGGTGATATCGTTCTTGTTAAGTGCCTTGGAACATTTTTCAAATGGACAATGTAAATTAAGTTATCCCTTTTTCCATTCGTGGGATGTGGATGTCGCTGGCTAGGCCAGCATTTATTGCCCATCCCTAATTGCCCTTGTTCAGACAGCATTTTTAAGAGTCAACCACATTGCTGTGGGTCTGGAATCACATGTAGGCCAGACCAGGTAAGGACAGCAGATTTCCTTTCCTAAAGGACATTGGTGAACCAGATGGGCTTTTACAACAATCGACAATGGTTTTATGGCCGTTATTAGACTTTTAATTCCAGATTCTTATTGAATTTAAATTCCACAATCTGCCCTGGTGGGATTCAAACCCAGGTCCCCAGAGCATTACTCTGGGTCTCCGGATTACCAGTCCAGTGACATTACCACTGCCACTGCCTCCCCCTTTGCTTTTTGCATTATATAAGGATTTTAGATTTTTTTTTATTGACTGGGAAGTATAGAATTAGGGATCACAGTCTCAGAATAGCAGGTCAGTCATTTAGAAATTTCTTCACTGAGGGTTGTGAACCTTTCAAATTCTCTGCCGCAGAGAGCTGTAGATGCTCAGTAGCAAGCATATTTGAGTCGGATCAACAGACTTTTGGGCACACAAATGAAAGTGATAATGCAGGAAGGAGCCACATCTTACTGAATGGTGGAGCAGACTTGAGGAGTCAGATGGCCTTCTATTTTTTATGTACATCTAACCCAGCCTGGTCCAATGAATTTACACAAATGCAAAGGAAGCCTTTTTTTTAAAGCTTGAAACTATGGCTTATGTAATTTGTTGACCAGGATTGCTTAACCGCACAAGTGAAATATTTGCCTTGGTGAAATACACTGGTTTTGGTATTATACCAATACAATTTGAATACATTTCAGATTTTGGTTATATAATATGAGCAATTAGCCCAGTTTATTGCAGTCAGTTTATTTCTCATCCTTCAAAGCTTTCCTTATCTAAATTTAAAACTCTACCTCCTCCCTTCTCTCTTGCCAAACTTGATATCAAATTCAATCATATTATGGTCACTATTCTGTTAAATTGTTTGTTATCCATCACAAAATCTAGTATGGTCTATTTCCTAATTTTACTTGCTGCGTGCTTCCCTGGTTTTTGTACTGGTACATCTCCCTCTTGACTCAGTGTCGCTGAACAGGCCAGGAGGCAACTCTTACCAGAGTCTTGCATCCTTTGCAGTTTGTTACTTTTACACACATTGTTTCCACTTCCCTGATCACCCATACTGAAATCTCTTCCATATACTGCTGTAATTCTGTCTTCAGTATTACACACCTCTTTCCAATTCCCCTGTCTTTCCTAAGGATCCTACAGCCCAGAATATTAGCTTCCAGTCATGTTCAGTGTAAAGTTAGGTCTCCGTAGTGGCTAATTCATCATGCCCTTCAAACTGTATTTGGGCATGTAACTCACTTTTTTATTTCTTCTGCTAAGTGCATTTGTGTACAGATGTTATTTGGGCAACTGTCCCTATTTCTCTCTTGCCCCCCCCCTGCCACACACACTCTTTTTAACATGAACTTGGACTGTCCATATGTGGCATACAACAGAAATTTTAAGGTAAGGTTGAGTCAGGTATGAAAGAATGAAAAGAGAAGCTAGGAGAGGTTTTTTCTCATCTTGAATATCAGAAAGTCAAATCTGTAATCTCTCTCCATAATATACAAAAAATCTTATGGGTCAGGCATTAATTTTATGAACAAGTTGTCAACATCAGGTTCAGCCATACCAATAGATGGAGCTGTCGAACATGCAGATCACAACTTGCCCATAGCTACTGCAGCCTGTGCAGTTGCAAATAAATTACTTTGACCCTTTTTAATAGTTTAATTTCAAGTTCTTATTCATCCCTATTGAAGCAATCTCTGCAGCCTCACATCCGAATTGGTGATAATGCACCCAGAAATCACAAGCTCTATTTGCTCCTCCAATTTGATGTCTCTCAGATTTACCCTATTCTGCTCATACAGGCCACTCACATGCTAATCATTCTTGGCCTGACATCCCTGTGTACTGGCCTGCATCAGAATTTTATGCCTCCCTCAGACTTGAGATGGACCTCATAAAGATATGCTGAGGAGCTGAAAGATTTGACACACTCATTTTGCAACATTAGCTGGCTCCTGCTCAGCCCCTGTCCCACTCTTGCATTTCCAACTCCTGCTCAGAGGTTTATGCCCTGGCCACTCTAATGTTTGTTGTCCCCGTCCACTGAAATTTTTCCTTTAACAAACGTCCTCTGTTCTTAATAAAAATACCAAAGTTCCATATGCAACGCAATAATTCATTTCTAGGGAGAAAGATATAAAAATTTACTTGCCAGACAGCAAGCCTCAGGTATATGCAACTTGAATATTTTTCTTGGTAGAGAATGATTGATGGTGTCCTGTATCTAATTTGATATACACGCTATTTTCCCAAATCTTTTTGTAATCTTCCTCTTCAAAATTTATCCAGTTCCCTTCTAAATTTTATTGTACTTTGCTTTAATCGACAAGCAAGGTAAAACATTCATATTTTAACAATCCACTGCAAAACATTTTTTTTCTTTCATAAGCGCATTGTTATAGACTTCAAGAAGATATAGGTTGGTGGAATGGCGGACAGGTTGCAGATGAAATTTAATGCAGAGAAGTGTGAAGTGACGCATTTTAGTGGGAAGAATGAGGAGAGGCAATACAAAATAAAGGGTACAATTATAAAAGTGGCGCAGGAGCAGAGGGGGGATGTATATGCACAAATTGTTGAAGGTGGTAGGGTAGATTGAGAAAGCGGTTAATAAGTATTATGATCCTTGATGAGACCCCCAAGGTTTTGGTCAGTTCTGGTTAGGGACCAATAATGTCTTAAGTAGACAAAGTTTGAGACTTAAGACGCTTGCTCAGTGAATAAAGCCACGAGATGCCATGGGTTTTGAACAAACAAAAATTAGCTTTACTAAAAAGTTGAAATAGATAAAACGATTCACAAGATCTACCTTATATTTACCCTGTATGCTAGATGAGGTACTTGTGAACTAACAGGCAAATTATGGTTGAACATGCCACACTACACAATAAATGACAGATGCGACCAAGACAGAGTGCATGGTTTTCTCAACCCACCCAAACATCAGTAGCACTGAGAGTCAACCAGTCTTACTGAACACTGTCCCTCTCTCACAAGGGATTCCAGTCTTCATCTTTGAAGATTTAGCCTGGGAATTCTTTTCAAAAATCGCTTCAACTCAGGCGGCATCAACAGCGACCCACCTCGCAGGGTTTCAATCTGGTCTCCCGAGATTCCATTCCCCTGGATTCCCAAGCTTACACTAAAGCACCAACTCACAAGTGCAATTTCAGCTCTTCGATTGCACCGAGCAGAACACCACTGCTCCAAAGGAGTACCTTTTCCCTTCCCCAAGGCCCACAGTACGGAGTCACCAGCCTTGGGCTGCCATCTTCACTTAAAGCCTGCTCATATCCAACGAATTGGGTTGAAGCCACTTGCCTTGCAGTTTCTGCTATTGGAGTTTGCAATTCTGGAATGATCAGTATCAAGTAACACCACTTTTCAGCCCTAATACCATTAGAGATACCTATTGCAGTTAAATTACAACAGTATCAGTTAGGTAATGGGGGGAAGAAAACACACAAAGCTTTGACTGCCTGAAGTTGCTAAGCATAGATCAATTTTGTTTTGCCATATTTAATGTAGGTTTCCAATTGAAAAAATAAGTCATTTAAAAAGTGACCATTAATGACAACTTTTTAAAAAGAAGTTATATTTATGATTTTAAAAATATTGAAATGGCTCAAATATTATGTATAGATGTGGATGATATAGATGGACATTTAGATTTTTTGATTATTTCAGTAGCAAGCTTTTTGTTTTCTCCACACGAGAGATTAACTTGTGTGGTCAGCATGCAGACTATGGGATTTTAATCTTAACTGGGTTTTCAGCTTGAATGCTGCCATTAAGTTGCTAAAGATCAATGTTTGTTTCTGTTTCCTGTTTACTTCGAATTATGCAAAGGTCTAGTTATTTGAATGATTTCCTAAAGTACACTAAAATGTTTGGAACCAAACATCAAGCACATTTTGAGGTGGTGGAGTAGTGTGTCGTGTCAAGCAAGGCAAAGAAATTCTGGGAATTCCAGAATTCAGGTGGCTGAAGGCTCTGCTTAAAAACTGGGGAGGAGGGCAAAAAACCCACATTCAACTTGAGTTGGCCTGTAGGGCTGACTTAAGATTATAGGTGTTTTTTTAAAAGCTGCCATTTATGAGAGAGCTAGTGCCGCAAAACTGGTCAATCAAAGTGCTTCAGGTTAGTGTATACAACTCCAAATAACACTAATAGCAGAATGTAATAATTTTATAGGAATTTTAAGATCCTCCTATAGAGTTACCCTATTGTTTGAGATATGAGCCTTGAGTTGGAAACATCATCTGAGCCTTGGGTGCTGGAATTCCTGCATGTTGTGGATCAACTTGTTTCTGTGTTTTTTCTTTGCAACATTGAGTTAGTTTCCATCCTTTTGCTTGCGAAATTGTAACAGTTGAATATGCCATGACTGTCCATGCCACATAAAAACCAGACAAATATGTACACAGTAGTTATAGCCTTGTGACATCACTGAGCTCAAACATTATGGATTTAAGGCAAAACTTGGGTAAGATAAAGGAATTGTCTGAACGGTAGAAAATGGATATTGGCTCAAGGGATAATTTATTGTCACATAATCGTGTGTGTAAACTGTTGAATGTGAGATGAGCTATTGTCTGCGTGTATGTTGAGTTCATTCATTTTATAATCTAGATTTTTTTCATGTTTCTGTAGCAACTGTTTAATTGATTCTAATTGTATATAATGCCAAGTTTCTCTAGCATGTTTCTCAATAAAAATAAAGTGAATAAAATGGATATAATTTGGACTTTGTTGTTTGAGGATCCAGTGTGGTGTAATATAAAGTGATAACATTCTGACCCAAATCAATGTTGATGTCTAATTTTTGTCCTTCATGATCTTGTCATGACTAAAGTCAAAAATAAACTAGAGTGCAGCTTGCTTTCTATGTTTCTAACTTTTGAGTTATTTTATAAATGTATTTTTACAGCGGGATACTTCGTGAATGATGGTGACCTTTAGTGGCAGAAACAGTAGAATGAAAACTAAATTATATTCTCGTCAACTGCAGATAATCACTCAAAGAATCAGATACTATTCTACCTCTGAAGAGAGAGTCGTGTATCAACAGCATGGATTATTCTGGCCTTTGTTGTTTTCTGTTGTTTCATTTGGTATTAGCAAAAAGAAGAATTGAAGTATATTAGTCACCTCAAATTTCAGCATTTGTTGACCATCTCTAATTGCCTTTGAGAAGGTGGTAGTGAGCCACCTTCTCGAACCACTGCTGTCCAAATACAAAGAACAAAGAAAAGTACAGCACAGGAACAGGCCCTTCGGCCCTCCAAGCCTGCGCCGATCATGATGCCCGTCAAACTAAAACATTTTGCACGTCTGGGGGCCGTATCCCTCTATTCCCATCCTATTCATGTATTTGTCAAGCTGCCTCTTAAAAACCACTATTGTACCTGCTTCCATCACCTCCTCTGGCAACGAATTCCAGACACTCACTACCCTCTGCGTAAAAAAACTTGCCCCGCACATCTCCAAAGTTTTCTCCTCTCATCTTAAATCTATGCCCCCTAGTAATTGACTCTTCCACCCTGGGAAAAAGCTTCTAACTATCTACTCTGTCCATGCCACTCATAATTTTGTAAACTACTATCAAGTCGCCCCTCAATCTCCGTTGCTCTAGTGAGAACAATCCGAGTTTCTCCAACCTCTCCTCATAGCTAATAACCTCCAGACTAGGCAGCATCCTGGTGATACAGCAAATGATGTAGGTACAATTTTGAGTATATGTATATAATTAACCCTTATGGTCTGCTCAGGAAGTCTGGTTCATCTCTAAAACCAAGATTGTTGCACAGGTGCTGGTAGACCTGCTGAGTATTTGAAATGTTTTCTGTTTTTAATTAGGAATATGGAACAGATCAGTTTTCTGAATTGCATGTGCAGCTTAATGATGCCATTTCAGGTCTCTTTCAAATCAATTTCCACCTGGCAGCTCTTGATACCATAATGCTGTTGATGTCATGACATTTGACACACACATTTAACACGCCAAGCAGATCAAGAAATTGGCAAGAAGTTTCAAATGGAGGCTCTATGGTCACCAGAGCAATGACTGTTGCTTTCTTTGCATTTCCAAGTGCAGCGAATAGCGTGAGAAAAGGATATTGGCTGCATTTTACAAGGCAGAAGGAGGAGGCCGTTCAAATCGTATGAATGCTGGCTTTCTGAAAGCCAATGAGCCCCATTCCCCTGCCTTTCCCTCATATTCTTTTTATTAAAAAAAGCTATTATTTTTGATTAAATTAAAGCTACCAACTGAGTGAAAAATAGTTTGTCAATGTTCAATATTATGGAGAAATATTAGAACTTATTTTAAATTTTTATTTTGAAATGAGTCCCAGTTTCTTAGTGTTTCTGTACAATTAAAACCTCTCATCTCTGGTTGTCCTTCTCTGTCTCTCATATCACCTTACATCTCATCTAATAACTATTTGCAATATGTTTATGCACCCTTGTGCAGTTCATAACATCTGTGTTGGTTTGCTATATGTAGTAACTATGTCTATGCTAATACAGCAACACACTGGATGACATTCCATATAGCCTTGATTTAAAAACAGAATTAAACACCCATTGCTACTTGGTTAAACATGTTGTGCTCATAAGGCATAATGCTTGCATATTGGAAAAAAAATCTTTCTCTCCTGATGGTCAGCTACTAAATTTTCTTATAACTTTGGCAAAAGTGAAAGTGTGGCTTACTAGTGTACCATTATGTTCTCCACATTTCATTTTTTAAATAACAGGACAACCTTTGTAGATCAGTTCCAGTAAACCCAAAGGAAGCTGCATGTTGGTTCCTCTGTTATTCCTGAAGCCATATAGGAAAAAGGCAGATTACCAATGAAAAGCTCAATGAAGGAAGACAAAGGAGAGGCAGGGACAAGAGAGAAAAGTGAAAGCAAAAGTAGGAAGTTAATGAGGTAAATAATATAAAAAATCCAAGTAATGGAAGATTTGGATAATGATGTAAAGAATCATAAATATTTTCTCTCTTTTAGGATATGGGCTCTTTTTCTCTTTGTCTCACTCTGATTTTGTTGAGGTAGATGTGACAGTGACATATCCAGGTGAATTATGTTACAATAAATAAAATACATATAAAATAACCATTTCCCATGACTCTAGAATTCTTTGAAAACATTAACAGGACTGAAATCTTGGTTATAACTAATGCAGCAAGAAAGTGTTTCTTATGTTTTTTTTTTAAAAATTGAAGCAGTGATAAAACAGAAAATATATATTTTAAAAGTGTCAGTTAAGCAAATGCAACAGTAAAATCCCTATAAAATAAGTGCATGGAACAAGGGTCTCATTCTTCAAGCTCGTTTCCATCAAGCTGAATTCACATAGATGTTGAGTAGCTGAGTTTGATGTGTTCATGCCCACTCCAATGCAAAGACTTAACCTATCTTACTTTATTACAGGGGAAATATTCAGTTCCAATGTACAATATTTAGTGAAGGGAAAAACATGCATTTGACTATCCTTCGTTTTGAAATGAGTTATACACCCTTCTCCCTATTTTTCTTTTCTCTGCCACCCACCTCTAAATGCCATTCTATAGATGAGATGTTGAATGTACAACCTGCTTTTGGGCCTCTTGACGTTTCCCTGTAATTAGCTTAAAGAAAATGTATGTCCCAGAAAGACACTTGCTTCCTTTTATTTATTCCTTCCCTGTGGTTTAACACCTGGTTTTCATGTCCTCTTAATGTGGAGAACAAGGTTGGTGGGGGAACTATGGACACATGCTAGAATCCTGCAAGTGCTGTATCATTTGCTGAGAGATTTCAGAGTGCCAATCATGTCTGCTGCAGTGAAGTTGAGTAATCAAACTGGAATGGTAGACCAGTTACAGATTTAAATTATGAAACCAATGTTGAACACACTCAAATGTGGAACAGGGCCTCCGGTTGGCAACAGAATAACATTGATTGGTCACTCAAACAGTTATGATTAGTGAAGGGCCATCTAAGTCTATGAAGGAGTCATTAATGGTTCAAGTGCTTAAGTTTAATGCATACATCAAAACCAAAATAAAGTTGTTTGAGATCTTATGATACCACCTGACTGACTAGTTGTCATGATAAAGGTACACTTAAATGGAAGATTAACAAGTGTTGGATCGATGCATACACATCAATATTTGTTACAAGTAAATGGAAACCCATTGGAAAGACTAGTGACAAATGGCAGTGACAGCTTGTGTATGTATTGTTTTGTCAACAGTTAAATCTGCAACACACACCTAAAAGAATGCTTGTAAAAGTGAATCAAATGAATTGTTTTTGTGTTGGCTAAGATCTTTCATAACACTCTCAGGGGAAGTTGGGGCTTCGGTTTAATGTCTTATCTGAAAGGCAGCACCTCTAATATTACTACTGCCTCAGTGCGGTAGAGAAGTGTCGGTCTAGATTATCAAATTGCTGGATTGTGACTTTGGTTTATGATAGTGCAACAACTGAGCCAAGGGCACTAGAGTGTTTTTTCCCCAGCAATTTCATGTGAAGCACAATGAACACTAAGCTACCTGATTTACAGTATATTCATTTTTTTAGTAAAAAGCTGTCACTGATTCAACAGTTTGGATGTACTTTAATATTAGAATATTTGACCTAACCTAACACAACTTTTGTGTTTAATTGCTTATCTCAAGGCTTTTATGAATTTAAAATATTAATTCTAACAAATACCTAGTTTAAGTACAACACTGTACAATTTATCTATGTGGACTGTGTCAACTCATCAACAAAAACTTATAAACTGTGAGAGCTTAATAAAGCGGGTTACCAAGGTCAGCCTTTCAAGGTAAAGATTTTTGCATTGAAGGAAATCTAGTGCACAAATTAAGTCTTTCTCAAATCTGGCTGCAGGATTTAAATTTGGTTATAGCACAAAAACTCAGAAGCAATTGGACTTTATGTATTTCACTTTGGCCTGAAAAGCCCAGCTTAACATTTCATTTGTTTAGCAAGAGAAGGCTGATGGACTCCATTCCAAGAAACTTGAATTTCAAAAAACTAGAGAAGCCCTTAGGAGATATTGAACTGCTGGGAAATGAACTCTCTGTAAAGTAGCTAGATTTTTCTCACTTTGTTGTTCTGTATAGCACTTGCCTAATATCATTGCTTCTATAATTGAATGTATTTATAACTGCACAAATCAATAGTTATAGCATGCCGCAGTCCCTGTCTTCTGGATTGAAATGATGCCTATTGAGAGCATTGTTGAGATTTTAGAGTGCAGTGTTACTGTTATGGAGGGTAGTTATTGTCCTTTTGGCTATGTAGCCTATGGCATATGTTCTTGATTTTCAAAGTGTTAGAATATGAACCTTTGTTTCACTAAATCCAAATTTGTCGATGACAAATTTTTAAATTAAATGGTTTGATGTTTCCTCCTTTAGTTTTGTTCAGAATAAAGGAACCTTTGGAATGTGAAAAACCATTTTGTTTCATCCAGGTTATTCCACGAACTAGATGGCTGCAGAAGTAGGCATTCAGCTTCTCCTTATTTCTCCAACCACCAGCAAAGCTTATTATCCACATTCTACAATACGTTTTAAGCTTTTATTGAACAAAAAATGATTTTTGTACAAGATGTACAGACCAATATACATTGTGAACAACATAGCAAAGTATTATTTATGCTAGAAATCCCCTCTATACTTTTAATTGAAACATTGCTGGCTAATTAGTGTTATGATCCCAGCTGATGTTACTACTGGACAAGCTAGATCTCGGGGTGCAACCTGGCTTGATAGATCCTAACTTTTTTTTATTTAGATACATGGAGAGTAGCTACTGAAGAGAGTCACAGGAGTCAGCTGATGAACTTTTAACAAAAGAATAAAACATTTATTAAACAAGAAAAGATGAACTATATTACAATATTCCTTCACCCACAACTATACCTTTACAGATATATACAGGTTTATAAGAATTACACAAGTTACAAAAGCTATCTTATACTATATTGTTCACAGTAAATACACGGTCCATGTAAACCAATGGGCGATCTGTGGTCAGGCACACCACACTCTGAAACCAAATGACAGATGCCACCCCAAACAGATACTTTGGATTACTCATCACACCCCCCCTCCCCGCCCCAAGACGCTTGTTACACCATGGACCAACTGGCTTCATTGAACTCCATGTTTTACACAAGGTTTCCAGTCTCCACTCTCCAGGAACTTGCTCTGGAACCTTCTCCCAAACAATTTCTCTCCGATGCCTTCCAGGGTTTCAAACTCTCCTACCGATGTTCCTCTCCCTTGGATCACCATGTGCATTCAAGCTTTCTTCCATGCATACACACACTGATTCAGCCATGCCAACAGAACACAGCTGCTTTACATGCCCATTGTAAAGAGCTACAGACTTTCAGCTGTCTCCTTGGACCTTCTGGCTCATTGCACGCCTATATTACTTTAAACCTGTGCCCTGCAGCTATCTTTTTAAGCTTGGAGCCTTCCTCTCTGCTCCTTACTTTCACTTCCACAGAACAGGACCTTTTCAGATTCCTGCTCTTGTCCTTTGATTAGACTGTCCTCTTGGATCTTCCCTGTTCCACTCCCCTAGATTTTGGGACTTTCTTCTTTAGTTTCTGGAGCCTGCTTTTGTAGTCTCTTCTCCTGTGTCCAGCTTATCATGGCAGCTGGCTTCAATTTTAGTTTGGGACTTTCCATCTGTCCCTCTGCTGTCCAGTCTGTCTGGAATCCTGTCTTTAACTGAACTGAAACTGCTTTTCTAGTTTTCTTTGTGGGTTCCTCTTTCTGGACCTCTGTTGCAAGGCAACAGCACAGTTTTCTTAACCTTTGTTTGTTTGTTTTAACTCCCCTTCAAGAGTCTTAATCTTCATTAAAATGCAGGCATTTTTTAAGTGAAACTAAAGCTCAACTTCTCCTTTTCTGAACAAACCAGTACAGAAATACAATTCGAACTTAAACATTAAAGCTAAAACTCATTCCTAACACCCACAGATACAAATATAACTTAAACGATCTCTGTTTCCTAACATTATTATAACTCAGATTGATAATACTGATTCAAATGGGATTTTATAAGAGAGCTGAGTGCAACTAATTCATTATTGGCTTAACAGCTTTTATGTGAGGTGAGGAACTGTGGTCATTCCACCTACCATATATACTCGAATAATGCCCGATCTCGTATAAAAATTCAATCCCTGACTTTTGGCTGAAAGACCCAAACACTTTGTACTTACCACCCACTCGCCGCTGAAATCAAACCTGCCCTAGTGCCAACCTACTTATTGATAGAATCATAGAATAGCACAACATTGAAGGTGGCTGCTCAGCTCCTTGTGTTTGCAAACGTCAATATGGCGATCATCTCACTAGTGTGCTGCGTTCCCACCAATGTGGCAACTCTGCCACATGCCCTCTAATGTGGCAACGTGGTATCGAGAAGGAATGGCAGATGCATAGCCTAGTTCAAACTTAGTCATTGAGATTGCAGAGCAGGCAAATAATCGTGGAGCAACTGGAGAATTCAAGATATCAGAAGAACATCAGAGATTTGAGGAAGCTTTCTACACAGCTTAGGCAAAATAAATGTGCAAACGGAGCAAAGCATAGCATGTGGACACAGTTGGAAAATTGAGTTGCAAAATACGTCAATGAAAATAGAATGGGCTCTGTTTCTCATGGATCTACTTGAATATTTGCCCTGAAACTAGCAAGAATATTGGGCATTGTAGATTTCAAAGCCAGCCCTGGACCAGGCATATGAAGAGAAACAATGTTGTACTGCTACAGAAGACCAAGATTTCACAGCGTCTCCCACTTGGTGGCAGGCTTATCGCATATCAGCAGTTTATAATCAAACATCGACAAAAGAATGGATGCAGATTGACCTCTGGGGACATGGACGAGACTCCAATGAATTTTGACATGCCAGCATGTCAAACAGTGAACTAAGTTGGAGAGAAAATAGTGAAGATGGCTGTTAATGAAAAGAGTAGATTCACTTCTGTTTTGTATATCTGACGGGACAAAGTCAACAGTGATACTCAAAAGAAAAGCCCTCCCAAAACAGCAATTCCCAAAAGGAGCCATCCACGTTCACAAAGAATAGATAGATGAAGGTGCCTTGAAAATATAGCTGAAAACCTGGAGTTTCTAACCAGGAGGATTACGGAAAGAAAGTTTTCTCATCTGGGACATGTTCAGATCACACCTTGTCGATGTTGTTACTGAAGTTAGATTGTAAAACAGTGATATTAAAGTGTTTCCTGGTGGTCTAACCAGCTGTGTTCAACTATTGGATGTCTCTAAACAAACCCTTCAAGGATAGCATAAGAAAAATATGGAATGATTGGAGGAGAGAAGACATTCACCAAGGGAGGCAGCATACGGGCTTTGACATAAGCAACCCTGTGTGAATGGGTTGTAGAGGCCTGGGATGAAACCAGAATGGAGATTATCGTCAAATCATTTGAGAAACATGGGAGATCCAATGCATTTGGCACAGGTGATTATTTGTGGAATGATGTGGCCGATGAAAACATGATTGTTGTTGATCCATATGATGATGCCATTCAAGAATCAGATTGGGATCCATTGGGAAGACAAGGATGATCTTTAAGGATTTTAATACATGTTCAGTGCATGCTTTGCTGCTAAGTAGAATTCCTTTTTGTGCTGTGAAAAAAAACTGAAATTGTGTAAATTTTATATATGGCTTTTGCTCCTGAATTTGATCAATTTGAATTTAGAGTACACCAATTAATGTCCATTTCCATGGAGGTTATGTATTTATAAATGAATCAATAAAAATAATTTTTAGCTCTTTTGGTGCTACTTTCGGGGGTGGGATTGGTGGGAGCAGTCTCTGACCTGGCAACACTGTGATAACAAGATGATTGAGGAGGGTGAATTTCAGACCCTCAAAACTGCAGGTGTAAAAGTTGAGCCCCTACTTTTTGGCTAAAAATTTAGCCTTAGAAATTCGACTTTTACATGAATATAGGGGTTACCTGTGCTTGGCAAAGTTTCCTAGTTTTGTATAATATGCTAAAAATAGATGTGTGCCTAAGTTTAAAAGATTAAAGATGCTCTATTAGTTTTAAGCTCTTGTACATCTCAGTGAAAAAATGCTGCTAAAGATAGGATGATGAGTATTTCGACTGGTTTCAAATGGCATTTGCTCAGGACAAAGTGAAGATGGAGGAATGTTACTTTCTGTGAAGGAGTCCCCATTCAGTTTTTAAAAAAAATTCCTTCACGCAGTGTGGGCTTCGCAGGCTGGGTCAACATTTATTGCTCATCCCTAATTGCCCTTGAGAAGGTGGTAGTGAGCTGCCTTCTTGAACCTCTGCAGTCCATGTGGTGTAAGTACAGCCACAGTGCTGTTTGAAAGGGAGTTCCAGGATTTTGACTCAGCCACGGTGAAGGAACGGTGATATATTTCCAAGTCAGGATGGTGAGTGACTTGGAGGGGAACATCCAAGTGATGGTGTTCCCATCTATCTGCTGCCCTTGTCCATCTAGATGGTGGTGGTCATGGGTTTGGGAGGTGCTGTCCAAGGAACTTTGGTGAATTCCTGCAGTGCACCATGTCGACGGTACACACTGCTGCCATTGTGTGTCGGTGGTGGAAGGAGTGAATTTTTGTGGATGTGGTGTCAATCAAGTGGGCTGATTTGCCCTGGACAGTGTCCAGCTTCTTCAGTGTTGCCGCAGCTGCACTCATCCAGGCAAGTAGTGAGTATTCCATCATACTCCTGATTTGTGCTTTGTACATGGCGGACAGGCTTTGGGGAGTCAGGAGGTGTTATTCACCACAGGATTTCTAGCCTCTGACCTGCTCTTGTAGCCACAGTATTTATATGGCTAGTTCAGTTTCTGGTCAATGATAACTTCCAGGATGTTGATAGTGGGGGATTCAGTGATGGTAATACCGTTGAACGTCAAGAGGTGATGGCTGGATTCTCTCTTGTTGGAGATGGTCATTGCCTGGCACTTGTGTGATGCGAATGTTACTTTTTGCTTGTCAGTCCAAGCCTGGATATTGACAAGGTCTTGTTGCATTTGGATATGGACTGCTTCAGTATTTGAGGATTCACAAACGGTGCTGAACATTGTATGATCATCAGGGAACATCCCCACTTCAATGACCTTCCATAAGGTCAGATGAAGCAGCTGAAGATGGTTGGGCTGAGGACACTACCCTGGAGGAACTCCTGCAGTAATGCCCCGGAGCTGAGATGATTGACCTTCAACAACCACAACCATCTTCCTTTTTGCTCAATATGACTCCAACCAGTAGAGAGTTTTCCCCATGATTCCCATTGACTCCAGTTTTGCAAGGGCTCTTTGGAATGGCTTGAAATGGAGTTTTTGAACTTCAGTTACACACGTTTCCTTGGGTCAACTGAAATTTTTGCTGATTTAATGAGCTTTTCCTTTCCAGGACTGGTTGGCTACCAATCAGTTGTCAGAAATAACATTGGTCTGGATTTTGCATTCTGCTTTGAAGGAATCACATTCACCATGCATCATGCTAAAAGTTGCTAGTTTGTGGGTTTTGGTAACTTGATGTCATTGGGCGGTTGACACACAGTGGACCTGTAACACATGAGGTCAAGCAACAATATTGCTCTTGAAGCTATTATATTGAAGAATCTTCACTGAGACATCTACTTCCTGGTAAAGATTGGATAAATTAGAACATTTAATTCATTGTAAAATCATGTAAAGAAAGTTAAATAGAGGAGAAAAGAAAGATATAACTGAGGGAATGATAAGCAGAAAAAAGTTTAAGAATTTTTAATAATTTTTTAAACACGTCCCATAATTAAATTCAGAAGGAATGGGACTCTGTATTTGTAAAATTATATTTTCAGTGCCAGAGAGGTTGCTTGGTTATAATTATGATCGAACACGGTTACGCCCAAATGTACTGGTCCTAACTTTTTTATTCTCGTCTGAGTAGTGGATAAGTATAACAACTTCACGTCCAACTCTGTTGGTGATGTACTGATGGAGCACAACTTGTGGAGGAACAGGTAACTCACAGCAATTTTGCGATTTCCTTGTTAACTATGCATATATAGATTTCAGAAATTTCTGTCTGATTTACTCCAATGGTGAACGCTGACATCCTCAGTGTGTTAACACAAAATTCTGGCCAATGTTTTATATTGGGGTAATGAACAGGGGCCACATTACAGAGGAGCACTATCTAGATTATTCAGAGCTCAGTATGGTTGTTGGGTTAAAAGCAAAAAACTGCGGATGCAGGAAATCCAAAATAAAAACAAAAATAAAAATACCTGGAAAAACTCAGCAGGTCTGACAGCATCTGCGGAGAGGAATACAGTTAACGTTTCGAGTCCGTATGACTCTTCAACAGAACTAAGGAAAAATAGAAAAGAGGTGAAATATAAGCTCATTTAAGGGGGTGTGGGACAAGTAGAGCTGGATAGAGGGCCAGTGATAGGTCGAGGCAAAGAAGAGATTGCCAAAGGTGTCATAGGCAAATGGACAAAGAGGTGTTGACGGTGGTGACGTTAGCTAAGATATGTGCTAATAGGTTATATTAAGGGTAGAAAGCAGGACGAGCAAGGTACAGATAGCCCTAGTGGCGGTGGGGTGGGGGGAAGGGATCGAAATAGGCTAAAAATAGGCTAGAGATAAAACAATGGATGGAAATACATTTAAAAATAATGGAAATAGGTGGGAAAAGAAAAATCTATATAAATTATTGGAAAAAAGGGGGATTGGAAAGGGTGTGGGGATGGAGGAGAGAGTTCATGATCTAAAGTTGTTGAACTCAATATTCAGTCCGGAAGGCTGTAAAGTGCCTAGTCGGAAGATGAGGTGCTGTTCCTCCAGTTTGTGTTGAGCTTCACTGGAACATTGCAGCAGGCCAAGGATGGACATGTGGGCACGAGAGCAGGGTGGTGTGTTGAAATGGCAAGCGACAGGGAGGTCTGGGTCATGCTTGCGGACAGACCGAAGATGTTCCGCAAACGGACCGCTTTGAACAGCCATCATTGAAGGGGAGACATCTTGAGTTGATAAATGGACACCTTATAATCTAATGAAACTCAGCTATCAGGAAACCTTTGGTTATGCACAAATGTTGCTGCACAAACGTTGCTACACAAACTTAAGGCAGTGGTTATCCATAGTGGAACTAGATAAATAATGGTCCAAAAGAAGCAGCAATGTATACTAGTTAGAGCAGCACTTTCCAAACTATTTTCCACCAAGCTCCCATTTTATCACTTGAAAATTAACATGACCCCAGACGACAACAAAAATAAAACAGGAATAAAGCAGCATAGTAACATTCAGTGTATAACTATTATTTTGCATATTATAGGGCAATGTATAATGTGTTATGTAACTATGAAAATCTGATGAAAATCCCAAGTCCTCAGTGACCAGGCTGCCACCAGTTACTAAATCTGTGTCAACCTCCACCACTCCAGGACACCTCTGACATATAGATTTTCCTCTTTCTACATGTATAGACATATGTAAATGTGTAGTTACGTGACAGCATGCTTAATCAGAGCTGCTGCAGCCAAGTTATCCAACACCAAGAGTTTGTCTTGAGTGGTTACTTCCCTCTGCTGGGACAATACAAGGGGATAGGAAATTAATGTGCATTCATTCCTCACGACTCCATTCACTCTTTTTGTGACCTTATCGGTATTGTAAGCCACTGTTTGGGAACCGCTGGGGTAGAGTAATATCAGATAGTGAAATATTATAATCTATATGACCTGGATTTGAAATATAACTTGCAGATAATACTAAACATCATAAGGTATAATGGTTAAGTTTGACGAGACAACCAGGAAACTACAGAAGAATTGGAACAATGTTTGTAGGTGGGCAGAAATGTGGGAGGAATATAATGGATATCAGTGAGAGATCTAACCTGTTAGAATGAAAAAACGGCGAACACATATTTGTTCAATTAGTGGTGTTGATCAAGCTGGTGGTGAGGCTGAACGAGTTCAGGGATTGATAGATTGCCCAGTCATTTGTGAAGTGACAATCGATGAAGATAACACAGTGCTGAGCCAAATCACTGTATATACTTAGGTCATCAGGCTAAGCTGCCATAAAAACTGCCAGAACTCACTACACTAATTACTCACTTCAAGTCCTGGTTGTATTCTTTAAAAGTGCAATTTTAAGCAAAACAATGTTGTGAGTCATATTTTCCCGTTAACATTAATGTATAAATTGGAGTTAGGTTCCACAGTGGGTCTGTCCTGGATCCCTGGTGAAGTTCTACCCCCAGTTTCTTAGTTGGATGTGGAAACAGTGAGTAGATAGTCCTTTTAGCCAGTTGGAGTGAGGCGACAAGTGGGGAAGCAGGCATTGCAGAAGTGAGGCTGCGAGCAAGACTGGAGCGAGGCAGTGAATAGGGTGGAAGCAGGGCTGATTTGGGAATCTCGCAAGCCAACTCCTGAGATTGCAGACAAGCCTTCTGACAGCACTGTTTCATTGCTCTGCCGTGAAATATAATTTGGGGTCATGATGACACTCAACTCCGCCAACAATGCATGCAAATGACGTAGAAACGAAAATGGTGAAGCAAATCAGAAAAACGAAGCCCTAAAGAATAAATGGCTTTAAAATGAAACAACGTTAAGTAGGACGACTTTAAACAAGGACATACTGTATATTGGACTTTATTAATCAAGATTGAACATTTCCATGTTGGATAAGTTTAAAAATCCTATCTGCAATTCATGTAGAAAGTATACTGATTTATTTCCTGAATAAATTAGACTTAAAATTTAATCAGACTTATAAATGAACATTCATCAGACAAGAATTACTTTAAAATACAGATAATACATCATTAGTGACTTAAAGAAACAGGGTAAGACTTCCATTTATATGGAGCCTTTTGGGTCATCAGAATGCCCCAAAGCATGTGCCAGCCAATAAGTTACTCTGTACTGACTTACTTTCTCTTGGGTATGATTTTATATGGTCATTTTCTGCTTTTATTATAATTCTTTCATTTAAAATGCGGTGCTAAAGTGCCCAGAAAATGGCTTTTAATAGGTTAAGAACTGAAGTGGTTTTTCATCATCTTTTTACCCCACCCTCTCTAATTGTAGGCAGTTAACCACTTGAAAAGATGGTGATAGCAGATTCAGTAACTTTCAAAAAGGAGCTGAAAGGTTGATCAGAAATTCTCTCCACACTGAACCAGTTGGAAGTGGTTCTGTACCGGGATATTTCCATTCAATACAATGGTCTGGTTGATTAATTAGGAGCTTGTTAAATTTTTGTGATAGAAAAAGAAAAAAAAAAAATTATAGGCTTTGATCCTCCCTGTTCACACTGTTAAGTTTTGGCACTCCCAGCACTGCTGGGATGAGGAAAAGACATCTGTGGAGTAATAATCACTTCTTGTCCTGTAGTATTTTTTTTAAGGTATTGAATGAAACTGGCAGCATAAAGATTGCAACCTAGACAATAACATAGTAGTTGGCCAGTCCTTGTATTTGAAAAGCAGAAGGCCCAGAACTGTTCCCGGATATATCTTTGTCAATTGATGTAAAAGTGCATTAAAAGAGTGGCTTCAAATTTATCTTCCCAACTTAGCCCAAGCCCCTGAAAAATTAGTTGAGCCATGAGTACATGGTAATTACAATTAATTTGTTTTCACAGTAGCTGAGATATATTGAATTGGACTGCATCTAAAAATGCGAGAATGTAGACTACGGTTTTTTTTTTGGTTATGCCTATAGCTACTCAATGTTGCCGTGCTGTTTGAGTGGGAAGGTGATGCATTTATCGCTTAAAAGTAACTAAGATCCAAAAGATGAACCAAGGAAGATGTAGCATCTGTGAAAAATAGCAGTGCTGCAGTCTTCTTCACACCTTGTGTACAATTGCGTAGGTTGAAGTATTCATGGATTTTCAATTTAGAAAATGCACTCAGTCGATAACGAGGAGGAAACCAACTGGATGTCCAATATCATTACAGAGACAGAGAAATTACAGCCCTGATGTGTTCTAAAAGCATGCCATGGCATATGCACTGTACCATGATAACTTAAAACTTTTTAGAATGTTTCATTATACTTCTGTGGTATTTGTAACATTTCATAATATTTTCGGCCGATAAATAATTTTTTGGGAGTGGGTGAGCTGAAAAATTGAGGCTTCAGTTTCCAGTGAATTCTTGTTTGAATTAAATTCGTCTTTTTGTTCGGTTTAAATTGGGGGGGGAAAAAGGCTGTAAATCTGGCTAATAGCACAGCAACTTCAGGCAAGGGCAGATGCGTGATTAAAGAGCGGCAATAGATAAGTCACTGGCAGAGATACACTGCTCCGCCTTTAGCTCTGTGAAAATGTCATCTTGCTGCCTGGCTCCCCTTTCAAATGCAATAAGCGGTGTGAAGTATGAATACATGCACAATAGGTATGAAGGAAGCTCTCCACAGAAAGTTAAGTCAATTCAAGACTAAATTCCCTTTCAACAATGTGATAAGCATTAGTTTCTGCAAGTCAACCTCTGTAACATTGAAAATGAACTAATTTTCTTCTCTTTCCTTATGATTTTAATTGTTGGAAATTTAAAGGACAAAAACTTTTTTAGTGTCTCTTTCCCTCTCCTGTGCTGTCTGTACTTGATTTGACATTGAATTCACCATTCTAACTTCCACTTCCATGTTCATTTCACAAACCTTCAATCTGATTTGTTAAGGAGATTACTTGTTTTATTCACATTTTCTAGATATTCCGTGGCGGGTGCTGTGCCATTTCTATCTCTGGCTTCCAGCAACTTGACACACAAAATATGGAGATTAAATGGGCAAGTCTAAATGCTGGGTGCCGTTCATTGAACGATCACAGGAATTTTGGGACCAGTGCAATTTATGAAGGGCCAGTGCTTCAAGTTAACCAGAAAGAGTACTAAACTAAACCACTTGGATCAGAGACTAACTTTTTGTTAAATAAGTCTGTTGCTTGAAACAATAAACCTTTTTCAGCATTGCTAGCATAATGTTATTTTTGCTGGTTGAAATACTGGTAATAAATATGGTGTAAATCAGCTTCATAATATGTTACCATCTTCTATCTATTGTGTACTTGTAATTCCAGCAATTCAGATTAGTACACATGATATATGTGACTTTAAATTGACTAGTACTTGAAAGCACATTTTTACATGTGCATTTTTCCATTGACCAACATTGAACCTCAAATTATCAAAATCAAGGTGGGCTGTTTTATGAACAATCTAACTAAGGTGATCTACAGTGACCTTGCAACCTTAATCACTTTTTTTGTGAAGTGTACAATTCAACTGTCTAATACAATGGCTTTTCTAATTTTGCTGTATATCTGTGTTGCACTGGTTACTTTAAATAATAACTGTACACTGAGCTGTGAGCTGTAAGGTGCACAAAATACTTTAGCTTGCTTTTAGTAGGAACTTTTGAAAATTTTTGTTTCAGAGAATCTTAATTTTAATTTAAGGAGTCAACTCCTTAATGTACAATGTGTTTTTGTTAGTATATGTTGCTAAAGTTTGCAAGGACTACGTGACTAGACTCCGGTTATTGAGAAATAAAGCATAATGATCCATTAGCTGCAATTTTCACAAGATGGGATATACTTAGTACAGTAACCAAGATGTGTGCTTGATTTCTGAGTATAAGCTTTTGGGAGAATTTTAATTTTTCTTAATGGAATGGTACTGAACGTAAGAACTAGGAGCAGGAGTGGACAATTCAGCCCCTTGAGCCTGCTCTGCCATTCAATACGATCATGGCTGATCTCAATTCCGCCTCAACTCCAATTTTGCACTCTCTCCCCATAACATTTCAACCCATTAAGAATTAAAGATCTGTCTATCTATCTATCTCAAATTTATTCAGCGTCCTGGCATCCACTGCACTCTTGAGGTAGTGAATTCCACAGATTCACAACCCTTTGAGAAAAGTAATTCCTCCTCACTTCTGATTTAAATCTTCCACGCCTTAGCCTAAAACTACTGGTGTCATACAGATGATTTGCCAAATAACCTAACCTAAAAGAAATCATGAAGTTTGAGCACTTAGCAATGTAGTTTCTTTTACAACAGAGGGGATCAAAGTGATCAGCAAAAAACTAGCCAGCTGTCCTTGTCCAAATGACAGCAGCATTCTTATGATTTGGTTCCAATTGCTTGCTTTCTTGATTTCCCCTTTTGCATCCACAATTGGTGATTGAACATAGCAGTTAAGAGATTGGTAATCCAGTAAAAATTTCATAGTTGTTGAACAGGACAGGGAGGACATGGCTGTTTGCACAGATAATGCATACAACTCTAGATAACTGGTGAAAGGTGACAGAACCTGAAAAAAAAGCCGACTGGTCAAAAATGTCCCTGAACATAAATTTTGATGTTTGAAAGGAAGGAATGAGACTGAAACTGCAGTGGGGTTTGGCTTGTTACATCTTCAGACTTCGATATGTCCAATGTTTCATCACTTGATTGGAGAGAATAATATTCTAAAGTACACAAAAGCACGATTATGGTGCATTTAGAAATTACTTAAGGGAATGTAAGTACTGAAGGCAGATGTTTTTTAGCAAGTTCGAGGGTCAATGTGGGCAAGTGATGTCAACAGTGGGTTGGTGCTGGGCCCATTGCTTTATTGGATATATTAATATTCATAGTTATATAGGGCATAATTTCAAAGATGGTAGATGATATGAAACTCTGAAGTGTAGTAACTGATGAGGACAGTAACAGGTTTCAGAAGAGCATAGACTGGTGAAAGTGTTATGAAGTGATTCGTTTCATGAGGAAGAAAAACTGGCAATATGAACCAAATTATGTAATTCTAAAGGGAATGCGGGGACAGAGACCTGGAGGTGTGCACACAGAAGTCTTTGAAGGGAGCAGGATAAGTTGAAAAGGATGACTAGGCACATTGACTTTATAAATAGATATCGGAGACAAAAGCGAAGAAGTAATGCTAAACCTTTATAAAACATTGGTTAGGCTCCAGTTGGAGTTTTATTGCCATTTCTGCGCACACATTTCAGGAATGACATCGAACCCTTGGAAAGGGTGCAGAGGAAATTTACTGGGAAGATACCAAAGATGAAAGACTTCAGTTATGTGCAGATACTAGAAAAAACTGGGGCTCTTTTCTTTGAAGCTTTGAAGGTTAAGGGGACTGGAGAAGGTTAGTGGAAGTTTTCAAAATCATGAATGGTTTTGATGGAGTAAATATAAAGAAACTGTTTCCAGTGGCAGAAGGGTCAGCAACCAGAGGACCTAGGTTTAAGGTAATGAGCAAAAGAACCAGAGACATCCTGAGGAAAAAATATGTACAGAGTGAGTTGTGATCTGGAATAATAACTACCTGAAAAGGTGGCAGTAGCAAATTCATTAACAACTTTCAAAAGTGACTTGAACAATTGCTTGAAAAGGAAAAAAAAATGCTTGGCTTTGGGCAAAGAGCAGGGGAGTAGGGCTAATTGGATAGTTTTTAGTCAGAGCTGGTAGAAGCGTGATGAACTAAATGGGCTTTTGTAGGGAATTTATGGGTATGCTCCCTCCTGCAGTTATTTGGTTAAATCTTCTGCTAAAATAATAAACACATGGTATATAACTATATTAACCATAATTGTGCTAGTGTCAATAGTAATTTCCAGTCTATGTTGCTCCTTTGCCATTATTAAAATGGTTGATGGTCTTTTCCTAGAAATAAAGATCATTACATGCTACAAGGAGCCCGAAAGCATGGTTTCCCAGACCAGGCGTGAGGAGCTGATTTTTGTTTTCACAAGTGGATCTGACTCTTTCCTTGTAGCTCATCATATATACTTTCTCAGCTTAATTTATTTTACAATACAGTTGAAGTTGCTATAGAACCTGAATTATACCTTGTTTAGAATACAGTGGAAACCACTTCATATTTCAGCTGGAGCAAATTAACATGTATTTTGTACATAAGATACTCATTTATGGAAATCGGTTTATTTCTTTCCTTTTCCCTCCAAAGGACTGTGCCTACTTTTAGTTTGGCTTTTTAACCAGGTGACCAGTCTTAACAATTTCTTAGTTGGAGAGAGGACAGTTTTACCAATCCAAGATATGATTCAGCAAGAGTGAGCTTTAAACAGCTTCTTGAAGGGAAATCGGTGTCTGTGCAGTGGGAGGCATTCAAGGAGAAGGTAGCGAGGTTTCAGAGCAATATTGTTCTCAAAGAAAAAGGGTGGACTTCCCAAGCTTAGACCTCCTTGATGCCAATAACCATACAGGATCAGCTGTAAAAGGAAAGTGCATGTCAAATACAGAGAGCTTAATACTTTAGAAAGCCGAAATGAGTTTACAGAGAGCCCAGGAATGAAACTCCAAAGCAAGTTAACAAAGCAAAGAGAGGGCATGAAAAATGTAGACAAGTAAAATGAAGGAAAACCCAAAAATGTTTTATAAATATATAAAAGAGCAAGAGGATAACTAAGGCAAGTGTAGGGACAATTGGAGACCAAAAAAGCAATCTGTATGTAGAGGTGGAAGATGAGAACACATTTGCCAGTGAATACTTTGCATCAGTCTTCGCTAAAGAAGAATGTAGTTGAGGAGGGGGAGTGTGAATATTGAATGGGATAAGGTAAATATTAAGGGGTTCAGTATCTTTGAAAAAGATAAACCTGCAGACCTAGATTAAATGTACATCCCTACTGTTCTGATTCTTCCCTGTTCTTTTCCTGCTCTCGTCCTTGGTATTGTTGATCTGAGCTCACCCATCAGTTGGTCTGCAACCTGTTCTGGGCCTTTGGTGGCATTGCTGCTTATTGCTCTTAGACAAGTATTTTTCACAAGTGTCATGACTCTCTGGGGATAGTGCGCTGTAGTATCAAGCCCCACTGCTTCCCGAGCTGTGACAAATGTGAGAAGTTTAATCAGACCACTAAATTACACCAATTCTACCTAACTGTTTAATTTAGGTCAAAAGAATACAAGCACCAGGTTTGTAAATTTAATGAGTAAATTACTGTTTATTAAATAAATTATCTGTAACCAGTGGCAAAAGAAAGAAATATGAGCTACTAACTTCTAACTCTATAACTTAAACTCTACCCCTTCTTAAACCCCAATACACAAACACATACACATAAGACAGACAAAACGTGGATTTAAGGGTGAGATGAAACAGTTCAATAGCACCAGTCTGGAGTTCAGGATTAGATGGGTTGACTTTGATTGCTTTCTTCCAGATTTCTTGCAGGTTGTTGTGGCTGACACAAGGTGGTCTCCCTGCACTTGCAGTCTGTAGGTCTCTGGTTGAAACATGCTTTTAATGTCTCTACTGGTGATTTTTCCCCTTTTTCCTCCTGACAAGGGTGTCTCAAAGAAACAAAAACAGAATTACCTGGAAAAACTCAGCAGGTCTGGCAGCATCGGTGGAGAAGAAAAGAGTCGACGCTTCTGTTGAAGGGTCGTGTGGACCCGAAACGGCGACTCTTTTCTTCTCCACCGATGCTGCCAGACCTGCTGAGTTTTTCCAGGTAATTCTGTTTTTGTTTTGGATTTCCAGCATCTGCAGTAGTTTTTTGTTTTTATTTGTGTCTCAAAGAAAGTAGGATACAGCAATGTGAGAAATAGCCAGCTAGCTGCTATGGCAGGATTATTGGAGTCTTACAAAACACAGGAGAGAGGGGTTTCAGGTCTTCCCACTTTTCAGGCTAGGAGCTGACCACCTGCACTATACTCACACACAACCTGGCCATTTGGTCAGGAGCCAATCAAAATGCTGTCACTAGGTAGTTCCCTCTTAGACCAGGTCTCCGTTCCAGCACCATGCTGTCCAACCTGGCGTACACTGTTCCAGGGTGGCAACATTGTAGATTCCACATCCTGTTCCAGGGAACATGTCTTTCAACAGCAGCCATGGTAGTTTTTGAAGCCACAAGAAAAAATAAAAAATATTCTTTACACAAGATAAACTGTTTAGGTGAGATAAAAAAAACCTACTCTTGCTCTTATTTCTTATGCTCCTACATGATTCTATAAATATTGACCAGGAAATGTAAATAACTCCCTGGCTCCTCTTCAAAAAAGTGCATGATGGTTTAACACCACCTCATAACAAAAGTCAGTATCTCTGATAGTAGTAAGGGAGTGCTGCACTGCCTGAATGTCAGCCCACATTTTTGTGCTCAAGTCCTGTAGTGGAACTTGAACCCAGAATTTTGTAACTTGGAGGCAAGAATATTGCCAAAAGAGCCACGGCTGACACACTTGTTTTAGATGAGTTTGCAGAGGGTAGAAGTTGGAAGGCTGGCTAGAGAACATTTAAATGGGGAATTGAGGCTGGCAGTAACAAAGGCATGGATAAGATTAAAGGGAAATGTATAATGTGATCATGTAATTCTCTTGTTCCTGGTCATGTATTTTATTTCAAAGGAGCTTATACAGGAGTTTTAATAATTAGACTTTCAACCTCTTCTCTAGCTCAGTGTTTTATCATGAAAGTATGTCAGATAAATCTTGTATTAAAATCTGATCTCCAAGATGTCCGATTTATGGGGTTTCAACTCATATTTTACTTGGGGATAGATTTGTGTGTCAGTGCCTGGCCGTCATTCTCTCCCCCCACTTCCTGCCTTGGTTAGACTGTTCAGGCTTCATGTTATATCGAATGGGATGTCAAAATAACTGCTTGGGTCCAATGTACATTCTGTACACACTCAAACCCGTGGCAAATTAAATGTTGAAAGTGCAGACATCCTAAATGTAAAATTTTATCTATTTTGAAAAGGAGCTCTGCTTATGTGTAAACCACATATACAGAGCTCTCCCTAGTCAGAACTCATGCTGTCAAAGGTTACACAAAGGTTATAGCATAAAAGAAGACCATTCTGCTCATTGTATCTGTGCCAGCTCTGCAAGAACAGCTCAACCTGTCCCATTCCCCTGCCTTTCCCATAGCCCAACAAATTTTCTCCTTTCAGGTGCTTATCCAATTCCCTTTGGAAAATCGCGATTGAATCTGTCTCTACCATCCTCGGGCAGTGTTATCCTCGCTGCAATTTTTAAAAATAAATTTTTCCTTGTTGGGTCTTTTGTCAATCACCTTAAATCGGTGCCCTCTGTTTCTCGACCCTGTCACCATTGGGGGAAAAGTTTGCCAGCCTAGACCCCTCATGCTTTCAAACAACTCTATCAAACATCTCCTCTAAGGGGAGCAACCCCAGCTTCTCCAATCTATTCATGTAAACTGAAGTCCCTCGTCCTTGGAACATTACCCCTCCTCATTCTTCCTACCAAAATATATCACTTTACACTCCATCTGCATTAAATTTTATTTGCCACGAGCCCACCCATTCTTAAGCCTGTTTGTCGCCTTCAAGTCTATCACTTTCCTTCTCACAGTTCACAATATTCCCAATTTTATCATCAGCAAATTTTGAAATCGTGCCTTATTACACCCATTTAATATAGATAATGAACAATAGTTGCCCTAGTGCCAGTCCCTGGGGAATCCCGTTGTGTACCTTCCTCCAGTCCAAAAATCAGCAGGTCACCCTATATTCCCTGTTTCCTGTGACTTCGCTAACTTCATATCCATGCTGCCACAGTCCCTTTAATTCCATGGCTTCAAATTTGCTCGCAATTCTATTATGTGGCACTTTATCAAATATTTTTTGGAATTCCAAATACACCTCATCAACCAACTCTGTTACCCCATTAAAAAAACTCAATCAAATTAGTTAATAATGATTTGCATTTAACAAATCCATGCTGACTTTCTTTAATTAACCTTTGCTTATCTAAGTGACAGTTTTGTCCTGTTTCTAAAAGCTTTTCCACCACTGAGCTTAAACTGACTGTCCAGAAGTTGCTGGGTTCATGCTTGCACCGTTTTTTGAACAAGTATTTAATATTATTATTGGCAACTCTCAAGTCTTCTGGCAGCATCCAGTATCTATGGAGGATTGGAAAATGATGGCCTGTACCTCCACAATTTCCATCATTACATCCCTCTGCATCCTCCAGAATACCCCATCTGGTTGTAGTGACTTACCAATTTTAAATACAGCCAGTCTATTGTCCTGTCCAGAAGATGGGAAGGAAAATATATATCTATGTCAACTAGCTACTTATAAAATTATTATTTTTGTTAAAAATGGACGAAGGCTTTACCCTGACATGTCTGACTAGCCATAACTCATACCAGAGGAATTTCTAACCTTTAGATACTGGCAGGGACCTTGTTACCTTTAAAGAGGTGCTAATGGCCCCTGTGAATACAGAAAGTCAAATTCCAAAGAAATGCATCAACACCCTTTACATTTCTAAGGCAGCGCTCTGGTTAATGGAGACAGTATGTCTGCAAAGACAAAGGGGGACCCTGGCTCCTCTATTAAACCCCTCAAGATTCCAGACCTGGAAAAATACATCCTTTGTCCAAAACCCAGGAGAAATGGGAGGTATGTCTCATAACCTCCCTCAAGCTGCTAGAACCTGTGATATTACTATGTGGAACTGAACCCAAGCAGTCTCCCATTTTACCATCTAACAGTAGCAGCAGAAAGAGCTCTGTCCAAGTCCATTGCCTGGCCCTGATCTTCATTGTGAACAATTGGAACATCGGAACTCCTGTATCTGGGTAAATAAGACCAATTCATCTCTATGTGCTGCCTTCCAACAGGGAAGCCCTCGCTTCTGGAAAGACAGATCACCCTGCAACAATTTCAGCCTGCTAACCTCTGAAGGAATGTACCATTGGACTTTTGATTCTGCACTCTGGGCTCGGGTGATACCATAATTCTTATTTCTATCATGGCCTTTCTTGTTTCCCTTTCTTTCCCTTATCCCCCTTTTATTGTATGAGTGCAAAAGAGATGAATGTTACAAAACTCCTTCCCGCATTTTGTTTGTAAAATAAACCAACTCTCTTATTTTACCTTTATCTCGAGCTTGCTGTGCAGTTATTAATAGAGGATTGGATCACTCCACATTGAAGGGTTGGGGAAACTACACTATCACTTATAATGGGGGAAATCAGAAATAGCGAGAATTCAGGGCTGTTTAAATTAATCCCCTTCCTGTTCGTAACACTATCTAAATCTACTCCTTTTTCAAATTTTAGCTCACCCAGTAGCTCAACTACTTTCTCTTTCATTGACTTGGGCAGCATCATCTTCCTTGGTAAAGACAGATGCAAAGTACTTATTTAATATCTCAAGCCGTGTTCTCTACTTCCATGCATAGAACCCCTTTTAGGTTCCTGATCGCCCCCATCACCATTTTACTCCCCTTTTTATATGCCTATAGAAGACTTTTTTGATTCCTTTTTGAAGTGCCAGTCTCTTTTCATACTCTTTGCCTTATTTACATGCCTGCTGTATGCACCATTTTCTGCTTCATCTTGCATGCACTCTTTTGAAGTCTAGGGAGCTCTAGCTCTGCCTTACCTTTCTTCCTTATGGGAATGTACCTTGATTGATCTGAACCAAACCCCCATTAAAGGCAACCCATTGTTCCATTTCAGTTTTGCCTGCCAATCTTTCATTCCAATTTATCTGGGACAAATCCATTGTCATTCTCACTGATATTGGCCCTCCTCCAATTAAGTATTTTTGCTCTAGATTGCTCCTTGTCCTTTTCCATGGCTAACCTAAATCTCATAAGTACTGTGATCACGAATCCCAAAATGTTCCCCCACTGACACTTGATCCACCTCATTCCCCAGAACCAGAACCAGAAAAATACTGGTCAAGAAAATTCTTCTGAATATGCTTTTCCTCTTTTCTGCTCTTAAACAATTACTTTCCAAAGTCTATATAAGGATAATTAAACTCCCCCATTAAATTCTTTCATTTCGCACCTTTGTAATTGCTCTGCAAATTTGCTCCTCTTTGACATATGGAATACATCCATTCGTGTGATAATACCCCTATTGTTTCTTATCTCAAGCTAAATAAATTCTGCCCTTGACCCCTCTAGAACATCCTCTCTCTTCAGCACTGTAATGTTCTCCTTAATCAATGCTGCCACCCCTCCTTTCTTTCCTTCCCTGTCTTTCTTGAACATTTTGTATCCAGGGATATTTAGTACCCAGTCCTCCCCGCTTTTTAAGCCAGGTCTTTGTTATCGTCTTATTGTTATCGATTGTTATCATCGTATTACCATGTGGCTATTTGCATCTGCAGCTCATGGACATTATTTGCCAGACTTATTATGTCTACAGTGCATGTATGTAAACACTATTGCATTCTCTTAGTCTGATCCCACCTAATAGTTTACTGTTTCTTACCCTAGTGCTAACTGTACAGTTGGATCTCAAACTGGCAGCTGCAGTGTAAATTGAGAGAGAATTCATGATATGCAGGGAAAAATATTAACATATGCCTAAGTGTAATGCAGGAGGAGCTGTTGGAATGTCTACTTGACAATTTTTTCATAAAATTAGTAATTTGTGCTGTTAGAGTAGCTGTTGGAAATACACTTAGCCAGCAGCATTTATGATTAATGGTCAAGAATTAAGTTGCTTTTCAGAATCTTTATTTTGAAAACCCAAAAAATGGATTGTTCTGTCAAACCTGCTGGATACCCAATATTTTCAAATGAGCATTTTGCTTTTTACAGAAACCTAACTTTAAGTGGTAAAGTTTCAAAATTAATAGACACTATGTTGTAGTTGACAGTATTAAGTTTATTGTTTGAAGACCAAGATAACATAACTTCATGCAACAATCACTCAATGCAACGATAACTTAAAAAGCAAGGGATGATATATTTAGAAGAGAACTGGATTACCCAGACTCTCAATTTTGAGAGGATGCATTCCCATTCAGAAGACCTTCTAACTAGTTCATCTAGAAGTCATGTTGACTATGACTTGGCCTCCCAGCCAAGATCCTAGCATGCAGCATGGAGTTGTAAAGGAGAGGAAACTGACACATAAGGAAAACTGAAAAAATTCAGCACCAATGAGAGATTGCACAAAACTTTTGATTTAAGTAGGGATTAGAGATCTTTCTAACCAATGTGCTAGTTCCAGGTTAGATCATTGGTCAGATTTTGTTTAAGTGGAGCCAGCTGAAAGCATACCCTATCAAGGGTGTCAAGGGAGTGTTAGTCAATTTTACTAAGGCCATGAAAAAGGATGCTTTTCTTCCTCCAAAAATAGATTTATTTTGCAGCTGGACAATATGGCCCTAGATCTTTACCGTTTTGGGTGCCACATGGGCTTTATGAAGAAAGTGGACTTCAGTTCAATGTGCTGTATATTTTTTTGTGCATTATGAACTGTTGGAAGTATGAATACTATGTAATAGTTTGTATCTCGGAGAAAAGATGTGCTGGATGTAAACCAGTTATTAAAGCTGAAAAAAAGGCTACATTGTCAGATTTCTGCTGCACATTTCCAGTGCACATTCTTGGTAGAATTTCTGTTCAAGTTTAATAAATGAATATAAAATTTGTTCACCAGACTTCATAGAATCACTAGTCATCTCCCATTGTTTTTATGAAGTGCAACTTGAAGGTCTAATGTGACAGAATGGAAATTGTTTAAGAGAGCAAGAACTGCAAGTGTTGCTACATTGATCTCTATGTAAGAAAAGACTTTTGCACTGACTGGTTTGTTGTATTCACTTTTGAATGTCGATTCATTTTTTAAAGTAAAACAACTAGGATTTCAAAACTTGAAGATTGTGGTCTAGGCACATTGTTTGACAAAAGTCAATAAGCAACAGTCTGTTTACATTTTATGACTGAAATCGATAAGTTGGCAAGTATGTGAAAGTATACACAGCACATTGTGTCAAATCTTGTGAAATAATTGTCAATAAATTCAAAGTTTGTCTAAATTTACATTCATGTAAATTTGGCATGATTACTATAAAACCCAAATAAGTGAGTTATTAGATGAATTTTTTAAAAATTGAAGTAGATGTAGTGCAGTATCTGCTTAAGGATTGAGGCAAATAATCAGAATATAAGTTAGCTTATTCGCTGCAGCTGTGCTTGTTGAGATCTCAGCTGTGCCTTGTAATCACTAAGCATTTAACTTTCTATGTGTGAGTCAGCCTTTGAGGAATGGTTGTAAATTATATTAGGGCCATTCCTTCTGCGAATCTGGGTGTTTCAGATGGCACAAAAACAAATTGTTTCTAACTGAACAGTATAAACGTAGTCGAACTTGTGTGAACTGGTCATATTTTAACCTAAATCTCCATTTCAAATTTTGATCAATTTGAAAGATTTAAGGTAGAAGAGCAGCTGCAAACACACACTGTCTCTTTCTGCTCCAGTGCCCCCCTCCCTCTTTTCATCCTCACCCCATTTCTAGCTGGCAGGAAATGTTATTCTGCTTCAAGCCCTTTCTCATGAAGCAGTGGTGGGCAAGCAGCCTAATCTGGAATGGTTATCTCAGGGCAGCTTCAGTTTCTGTAGCAGTATTCGCCATGATTGTAGTCATCTAGCTTAAAAAGAAAACATATAGGGTGAAAAAATGTTGGTAGCAGAAACCAACTGCTTCAAGAAAGGAATACAATTTTCAAAAATACTTTTACTGAAAGTTATTTTGTGCTTCACAACAGGAAGTGCTGGAAAATGGAAGACTTTGTTTTTGGCATCTGCTGTCAGTGGTAGGCACTCCCAGTTTGAATGAGTCAGGGATGGGCACAGAGAAGAGCTCCCTCTACTGAGCTCAGTAGCACTTTCACCTCAAGAGCACTTCATACTGTACAATGTGACACTGACTTAATGGGCCAGCTGGTCTTCTAACCTCTCTGGGCTTGAACGGCAATTTAATTTTACTTGGGGCAAACTGAGCAGCTTGTGGCATAGACAAAAGCCTCGGCAGAACTGCTTGAACTGCCAAACTAATTTCATTAGGACTCTTGCAACTGCTGAGGACCATCATCAGATTAGATGAGCATTCCACTGTGAAGGCAGACAGAATTGCTTAAGTACCATGGATGATCCATCACCAATTCCACCACTTCCCAGTATGATTGTACCACTAAATAGACCTTCCCCCTCCCTTGCAGCACCTCAAGGAGACTCTCATCCACTCTTCAGTAACTCCCAACATCATCTGGCCTTCCGATGGTACATTCCCATGCAGGTGATACAACACCTACCCTTCCACCTTCTCCCTCCTTACCATCCAGGACCCAAAACACTCCCTTCTAGGTGAAACAGTGATTTGCTTTTTAAAAAATTTGGTATACTGTATTTTCAGACTCCCTTACGTTGAGAGCAATTGCAAATTGGGTGACCGTTTTGCAAAACACCTCAGTTCAGTTCGCATGTGTGACCTGGAGCTTCTGGTCACCTATTGTTTTAATTGTCCGTCCTGCTCCTTCTCTCTGTCCTTGACCTACTATACTGTTGAAGTGAATCTTCAGCAGTAACACCTCATCTTTCAACTCTGTACTGTGCAGCCTTCCAGATTCAACAATTTCAGTTTGTAACCAACGCTCCCATTTTTCAGACAGCAGCTGTTGGTGATATTTCTATGATAGCCATTTACACCTCCTCCAGACTCATCTTTTTGTTTCTTTACCTCCCATTGCCATCTATTGTTTTGCACCATCGCCTTTGTTCTTTAATCTCTTCTACCCCCCCCAACCCTATGACTAACCTTCCCTTTTTGTTCCTTCCTTCCCTTCCCCCCACCCCTTCCTTGCCTTTCTACTTGCTTAAAACCTGTTATACCTCCAGTGTTCTCCAATTCTGATGAAAGGCCTTTGCCCTGAAATATTTAATTTGTGTCTCTTCGAAGGTACCACCTGATTTTAGTTTTTTACAGTATTTTCAGTTTTTACTTGAGCGTTTGTGAATTGCCAGTAATTTTGAAATTCATTAATAGAAACACAATTTTTTCTTTGAATGTTGGATGAAATTGCTAAGTGAGTATTGCAGCCCAATAACAAATTGCACCAATGTGTAAGCTCACTAATTGTACTATTGTTGTGTCTGTTTATAATTGTATGGCACAGTCAGTTTAATACACAATTAGGAATGAAGTTATGCTATTTGTTGTAAAATATCTTGATCCTATTTTTCAAATTCCTTGCCATAATTTTCTTAGGTTATAATTGATTGTAACACCTGGAATTAACAAGTAGAATGATGAAGAAAATCCTGACAATATTGGTAGGAGTGACCATGACACAGTCGTTGTGGAGACCAAATCTCACCTTCACACTGAGGACACTCCCCGTCATATTCTGTAACACTACCATTGTGATAAATGGAATAGATTCAGTACAGATCCAGCAGCTCAAAACTGGGCATCCATGTAGTGATGTGGAGGCCATCAGCAGCAACAGATTTTCATTCCGCCACAATTTGTAACCTCACGGACTGCGTATCCCTCACTCTATCCTCACTATCGAGCCAGGAGATCAACCCTGGTTCAATGATAAATGTAGGATAATATGCCAGGACTGGCACCAAGCATTGCATGCCAAATGGGAGCAGATGCCAACAACAGAGCTAAGTGATCCCACAAGCAATTGATTAGAAGTGCATGCAGGAAGCCCTGGAAAATATTCAGACTTGGGCTGATAAGTAGCAAGTAACATTCATGCTACACAAGTACCAGGCAATAACCATCTCCAGCAAGAAAGAATCTAACTGCCTCCTCATGACATTCATTGGCGTTACAATCAGCATTCTACAAGTCACCATTGAACAGAAACTTAACTGGAGCAGCCACATAAACATTGTGGCTGCAAGAGCAGGTCAGAGGCTGGGAATTCTGTGGCGAGTAACTCACCTCATGGCCACCAGAGCCTATCCACCATATACAAATCACAAGTCAGGAATGTGATGGAATATTCTACACTTGTGTGGATGAGTGCAGCTCCAACAGCACTTGAGCTCGACATCATCCAGAACAAAGCAGCCATCTTGATTTGCCCCCCCGCCCCATCCACCATCTTAAAACATGCACCCCCTCCACTGCTGGCGCACAGCAGCAGTGTGTAACATTTCAAGATGCAATGCAGCAATTCTCCTATTGGCTCCTTCCTAACCATTGACTACCAAATGGAAGAGTAAGGGTAGCAGATGCATGGAACATCGCCACCTGCAAGTTCCCCTCCAAGTCACATGCTACCCTGACTTGCAACCATATCATTGTTGTTTCATGGTCATTGGGTCAAAATCCTGGCACATACTCCCTAACAGCACAGTGGTAGCAGCTGAAGAAGCTGGCTCATCACCATCATCTCAGGCGATTTAAGAATGGGCAATAAATGCTGCCCTTGCTAGTGATGCCACTTCTCGAGTTTTTTTTAATCAAAGGCCGGTCTAGCATTGAACATTGTTGACAGATTTTTGTCAACCTTAATTAGATTAGCGCTTGCGACAGAAGTTTTCCCATTCTTAACTCAATAAGCATGCGTCTTCCATTAGAAGCTCAACCCTTTCTCTTTTGCTCTGGTGTGGCAAGCTGGATATTGTTGTCAAAACCATATTAGCCACCAATGTCATTCTGTGCCAAAATATGTGGTCATTCCAGTTGGATATTGAGCATGATCTAATAAAAGTACTGTATAAGCTGGAGTGAGACAAGATGGTGAAGATTTTAATTTGTAAATGTACGGGTGTGATTTGGAATATGTTGGAGATGTTTTTGGAAAGTTAATTGCAGGTTGGTCCACTTGAAAAGAATATAATTGTGAAAAAAGCAAATTGTGTTCTGCAGAATTATAGCTTCAAATCGTGCTTTTACATTCTACTTTTGCTGTGGATTCTGTACAGAAAGGTCTAGTAAGTTTTGTCAGTTTATGTCATCCTCAGATCAGGCTAAGTAACTTGATATGTTGGAGTTCTCAATGGCAGTTTCATGCTGAATACTAAATTCTGTTGTAACTTGCATATTAATGGCAAAAAAATTGATAACTATAATGTAAATTTACAGCAGGTTTGTCAGCTGTGGCTCAGTTGGAAGCACTCACCTCTGCATTAGAAGGTTATGGGTTTGAATCTCACCAGGAGTTGAACATAAAACCCAAAACTGCCACTCCAGCGCAATACTGAGAGCGCTGCACAGTCGGAGTGACATCTTTAGGATGAGATGTTGAACCAAGACTACTCCTGTCCTGTCAGGTGGATGTAAAATATTCCATGACACTATTTCAAATATTTACACTGAATCAAATCTCAAAAACACATTATTTGGTCATTATCACATTGCTGTTTGTGGGAGCTTGATGTGTGCAAATTATGGCTGCATTTTCTACAATACAATAGTGACTACACTTCAAAAGTCCTTCATTGGCTGCAAAGAACTTTGGGACATGCCAGTCTCAGTAGGGAGGCAAGATAAGTTTGTGCTGTCACATGCACTGTTCCCTATACTTCCAAACTCTAGTTTTTCTTTCCAGTCTTCCTAACATAAGAAATTTAAAAGCTGCTGAGAGGTGCGTCATGTCCATTTCATTCAAGAACAAGTGTCAAAGGCAAAATGTGCATCAATTAACAAATCATCATTGAATAAGGATGGATGATGGATCTTAAATTACCTTGAAATGAAATAATCTTTTTGTGAAGAGTCGGAGAGGAGGCCCTTTCATTTATTCTGCCAGCATGGAGCACTGAAGTTCAGAAAAGAGCAAGTGAAATATCACTAAAAGTAGCCTCATTCCAGAATGTAACCATTGGATCACCATGTCCTTACAAACTGGTTGGTAATTTTTTTTGTTGTTGATAGAGCTAATGTTGTTTTTCTCAAAACTCCAGTGGGTAGAGTAGTTCTATAATTACAAATGATACCCAGCTCCCATGTAATGCACGTGTGAATTGTTATTCACTCAGGATGTGGGTGTCATTGGCAATGCCAGTGTTCTTTGCCCTTGAGCAGTTAAGAGTCACGACAGAGTGGGTAAAGACGGCAGATTTCCTTTCCTTTAGTGAATCAGAAGGGGTTTCAATGACAATCTGGTAGCTTCATGGTCACCATTACCAACACTAGCTTTTTAATTCCAGATTTATTTAATTAATCTAATTTAAATTCCCATGACTTGGTGTCTCCAGATCATTCATCCAAGCCTCTGAATTACTAGTCCAGTAACATGACCGCTCTGTTACTTTACACACTGTGACTCCGTACACTGGTATGAACCATTGCATATGGCTTGTTGCATCTTGTGGAATACTGCCTTCATGAAATTCCATCAACTGCGATTCAGTATTTTCCCTTAAACCCTCAAATTGGTAGTTTTTCTGAAGATAGGTCACACAATAAATTCCACTGTGGGGAATGGCTTTGAACATGAAAATGAAGATGACTTGTGGGTTTGTAAATAGGTAAACAGCTTAATATAAAGGCCTGTACAGCGGAACAAACTGTGTAATTAAACTGAAAGATAGTTTAACATTTTGACTTTAACTCAAGTGCTTTAAAAGAATGTAAAAGAAACTACAAGTCACTTAACAGAAACTGACTGGCAGTGGCAGCTAACTATGAATCAGCTTTGTGATTCTGGGAGTAATTTGGGAGACACAGCAAAAATTCATCCCTAGGAAGAAGAAGCATACTAAAGGGAGGACGAGGCAACCATGGCTGACAAGGGAAGTCAGGGACAGCATAAAAGCTAAAGAGAAAGCTTTATGTGGTGAAGAGCAGTGGGAAACCAGGGGATTGGGCAGCCTACAAAGACCAACAGAGGACAACTAAAAAAGAAATAAGGAGAGAGAAGATTCAATATGAGGGTAAACTAGCCAGTAATATAAAAGAAGATTGCAAGAGTTTTTAAAGATATATAAAGGGTAAGAGAGAGGCAAAAGTGGACATTGACGCTGGAGAAGTAGTAGTGGGGAACAAAGAAATGGCAGAGGAACTGAATAGGTACTTTGCGTCAGTCTTCACGGTGGAAGACACGAGTAACATCCCCAAAGTTCAAGAGAGTCAGAGGGCAGAGGTAAGTACGGTGGCCATTACCAAGGAGAAGGTGCTAGGAAAATTGAAAGGTCTGAAGGTGGATAAATCACCTGGACCAGATGGATTACACCCCAGAGTTCTGAAGGAAATAGCTGAAGAGATAGTGGAGGTGTTAGTGGTGATCTTTCAGGAATCACTGGAGTCAGGGAGGGTCCCAGAGGACTGGAAAATCGCTAATGTAACCCCCCTGTTTAAGAAGGGAGTGAGGCAAAAGACGGGAAATTACAGGCCGATTAGCCTGACCTCGGTCGTTGGTAAGATTTTAGAGTCCATTGTTAAGGATGAGATTTCAGAATACTTGGAAGTGCATGGTAAAATAGGGCAAAGTCAGCATGGTTTCATCAAGGGGAGGTCATGCCTGACAAACTTGTTAGAATTCTTTGAGGAAGTAGCGAGTAGGTTAGACAAAGGAGAGCCAATGGATATTATCTACTTGGACTTCCAGAAGGCCTTTGACAAGGTGCCGCACAGGAGGTTGCTCAGTAAGGTAAGAGCCCATGATGTTAGAGGCAAGGTACTAGCATGGATAGAAGATTGGCTGTCTGGCAGGAGGCAGAGAGTGGGGATAAGGGGGTCCTTCTCAGGATGGCAGCCGGTGACTAGTGGAGTTCCGCAGGGGTCAGTGTTGGGACCACAACTTTTCACTTTATACATTAATGATCTAGATGAAGGAACTGAGGGCATCCTGGCTAAGTTTGCAGATGATACAAAGATAGGTGGAGGGACAGGTAGTATTAAGGAGGCAGGGAGGCTGCAGAAGGATTTGGACAGGTTAGGAAAATGGGCAAAAAGTGGCAGATGGAATACAACGCGGGGAAGTGTGAGGTCATGCACTTTGGTAGGAAGAATAGAGGCATAGACTATTTTCTAAATGGGGAGAGAATTCAGAAATCTGGAGTGCAAAGGGACTTGGGAGTCCTAGTCCAGGATTTTCTTAGGATTAACTTGCAGGTTGAGTTGGTAGTTAGGAAGGCAAATGCAATGTTGGCATTTATTTTGAGAGGACTAGAATGTAAAAGCAGAGATGTGCTGCTGAGGCTTTATAAGGCACTGGTCAGACCACATTTAGAATATTGTGAGCAATTTTGGGCCCCATATCTCAGGAAGGATGTTCTGGCTCTGGAGAGGGTCCAGAGGAGGTTCACGAGAACGATCCCAGGAATGAAAGGCTTAACACATGAGGAACGTTTGAGGACTCTGGGTCTATACTCGATGGAGTTTAGAAGGATGAGGGGGGATCTGATTGAAACTTACAGAATACTGAAAGGCTGGATAGAATGGACATGGGGAAGATGTTTCCATTAGTAGGAGAGACTAGGACCCAAGGGCACAGCCTCAGAGTAAAGGGAAGACCTTTTAGAACAGAGATGAGGAGAAACTTCTTTAGCCAGAGAGTGGTGAATCTATGGAATTCATTGTCACAGAAGGCTGTGGAGGCCAGGTCATTGAGTGTATTTAAGACGGAGATAGATAGGTTCTTGATTGGTAAGGGGATCAAAGGTTACGGGGAGAAGACGGGAGAATGGGGTTGAGAAACTTATCAGCCATGATTGAATGGCGGAGCAGACTCGATGGGCCGAATGGCCTAATTTCTGCTCCTATGTCTTATGGTCTTATGGATTGCCTGAATAAGGGCTAATTACCCTGAGCACATGTAACTAGTGTGTGGCTCAAAAAGAGGAATAAAAGTAAACTACCTGCTGAAACACAGTGGTTGTATAGAGTGATTGTAAACAGAATGCAAAAATTGAGAATTTGAGTGGAATTCATTACAAAGGGGATGGAAAGGTGCTTATTGTTTTCAAGATTTGTTGTGGCTCCTGTAAGCTTCAGGCAGTAAGTAATTTTTGTCCTGTGTTTCAATGCTTAGCGCCAGTCAGTATGTTGAAGAAAAACTTTTACTAAAAAATAGATATAAATAATCTAGACTAAAATATGGCAGAGTAAATTGTGTATCTGACCTGCAATATATTTGACAGCAAGGCTGTCCTGAGTGAATAATTCTGTCGTAGATGTCTTTGGCTTGAATCCATCTGTCTCAGAGTCATTGAGCTAGAGTGAGTTTGAGAGACCGTTGTTCACTACCTTTTGGAATGTGCCTTTGCAAAGAAGGTCTGGAGAGAGATGCAGTAGCTTTTGTCGAGGTTCATCCCTAACAGTGATGTGACGCAGGACTCTGTGCTCTATGGGCTGTTCCCAGGGGGACACACCGAGACAAACATCAACTGCAGCTGGAAGATCATCAACTCTATGAAGGACGCTCTTTGGTCTGCCTGAAACTTGTTGGCCTTCCAGTGCAAAGAGTTGTCCCCGACCGAGTAGTGCAGACTGGCACAATCCAAGTCCAGGACTAAATGCTGAGGGACGCACTAAAGCTTGGGGCAGGGGCTGCATAGGTGCAATGGGGAAAGGTCACTGTCTAAGACCTTTCTGCCATAGTGCACCGAGGGATTGGGAAAGGTAAAGACCCCTCAGGCTGTATGATTCACAAAGAATGTGTGTAGTGAATACTAAATCTATCATAATTGTATTGAAGCACCTCAGAGTGCAACATGATGTATGTAGATAACTCCAATACCATTGCACTGTCTGACTGTCTGTAATGACCATATTGAAACGACTGTAATATTCATTGATTGTATTGAAGAACCTCGTGTAAAAGTTGAATATGATTGCACTTTTTGTGATGGCCATTTAGAAATTTTTGTAATGTTCTTTCAAATATTTTATGAGTAAAGTATCTTTTTCCCAAAAAAATAATGAAGGGGGAGAAGTAACTAGACTGTTTGCTCCAGACCTCAGTCACGCCTCGTAGAGGTGCAGGGTTGGCGTGACCAACAGTGTCCTGAGTAAGAGGTTCATAGTTGAGATAGGAAATGAGGGCCCGCAGAAACTGATTCCACCTGCCAGGTACAATGTACTTTCTGCCTGTGAGGATAAGAATAAAGACTGGCTGACTGAAGGACAACCAGAATGTGGACCATGACACGTTGGAGCAGAAGGATGCCCAAAGGAGGGAGGAGGAGGGGAAGTGTGTAGTGTGGTGTGGTGGTAGGGGATTCAATAATTAGGGAACAGATAGATAGATTGATAGATTGTAAACAAATTTGAGAGCCCCACATGGTATGATGCTTTCCTGGTACCAGGGTGAAGGACACCTTGAACTAGTTTGAAACAATAGTGGAGAGGGAGGGAAATTCAGTTTGGACCATATTAGGATTAACAAAATGGGGAAGAGTGGACAAGAGATCTTGTTTAGAGATGACCAGGATCTAGCAGCTAATTTAAAAAAAAACAAGATTATAATCTATGGATTATTACCGGAGTCATGTGCAAATTAGCAATGGAATAAACAGATTAGGGAGGTGAACATGTGACTGAAGGAGTGGTGTGGGAAAGATCAGGTTCCATTTCATGGAACACTGGCACCAGTATTGGGACAAGAAGACGCTGTGCCATTCAGATGGAGTCCACATGAACTGGGCTGGGACTAGGAACTTTGGAACTCTATTTCTCTCTCCACAGATGCTGCCTGACCTGCTGAGTATTTCCAGCATTTTCTGTTTAAATAAGCTTCCAAATTTCGATTTGGGTATTGTTCTTTCAGATTGGAAAATTGCGTACTCTTTAAGAAAGGCGAGAGATGGAAACCAGGTAATTATAGACCAGTTAGCCTAACATCTGTTGTTTAGAAAATATACTAGACAAGAGTCTATAATTAAGAATAGAGTGACTGAATACCTTAAATTTTCAGCTGCTCAGAGGGCCAGCATATAGACCTAGTCTATAAAGACTAGGTCATGCCTAATGAACCTGCTTGAATTTTTTAAAGAAATGACTTATAGGGGAATGTCCATAGATGTAATTTAATATCGACTTCTAGAAGGCATTCAATAGGGTCCCTCATAAGAGACATAACTAAAGTGAAAGCCCATGGAACTGAATGTAACTTATTGGCTGAGTAGCAGGAGACGGAGGGTAGGATGTGACTAATGGTGTTCCTCAAAGATCTGTGTTGGGGGCTTAACTATTCACCATATTTATTAACGACTTAAATGACAGAATGGAAAGCCACATATCCAAATTTGCTGATGACAAAAAGATAGGCAGCATTGTAAGTAGATGCATAAAATTCTAAAGAGACATTGATAGATTCAGTGGGTAAAGCTGACAAATGGATTTCAGTGCAAGCAAATGTAAGGGCATACACTTTGGACCTGAAAAGAAAAGAAGAGTGCCTTCTAAATGGTGAAAAACTCGAAACAGTGGTGGCTGAAAGAAAGTTGAGAGTCCACTACGTAGATCATTAAAATGTCATAATTGGTGCAGAAAATAATAAAAAAGGCAAATGGAATGCTGGCCGTTTATATAGAATACAGGAGATAGAAGCCATGCTTCAGCTATACAAAGCCCTTGTTAGGCTGCAGCTGGAGTATTGTGAGCAGTTCTGGGCACCGCACCTTAGTAAGGAGATGTTGGCCTTGGGGGAATTCAGGTTAGATACCTGGATTCCAAGGGTTAAATTCTGAGGTGGTTCTACACAAAATGATTTTGTATTCCCTTGAATTTAGATGGTTAAAGGGAGCAAATAGGATAGGCGGAGAGAAATCTTGACTGCTGGTTGGGGAATCTAGGGGTGGGGGTCATAGTCTAAAAATTAGAGCCAGACCTTTCAGAAGTGAAATTAGGATTAAATACTTCTAAATGCAGAGTGGTAGGAGGTTGGGACTATCTACTGCAAATAGCAATCTATTGAAACGTATTAAGGGATGTGCGACAAAGGCAGGTAGAGGGAATTGGGTCACATATAAACATGAACTTATTGGTTGGTCAACTTGATTCGGGGCTAAATGGCCTATGCCTGTTCCAATATCGCTTGATGCTGTGAATTGCAGACAAATTAAACATTACTACTTTTCACCATATCGGAGGTTTCTGCTGGATTAGAATCTAAATGTTGGTGTTGCGTATGTGATATAGCATTCATCTAAACACTAGAATAAAGATGTGTAATATAAAGATTAATTGAATTTGAGCGTGACGGTTGAGTTAAATCGAGATTAACTGATTGATTGTACAGAAAGGCTACATCTCACTTGGAGTTTTGCCCTAAAATGTGGATAACCTTGTGGATAACCTGAGCATGACTGTGAGAAATTCGACATTGAATCGTAAACCTTGTAATGCTCTTCATTGGATTTTTTTTTCTAAAATACTGACAGAAGAGAATTGGCATTGAATTATGTTTTTGTTAAAAAGTTGATTTTCTTTTGTTTTACTCAGCCTTCTGGAGCAAGTGAAGTTTGCTAACATCGTGAGTCTTAGTGTACTTCAGTATTTATTGAGAAGCACTGATCTTCCTGTGAATTTCAGCACCAGTTTTACCCATGCTCTTGTCTAAAGATTTTTCATGACTGACAGGTTCCACTTCATCAGAAGATTAACTTGGCACTAAGACATTGCCTGGGAATCCCTTTCTTCAGTATGAGAATATGACCAGCTAATCCTCCTAAATAAGGCTCTTTACATGAGAGCTTCAGTCACTGCCTTGTGATTTGCACTGATAACTGTCGTAAGCATTGAGGAAGGCCGCCCTTGATTTTAAATGTGCAATGGTGTAGAAAGTAATTTGGAAAGCCCTAATAGTTGTAAATGTACTGCCATGCTACCACAAGTCTGTCTTTATTTTAAAAAGGCATTGATTGTTTGGCAAGGTCCTGAAAGAATTTTAAATGAGTGCCCATTTCAGCTATGACATATTTGCTGTGTGAATGACATAAGAAAAAAAAAATCTGAGTAAGATATTATGTATTGCTTTAAAACTGGATGATAACAAAAATCAAGGCAGGATTACAAAAGTCTTGAACGATGCTCTCATCAATGACAAATGGTGAAACATACTTCAACTATTAGGGACAAACAGTGACAGAGGTTGGAACATCATTTTGAGACAATTCTTTTGGAAATCTTTCAATTAGAGCATTCAGTGCATATGGAGAGGATGCACTGAAAGTAGCCCAATAGTGGAAGACTAAGCAACTTCTGAAAAAGTTCTTAAGGTTATTACATTCGGAAAACTGCAATTTTATTGGGTTTTGAAAAAGTCTTGTTTGCTTATCAATAACTTAAAGTTACTCGTTTTGTTTTACAAAAAGCAGTAATTTAGTTACTCGGCTGTTGCTGAATAAGTATTAATGTAGAGAATATTTCTTGGGTTGCTGTGAGTCTTCATTATCTAACCTCATGCATTTCGATACAATCTACTTGCACCAAACACTATATGTGGTGCAGTGAGAACGTACTAACTGCACTGAGCACTTGCCACTTATTTTCTTGGGCAGGCTGACTGTAATTAACTTTGGAACTTGGGGATTGCCTGACGCAACTTATTTTAAGAAAGAGCAAGTAACCTGACTAGAAGCACAAGCTTAAATTTTACTCAAGGTGCTAAAGGAATTTCCTCCAATAGATACACTGGCACCATCTTTTTCTACAGTATGCAGAAAAATGTTCCAAAATAGTTTTCTATTTTTGTCAGAGTTTTGCCATGTGAAAATCAGTTAGTTATTTGGAATTGTCGACTTGTTCTGGGCAAGTTGTTTGCAACGTCAGTGCCATTTTTCTCCTCGTCTCGCCCTGTCTCGTATCGTTTCTCCTCGGTCCTCCTCTTCCTCCCCCCACCTTGTCTTATTGGCCTCATTCCCCCTCCACCTGGCTTCCCACCCCCTCCCTGTCGCTGCCCTCCACCTCCCCTCCATAACCCCTCCTCGCTACCTCCTTCCCCACTCCCCTCCCTATCTCCTCCCTCACTCCCACTCCTTCCCCTCTCCTTCACAATTTGCTCCCTTTCATCCCCTCTCCACCCTCCCTTTGTTATTCCCCCTGCCTCTCTCTCCTCTCCCTTTCATTCCACCCTTTCCCTCTCATCTCCCCCTCTGCCCCTTCCCGTTACTAGCTGTCTCCTCCTCCTTTACCACTTCCTGCCTCCCACCAATTAGCTCAATATATGGGCAGAATCTGCTCCAATGCCATTCTTTGTAACTCCCCAAACATGCCAACCTTTTTATTTTTTAAAATAATGTCCCTAAATCCCTCTTGTCCTAGTTTTGGAGCACTCCATCTAATATCTCCTCTTTCTGGTACTTTATTATTAATAAACCTATTTACAAAGCACCTTGGATATTCTTGCATTAAAGATGAGGTTATAAATGTAACTTGTTAAATGTGCCTGTAGTGCTTATGTGTACTGCATAGTTAATAGAAATTAAATATAGAATTTTGGTGAATTGTTCAGCTACTTTATAAAGTAACTCAGAGGAGATATAAATTAGCCATGGCCAAAGGCTATCTGCACCAATTTGACTGTTTCATGTCTTACATCACTCACCAGGTCAACAACCAGAGGTACTACATTTTATATTGGGGTTTTCCGATGGGCTGCTAAGTATGAGCTGAGGGTATGCTTCACTCCATGTCCTTGAGCTATCTTTGTGCTTTATATTGTTTTTGGATCTTGACTGAAACAGGTTGTACCAAGTACTTAGGGGGACTTGTATCACTCAGCCGCTCTCGTCTCCTGGACCTTGTTTGACTACCTTTGGTAGTCGTATAGGAAACTTGCTGGAGCTCTTTCCTAAATTGGCCTAATGAATTTATTAGAGTGGGCAAATTTCATGTAGATCAGATTTTATTTTTAAATCTTCTACAATTAAAACCTGAAAGAATGAGATCCTACATTTTTCATTGTACGTTTTGTGGCCCAGTGAAGTTAATTGTTAGCTATTAACAATTATCAAAATTATCGTTGAATACTTGTGCTGTTAATTGCTAGACTTGATGTTCTGTGGTAAGTTTAGTTGACGATGTTCAAATGCAGCAACTTTATGAAACTGAGGTTAAAGGCGAGATGCTATTTTTGCAAAGCCTTTTCTGGTTCACAATTCATCAGGGTATCTCGTGCTCGCTGCAAGTTGCTGCCTGATTTGCACATTAATAACTGCATGTTGTTTTGCAGCCTATAAAATCTGAAATTGCTAACCATTTAACTTCCCTTCTTGACCCTGCTCTAGACTTTGTAAATGATTCTCACTCCATAAGCCAAAACCACAATTGTCATCCACAATAAAAACTACCCTTGACCTCAGTTCCCTGTTTCCTCGCCAAAGCCCTTGAATGTGATGGCACCTCCCAAATCAGCTCTCCTATTTGCAGTAGCACATTGTTTGAATCTCTCCAATCAGGTTTCCGTCCCTGGGGTGGCACTGAAATGCCTTAACTTAAATTACAAATTACATAGAAACAAACAAAGAAGACAAATAATGCTGCTGATGCATTCAGTCTGTACCATTCAGTCATGTTGCATGCAGCTAAGCATCATAACCCTCAGCGTTCCCTTCTTCCAGAAGCCATGTAATCTCCTGTGAGAAGAAAAGACAGATTTTAAAAGAAATTAGAGGCCAATTCAGGGGAAAAATTAAAATGGAAAATTCCTCATTAATCCCCAAAGGTGATCAAAGAATTTCCAACAATTACAATTATCACATCACCGCAAGAAATGCAGTAGGTCAAGGTGAAGACATTGTCCCTTTCTCAGGATGATTAGGGATGGGAAATAAATATTGTCCTGCCTGCATCACCCACATTGAGAACAAAAAAAAACTACTGACTTGATCTGAGACTTGACTATCAATTCTACAGAGCTCTGATGTTGATCTGTAGTTAAGCATGTTCTGAAGCATCTTGAGGGACAAACCCTACCACTAAACTTTCAAATTGCATGTGTGTGTGGAATCTAAGTGGGAAGTAGGGCTATCACGGAGCTCCATTGGGAATTTCCCTGCTTGATGGGCTAGTTCAGCTAGTTTTAAAACCTTGAGTTAAGTTTGGAACCTTGGCGTCAGGGCCAAGCTATATTCAGATAGTTAATTTAGTTTCTGGTTCTTAAGGAATCAGAAGGAGTCTACATAAGGCAAAAGTGCAACTCGTTCCCTAGAGAATTCTGAGAGATGAAATCTTTCTCAACCTGCTAGTTGCTCTTTACCTGTTTTTAAGCTGCACCTTGTCCATGGACTGAGACGTTATAGACTGGCACAGTTCAAGGTCCAGGACTCTTGCTGAGGAATGCACTAATGTTTGGGACAGCCACCATAAAATATAGAAAGGCCACCGTCTAAGTGTAATAGTATGACAAGTACACACAGTGCGCATTGGAACCTGTGTAAAACCCCTTGGGCTGTATGCAGCAGGGAATGTTTTAGCATGAAATATATATGGTAAACATAACATGTAGTTGTCCATGAGGCACCTCAGAGTACCATGTGCTGTATTGAAGGAAACTGGACTGTATGGTACTTATGTAATGTAAATGTTGAATGTTGTGTAATGTACCTTTTATAAATTTTGTGATTAAAGTATATTTTTTGGAAAAAAACTTATCAACACTAATTCTGTCAGAAACTGCCTCACAATTAACTAGCAAGTAAGATGATCTGACACAATAATCTGATTAGAATTGGAGAGATGATCTCACTGAGGAAAGGAAGAATTCAAGACTGAGATTAAGGTTTGATGGCTGATGTTTGGTCATTATCTCTTCTCGTCCACCCTAATACTCTGGCAACTTCCTAAAATGCATACTTTACAGTAAGTTGATAGCAGAAGTCATTTCCTCGACCAGGGCTAGTTTGCAGGTTCTAAGTGATTAATTTGTCATGACACTGTCATAGGATCCCTTCAGCGCAACTGTAATTTCTGTCTGAGAAGAGATGTACACTAGAGGGAATAGTGTCTGGTAGAAATTCACCTTTCTTTGACTGAACAACCTCCAAAGGGCATTCACCAACCAGGGAAAGCAGGAGCATTTGGACCTGGGTGCTGTACAAAACCTGATCTTTTTGAAGCAAACCTTAGGCGTGCTTTTAAATAATTACTTCAAAAAGAGGAATAGTATGATGAGATTAAACTAACTGGCTTGAGTGCATAAAAACACTGGCAGAGACGGGGGTTAAATAGCTGTAACGTTATGATTCTTAAAAAAGCATCTTTACTGGAGCTGTGTAAAGACCTGGAATGAGACAGCATCAGCAGCTGTCCTGTTAGCCCAATGGATCTAAATATATTTTGGTGGAAGATTTGAGTGACAAAAGCAATTTCAGTACAATTTGGGACTGTAGTTCTTCAGTCGGTACTGCATAAACTTTCGGTGGCACTAGGAGTTGATGCTAATTCATGGAGAATACAGATCATGAAGATGTACGTGAGCGGCTCCAAAGTCATCACTGCTTTCAGGTTTGACTGTGAAATCATGATTAATTTTCAGCGTGGGAGAGATTGTTTGAAAATATCAGTTCAGCATTGTGAGGGTAAACCACCTAATATAATGGAAATTCTAACCAACACGAGCACCACCTGGAGGGAAATGGAGAATCCTTTTCTCAAAGATTACCCTTTCGAGCATGAACCAGATTACATTAAAAACTGATGAGTGGTGGGGAAAACACAGTCACAGTTACGCGCATTCCCTTTATACAACACCACAAGATCAAAGTAGAATTTAAAAAATACTGAATAAAAGGAAGTACGTTGCCACCTTCTGTAATTGAAATGTCTCATCACTTGACAGTGAATTGTTGTGAAGTAGAATGACTTTAATAGTTCACTTTTAATGTAAATATTTCATACAAAGTTAAGGTCGAAACCTAACTAAATATATTTGACCAATTCGTTGCAATGGAAAAGAAAAATGATTTCAGTGGTGTGAAATTATTTTATTGATTTGATGCAATAGACTTATTTGGTCTAATTTACCTTGGTTTGGGTTCAAAAGGAGAAAAATAAAGAACTTAAGAAATGTGCAGAATCCTACCTGTTCATTGCTCTCCCACACCTCACATCCCAACTGCCTAAAATTTCAATTTGTGTGAAATTATTTGTATAGTTGGGGGAAGTATGTAGCATTATAGATTAAAGTGCAGCTTTTGCAGGATAATGAGCTAGGTGAGGCTAGGGAGGCTGGTTCCTGCCCATTGGGTGTGAGGGTGATACTGCCTGCCAGATGAGAGGAAATGGAGGTTACTGCCCACGTCGTGAAGGGAATGTGGGGTACTGCCTGTTGGGTGGAGGCAGGGAGACTGGCTTCTGCTCATTGGGTGAGAGAAATGGGAGATAGTGCCCAGTGGATGAGTCTGGGGATAACTGTACACTAATGTCATTCTCTTGGCAAGTGCTGTGGATGGAGCAGATTTCCCAAGGTGTATTTACTGGTTGTTTTCAGACCAGGAATTGAAGGCATAGTCTTACAAAGCTCTCAAACTATTTGTACACTGCATAATTGTTAAATGTTGAGTTTTAAGTCATAGGACTTCAAAATAAAAATGAGGCCCATCCCCAGTGTTTTAATTCCCTTGTGGCCTCTGTTCCTGTTGATAAAGCTCTCATTCACACTGTTCTCAAAGATGGGTAATAATTTTCTGTCTTGTGTGAACAGAGCTCAGGGAAATGCCTTCTGCAGAGTCTTGGACTTGACAGTCTTAAGTTGTTGTAACAGATATCCCTTGGTGCATTTGTCCAATCTGCAGCGCTTTGACCTTGACTCAACTGTACACAGTATTTAACACTCATTGAAGTTATTGCAATTTTTGTACAAATAAGCCTTGTCTCAGGGGCTTGAATCGACTTGGTTTACATACCCAGAGGCTGGCTAATGCTCATGTAAACCAAATCCAACAGAATTCAGTGCCTTTGGGAAGGGGACAAAAAAATTTATTTAAAAAAAAAAGTCCCGCAATCAACTTGTATTAGTGGAAAAAAGTATCCAACACCCTTCTTGTTAAGAGCTTAGATGTTGACTGCAGCGAACATCTGTGCTAATCATGCACTACAGAGCAGTAATATCGGGGGATTGGAGTTCTACCTACTGCTCCTCTGGGCTTTGAATCCCCTTGCAACCTCTGCCCCTACTGCAGTTAAAATCTCCCCTGCGACTGCAGTCCCTGCTGCGGTTAGAATCCCCCTCCTGCCTGTATGTGTGTGTGTGTACACATTATGATACATATTGTTACATACAGATTAGGAGGGGTGAGCTAACTCCTCTGACCCACTCCTGCGTTGGTTATAACAGAGGTTTAATATTTTTAAAATTATATGACTTTGTCAACTCAGTGTGTACTTAATTGCATATAGCTTGTTGTAAGAATTAAGCCAACCAGATTCCCTGACTTAACAAGGAGTTAAATTTGTTACTAAAACTCACTCCGGTAAAGATACAGATGTTATGAACAAAAAGGTTTAAAATGTAGGAATATGTTCAACTTCTCACTAATGCAAAAAACAGATAATTTCCCCAGGCATGCACAAAAAGAAATAAAACTTTACGGAGTATCAGTTTTTATAATATATTTAAAAAAAGAAAAGAGTTAACAAAGTGAGTGTTGGTCCTATAGAAAGTGAGTCTAGGGAATTGATAATGGAAAACAAGGAGATGGCAGGTGAATTGAACAGGTGTTTTGCATCAGTTTTCACTATAGAGGGTACAAGTAACACCCCAGAAGCAACTATAAACCAGGAAATGGAAGTGGGGAAGGAAGTCAGGAAAATTAGTGTCACCAGAGAAGTGGTACTGAGTAAATTGTTGGAGCTGCAGGCTGACAAGAGCCTGGGACCTGATGGACTTCAACCTAGGGTCTTAAAAGAAGTGCCTAGTGAGATAGTTGATGTATTGGTTTTAATTTTCCAAGACTCCCAAATATGGAGAAGGCCTCATTAGATTGGAAGACAGCAAATGTAATTCCAGTATTCAAAATGCGAGGGAGACAGAAAGCAGGAAACTACAGGCCAGTTAGCTTAACATCTGTCGTAGGGAAAATATTAGAAGTTATTATTAAAGAAGTTATGGCAGGCACTTTGATAAGCTCAAGGTCATCGGGCAGAGTTAACATGGTTTTATGAAAGGGAAATCGTGTTTGGCCAAGTTATTGGAGTTCTTTGAGGAAGTAACGTGCTGTGGATAAAGGGGAACCGGTGGATGTACTGTACTTAAGTTTCCAGAAGGCATTTGCTAAAGTGCCACATCAAAGGTTATTGTGGAAAATAAAAGCTCATGGTATAGGGGGTAACCTATTGGCATAGATAGAAGATTGGCTGGCTAACAGGAAGCAGAGAGTAGGCATAAATGGGTCTTTTTAGGTTTGGCAAGATGTAATGAGTGGCATGCCACAGGGATCAGTGCTGGGACTTCAACTGTTTATAATTTATATAAATGACTTTGATTAAGGGATGGCTGCCAAATTTGCTGATGACACAAAGATAGATAGAAAGTAAATTTTGGAGAAGACATAAAGAGGCTACAAAAAGATATAGATAGGTTCAGTGAGTGGACAAAGATCTGGCAGATGGAGTATAATGTGGGAAAATGTGAAATTGTCCATTTTGGCAGGAAGAATAAAAGAGAAGCATATTTTCCAAATGGTGAGAGATTGCAGAGCTCTGAGATTCAAAGGGATCTGGGTGTCCTAGTGCATGAATCACAAAAGGGTAATTGGGAAAGCTAATAGAATGTTAGAATTTATTGTGAAGGGAAAGGAATGCAAAAGTAGGGATGTTATGCTTCAGTTGTACAGGGCACTAGTGAGACCACATTGAGTACTGTGTACAGTATTGGTCACCTTATTTAAGGAAGGATGTAAAGACGTTGGAAGCAGCTTGGAGGAGATTTACCAGACTAATACCTGGAATGGGTGGGTTGTCTTATGGGGAAAGGTTGGACAGACTAGGCTTGTAGCCACTGGAGTTTAGAAGAATAAGAAGTGACTTGATTGAAACGTTTAAGATCCTGAGGGGTCTTGACAGGGTGGATGTGGAGAGGATGTTTCCTCTTGTGGGAGAATCTAGAACTAGGGGTCGCTGTTTAAAAATGAGGGGTCCTTCATTTAAAACAGAAATGACGCAAAAATTTTTCACTCCGAGGGTCATGAGCCTTTGGAACTCCCTTCCTGAAAAGGTGGTGGAAGTAGAGTATTTGAATATGTTTAAGGCAGAAGTGGATAGATTCTTGGTAAGCAAGGGGGTGATAGGTTATCAGCGGTAGGTGGGATGCAGATTTCAGGTTACTATCACATCAGCTATGATATTAAATGGTGGAGCAGGCTCAAAGGGCTGAATGGCCTACTGCCCCTTGTTCGTATGTTCGTAAAACTTGGCCAGGTTAAAAAAGAGAGGTTAAGTCCGGAAAAAGGATTCACAGATTGTCCGAAGGCTTGTTCACAGCTAGTGAGTTGCTTTCCACATTGGTTGCTGGTATTTAGGTTTCTCACTGAAGAAGTTGCTCTGAAGTCGTGGTTGGTTGATTCTCTTTTCTCTTGAAGATGGTGCTGTTGAGTTGGAGTACTCATTAAGAACTCTTGGTTTGGCTTCTGGTGGGGTTTCAAACCAGAAACGGGGCTCATCTTTGTTGAAAGAGGTTTCAAAGAGTTGAGGAGGGTTTAAGGCGGTTGCCTCTACTTTTCCTGTGGCTGTTTGCTGGTTCAAATCCAATATATTTTACACACAAGAGTTGGGTCACATGACCTCTCTCTGGTTTCAGTCTGGGGCTTATCTTGGCCATCGTGAGAGCCCTGTAGACTGTCTCCATGAAGTGGCTTCTGGCCTTTACAAATACAACTTAGTAGCTGCTGGAGGCCAACAGATGAGATTGAAAATTAATATTCAAAGCTGCACATCTTCATAACACCTCCACGTGACTTGTAGACATGTTCATTACAAGGTGTCAAAAAAAAGAAACACATGCACACCCATTCACTCGTAAGTCTAACTGACTTAGCTATGCTCTTCAGTAATCTTGATACCCAGGTAATTCTGACTGGACTTAAATTTTGGATAAAGCATCAGCTATCACATTGATTTTCCCTGCAATGTGGGTGACATTTAAGTGATGGGCTATAATAGCAAACTCCATTGGAACAGCCTAGCATTCTGGGTTTTGAATTTTTCTGCAAAATTAGGGGGTTGTGGTCTGAATATATTAAGGTTCCCCTGTACCTGTAGTGGACGTATACTTCAAGGTGTTTAAGAGCCAGTAACAGTCCCAGGGTTTCCTTTTCCGCAGTGGAGTATCTCTTTTGGTGTCGATTTAACTTTTTGGAGAAGTACCCCAATAGCCTCTGTCCAACCCATCTTCTTGGAGTAGGACAGCACGTACCCACAAGGTCACTAGCACCAATAGCCCTTGAAGGGCTTATTGAAGTTTGGGGTGACGAGCATTGGTTTGTTGATTTAGATGGCTTTCAGTGTTTCAAAAGCTGCTTGGCACTCCCCTGACCACACTACCCTTTTTTTCCCCCTAACAAGTCAATCAGTAGGCGGCTTATATTGCTGAAGTTTGGGACGAACTTGCAGTAGAAACCACACATCCCTAAACACCGCATGATTTCTGTTTAGTTTTAGTTTGGGGGTGGATCAGTGCTTGCACTTTTGCTGCTCTTGTCAATACCTCACCATGACCCACAGTGTGCCCCAGGTAGGTTACCCAGTCTTTAATAAAACTCGCATAATAAAAACAAAATGCTGGGAAAGACTCAGCAGATCTGGCAGCATCTGTGGAGAGAGAAACAGAGTTAACATTTCGAGCTCAGAAGGAGAGTCATACAGATTCAACGATTTCTGTCTTTATATCAGATTTCCAGCATCTGCAGTATTTTTCTTTTATTGAGTAAATTTTCTCTTTGCAAGATTTACCATTAAATCATCTGACTGTAATTTTCCAAAAAGGATTTTCAGTTGTTCCAAGTGGTCCTTCCAGGTGTCACTGTATAGTAGTAGGTCATCAAGGTACAGGTAGCCACATCCATAATCGTGAGAATATACTGGTGGCCCACTTTTGTTTTCAGCTGGGCTCCCACATAACCAACCAACAAAAAAATTGTCCGTTTTGAAATTAATTGATAAAGCACCAATTGCCATTTATGCCGGAGAGTTCCAAATTTCTACCAAAATGGGTATGGAGGTCAGGGTGCTGGTTTTATTACAGGCTGGGGCTTCCTCACAATCTGGCATGTGTGCCAGGTTTTACAAAGCTGCGCCATGTCTTTGTGGAGGTGTGGCCAGTAAAAATGCTGGCTTATGTCTTTCTGATAGCCACATGCCCAGCCATGAGAATTTCATGGGCTAACCTCAATATCTCGCTACTATACTTGGGTGGCACTGCTATCTGATGGACCAACGTCCACTCTTTGTCCACAGGTCTGTCCACTTTCTCATCACACTTTTTAAATAGCAGCACTCTGGAACTGCCCCTGCTTCAGCTTCAGTTTGGGCAGTTTGTGCTCACTTTTTAAAAATCTGGGTCAGAGTGCTGGGCCTCAACTAGGGAAGACCTGCTTATCACTTCTTTGGGTCATCCAAATCTCTGAGAAAAGTTTCAGATAGCCAGATGGCAGAGCCATCTGTCTATTATGCCAATTTAACCTCCAACAACGGGGCTTGTTTGGCTATCGACAAGGTCACTATGTAAGCAGGGAAAATGCCAGAAACCTTTTCCTGTCATTCCTCTATCTCCTTGACCTCACATGGTCTCTCTAAGACTACTGGGCAAGCCCCCACCTTCGCCACTGCCAAGTCATTTCTGAGGAGCAGGTTCACCCCAGCCACATATAAAGCTATGGACAGTCCCCATAGTTACTGACCCGGACATTAGGTTGCTTTCCAGGTGCATCAAAATAAAGGTATCGGTATGTACTATCCCCAGTATGATTCACTGGCATTCGGTGCACACTCTGGTGGAAAGACATGCCTTTCCCCAGCAGAAGGTTTTCGATGGCTACTGTATCCCTAAGTATGACTATGGGTTTATCTCCCCACTTGAGGGCTATGGAATCACTTTTCCTTTAGACAAGAAATCCCGGTATCACTCTGGAATCTTGTTCACCTCACTTGCACCCACATTGATGTTTTTCCAGTACTTGCTGCCACAGTCAGAGCCATAGATTTATCTGTTGTGATCTCAGTCAGGGCCCCTCCTCCTGCATTGATCAGGTGTACTCCGACAGATCCTACGGGCTTTGTCCGTGACATACAACAATCAGCACAAAGGTGTGCTATCTTGTTGCAATGGAGCACATTGATTTTCGGGTATCACACCTATTCTCAGTACCTTCCTTTTGGGCCTGAGGAGGGCCCACCCCGTGCATTCCCAGCTATCCCTTCTCGCCCCTGGCTGCTCACCTTCCTTTCATTTCTCCTTTTAAAAATATTATAAATTGATTCTCTTTTGGCTGTACAGAACTTGAATATTGCTGAAAAGAGAGACATGATGCTGAAGCTTTTCATCTTGCAATCATAAGGACAAATGCAAGAATGTCAAATTTCAAACAATTGCAACAATTTATACTACAGGGGAGAAAAGGGTGCTGATTGACTGGCAGGGCAACTCTGGCCAAGCCTCGTACTAACTAGCATGTACCAATGAAAGTAGTAAATGATTCAGTGTAGTGATATAAGTCATTTTCAATGACTTTAACTCAGGTTAATCACAGGTGGAGGACTGGGCATGCTTATTTTTAAAAAAATAATTACTTTTTGTGATAAAGCCATTTCCAATTGTATTAATAAAACATCAAGTTACCTCTCTGAAATGCCTCAATGAATACTGTATAATGGGGGGATAAAAAAGAAACACACACTTCCTACTGTATTGGTTCATGCAATATTTCACATTTTTGATGATGCAAAAGATTTTCATCAGGAACTGTAACTCAACCAGCATAATTTTGAGTGCACTTTGGGTGCAATTAGCCCTATGTATTTTCTTTTATCCAGGCAGTTTTATTATTTTGATCTTTGTCCTGTACAATAGCCTGTTAATCTCACTTGGGTCTTTCAATACAATGCAATTAAACTATATTGAAATATATTTGGCAAACTCAAATTGCTATGGAATAACCTTCGCTACGTTCGGTTATCTCCTCCATTATACGGCTTTTTTTTTTGTTTCCTGTGGGTTTAAAGTTAGATCTGTAAGTTGCCAGGATAATGATAACATCAAAGGCTTGCTTGTCACAGTTGTTGGGCTTTAAGTCAAGATTGTTTTTAAAGTCAGGATGAAAATTGTAAAACTAGTTCCACTTCATTTTCTTTTTAGAAGTCCACTAAGTTTTGGAATTTGTATGCTTTTGAATTTAATGCGTATTTTATACTGGCCTTTGATTTGTGTCATTTTCGAAACAATTGAATTGGACAGATGCTCCCTTGAATGCAGTGAAATCCATATGTTCTGAATGGATAGAGGCACTGCTGAGGCTACTGTGTTATTTCAAAGACCTATAGCTTACTGTGGCAGCACTGTGCAATGCTGCATTCTTTGAAGTATTGGGAGGAAGTAATAGCAGAATTTATACTGTGTCACCCAATATTATTCCCCCCTCAATGCTGCAATGGAATTTTGGAAAGAAAGGCAGCAATACATTTAAATAAGATGCAAATAACTGATTTGCACAGCCAAATAGGACCAATGGATTGGTGGTTTAATAAACAAGTGCTTGAGGAACTCATCAACATTCATTTTGTTTTCAGCTCTGAAAATCCATGCCCATCTTGCCCACAGCTCCCTATTTGCTTTCCTCCACCTGTCTTTCATTAGCTCGATGTTGTGACACACCATAAGTTGTCCCAAAGATTCATTGTGTAGCTTTCATTCAAATGGCCATTCAGGAGAGAAGTTAGGAAGTAGTGAATACAAAAGATGGTTGAAGTGTGGAATGCCTCCCACAAAAAGCAATAAATGCTCGTTCATTTAATAATTTTTAGATCTGAGATGGACATACATTTGCTAGATAAGCGTAAAAAGAGATATTGTGCCAAGGGAGGTGGATGGGGTTGGAGTACAGATCAGCCATGAACTCAGTGACTGGTGGAACAGGCTTGAGGGGTTGAATGGCATACTTCTGTTTCTATGTTCCTAAATGACATTTGTCACATTGTTAAAACTAACTATGTCTGATTCCACCCTGCGATACATTGTGCTGCACTGCTCAGTGAAAACAAGATAAACAATCTAGGTAAGGAACAGCTCATAGTCGTCCTCCGACCCGATCTAACAAGATACACAACTGATGTGAACTCTCATATGCAGTTAATAGCAACAAATAGCATGGGGTGTTATAAGACTGGAGAAGCTCAATTTAATTTTGGGCTAGCATGGCAGTTTTAATCCTGATTCAGCCTTTCCCTGTTTTCTCTGTCCTTTGATTTCCATGTGTTTTCCCTTTTGTTTATAATGGTACATACACATTGATATTGTAATATCAAGTGCCAATGTGTAATTGTGTTATTCTGCATTGCTTCAACACTAAACAGATCTTGCTGTATTTAAAAAAATAAAATAAATACGAGGCACAATTAAGTTTGCATTATATCTGCTGCAACTAAGAAATAATAGTTTCAAAATTGGTGTTTCAAAGAAATAGTAGCGTGGGACCAATTTACTATTTTTGCAGAAGAGGTACTAGTGGTTATCTGAGGCTTTGCTAAATGTGTACTCATTCCAAGCTATCCTTGTATGACAGACAGCTGTACACATGACCTTGGCTTTGGTTTCAAACTACCTGCCTCAAGTTATAATTATCACAGACCAACAATAGAAGAGTTGGTATTGCGGCTTCTATGAGAATGGCGTAACTGGCAGGTGGTGTGATAATTTCCACTTTGGTCACAGTAGGGAGATGTCTAGCCAGACTGAAGGAGAAATGTCTGTATTCATAGTACATGAAGCTATATGATGAAAAAATCCATTATATATCTAACTGTGACATGTAAGGCTATTAAATTTGATAATTACATTACCCAATGATAAGGACATTTAACTTAGCCTCGTCTAGAACTTGCAATAGTTTTTCCACCGATTGTTGCCAACAAACTGCTGTTATATTATAATTTAGTACAGAAATATAAATCAATAGAACTTGCATTAGCAATTGATGTTCATGCTTGAAGAAAGAGTAATAATCAATGACTATGCACACAATTATCACTAAGAAGCCCCATATAGGCAAGATTAGATAGCTAAGATCTCTTTCAGCTACAACTCTGAATTAGGCCACTTATTCATAGCCATTTTAGATAAAATCATTCTTCCTCCAAATGTTTTCTGAAACTTGGGCCTATTAACCTTCAACTCAGTTAAGATCAGATTTTTGAGCACAAATTGAATTCTTGACAATAGATCCTGTACTTTTCCTGCTTTGACTTGCTCTCTTGTTTCTGCTCCATTTATGTTATTGCCATATGCTGGTTGCCTGCAATCTATATTGTGAGGTGTGTTGGGTATTCAGTTCATTTTCTCCATGCTTTCAGCCAACTGCTGTTTTGCTGATGGAACATCAGACATTCATCAGCTCGACTCCCCTTTTAATGTTGTATGACCCCCCTGGTCGACCACAGAGAATTCATTCATTCTATGCATCATCCAGGTGGTTTGGAAAGTTGGATGCTTTTATGTTATAAGGTGCAGTGGTAATGCAGCTATGAAATGTGCGTCTGACTGCTCAGCTAGATGCTGCTTCAAATACCCGTGGGCTTCAATCTCAATAGTTCTGAGCTTTCCCAAAACATTACCCAGATTTGTTGTATTTTGTAGATTATGCTATAAGCAACCTTTTTACATTATAAAAGGATGCATCAATTTCCAAAACAGATTTTTTGATAGCTCAATTCAAGTCACAAAGAACAGGGGAAAAACAGCAAAGTAATTTGAGTAAATAGGAATAAAAGGGGTGGAATATTTCTCTTGACCCCTCGCTCTCAGGACAACTTTAATTTCAACTCCTCACAAAGTGGAGGTCTTTCCTAGTCACGCTATCAAAACCCTTAGTTTTAAAATGCCCCTAATAAATCTCTGAGCTTTATTTGCTGTATTGGAAATAATTCCAGTGTTTTGAGCCTTTCTTGATAACTGTTTTTTATCCATTGTATCATCCTTATGAAAAGTTGCAGTGCCTTTAGTGTCCTTTCTATAATGGAATTTTAAAAACTGTGCACAGTGATCCAACTGGTCTCTTTTATCATTGTAAATCCAATAAGACTTCAGACCATAGAATGCAATTCTAATGAAATGTATGATGAACTTGAGACATTAACTCTGTGCACCTCTCCACAGATGCTGCCTGACCTGCTGAGCCTTTCGAACATTTTCTGCTTTTATTTCAGATTTCTAGCATCTGCAGTAATTTTACATTTGTTCAAAAATAAACCTGATACACTTCTGCCCTTTGAGAAATTGCAGTTGAAAATTTTAAGTGTCAGTCTTGGCTTAGTGATAGCACACTTGCCTTTGAGCCAGAAGATCATACGTTTAAGCTGCACTCAGTGACTAGAGTTCATAATCCCGGCTAATGCTGCAAGATAATACAGAGGATGTGCCGTACTGTCAGGATCTTTCATTGAAATCTTAAACTGAGGTTGTCTCCCTCTACAATAAAAATCCCATAGCACTGTTTGAAGAGGAGCAGGGAATACTCCCTGCATCCTAGTTTAAATGTATTCCTAAACCAGCATCACAAACATTATCCAGTCATTTATTTAATTGCTCTTTGAGAGATCTGTTGCGATAGTGACCCCATCAGTAAGGGACGTGCGAGGAGATAGGAGACTACGCCTGAGGGAGACAGAGACTGAGTGAGTAGCGAATTAGGTTCATGTGGTAAGTTCTGCTAAGCCTTTTTCAGGTTTAAATATAGACTAAGGATCAGGCTCTGACATAGAACTATCATGCTCTGACATAGAACTACCAATCTTCAAGTAATTTAGATTAGCTTGTTAAACAGGGAACTGTCTGGTAGTGGCAGTTATCAGTCAATCAACTGAAAGTGGTTTGTTCAGTTGGTGTTAATTACTGTAACAGGAGGCTAAACTAGCTAGTGACTCTTCTGAGGGTCTGTATAAGAGCCAGGCTTTTCAAGCCGCATAAGCAATGAGGAGCGTGCGAGGAGACAGACGATATGCCTGAGTGAGACAGAGACTGAGTAAGTATTGAATTAGGTTCACGTTGGAATTCGGTGCATGGGGGAAAGAGGTGTGGTATACATGGGAATTGTTCTAAGTTAATTGAGAAAGTAATTAAATTGGTAACTAAATAACATCAGTAACATTGACAGGACAGGTGTTATATTGTAACTGTGGAATCTGGGAGCTCCTGGACGCCAAGGTGATCCATGACAAACACATTTGCAGAAAGTGTAAGCAGCTAGAGGAATCCCAGATCAGTATTATTGGTCTGGAGGCCAAACTGCAGATACTGTGCAACATAAGGGAGGGGGAGAAATACCTAGACACTTTGTTCCAGAAGGCAGTCACACCCCTTAGAATCGGGTCATTTGTTTTGGTCAGCGGTGAAGGACAGGAGGATGTGACCGTGAGTGAGACAGTTAAAGGGACCGAGCAGATAGTACCTCAGATTTTGTAATTGTCAAACAGTTTTGAGGCGTTTACAACCTTGTGTGGATGAAAGAGAGGTCAGTGAGGTGGGTGAGCAGGCTAGCCATGGCACCATGATACAGGAAGCTGTTCAAGCAGGAGGAGCAAAAAGGAATGTAGTGGTGGTAGGGGACAGTATAGTCAGGGGATTGACACTGTTCTCTGCAGCAAAGAGCAAGAGTCCAAAAGAATGTGTTGCCTGCCTGGTGCCATGGTTTTGGACATCTGCTCAGGGCTGGTGAAGAACTTGGAGTGGGAGAGGGAGGATCCAGTTGTCGTGGTCCATGTAGGTACCAACGACATAGGCAGGACAAGGAAAGAGGTTCTGCATAGTCAGCATGAGAAGCTAGGTACCAAATTAAGAAGCAGAACCTCAAAGGTTATTACCTCAGCCACGTGCAAATTGGCATAGGGCAAATAAAATTAGATAGATGAATGCGTGACTCAAAGACCGTTGTGGGAGAAGTGTGTTCTGATTTATTGGGCACTGGCATCAGTACTGAGGAAAGTACGGGCTGTACCATTGATGCGGTCTACACCTGAGCCGTGCTAGGATCAGTGTTCTCATGAGCCGCATAACTAGGGAAGTAAGGAGTGCTTTAAACTAAACAAGGCAGTGGGGGGCGCGCAGGATGAGGGATCAAGCTTGGGTAGATGTAGCAAATAAAGAGGTAGAGTCAAAGCAGCACAGCATAATAGGAATATGGGAAATGAGGGCCAGAGAATGGCAGGAAGGGACAGAGAAAAACCCAAGAATGCACCAGCAGTCAAAACTAGATGTTATTAAGGTAACAGACAAAACTAAAAGCTCTATCTGAATGCGTGTAGTATTCATAACAAAGTAAATGAAGTAAATAAATATGATCTGATAGCCATTACGGAGACGTGGCTGCAGGATGACGAGGATTGGGTCCTGAATATCGAGGCGTATATGATATTCAAGAAGAATAGGAACCTGGGTAAAGGTGGAGGGGCAGCACTGTTGATCAAGGATGGCATTGGTGCAATAGTTAGAGATGGCCTTGGTTCAGGAGATCAGGATGTAGAATCATTTTGGGTGGAGATGAGGAATAGTAGGGGAAAGAAGTCACTAGTGGAGTGGTCTACAGGCCCCCTAACATTAACCACAATGTAGGAAAAAGCATGCAAGAAGAAATATTGGGTGCTTGTGATAAAGGGATGGCAATAATTGTGGGCGATTTTAATCTACATACAAACTGGAAAAATCAGATTGGCAGTAGCATCCTGGATGAGGAGTTCATAGAATGCTTTGAAGAGAGTTTCTTACAGCAGCACATTCTGGAACAAACCAGAGAGCAGGTTATGTTAGACTTGGCAGTGTGTAATGTGTACAGGATTAATTAATGACCTGAGTAAAGGCACCCCTAGGCAACAGCAACCACAATATGATTGAATTTTCATCCAGTTTGACAGGGAAAAGAATGCATCTAAGGCTAGTATTTTAAATTTAAATAAGGGCAACTATGTGGGCATGAAAGCAAAGCTAGCTGAAGTGAACTGCAATACTAGGCTAGAGGATTAATCAATAGAGAAGCAGTGGCAGACTTTTTCAGAACACTCAGAATAAGTATCTTCGTACTATAAAGAAAAATTCTAGGAGGAGCTCCCACCATCCGTGGTTAAGTAAAGAAGTTAAGGAAAGTCTCAAACTTGAGGAAAAAGCACATAACTGCAAAGATGGGTAGCAGGTCAGATGATTGGCCAGAATATAAAGGACAGCAGAGAATGACTAAAAGGCTAATCAGCAGAAAGAAATTTGAGTATGAGAGGAAGCTAGCTAGAAATGTAAAAATGGATAGCAAGAATTTCTACAGGTATTTTAAAAGAGAAAGAGTAAGTCAAGTGAGTGTCGGTCCTCTAGAGTGACAATGGGGAGTTAATAGTAGATTAGAAGGAAATAGTGCATTAAATGAACAAATATTTTGCGCCTCTCTTCAGTATAGAAAATACAAAAAACAGTAATAACTGTAAATTAGGAGGTGGAAGGGAGAGGAACTTGGTGAAATTACAGTCACTAGCCTTACTGAGCAAACTGATGGAGCTGTGGGCTAACAAGTCTCCGGGCCCTGAAGGACTTCATCCTAGGGTCATAAAAGAGGTAGCTAAAGAGGTAGTAGATGCGTTGGTGCTAATTTTCCAAAATTTGCCAGATTCTGGAAAGATTCCATCAGACTGGAAAGTAGCAAATATAACCCCTCTATTCAAGAAGGAAGGGAGCAGGAAACTATAGGCCAGTTAGGTTGATGTCTGTCATTGGGAAGGTGTTAGAATCGATCATTAAGGAGGTTATAGCTGGCACTTAGAAAAGCTCAAGGTAATCAGGAACAGTCAACATGGTTTTGTGAAATGGAAATCATGTTTAACCAATTTATTGGAGTTTTTGAAGGAGTAACGTGCTGCAGATAAAGGGGAGCCTGTAGATGTGTTGTACCTGGATTTCCAGAAGGCATTTGATAAAGTGCCACATTGGAAGTTAATGTAGAAGATAAAAGCTCATGGTTTGGGGGGTAACATATTAGCTTGGATAGAAGATTGGCTGGCTGGCAGAAAACAGAGTATGCATAAATGGGTCTTTTCCTGATTGGCAGGATGTGCTGAGTGGAGTCCCGCTGGGGCCTCAACTTTTTACAATTAATATCAATGACTTCGATAAGGGGAGCAAATGTATGGTAGCTAAATTTACAGAATACACAAAGATAGGAAAGTATGTTGTGAAGAGGATATAAGGAGGTTGCAGACAGATATTGATAGGTTTAGTGAATGGGCAAAAATATGGCAGATGAAGTATAATGTGGGAAAATGTGAAGTTGTTCACTTATGCAGGAATAATTTAAAAAAAAAGAGGATATTAATTAAATGGAGAATGAGTGCAGAATTCTGAGGTGCAGAGGGATCTAGGTGTTCTAGTGCATGAGTCACAAAGTTATTATGCAGATACAGCAAGTAATTAAGAAGGCTAATGGAGTGCTGTTCTTTATCAAGAGAGGAATTGAACATAAAAGGATGTTATGCTTCAGTTATACAGGGCATTGGTGAGACCACATCTTGAATACTGTGTGCTGTTTTGGTCTCCTTATTTAAAGAAGGATGTAAATACGTTGGAGGTGGTCCAGAGGAGGTTTGCTAGATTGATACCTGGAATGAATAGATTGTCTAATGAGGAAAGGTTGGACAGACTGGGCGTGTTTCCACTGGAGTTTAGAAGAGTGAGGGATGACTTGATTGAAGTATACAAGATCCTGAACGGCCTTGCCAGAATGGGCATGAAAAGGATGTTTCCACTTGTGGGTCAGTCTAGGATTAGTGGGCACTGTTTTAAAATTAAGGGTGCTCCTTTTAGGATAGTGTAAAGGAAAGATAATATTTTTCCTAATATTACTGTGGGATACTTTAAAGCAGACCTGTATGTGTACTGTTTGTGTGTGTGCGTGTGTGTATGTCTAGTTTAATTAAACTGCAGACAGTCAGACTTCAAGATTGGAATCATCAGAAGGAGTTAGGTGTAAAACAGGCATTTGAAATGGAGATGGGTAAGCTAGGACGAAGTCTCAGCAGATACAGTGTGAATGGAATTTGCATTTTTACGTAGTTGAGAGTTGTTTAATTTACAAAGGGATGTGACAAGATGTTTGCAACTGGCAAGATAAATAAAGCAAGGTTATTAAATTTATTTTTTCCGAAAGTGCTGGCCATAATGATAACATGAAAGTTTTTTATATTCTGGGAAAAGTAACTTCCAAAGAAAGGCTGAAACAACGGGATTTACAGATCAAAAGGGAGGAAATATCTTTAAAGAAAAATGGAAAGCTGAGTGGGGAGTGGTAAAATCTTGAAAGGTGCACTGTGAAACAGACTTGTGGGAAAAGCCTCTAGCCACCTTGGGGAAATTTGCTGTTCCTATAACCAAGGCTTTGTTAAAAGCCTTTGGAGTTCCATTGTCGAGTGAGAGGGAAAAAGAAGCTGTGAAATACCTTCCTTACAGCAACAGTGGGTGCTTGTAATACTGGATGTTTTATAGTTTAATGGGAAATCGGGAAGGTTCATATCAGGTTTCCCTTTGACAAACATGCACACGTTCTGATTGTTGAGGGCCAACATCTAGTTGTTGATAGTTGCTCAAAGTCACATCATTTGCACAAATGTCTGTACTGGTCGTTCCTATGTAAATAAAACTCTTCACTTCATACTAAGGCAAACATTTGTACCGATTTACTAAGAGGTTTTGAAGACCTCACCATATATTTAGTTCTTTCAATAGCTGTCTCATTACTCTCCTTAAAGATTCAAGAAAATTACATACAAAAAGAAAATTTACGTAAGAAAGTTGTAACTTCAGTGCCCAAATTGCAACAGAAAATTTTCAGCATTACAGTTGTTACTACAATTACCTTAAAAGGATCATTATGCAGCCCATGTGCCAACTGACTTCTAATCACTGTTTTCAGTACTTCCCAGCAAATATTAACTCCTGATCATCTCTGCTGGAGCGTCCAGAGCGTCAATAAGCCAGTTCTCAGATGCTGAAGACATGTGCAAGCACATACAAGGAAAATAGATTTGCATTTGTAGAGCAACTTTCACAATCTCAGATGTCCCAAAAGTGTTTTTACAGCCAATAAAGTACTTCGAAAGTGTACAAACATACAAAATAGGAGCAGAGGTAGACCATTCAAGCCTGCTCCGCCATTCAAAAAGATCATGGCTGATCTTTGTGTTTTGAATTCCATATTCCCATCTACCCATGATAACCCCCGATTCCCTTGCCTAACAAGAATCTACCTCCGCCTTAAAAATATTCAATGACACCACATCCACATCTTCTGAAGCAGAAAGTTCCAAAATCGCATGACCCTCAGAAAAAAATCTCTCCTCATCTTTGTTGTCATGATATAGCAGGTGGTATTTACCAGGCTGACTAAATCCCAAAGGGAAACTTGGCCACCCTATCACAACGGCTTTGCAATTTGTATTTAGTACGAGAAGGTTTGTGCACCGAAGCCAGAAGTAATGAGACCACTACCACCATTAGCGATTTTAAAGAATAAATTAAAACACTTATTAACAAAAGAAAAGAAAACTTAAACACACAAGACTACAGTTACACAATTATATTTAGTTTTATAACAGTTCTGACAAGATTTTTACTTAACTAAACTCCCAACTACACACCCCTTCCAGGCAAATGCTCTGGAAATTAGTAGAGTAGCAGAGATGATCAGGAGTTAATATTTGCTGGGAAGTACTGAAAACAGTGATTAGAAGTCAATTGGCACATGGGCTGCATAATGATCCTTTTAAAGTAATTGTAGTAACAACTGTAATGCTGAAAAATTTCTGCTGCAATTTGGGCACTGAAGTTACAATTTTCTTTTCTTTTTGTACGTAATTTTCTTAAATCTTTAAGGAGAATAATGAGACAGCTATTGAAAGAACTGAATATATGGTGAGGTCTTCAAAACCTCTTGGTAAATCGATACAAATGTTTGCCTTAGTATGAAGTGAAGAGTTTTATTTACATAGCAAAGATCAGTACAGACATTTGTGTAAATGATGTGACTTTAAGCAACTGTCAGCAACTAGATGTTGGCCCTTTAACGATCAGAATATGTGTGCATGTTTGTCAAAGGGAAACCTAATAAGAAGCAAGTAACCTTCCCGATTTGCCGTTAATAGATTAAACTTAAATACAGTGTCGTTTTAGAAGTAGTCCCAGGTAAATGATAAAGTATTGTTTTTATATCACTATGGAATACTAATCAAGCAATTTGCAAAACTGTAGATTCTGGTGATTTGCTGAAATTGAACTGTTTGGAAGGAAATAAATGATAGCTATTTGATAAGGAGACAATCTTGTGATTCTACAAATTTTATTTTTATTAGATAATACTTTACAGACAGTGGTATGGTTTAATTATGGATGGTATGGTGTAAATTCTGTGATCTGAAGCTGGTGTGAGGGAACAGTGCATTGGGGTGAGTGTTATGGGGCATTGTGTGTTTGCAACCTAATTTCAGTTTGATGCATTACCTGCAAGTGCTACCCACTGCTAAGAGTGCTGTATCACAGATCTTTTGTAAAATAACTGGGGTGCATGCAGCAGTGGCTATCATTGATTTTTGGGTCAGCATTTGCCAAGCTGGAAACATGCAACAGAGATTTTAAAAAATCCGTGAATGCTGAAAATGCATAGCAGACCATTTATAGCTTGAAGAGAAAAGACAGTCTAATATATTGGATGAAGATCCATTGTCAGACCTATAATAATTGGTTAATTTATTTAGTATTGTGCATTATAGAGAAAAAGATACAAGTGGTTATTGTTTTGTACATTGCCTTGAGCACCACTGCATCAAACCTAGCTGAATTGATAGGCAATGAGGCCTTTGAATTTCACCAAGGTGAAATAGTCCAAAGTTGTTGGAAATGTGTGTGTAGAGAAAATCTGTAGAACGGTGACGTTCTTGGAAGTGCAGGTGGGAAGAAACCTATACACCATCTGGCCAAACTTGATCATTACAATGTGTGGAAATTAGAAGATTAATTACCCGATGTTCCTCATTTCAAGAATTCTGTTCATCCACAAACATTGGAGTATTCTGATTCCATTGAAAAGATAAATTTTAAATCTATGAACTTAATTCTCTTTTCTTAGCTGTTGGTTTATGGTACTTAATGCTCCAATTGTTACTTAAGGTGAATAATTTTTGAGCAGTCAGCCCAAGGAACTTTACAGAAATTAAGCGTGCACTTGCCATGTTTAGATATGACCAAAAGTGCAAGAGCCCCTTGGGAAATATTTACCTGTTGTGTGTTAAATTTTCTGTTGAGTGTTATTAGTTGCTTTATTTAGTCTTTCTCATTGCAATCTGCTGATCTGGCCTCTTGTTTCTCTCCTCCATTTGAGAAAGTCTTCTGCCCTTACCCTTAACCCTTCTTGTTTCTGTATCAAAGCTGAGAATGGGACTTCAGTGACTATAATGTATGCAAGCATTTCACTGAGATTCTCTAAAAATATAACCCTTCCCTCCCCCCTTTACCATTTAACCTCACTCACTCACTTTTCCTGAACTGCTTTATCCAATTCAGAGTCGCAGGGAATCAGAGCTGTTATGACGTGGCAGATGATGTGTGCCAGGCGGACCAAATCCAGAAGCGAAACTTGGCCACACTATCACAGTGGTTTTGCAATTTGTATTTATTATGAGATGTGTGCGCTGAATTCGGAAGTAATGAGTCCACCAAGACCTTTAGAGCATTTAAAAATTAAATTAAAATATTAATTAACAAAATAAAGGATTTCAAGCACATACATTGGACTACAATTAATACCGTAACAAATCCTAAAATTCCTAATTAACCTGACTCCCAGTTACACACCCCCTTTAAGGCAACAGTTGAAAATAGATTTTAGATTTTTTAAAAAATCCAACAAGTTAACACAGTACCCACTTGGCACTTCCAAATGGCTTTCTCCAGCTTTAGTTACTGGACACAACAGACTTATGCACAAGTGGCTGGAGGCTTTTCAAAGCTGTTTCATGCACTCCTGTTAGGTCTTACATAGCTTACATAGCTTCCAACATAGCCTTTCATTCTCCTTTATGTATGTTTCTCTGTCTTTAATATGCAAATTCCATTGTTCCATATGACTTTGGAACTGTACCTTCCCATAATATAAGGACTTCTATGTTGCCAATTTTGGCAGTAACCTTTGGTTAAAAATAAACACACTCCTTATCCTTGCTTGTCTGGCTAGTTGTAAACAGACTAACATCCCTTCACTTATCTAAAAGTGCAAATTCCCTTCACACCTTACATGCTAAGACAGCATCTATGTTTACTCATTAGCATTTCAAGTACCTTTCTACACCTAGTTCCTTTTGATAATTTCAAGCTTACAGTCTAACTGACTCTAAATGTAATTAAATCTCTCAGAACCATCTACACTCATACCCATAAACCTACTTTACAACAAGCCAGAAAAATATTATGAAAATTATTAAACTTTTGTAACAGAGCCTATCCTGACAGGCAATGGGCGCTTGGTAGGGTACACCCAGGATGCAGTGCCAGCCCATCACAGGGCACACATTCTGTCTCTCGCTCACTCTCTCTCACACACACACACACACACACACACACACACAGATACCCCTCCACCCTGAGGGGCAGTTTAACCATAGCCGATCTACCTAACCAGCACATCTCCTCTTCTGTGTTCTAAGCCGCATTGTGCACACAAATAGCCTTACGCAGCTAAATTCCGAGCTCCAAATGGCCAGCAGGTGCTGTTCTAATTTGGGCTTTCACTCAACACTTTGGTGACATGTTTAAGGTGGCAAGATGGTTTCCATAAATGAGCCTTTCCATGGACCACTGAAATGTCACTGCCCCTCCACTGTATGCTGCTTCAGATATTCCATCTGAAACCTAATCTATGATTCCCAGCCCTGTTGAATTTGTCTTTTTATGCTCAACATTTATCTAATTGGTAGCATTTTATTGAACTTTTTTTAATCCATCCCCCCACGCACCCTCTGGAGGCATAGTCAGAAATAGAAAAATGTGATTGCTTTATTGAAACTTGACCTCCTTCAATATTGAGAGCTGGATTTAGCCGATAAATCACTGGCTACGGACCATGAAAGTTCAGCCCCTAATCTGTGCAATATTAGCTGATTTCAGAATGCATGGTCAATGTTCTTCGGTAGTTATTGGGTTTGTGAGGGAGGCAAAAATTGACTGATTTCTGTCCAATGACTTCTGGAAATTTCACTTGTATGAATGATACTCCCTCATCCACCCCACAGTGGAATGACCTGAAACTGCTCACGTGGGGACTTAGTCTCCTGAGAGGGACATTGCTGTCCCTTGATCAACGATACTGTGCCTTTTCTTTCGGAGAGGAGAAGAAAACATGATGCATGCACTATTGAATGAATGATTCCTTCAAATAAGTCTGTAGAAGTTGCTGGAAAATATAGCTTGCCCATACCTCTTTCCCCCTCCCCCACCCCACCTTTCGGTGTCTAATAATTGATGACACCCACTGGAATTTGAAAGTAAAGCTGGAAACCTCCTAGCTCTCAAGAATTACACTGCCTTTTCCAATTGATTTTGAAAATCTTCACTGCCTGCAGTTTCAGGTCATTCCTTGGAGACAGTTCTCACAGAGCTTCATTAAAATATTTGAGTCTATCTGCTTTACTTTGCATCTGTCCTCAACAGCTCGGGAATGTGCATTGATGTCTGTGAAAATTGTAAAGGTGTTGTGATGCAACTGATTAACAGGGGAAGAGATTTTAAATTTAGAGCAAAGCTTGTGAAAATATAATATTCCTGCACTTTCTTATTTGTCCATGGGATAGATGCATCACTGGCAATGCCAACATTTATTGCTCATCCCTAATTGCTCTTGAGAAGGTGGGTGGTGAGTCGCCTTCTTGAACTGTTGCAGTCCGAAGTGTAGCTACACCCACAGTTCTGTCACAGAAGAAGCTTTAAGTTTAACCCAGTGACAGTGAAGAAGCAGTGATATAGTTCCAAGTCAGGATGGTGTTGCGACTTGGTGTGACAATTGCAGGTGGTGGTGTTCTCATACCCTTTGGGAAGTAAGGAGGTTGAGCTACTTGCTGCAGAATTCCCCACCTCTGACCTGCTATTGTAGCCACAGTATTTATCTGGCTGGTCTAGTTAGGTTTCTGGTCAGTGGCTATAGTACAACAGTGACTGCACTTCAGAAGTAGTTCATTGAATGCGAAGCATTTTGAACTTTGGTTCTGAAAACCACTATATAAATGCAAGTCTTTCTTTATAATGGTGGCTCCCAGGTTATTGCATCCCTCCATGACAAGGGAAGTGGTAGCAAAAGCTTCTTTAGGCTAACTCCAGTGGGAGCCGGTCATTGAGAGAATACACAGGAAAGGTCCATGGGTCCACCCCTCCTGTTTTACTTCCCTATGAGGAACCTGATGAGAATTTTAAAATCAAGATGTTGCTTGACCAGGAGCCATTGTAGGTCAGCGAGCACAGGATCGTTAGGGGAATAGGACTTGGTGTGAGTTAAGACACAGTAGCAAAGTTTTGGATGGCCTCAAGTTTACAGAAGGTAGAATGTGACAGACCAACTATGGGCACACTGGAACAGTCTAGTCTATAGGTAACAAAGACATGAGTGTGGGTTTCAGCAGCAGATGAGCTGAGGCAGGGGTAAAGTTGGCAATGTTACAGAGGTGGAAATAGGTGGTCTTAGCGATGGCACGAACACAAGGTCAAAAGCTCATCTCAGGATTAAATGTGACACCAAGGTTGTGAATAGACTGGCTTAATCTCACTCTGTTGCCCGGGAGAGGGATGGAGCCGATAGCTCAGGAATGGGGTTTGGAGTGAGGCCTGAAAACAATGGCATCAGTCTTCTGAATACTTAATTAGAGGAAATTTCTGCTCACCCATTACTGGATGTTGGATAAGCAGTCTGATAATTTAGGAATGTTGGGTGACTCGAGTGAGGTGGTGTTGTCAGCGTACATGTGAATACTAATACTGTGCTTTCAGATGATGTCGCTGAAGGGTGGCACATAGATGAGAAAGAGAAGGGGACAAGGTGCCATCCATGGGGGAAATCAGAGGTAACTGTGCAGGAGCAGGAAGAGAAGCCATTGGAAGTGAGTCTCTGGCTGCTATTAGATAAAAATGGAACCAGGTGCAAGCAGTCCCGCCTAGCTGAACAACAGCGGAGAGGAGTTGAAGGAGAGGATGTGGTCAGCCATGTCAGTGGCTGACGACAGGTCGAGAAGGATGAGGAGGGAAAGTTTACCATTGTCACAATCTACCAATTTTTCTGTGCTCCTGAACTTAGTGTCCTCTGCAAACTCGGAAAATATACGTTGGCCTTGGTGAAGCTAGAGTGCAGATTCATCAGAATGAAATGCAGACTTAAAGGGTTGAATTATAAGGACAGGTTGCTTAAATTGGACTTCCCTTGAATTTAGGTTAAGAGCTGATATAATTGAGATGTTTAAATTAGAAAGGTAAAAGGATTAAATATGAGTAGATGCAGCATAGCAATTTCTTCTGGTGTGTGAATGCAGAGCAATGGGCACAATCTTAAGAGCAAGGCAATTTAGAAGTGTAATCAGGGAGTACTTTTTCACACACGCCGTAGTGGGAATATAGAATTCCTTTCCGCCAAAAGTCTCTGGATGCTGGATTGATTGGATGCTATTGCCATTTATACTTGAACCCATCTTTTGTTCCTTCACTTGGCCCTTTATCATTTCCTTTTGCCTTGCAACATCATCCCTTTTGTCATTTAATTTCTCCTGCCTTCTGTCCGATTAGAAACCTTCCATTTGGTCTCCTGCCTTTATACTTAGAACATGTTACAGCTCTTTAACCTCTTCTAGCTCTGAAGAAAGGTCCTTGAACTTTAAATGTGTTTCTCTCTCCATTGATGCTGGCAGACTTGCATTTCCAACATTATCGGCTTTTTCAGATTTTCAGCATCTGCAGTATTTTGCTTTTGTGGAATCTTCGGGAGTTTCATTATAATTTATTCCAATCAATTTCTAAATTATCCTTTGTTTCTCATGAACTGGCCAATGTTATGCCTCTAATGATGGATCTGCTGAAATTAAATTCTAATTAACGGTATTAAACTCTGAACATAGATTTTGAAAAATATTATTTATTAGAAAGTTCAAGAGGTGTTACACAGATGGGAGACAGTGTACTAGCTCAGGAATGAGGATGAGTGGTGGTTTTCCTGAAGTTTCTTTCAATGTGACTATTCAGGAATATAATCAAGTCCCATGTAACATAACTCATTTACACTTGCTAGAAGCGACATACATTCATAAATAGGGACCGATTCTCTGCAAACAAAAGGAATATGTTCATGTTTTTGTGACTTGCTTTTAACTACCCAGGAGCTTTGGGAGCCTATAGTTCCCTGTTGCTTTCTCCATGGCAATGCCTTGGCCAATCGGAGTTGACTCACCAACTAATCAGCACTCCCTTTACTTCTGTAGTATAAATTGTTGCAGTTGTTTGAAATTTAGCATTCCTGGGTTTGTCCTGATGAGTGCAAGATGAAAAGCTTCAGCTACTTGTCTTTCCTTTCAGCAAAATTCAAGTTCTGTACTACCAAGCGAATATTTGTGAAACTTGACTCTGTTAATGGAAAATAAATTTTGCAGACTGAGCATCTGAGAAATTTACTGAGATCAATCATTTAGCTCAACTTTGTCAGTGCTTTGCCAGTCTCACACAATGTCAAAGTTATTGGATATGCAAGAGATCTTTCAAAAAATCTCCAGTATTATCAATTATACACCCGCTGTAATGTTTGTTCTTATCTTCAGTGAAAGGATTAAATTTTATACGTGTATGACTGGTTTTAATCTGATTAAATTTGGACAGCTTATTTGCTATTTCCCACCAGGTCTGACTGGACTACATTCAGCGCTATTAGTTCCTGCTCTCCTCTCCTAAAACTATTCATTCATTCATTTCAGGATGATCTTGGAATAAAAATTCTTTTCTCTACCACAAACCGTTGTCTTAAATCCCTTTTCCCCACCAGTGCCATGCTCGCCTCCAACACTAAATGCGAGAAGCTCATCAATTTATTGTCACTGAGATTGAAGCCATCCGATCAGTTGCCTTTGACACTTCCACTAAAGCCCCTCCAGTACTAATCCTGACATTGCTTCTTTCTCTAGTTTTCTCCTACCTCCCTTCATGCCCTCTCCATGCTCATTTTGTTCATGAGAACTGCCTTCTCCTCCCCCAACCCTATTCCCAATAAACTGACCACGCAATTTCCCTTCCGGGTCCCTGTATTAGATGATGATGCTCCCCCCTTTCAATCTGTTGTCTTCTCCCCTCTCTTGAAAAAAAACCCTTGACTCCACCAGCCTTGCAAAGTACTGCCCCATCTCCAATGTTCCTTTCCTTAAGTCCTTGAATGTGCTGTCGCCTCTCAAATCCATTCCTGTCTTTACCAGAACTCCACATTTTAATCCTTCATATCAGGTTTCTGACTCTGCAGGAGAGAGATGTATCTGGGTGCAGGAATCTAAAACAAAAACTGAATTCTTCATTTTGCAGCGATATTTTAAATATACAGTCTAGTACTGCAGTTCCCATGTCCCCTTCCCGCCCACCCCCTTCATCTTCCCCTCACTGTCATCTTGATGCATATCCTTAGCTTTAAAAATGATAAGGAATAAAATTAAATACGTAGGCAAGGAAATACATATTAAAAAAACACTCATTTATGTTTTGCACAGAATAATGAATTGTGGAATTTGTTCTCTAAAGCACTGTTTAAAATATTTTGTAATATCAACAAACTTGGATTATTTAGTTATGATAAATCAGTGGCACTTCTTGTTATTCCCAGTGTGAAATGACATCCTTATGGGTACAGTATATTCTTCAGTTCAACATGAACAATGCTACGGGAGAGCTGTTAGCTTTTTAAATCGAGCCAGTTAAGCTGCATCTCTTTGACATTGCGCACGGTGTAGTCTTGAGGATATTATGTAAAGAACTGTTTGGCAATACAAAGCTGCTGCAGGAGTGAGAATGACTGACCTGCTTCTGGTGGGCACATATGCATCAGAGTTTTCCTGTCGGCACAATGTTGTAATTCCGTTGACTCAGTTAATCGTTAATCTGCCTACACAATGCTGCTGTGTGAACAATTACCTGTGATGATGAGTGGAACTATTGTAAAATCTACTTGCAATGCAAGGTTCACTCCCTCATCTTGTGTTGAACTGTTTGGCCCCAGTTGGTTGGTCTCAGTGAGCTGAATTTGGGAGAGGAAAATTGATTGGGGTTTCTCCCACCTGATGATCATCTAGCACCTCGTGGGAAAGAGAATGTTGATGTATGAGGTCAGCATTGTGATGTCCATATGGTGGAATAGCTTATTGACTCTAACCATCACAATTCACCCATAAGTAATAGCAATTGGGTGAGATATTGGAGGTTGTCTGGAACGCATGGAATTATATCCCAGTAATGCCTTCAGGAGGGAAAGGGAGAAAATCATTGAAGAACAACATATAATGTCACAGACTGGATTTCACCAGAGTACAGAGTCAAATTAAGTGTATTATCATTTTTACAAAGATACACCATAAGTTTCAGTTCTGTGTTAACGTATGGGCAGTACAGTAGATGGACAAAATAATCAACTACTTCTGATACATGATCTATTAAATCCCTTTGGGGGAGGAGGGGGGCGGGGGAACCCTGCTCTTCAGGAACTTGGTAATGTCCCATTTTGTTTAGTGTGGTACGCTGTGTGTTGCATGGATTTGAAGAGCCAGAATCCCATAGCATGAGTCATCATTCCTCAGTGATGTTTCTGTTTCAACATGCCTCTTTGGGTTTGTGTCCCTATTGCCACTGTGGGAAATGTTAATATTGGAGATGAAACTCAGGTATTTGTTGTGTGTTGTATGTCTGTTCAGCAGAGGCTCTGAGACTTGTATGGTTAAACATTAACTGTTTAGTACATAACTATGTACATACATACAAGGTATAGTCCAAGCTAACTCCATGCTTGCTTCTGCATAGGCCCCTGACCAGTCCACAGCTGACTCTAGTCTCAGGTCATTTGTCTCTTTATATCACACTGTTGGTGGCACTGTTTCTCAGTCTTACATTCACCCTTGCTATGCCAGATACCCTTATACTACAGTATTGCAAGAAAATAAAGGAATTTCCATTATTTTTCCACCAAATCTTGAATCTCCTATACTTCTTTTGCCATTTTTGCTTAATTCAAATGAACTTTCATCTGGATAAGCTTTTATTTCTTGATTTAAAAAGAAATGCCTGGCCTTTTCTTTTGAAACATGTCATTGTGAATTTTGATACCTGTGAGTAATTGAGTGCTTGACCCTGGAGAGCTTTGATAAAGTGTCAGTGGTTCATGCCAGGGCTTTTATTGGGCATTTAAAAGACAAGTATAACTGAGCTTTACAATTGAAGGTGCAAGAAAATGCTAAGTACTGTGCACCATTGCTTATAACAGAATCCCTGACTGGCAATTACAGACTCCAAGTTGACCTTTTTTTTTTGAAATCCAGAATTCATTGTATGTAAACCAAGGGCAAGTCTGCTAATGCAAACTGCGAAGCCTCACGGTGTATAAAAATACGGATGCTTAATATAGCTTTTATAACAACTGACTGTCCAATGCTTTTAGTTAATAATTATAACTAACAGTCAGGGTGTATTTATAATTCATCACAACCTCCAATAGAAGCATTCCTCTTCATTCCTTTCACCATTGAATAAACAGCTATTCCAACTGTTTTTGAGGTTACTTGCTTGAAGAATATGAAGAATGAATCTACGAATGAAAATTTTAAAGCTTGTCACTCGTATACTGTATTAGCTTGGAATGGGCAAGTAAGGCTATTTGAAGTCACTGTTAACAGTAGCGCAGAAAAAGCAGTTGAAACAGAGAATCCATTGGGAGATTTGTAAGAAGATGAATACAATTAGGCAGACAAGTGGAAAATTATATTTGATTGTGATAAATGTGAAGTATTACAATTGTTGAAATGTTGAGTGCACAATGAACAGAACTGAATTACAAAGAGAGGCTTAGAAGGAAAGCTGGGAGGAATAACAGACACGGGACTTGATGCCCAGATAATGCAGGAAGCAATTGAGGCAGCTTCAATGCTAAGATATAAAGCCAGGGCAGTAAAGTATAAAAGTCAGCAGAGGTCACGCTAGGTTATGCAATTGTGGTCAAGTGACACTTGCAGTGCACTCTGTCTGAGTTTAGTGTCAATATCTAGTATTTTGGCTTCATCTCAATATTGAAATTGAGTGTAAGTTGGGCTTTAAAGACCAAAAGGACTTGGAAGCCAATTGAAGGAGATTTCCTCCTCCAGAGAGCTTTACTTCTCTTCACTTCTTGTTCCTCACGCCTGTTCAGTTTGGGGTTGATTCCTGATTTTGAATTCAGTTTGTATTGACACTGTAATTGCAGCATCTATACAGAGCAAAACTCATGCTTCAGTTACATGTGAATGCACCCTCCAAAAAAACTTGTTCAATTTTGTTTAGCACAATAAGAATACATGAACTGGATGAATACAAAGAAAGGAAATGAGACTAATCTCTAGTAAAAAGGATTGAAACTATGGGAAAGCTCAATTTTCAACTTTACTGTCTGGAAGGATGGCTGTTGTGGGTGGGGGAATCTCATCAACATATATAAAACATTAAATTACATAGAACAAAAACAAAAATACCTGGAAAAACTCAGCGGGTCTGACAGCATCTGCGGAGAGGGATACAGTTGACGTTTCGAGTCGGTATGACCCTTCATCAGAACTAAAAAATATAGAAATGAGATGAAATATAAGCTGATAAAGGGGGGTGGGTGGGTGGGACAGGTAGAGCTCAATAGGGGGCCAGTGATAGGTGGAGGCCAAGAAGAGACTGAAATTACACAGATAAGGCACCAAGAAAGTTGGATCAGAGGACATGATTGAAAATTAGCAAGATGCAAATCTTTGAAATAAAAGGTTGGACCAGAAAATTGTCTTTACTCGATACTGGAAAAAATTGCTAGGCATGGTGGAAAAGGTAAAATTATTATGATTGCTTGAAAATATAAACAGTTGGGTGCTGTGATTAGAAGATAGGATATAAGCGAATACAATAGAAGTAGGACATTAACCCCCTGAAACTGTTCCATTAGATCATGCCTGATCTGCACCTCAACTCCAATTTCCTGCTTTTCCTCGGTTCCTCTTGAGAGCCATGTCTAACAGAATCTCTGTCTCTGTTTGAAAATTCCAGTTCCACCAGAAGGGTATTCAAGGGATCAGCTTTGACAAGCTGAATAGGCTTTCCTTGTGCGTAACTTCTTTTAATGTTCTAACAGTTTCTTTCCCTTCTTGGTCACTGTCTGCCTTTCTCCGGTCACCTCCTTTTCTTGTGGCTGTATTGTATTTGAGCTACTGTTGTGAGTGAGAATAAATCTGACGTTCAAATGGTCTCTGGATATGAGCTGGTTCTGCATTATCTTCAGTATCTTTTCACTGGGTTGACAGTTGGCATCCTTCCATCTGTGAGAGATGATGGAAATGCAGCCTCAGAACTTTGGTGAGGTAAGATGAGGTCATCTGCTGCACTTCTTTTGATGGCTGAACAAGCAGATTCTGGAAAGACAAAGTCTGCCACAAGTGTCAAACATAAAGTTGTCCCTTGCCATTGGTGTGAGATGATCTCTGATGCCTTGCTTGCAGGGCTGACGTCTGCTTTGGAGTTTCTAAAACCGTGTGTCGTCATGGTGGTGAATTCCTGCCCTTAGCTGGTATCGCCATTTGCATCGATTGTCAACTGGAGTTTCCCACTTGCTGCGATTGATGTTGTGGCCTTTCATGCCTCTTCTGACAGCACCCTTGAGTGTGAGCTTTGGGCACGCTGCTGGCCTCCTGGCATGTATAGCATACTTGGGGATGCAGCCAATTTCCATCCTGTGCATATGCCATTGTGATGACATCTGGTTGTATTGACTTTCTGGGAAATCCTGAGGGGGTGAGGGATGGAGAGATATTGGAAAGGAAACAAGGAGTTCCAGCATAAAGCAATATTGTTTCGTGCATTATCATTTTCTTTTTCTTGCTTTAGAAGCAGGAATCACATATAAATCTGTTTCAATTGCAGTCAAGGTCATCTCTATTTTGTAAGTAGGTTTGGAAGGAAACTGGGATTGCCTCGTATTGACTGTATAATAGCTCATTTCCTGAATTCTAAGCATTTAGTACATCCAAGGAGTAAGTGATGAGTGATAAACAATTGTTGGAATATCTATGCATTTCAACTGAGGTGATGATTAATGCACCAGGCCTTTCAGTCACCAGCACATTATAATGATGTCCTTAGTTCTTGGCTCAGATGTACTAAGTTTAAAACTGGATTGGTACATCGGATTGGCTGCAAGTATAAATCGAGTGTATCATATCCTTGAACTCCACAGGTTTAGTGAATCAACCATAGTTGTGAAAAGGTTTGAATGTGATGAGGTGATGGGTTAATTTTTCCATAAAGACCTATTGCCCTGTCAGTTTTTACAATGGCGTGGTATGGAATATGGACTTGTATATAAGATTCCGAAGCAATCTATTACTGATGTGCGAGCGGCACACTAGAAACCTGTCCATATGGTTTCATGCCCACATAAAACCATAATAAGTTGGACTTGGCTGCCTGTTGGTCATAGAAAGGTTGAGTTTAAATCCAGTTTGCACCTGAAATTTGTATTTTTGTTGCCGTCAATTTTCAGTTCTTTTCATACCCAACATGACATGGGGATGCAAGGTCACATTATAATCTCTTGGCCTCTGGATTAATAAATGCTACAGTGGTTGAGCTGGTGGATATAGAATCTGAAGATGATCTCATCTACTACCCCAAATTTGGAGAGGTGGGAGGAAATGGGAGGGAATCCGAAGTCAGCTTTTGGAGTTAGATTGGTCACCTTATTTGATAACTGAACACACTGGTTTGTAACCTAGATTATGCAACTTTTCATCTTCTGTTAACTACTCATTTTTTCTTTTTTTTATTCATTCATGGGATGCAGGCTTCACTAGAATTTATTGCCTTTGAGAAGGTGGTAGTGAGCTGCCTTCTTGAACTGCTGCAGTCCATGTGGTGTAGGTACACCCATAGTACTGTTAGGGAGGGAGTTCCAGGATTTTGACCCAGCGACAGTGAAGGAATGATGATACATTTCCCAGTCAGGATGGTGAGTGGCTTGGAGGGGAACTTGCAGGTGGTGGTGTTCCCATGGATCTGCTGCCCTTGTGCTTCTAGTTGGTAGCCGTCGTGGGCTTGGAAGGTGCAGTCTAAGGAGCCTTGGTGAGTTCCTGCAGTGCATCTTATAGATGGTACACACTGCTGCTACCGTGCGTCGGTGGTGGAGAGTGTGAATGTTTGTGGTTGGGATGCCAATCAAGTGGGCTGCTTTGTCCTGGACAAGCTTGAGTGTTGTGGGAGCTGCACTTATCCAGGCAAGTGGGGAGTATTCCATCACACTCCTGACTTGTGCCTTGTAGGTGCCTTGTAGATTGCGCTTGTAGCCACAGTATTTATATTGCTAGTTCAGCTCAGTTTTTGATCAATGGTAACTCCCCAGGATGTTGATGATGGGGGATTCAGCAATGTTAATGCAATTGAATGTCATGGGGAAATGGTTAGATCTCTTATTGTAGATTATCAAAGCCTTGGACTTGAGTGGCGCGAATGTTTCTTGCCACTTGCCACTTGTCAGCCCAGGCCTTGATACTGTCCAGGTCTTGCTGCATTTGCATGCTTCAGGATCTGAGGAGTGGCGAGTGGTGCTGAACATTGTGCGATCATCAGCGAATATCCCCACTTCTGACCTTATGATGGAAGAAAGGTCATTGATGAAGCAACTGAAGATGGTTGGGCTGAGGACACTGCCCTGAGGAACTGCTGCAGTGATGTCTTGTGACTGAGATGATTGACCTGCAACAATCACAACCATCTTCCTGCTAGGTATGACTCCAACCAGTGGAGAATTCTCCCCCTGATTCCTATTGACTCCAGTTTTGCTCGGGCTCCCTGATGCCACACTCAGTTAAATGCTGCCTTTATGTCAAGGCCAGTCACACTCACCTCACCTCGGGAGTTCAGCTCTTTTGTCCATGTTTGAGCCAAGTCTGTAATGAGGTCAGGAGCTGAGTGGCCCTGACAGAACCCGAACTGAGTGTCAGTGAGCAGGTTATTGCTAAGCAAGTGCCACTTGATAGCACTGTTGATGACCCTTTCCATCAATTTACTGATGATGAAGAGTAGGCCTGGATGAGCACAGCTCCCACAACGCTCAAGAAACTTGACATCATCCAAGATAAAGAAACCTGCTTGATTGGCACCTCATCCACCACATTAAACATCCACTCCTTGCACCACCGATGCACAGTGACAGCAGTGTGTGCCATCTACAAGATGCACAGCAGCTACTCACCAAGGCCCCATCAACAGCACCTTCCAAACCGGTGACCTCTAACACCTAGAAAGACAAGGGCAGTAGATGCATGGGAACATCACCTGCAAGTTCCACAAGCCTCACACGCCATCCTGACTAGGAACTATAGCATTGTTCATTGCCTGGTGCTGGGTCAAAATTCTGGAACTCCCTGTCCAACAGCACATTGGGTGTGCCTACACCACGTGGACTGCAGCGGTTCAGGAAGGTAGCTCAGCACCACCCTCTCAAGGGCAATTAGGGATGGCCAATAAAAATGTTGGCCTAGCCAGCAATGCCCACGTTCTGTGAAATAATGTAAAAACCTGTTTGTAATATGTTAAAAATCAATATGCATCTCAAGATTACATTTTCAAGCATGAGAGCAAAATTGAAGTGATTTTTAATTTGCATACTTAAAATTATTTTTAATTATTAAAATTATTTTTTGCAGCACCTTTTCAGACTGAGCTGGTGTAATCAGGAGTATCATTTCTTACTGTTTTTCTTTTATTCAACAGTGATCGACGTGTCCATGAGCACTTCACTTGCTTGGACAGAAGTGATACTGTACCAAATGATTTGAGCAAACAGTGATTTGGGTTTACATTTGACAACCGGGAACTTTTAGATTTTTCATATTTTGTATATATTTGCATATTTTGATATTTCAAACATTTTTACATATTTCCATTAGTGAATTTCTATACATGATTATAATGGTGCTTAAGATATATGTAAATTGCCCCTGAATGTAGAATCAGAAAGACACAGCTTTATATGTACAGTCTGTGTTATATAAAGAACTAATGGCCCAGATTTTGCTGGAGCAGGGCATCTTGTGGCATGTTTCATTAGTTAGATTCTTTCCCCTTACCCTTCCACTGCAAAATATTTTACCCTGTAAGTTGTTGAAAGTACGATGCAAAGAGATGGAAAGGAAAGGTGCGAAAACAGATTTTAAAGTAAAATTGCTTAAAACCTCGAGCAACAATTCGCTACCTGTTGCAGTGACACTCCACGATATAACTTGTTCCCTTTCTGGGCCAGAGAGATTCAGTGGCAATCCAGGAGCATAGATCTTGTTATTGGCATTGTACTTGCACTGTTAAATACAAGCCCTAACTTTCATTGGCAATTAATGTGCAAAATGTTCGACTACGTGAAACTCACTGAGATGTTGAGTGCGATTTGTCATTTTTGTGAGCTAATGGAAAGGCGGCAGAAAATATCCCAGAAACGTGGCGATTCACAATTTAGTGGGTATCTTTTTAACACAAGTTTCTGGTTGATATACATATGAATAATGACAGGTGCCATTAAACGGCCATTACTTCATGGTATTGGTTTTTGTGCAGGTGCTCATGAATATACATACGACTGGAGTTGTTGGAGAAAATGATCTCGTGTTTCAGTTGGCCTTTCCTTGGTGAATTAGCAAAGCTGAATAGCAGCTCAAAGTAGCTTCCAATTCCCAGTTGCATAAACATCTTGAATTTAATTTGTGATAAGAATTAAGGTTATTGTGTTCTAGATTTTCCTCGTGCTGAAATAATTTTTGTTAAACGAGATAATGGAAAGCAAGTGTATTAATGAACAATTAAAAAAAAACTGCAGCATATTTCAAAAATTGTGTTTTTAGATGGCTGATGGATCATGTGTGATGTCTTCAGTGTCTACTTTGCTTTTCTAATTCATCAAAGAAAGGCCAACTGAAACACTAAATAATTAATGTAAATGATTTATATTGAGAAGCAACTTTGAAGGGAAGGAAAAAAATTGGGACTTGTGTCCCACTTCAGTAAGAAGCTGTTATGCTTGACCTAATAACTGACAAACTCTTGTATTGCAAGCTTCCAATTTGCACAAAATGGGTATTGCTGAAAAGAGGACAATAATAGGCACCTTTTCAAGCTTTCAAATACAATTTTTAGAAAAATTTGTTAAATTCACTACGCTACTGCAGTATAACTAGAATATGGCTCTAAAGTTGTTTTTTTAAGTCATTTTCAGTTAATATCAGATTACCCGCAGTTAGTGGAGTGGACTCTGATTAAAATGTTTATTTCGTGTGTTAAATCCATTTCCAGTTGTAAGTTGCCACTCTTAAATATATCAAGGAATGTTTTTAAAGCAAAATTGAAAATAAATTACATTCTAAAAAGCTGCCTGATTGTGCTAGTTAGTAATGTAAATGAGCTTGAGCGGAAACTTGAAGAAAAAAAATCACTCCTCAAAGCTAGTGTCATGTTGAGTGAAATTTGGTTCAGATCGCCAAGTGTGCCCAAAGCAGAAACTCTCCCACACCATTCACTGTGTGTTGCAGCCAGCAGATCACAATTTAAATCCAATGGAGAACAGTTCCATCTCATTAAATACTCAGGGGTATAGTGGTTGGAGTTTTTAGGTTCTCCACGCAGCAACTATTGAATTTAACTGTCAGCTGTCATAACTAACAAAATGACGCAATAAATCCTTGACTGTGGCTTCCTCTTCTCTTTCCTTCTTTTAGAATTCCAGACCAGACTGGGAACATGGATTTCAAATGCAGCCGCTTTTTAAACACTGATTGAATTAGCAGAATCTCTACGAACTAAAAGGAAAACCAAAATATTTTTCCTCTGTTTGGCCTACTATTGGCCTGCCAATTATTATTCACTTTATAACTTGTGTCTTTTGGACACTTGGAGCTCTATGCACATTGTTGAACAAGCTGTATATATATGTAAGAGAGTCCTTGCTGCAGTGGTTGTGCACGTTAAGGGAGCCAAAGAGAAGGCAGACTGATAACAGCTGTTACTGGGATACCACACAATGTACACACTAACAGGCCATTCAGCCTAACTCGCCTGTGCTGGTATTTAAGATCCACATGAGCCTCCTCCTACTCTACTTCATTCCACCATATCAGCATATCTTTCTATTCTTTCTCCTTCATGTCTTTATCAAGCCCATCCTTAAGTACACCTGTACTATTTGCCTCAATTACTCCATGCAGCAAGTTCCACATTCTAACTATTCTCTCGGCAAAGAAGTTTCTCCTGGACTCCAGTAGTGACTGTCTCATATTTATTACTCCTATGGCGGAATTTTATGACCTCGTCGTGGTGGGGGTGGGGCCGGAAAATGTGGTGAGCCATTCAAAAGTCCATTGACTTTGGCAGGACCGGAAAGTTCCACCGGAGGGAGGGGCCGTAAAATTCCACCCCTAGTTTTGAATTCATCTACAAATAGAAACATACTTTCCACTTGCCTGGGTGTGTGCAGTTACAACAGCACTCGAGCTTGACACCATCCAGGAGAATGCAGCCTGCTTGATTGGCACTCCATCCACAAACATTCACTCTCTCCACCACCGACACACAATCTACAAGATGCACTGCAGCAACTCACCAAGGCTCCTTAGGCAGCACCTTCCAAACCCATGACCACTACCATCTAGAAGGACAAGGGCCGCCGACACATGGGAATGCAACCACCTGGAAGTTCCCCTCCAAGCCACACACCATCCTGACTTGGGAATGTGTCACTGTTCCTTTATTGTCACTGGGTCAAAATCCTGAAACTCCCTTCCTAGCAGCACTGTGGGTGTACCTACACCATATGGACTGCAGCGGTTCAAGAAGGCAGCTCACCACCACCCCCCTTCTCAAGGGCAATTAGGGATGGGCAATAAAGCCTGGCCTAGCCAGGGATGCCACATCTTATGAATGAATTGTAAAAAATTCTCTCTCTACTCAATCAAAACCATTCATAATTCTTAGGACTACTTATGTCGCCCCTCAGCCTTCTCTTTTCTAACCTATTCAGTCTCACCTGATAAAGTACTTATAACCTCTCAGTCTGGTTTCATCCTTGTAAATCTTTTTTGCGCTTTCTCCAGTGCCTCTACATCTTCCTTGCAATATCGAAAGAAGAACTGTGTTCACAAGTTGAAGAGAACTTTTTTGCTTTTCAATTTTGTCCTTTTCGAAATGAACCCCAGTATTGTTGCATTTTCCATGAATGGCTGATATTGTTGATTCAGACTACAATTTTACATAGTTCTGTTTAATTAGTATTTCTGGCCTGATTTGTCCGAAGTATACAAATGATAGCTTTTGTTTTCTGGTTACATTGTTAATTAAATTAATCTAAGTGATAAAATGCTGTTAATCAACCCTTTGGATCTCCAGGCATATGAACATGGCCAGCAGCATATGGGTTCAGAATAAATTGTTACAACTATCAATAACCATATCTTCACCAAAAAATAGGCACACAAATTTACCTTTGCAATTCACTAGAGAAACAGGATGTTATTCTCTTGAAAGGCTCTTGGTTTTTTCTTGCTGGAAGCAAAGGATTCATTAGATCACAACGCCAACTTGTCTCTTAGTTCATACAAGAATATGAATATTGGTAATTTTGTAGATGATTTATTGTTATAGTGAATGTTAATTATAATGGCATCCCTTTTAATCACGGCTTGGCATTTTATTGATAGATGTTGAGCATAGTATAATTATCTGAACTAATCTACATGTAAAACACCCATTAACCAATGATTGCTTTCTCTCACTTAGTGCTAAAATGAACAGAACTACTTACATCCCAGTTAAACTGGACATAGCCTGCGGCGTTGCCTCATCACTGTGTATGGCTCTGTTTTAATGCATGCGCACAGCCATGCTATGTTTTCCTATGATTGATGGATTGAGGAGCAAAATACTGAGCCTGCAACACTTGAGAGAAATTGCTTTTGGCTTGAAAGGCTGAATTGCTTTAATTTCTAAATAGTGAAAAATGCACCAAGCAAGCACTGACAAGCTAACTGACCTGGAAAGGTTGTCCCAGCCCCCTCCAAAATCAACAGACCCTTATCTACCATATCACTTTCATAAATTGCTACATTCATAACTGCTACAGACTACAAAATGGTGTTTTGTTGACCTGTAATAAAGCAATGACACATCATAAAAACCAGCAGTTTAAATGGCAAGAAGTTCATTCTCTACTCTGTTTCTACTTTACTTACATCAGGTTTACTTGTTCTTCTTTCTTATGGTCAAGGTTTGCATAATGGTAAAATTAATCAGCTTTCAATTAATGTAGCATTAACTTGCGTCATAACGGTATAGCTCAATTATAATGGAGTTAACAAATGAACCAAATTAACCAAAACAAATGATTCAAAACAATCCTACACTTTTTCCGTGCTGATACAAAGAGCACTTGCATCCTTTAAATGTAGAAATTATTTCCAGCCCATTTAACCGTACAGATTTTGATATTTATAGATTACCTCCTATGTGTATCTCTAGTGCAGAACAAAATAATCATTTCATTTGGGATTTAAGAGCAGTGAATGTGTGCAGCAGCTAACTCCATTTTCAATGGCGCTGTGTAGTAAGGACAACAAGTTTTCTTCCAATACACTTAGATTACACAACTTCTTCAGGGAACAAATGTGTAACATCAACTGAGTGTTTTGGAAACTGCTCAGTTCATCTTGATACTCCTGCAACAGCTGATCTGGCTTTAAAATAACTGGTTAAATTTAAGACATGACTAGTGACTATTTGGTTGGTGGCTGAACTACATTGGCAAGTTGCTCACAGGCTTTTCTGGGATATGAATGCTTTCAGCTTCCAGCAGGAAGCCTGCATTTAATTTATGTTGTCACCGGGGTGTATAACTTGTCAGTAGCAAACCAGGAAGGTAAATGCAACATTAGCTGGAGGGCCAAAAGCTTAGTAGGTTCTTAATCCCTACTCAGTTTATGCATTGATCACCAGTTCATTTTGTGCATTTGAGTACAGTAATATTTGTCAAGGGAACTTTGCATTCACTCTGCGTGAATTATTTACTTTTTGAAGACTGACTAAAGCCTTAACATATCCAGCAAATTTGTGTCATTGAGTTGGCCCCTGAATTCAGCTGGCTTTAATATTTTTCCCTCTAGTTGCTTCTTTGCATCCATACTGTCCTCAGTAAAAGAACTCAATCTTTGGCATTTTCAGACATGATCTTCCCTAACCAACATATTTATGGATGTGAATAGATACCTCTCAGTATAAGGCCTAGTCAATGACTGGCAAATTTACTTCTGAAGGAATGATGAACCATGATGTTGATCAGATTTATTTTGATTGTTGGGCTTTCAATCAATTTCTCAATTTTAAATGACTGATTTTCCTAGCGGCAACACAGTATCTCTGTTTTTGCAGAGCCTGATATGATTGCTGTCATCTCCATTCTTGGATCTTTTTAACTAAGAAAATGGGACAGGACAGAAAAGAACACTTTCACAACTCAAACCCATATTTACTCTTTCTTACATATATTTTTCAGACCCTCCAGGCCAAATTATGGCATGCTACTTCTTCTGATTCTACTTCATTTTCTTGGTTAAGATTTAGTATTTATCAAGGTGAGCAACGTCAGTGACAGAGACGAATGACCATTGTTGCCATTGTGTACAACTGGGTACCCTCCAAAAAATCAAGCATTAATCACACCCTTGGAAGAACAACATCATCTTTATCTTTGTGTAATCTTTCATTTTGCATATTCTTGTGGCCTGCCTGCAATAAAAGCAATATTGTGAAAATGTGTCTTCACCACTAAGAAATGCTTTGAGGCTGACCAAATAATTCAAGGCCCTTACAGTTGGGAGTGAGAGAAAGGAGGCTTTCATCTACCGCTTCCCACCCCCACCACCCCATCCTCCCCCTTGATTTGAGTTTAGGTACCACAATTGATGGGGAAGTGTTAGTCCACTGCACTACCTGGTGTTAAACATTGCCAAAGAGTAAGTTTAACCTATGGTTGTGGCATAGAGGGAAACCTGGTGATGTGGAGTGGTTTAACTGTTCAAATTGCAAAGCAGCTACTTCGTGATTTTTTTTGTTCATTGGTATTATTCAAAAATTGGATATTCCCATAAAATGTTCCTGTTAACTTTGATGTACGCTAAACGCAAATTACACTGCGAGGATGGGAATGATGCATTTCATACTGTTAGCTACTTGGAATTACTGTTGTTCATTTTATAAAATGAAGATCTGCTCTTTCTTACTGACTCGGTGGTCTTCACTGTATCATTCATGGATTGAGAGGAAAGGGATGGAACAAATGATTCCAGGCTTCTGCCAGCCTTGTAGAGTAGTATTTGCATAAGTATATACTGTATTGTTGCCTTGGTCTGGCCCCATCAAAAGCAGTATTTCGTCTGTGCACTGTGTAACAAAACAGCAAACTGTTCCTTCTAAATGGGTTTACAGTTTTATTAAACATATCCATTACAAACCTATGCTTTGTCATTCCACGGCCAGCATTCCCTTTAAAATTTGATTGTTGTGTGTCGCTAGTTTTTTCAGTGCATTGTCCCTCTGGACAAGGCCTGCACAGTACCTTCCTGGTTGCTGCATGTCAGGGTACCCAAATGGCATTGGCTGCAGCACTCCATGTTGGTAAGCCACTACACCATCGCAAATATGTGGTCTGATCTATATTTTAAGCTTACGTTGGTGAATGCATTGAACGAAACACAACTCATTGTTCAGATTAATTCAGAATTAGGAAATTGGTATTTTCACATTTCAAGACCTGGGCAATGAAACTATCATGGACAGGAAAATCATGCCTCCAGTTAGGTCCCCTCTTTTTTCCAGTTACATTACTAGCAGGTAATTTGGCACTATTTCTTACAGACTTCATACTGCCAGAACTGAATGTTAGACAATCTTAAGCTGCACGGAAGTATTCAACACAAGAAGTAGGCACAGAAGTAGCTTTTTAAACATAAAAGCACTGAGCACTCCACACTTGGTGAACAGTCGCAGCTGGCCATACTCACTGTGGTGAACATGAGCGTTTGACACAACAATAAGTAATAGAATCATTGATTTTTTTCTTGTTCCCAACTTTCCGAACGAGCTAGCTGTGTAATTCTGTAAACATACCCTTTCTAAATTTTGCTTCAAATATTTGATCAACTTTCTTTTTGCAAAAGTTGTTATGGACTCTGCTTCCGTTATTGTTTCTTGTAGGGCATTCCATATTCTAACAACTCGGTGTGTAACATAAAAAAGGAATTCTGACCCCCCTCTCTCTTTGCTCCTTTACTGATGTTAAATTTGTGTGCTCTGGCTACAAGCTCAACAGCCATTTCCTGACTTGACTTAGTGAAAATCCCTCAATTTCGAATACCTCTAACAGATCCCCATATTCCCTTTTTTAAAATGAAAATAGCCCCAGTTTCACTGGTCTACTCATAACTACAGCACCTTGTGTGGTATTGTAGTGAAACTTGAATTCCCTCTGCATGGCCATGACAAAATTCCTAAATTACAGTGTCAAATACTGGATACAATACTTAATCGTAGCATAACAAATGATTTGTATCTATTTAGCAACACTTTGTTTCTACACTCTTCATCTTAGTAATAAAACTTGGGTTCCCACATGTTTTGTTTTCAAACAGTTTTATCATCTTGATCTATCACTTTTACAGATGTATGTATCTCATAGAGTCATACAGTCATACAGCACAGAAACAGGCCCATTGTGTCCATGCCAGCCATCAAGCACCTATCTATTCTAATCTCATTTTCCAGAACTTGGCCTGTAGCCCTGTATGCTATGGTGTTTCAAGTGCTCATCTAAATACTTCTTAAATGTTGTGAGGAAACCATTGTTTTTTTATTCATTCATCTGAACCATTGGTTTTTTAAAAATTAATTCATAGAAAATGGGCATTGCAGGCAAGGCCAACATTTATTGCCTATCAAAATTGTCTTTGAAAATGCATGGTGCTACCACATGAACTGCAGCGGTTCAAGAAGGGAGCCCACTACCATCTTCTCTTGGACAATTGGGACGGGCAACAAATGCTAGCCTTGCCAGTGATGCCAATATTTCATGAATGAACTTCACATCCCAAAAAAAGGTCCATGTTGTGTAGGTACATCCATGGTGCTATTAGATGGAGAGTTACAGGAATTTGATGCAGTGACAGTCAAGGAACAGTGATATAGTTCCAAGTCAGGATGGTGTGTGCCTTGGAGGGGAACCTGCAGGTGTCTGTGTCCCTATGTGTCTGCTGCCCTTAGGTGGTAGAGGTGGCAGGCTTGGGAGGTTCTGTCGAAGGAGGTTTGGCAAGTTGTTGCAATACATATTATATATGGTACACACTGCTGCCACTGTGTTGGTGGTGGAGGGATAGAATGTTTCAGGTGGTGAATAATGTGAAAATCAAGTGAGCTGTCTTGTCCTGGATGCTGTAAGCTTCATGATTCAGTTATCCATGGAAGTGGAGAGAATTCTATCACATTCCTGACTTGTCCTTGTAGATGATTGCCAGGCTTTGGGGAGTCAGGAGGTGAGTTACTAGGTACAGAATTCCAAGCCACTGACCTGCTCTTGTAGCCAGGGTATGCATGTAGCTGGTATAGTCAAGTTTCTGATCAGTGGTAACCCGAGGATGTTGATGGTAGGCGATTCAGTTACTGTAATGCCATTGAGTATCAAGCAGAGGTGGGCAGATTCTCTTACTGGAGATGGTCATTGCCTGGAACTTCAGTGGCAAGTAACATTTGCACCACACGTCAGCCCAAGTCTGAATGTTATTCAGATCTTGCTGCATGTGTGAATAGACTGTTTAATCATTCGAGGAGTTGCAAATGGAACTGAACACCGTGCCAGAACAGCAAACAACCCGACTTCTGACCATATGACAGAGGGAAGATCATTAAACGAGCTGGAGATGTTTGGGCCTATGACATTGCCCCAAGGAACTTCTGCAGTGATGTCCTAGGACTGAGATGGTTGGCCTCCAACAACCACAACCATCGTCCTATGTGCAAGCTATGATTCTAGATAGTGCAGAGTTTTCCATCTGATTCCCATTGACTTCAATTTTGCCAGGGCTTTCTGATACCAGCCCTCAGTCAAATACTGCCTTGTTGTCAAGGGCAGTCACTCACCTCACTTCTGGAATCCACCTCTTGTGATCACTTTTGGACCTGAGTCACCCAGGCGGAATAAAAACTGAGCATCAGTGGTAGGTTATTGGTAAGTGCTGTGCAATAGCTGTCTGCTGTCAATAATACACTTTGCTGATAATTGAAAATAGACTGATAGGGATATGAATGATTGGCAGGATTGGATTTGTCCTGCTTTTTGTGGTCAGGACATTCTGGACAGTTTCCCACCTTGTTGGATAGATGCCAGTGTTGAAGCTATACTGGAATAGCTTAGCTAGTGATGCAATTAGTTTTGAAGCACAAGTCCTCAGCACTACTGCTGGGATCTTGTTGGGAATCATAGCCTTTGCTGTATTTAGCACACTCAACTATTTCTTGATATCATTTGAAATTAATAAAATTGGCTGAAGACTGAGACTTGTGATGTTGGGGACCTTAGAAGGAAGCTGAGACAGACCATCCACTTGGCATTTCTGGCTGAAGATTATTGCAAACGCTTCAGCCTTGTCTTTTTCACTCATATAGAGCTCAGGCATCAATCAGGATGGAGCCTCCTCTTCCTGTTAGTTTGATTGACCATCACCATTCATGATTAGTTGTGGCAGGACTGCAGAGTTTTGATCTGATCCGTTAGTTGTGGGATTGCTTAGCTGTGTATAGCATGCTACTTCTGCTGTTCAGCCTGCATGTGGCCCAAAGTTGTAGCTTCTTCAGATTTTCAGCTCATTTTTACACTGTTTACCACTGTTTACACCCTCTTGCCAGCCTCTCTGCCCACATGCCCACCTGAATCCAAAAAAACCCCATCAATCATTACTTTGTTTTCTGGCATCCTAGCCATGTTGTTGTATCATTTTTTTATGCCATGTGCCTAATGTTAACAAGCTGCCTTTGTGGTATCTTATCAAAATCCCTTTTAAAAGTCCATGTGAGTAATATCTGTGAATTCTTTATTAATACAGTCCATTCTTTCCTTTAGGGCTATTTTAAATACATCAGCCAGACTTGCTTTTTACAAATCCCAGCTCTTCTTCAACCCATATCTTCTGGTTGATTTTTGTCCTTTTACAATGGCCCCTACCAGTTACTCACTACTGATAGGTTGAATTTTTGATAATCCCTGGATGATCCCTTTCTCAATTTCTGAACAACGGTGCTTGACTGACAATTCTCCAGTTCTCTGCCACAACCTGTTTATCTAAGGATGTTTGAAAGATCATGCTCAAGGCCTCCTCTTTTTACTTTTGGAGTTTCCACGACATGCTATCAATGCCCAGTGAAGTGCTACTTCCTTATCTAAACCAGCTAATTGTCCCACTACTTACTCTTGTACACTTTGATTCCTAATGCAGAACTCCTCTGTGAATAGCAATGCAAAGTACCCATTGATATCTTTCATTTTTTACTTTTTAAAACATTTAACCTGCCAACATTCTCTTGGTGTTTCTAATCTTGTTGCTTCCCCTTTTTTCCTATACTTAGTTTGGTGCTTCTTTTGTAGTGACCCTACCTTTGTCAAATGCTATGTTTAAATCTCATCTCAATTTTAATTTCTTCATCCGAGGAACCTTTTAGTTGTGTGAATTGACTAACCTATATCCTCAGCATCTCTTGTTCGTATGATTCTCGTGCAATATAAATTTCTTTTTGCCAGTTTTATTTTGTTCCTTGTTTATTTGTGTTCACAAGTGCAATAGATTACTGAGTTTGGGAATTGCTGCTTACACCAGGTCACCAGTTTGGAAGGAAAAATAACTTGAACTGTGCTCGTCTAATGTACCTGCTTTATTCAGTTTGTCAGTCCATTAAAAAATACATGAATGAACCCTTCAGGCGGGAGAACACATCAACTGCTTTTGTTTGTGACTTATATAATTCAAAGTATTTTTGTCTATTCTAAGTGTTCTGTTGCACATCTGTTTCACATTGTGGCCAGGTTTGAGAGGGACATAACTTGATACCAAACCCAAGGTATGCGCACAATTGAACCAACAGTCTAATATCAAAGCAAAATGCTGCAGGTGCTGGAGATTTGAAATAAAAACAAAGTGCTGCACTCTTCTTTGGAAAGGGTCATATTGGACCCGAAACGTCAACTCTGTTTCTCTCTCCACAGATGCTGCCAGACCTGCTGAGTTTTTCCACCACTTTCTGTTTTTATTTCAACCAACGTGCTACTTGGTTTTAAAAAATGGTAACTCGTAGCTTCAGATTCCAAAAATGATTTATTCAGAAGACCTGCTGGGGCACAGAAAATCTGAAAAGTGTGCCAGTACCTGAGGAAAGTATGGAAAGGCCTTCAATTGTGTCTTGATTCGTTTCCAACTGTTTTTGACGCAGTTGACATTTTGAATTCAACATGTGTCCAATTTATTTCATATAGAAACTTCCTACAGTTTGTCATTCCATTGTTACTATTTTAGTTTTAATAATTATTTTTAACTATGGCTGACTAAAACTTGTAGCATTTGCATGTTCCAGGTGCATGGAGCAATTAACATGTACTGTGCCTACCTTTGAATAATAGGACAGCTTTTCCTTTCGTGCATTATGCATTCCAAGAAAGCGCAAAATGGGGTTCTGATATTTCTAGCCAGAAGACCCATCTCATGAACTATCTTGTGCTACACCAGGTCCAATTATTTTAATGAGAACTTATTTCTTCTTTCATTCCTTATGCTCAATACTCATGTCACATTTCATTGCAACTTTAGGTTTATTATGTTGCCTATGGGCAAGTATCTGCTGTGGAGTTCAACACTGCAGAGTTGGTTTAGATGCATCCAGGGGAAGTTTTTTTTATCCCTAGAAATCAATGTTGAGATCGCTCTTATCATTGTCACTGCTGCAAGCATCTTCCTCCTATAGTTCTAAATCGTCTGGTGAAGATTGAGTTTGATTCAACTGAAATAAAATTGAGAGTCCTAATTGGAATTTAAATTTTCAGGTTGCAGTCTGTCAAGCCATATAAGTATTCAGCAAAACGTGATTGTTCACAAACCTAAATTTGTACTTGGTTTATAACTGCAAGAGAATGACATTTCTAAGTTTGTTTTGTGATCTATGTGCCAGTGTTTTCATGTACCAACTTTAATGTTATCTAAATGGATGACATTAGCACATTTTGCCATCTAGTCTGCCAATCTCGCTGCTGATAACTTGCGTAACATTATTTCCTATCTCTCTAAATTGAACACGAATGAACACGGATAGCGGCAAATTAGAAGCATTGCACATACAGCAATCAGCTGAATTATGGTCCACCTGCAGTACATCAGATCATATCTGTTCTGTGCACGTTATTCAGCAATAGATTTATCCATTTTTGTATTTATAAGCCTCTGGAGTGCAATACCTTAACTGGCCTCTTGGGGTGTAGGCACTTAAATCAGGAAATTATGTGGATTGCAGTGGTTCAAGATGTGAGCCCACCACCTTCTCCAGGACAATTAGGGATGGGCAATAAATGCCAATGACACTCTTATCTCATGAATGTTGTAAAAAAAAAATTAAGTACTCCACCACTGGTGATTGTGCATTCAGCTGCCTCAGCCCTAAACTTCTCCACCTCTCCTCTTTTAAGATGCTACTTAAAACCTACCTCTTGTTGTATATATTATATGCCTCAGAGCTATGCAGAGTTGACAACAGTTTATATGTATGCAAAAATTTTATACAATGCTTTTACATGTCTACTCCATGCTTACAGCTCTGGCTTCTAGCTCCTTCTACAGTTTTGCTTACTTTTCTCTGGGTCCCCACCCAGGCTTAACAAATCAAGCACAGTGAGCATCATTAGTAAATAGACTCACATAATCAAACACAGAACAATTGTACACTACACCTCTGTTCAAGGTTTTTGTCATTTGTCCGAATATTTCCTTTTGTGGCTTGGTGCCAAATTTTTTTAACACTCCTTTGAAACGCCTTGGGATGTCATGTTATGTTAAAGGGTCTATATAAATGCAAGTTGTTGTTGTAAAGTCATTCATCATTCATCTAATGCCATCAGATTTTCAGACCCAATTAGACCATCCTGAGTCCTACATCCCATGGACAGACATTGCAATCAGTCCTATGATCCAATGCCTTTCCTGAAAATTAGAAATAAACATCTGAACTTCCATTAATAAGTTATGCTCAAAGTAACTCTGACTACTGTAAAGTTTTAACATCAGAAGCATACATGATGCTGATGTAATAATGATATCAGATCAAATGACTGAGATATGAGAGAGCTCTGGAAGGAGGTGAAGCTCCAACCTTGTGTAGAGGTCCAAATGTGTAAACATTTGCTGTAAGTAAAGAGGAATGGTTTTGAGAAATGACACAGGAGCAGCATACTTTGGGATAATAGACAATTCCCAAAACCCCCATCTAGACTCCAGCCACACACCAAAATAACCACTTCTCTTTTTCTTTTGGGAATGAAAGAAATCTGGATCATGTGTAAGTCAGAAGGGCAGCTACTGAGTTCAATTATCTCAACTGTGATTCAAGTTATTTCCCGCCTGTTAATTTCCTTCGAAACATAGTTCTTAACTCAAAAGCATCCTGACAGTCACTCAGTTGCAGTTTTGGTTCTTAGAACAAATGATTTAGATTTGCCTATTCCATCAGCTGACTACCATGTTTGAACTGATCATGAAGCAATAAATCATGTCAGGGATCCAGCACTATTTTGAGTGTAAACTGACAGCAGGAATAAACTAGCATCAAATAGGGCAGAGCTATAATTAATTTAAATGCAGTTTCAGCGAGGATAATGGTGCATGGTAAATCCTAGGAAATTGAGGAATTACAGAAGAGAAGTCACCTGTGGCATTATTCCTTGGGACTTTTATATCACAAATAAAGCCATATGACAAGGATTGATCATTACAATGGTACATGTGCCTGAAAAATTGGGGTCGATGTTGGCCATTGTTGGCCCATGTCTGCAGTGTTTGAAATGAAGTTTACTTGCATCCTGTTCAATAAATTTTAAAAAGCCAATAACAGCAGCAGTGATGAGGGCTCTTGGCCAGTCGATCTTAGAACTTATTTGAGCTGGTTGTCAACTCTCCATTTCAGCTTGAACAGGCATTGTAATTTATGCATGGGGAGCACGCTGATAGAACCATGTCTATTGTAGAAGTGGCCCAGTGCTTTAAAGTACTCCCCCCATAACTACCTTGTGTGGGCAAGCTGATAAGCAGATGGAGGAAGAATAGGAAGAACGTAAAATCTTGTCAAACTTAGGTCATTTTTTTACTTGTTGCGAAACAATATTGAAGTATTACATTTAGAAGTAATATGAAAATGACCTTTCATTTTCCTCGCTTGGTTTCTGGAAGGTGTGCCATTGATATAACCACATATGTTTTTAATGGCCCTTTTCTACCTGCTTCAGCAGGGAGACAGCATACCTTCTTCTTCACCTTCCTGTATTGCTCATATCAGAAATCAAACTGGATGGAGGAATGTGCTCATGCAAGCTATGCATATGATAATGTTGCATGTTCAGGGCCCCAACAGCTCTTCTAATATCATTCTTTCTGAGGAGATAAGACTCTGTCTGACTGAATAATGGAGATTTTGCTGCATGAAAATAAAGCTTGCTCCTGCATGAAGGTTTGGTGAAACAGCATATCAATACACTCTTCATTCAGCGCCTGTGTTTGATTTTAAAAGACAGCTGACATGTGGCGCAAGTGCTTCTGTTGGATGTGACTGACTCTGCTGAACAAATTGAGTATTTTTGTTCATGTGGAGTTTTATATGCATACACTGCAGGTGTTGATCATGTTTTTGTGAATATCTATGTGATATCCAACCTCCTCAAGTCTATATCTGCAACTGTTTGGCACATGCACGGTAACCATTGCTGAATGGCTTTTTTTGGTATTGAATTGCAGTCTCCCTTAAGCCAAATATTAGGCTGATTTCTTGCCCCACCCCTGCCCTTCCTTCCCCCTCCCTCCCCCCTGCCCTTTCCCTTCTTCCCCCATGCCCTCTCCCTCCCCACCCCTCCTCCACCATTCTCAGGTCTTGCATCAAGTGACATACCTTTCTAGTTCACCCAAAAGTGATTTTAATGTGAGGTTTTGATGGCAGGGGAAGAAAGCTTGAAGGTCTGTCAGCATTTTGAGACCCAGGAGTGGGGAGAATGATTTGCTGAACACAGGTGCTTCAGTGCACTGATTGAGGAAAATATTTCTTGGACAAAAACAAAAATTGCTGGAAAAACTCAGCAGGTCTGACAGCATCTGTGGAGAAAAAGACAGAGTTAACGTTTCGAGTCCGTATGACTCTCCTTCAGAACTAAAGAGAAGTAAAAATGTGGTGAAATATATACTGTTTAAGGGGGGGTTGAACAGGTGAATTTGGATAGAAGGCCAGCGATAGGAGAGATTGCAAAATATGTCATAAACAGAAGGTCGAAGGGGTGGTGTTGGTGGTGATGCTGGCTAAAGGAGGTGCTAATGATGACATTAAGAGTAGAAAGCAGAATGAGCAAGTGACAGATGGGGGTGGAGGGAGGGGACGGTTTGGGAGAAAAGATTGAAATAAGCTAAAAGATGGGGATAAAACAACGAATGGAAATAAATTTTAAAAATAATAACAATAGAAATAGATGGGCAAAAATGTATATATAAAAATTTTAAAAATAAATATTTGAAAAAAAGGGATCAGAAAGGTGTGAGGATGGAGGAGAGAGTTCATGATCTGAAGTTGTTGAACTCAATATTCAGTCCGGAAGGCTGTAAAGTGCCTAATCGGAAGATGAGGTGCTGTTCCTCCAGTTTGCGTTGAGCTTCACTGGAACAATGCAGCAAGCCAAGGATGGACATGTGGGCATAAGAGCAGGGTGGAGTGTTGAAATGGCAAGCGACAGGAAGTCCTGGGTCATGCTTGTGGACAGACCGAAGGTGTTCCACAAAGTGGTCACCCAGTCTGCATTTGGCCCCTCCAGTGGAGAGGAGACTGCATTGGGAGCAGCAAATGCAGTGGACCAAATTGAGGGAAGCACTTGAGAGGAGCATTTGGGCCCTTGGATGGTGAGGAGGGGAGAAGAAAAGGGGTAGGTGTAGCACCTTCTGCGATTGCATGAGAAGGTGCCGTGGGAGGGGTTTGAGGTGTTGGGGGTGATGGAGGAGTGGGCCAGGGTACCGACCGGGGGTTGAAGGGAAGATGTGTTTGGTGTAGGCATCATGCTGGAGTTGGCAAAAATGGCAAAGGATGTTCCTTTGAATGCGGAGGCTGATGGAGGTTGACTGTTTTTGTCCTTGTAAAACTTGAACAAACCAGATGATAGTTTAGAACATATACATGTGTAGATCCTGGCATTAATATTGAATTGTTTTTAAAAAATGCTTTTACTGTGGATTTCACTGCACTAATTTGCTTTCTTTTCCCTCTCCTCTGCTTCCACCTGACTGGTTCCAAAACTGATCTGCCTGTGCCTGTCATATTCTCCACTGGGTTTCAGGTATGTGTCATCTTGTAAAAATTAAAGAGAGAATCAAAATCTGTGGAGTATATTTTTAACACATGTTCTGGTTGAATGTTTCTGAAAAGGCATATAGTTCATTAAAGCATAGGGCTCATTTCTCATTAATAATTCATTGAAATTCTTGGCACACAAAACCCTTTAATGTTGCTATACTTTTGTTTGATTACTGAGGCGTAATATTATGGATATATTGAGTTCACTATTGCACAGCACAGTATTACCATGTTCCACTCATGAGGGTGGAAATACAGTTCAATAATTTTTCATTGACCTTTTGGAGAGGGAATCTTTGGAAGTGAGCAGCGGGATAGTTTGGCAACATTTGAGAACTTTTTCTGTTAGCATTAATTCTGTTGTTTCTGGTTCCCCTAACTAACTGAAAAAACATATTTTATTGGGGCGGGCTCCACATTGATCCAAAATGTGTTCAAGCACACTCAATTTTTTTCCCCCAAATCTTAGTGTTCTTAAATATAGTACCTGACTTGTGCTATAATGTTGATGCAGGTTCAAAACATTTTGGAAACAGGTCATGAGACATCTATACTGCACTTGGCACATTACTGTTCCTTATTGGCCAAATGAGTGGGTGGCTCGTTAAATCTTAGCATCTGGTCAATTTTAATTCAATGAATTAAATAAATCAGGAATAAAAAGATAGTATCAGTAATAGTGGCTTTGAACCACCAGATTGTCATTTAAAACAAAAGCTGGTTCATTAATGCCCTTTAGGGATGGAAATCTGCCATCCTTCATGTTCTGGCCTATATGTGACTCTAGACCTTGTATGGTTGACTCTGAACTGCCTCTGAAATGGCCTAGAAATCCACTCAGTTGTATCAAACTCTTATGAAAAGCAATAATGAGGGTAAGAACTGGATTTATTCGATTGAGGAGCAGCCACGACAAAGGCACATTCAACTCAGCCAACTCTGCAATGTCCTCCTCGCTAACATCTAGTAACTTGCCAAATTTGGAAGTGCTCCTTCAGACTAGCCAAGTAAACTAAAGGTGGTGGTGGGACAGCAATATACTGGTTGGGGGGACTGGCCTTCGAAATCCTCAACGTTGACCCTGGTCCCATGATCTCATGACATAGAAACTTCCTGCTGATTATCATCTACTTCCCTCCTTCAGCTAATCAATGAGCACTCATCCACATTGAAAACCACTCTGAAGAAGCACTGAGGACAGCAAGGGCACAGAGTGGACCCTGGCTGGGGAACTTCGGTACCAATCACCAACTCGACTCAGTAGTGCCACTACTGCCCAAACTGGCTGAAATCTGAAGGACTGGGCCTGTGGCAGGTGGTGAGAGCCGCCATGAGGAAAAAATCTACTTGACCACATCCTCACTGTCCTACCTGTAGCAGATGCATATGTCTATGTTGGTAATGATAGTTGTCACAGTGTGACAATGCCGTGGTGCTAAATAGGTTGGGATCAGACCAGACCTAGCAGCTTAAATTGGGCATCCATGAGGTACTGTGAGCTATCAGTAGCAACAGAATTGTATTCCACCACATTCTGTAACCTTATGACCTGGTATATCCCTCACTCTAGCAGTACCATCAACTCAGGACCAACTTGGTTCTAAGAGGTGTTTAGAAAATGCCAGGCTCAGTACCTGCTGTATCTAAAATTGAGGGAAGGTACAACACTGAACTCCATAGTTGCTAAAAAACAGAAATAGCATGTTGTAGACGGGCTAAGCATTTACACAGAGCATTCAAGTCAAAGTCCTGCCACATCCTGTTGAGAATGGTGGTAGGTACTAAATAGCTAATAGGAAGAGACCATTTTCAATGACCCCATCTTCAATGATGGTGGAGCCCAGCCGGTAAGCACAAAGTGCCTAGGCAGAAGCATTTGGAGCCATCTTCAGCCAGAGGTGCCGAGTGGATGGTCCACCTTGGCCCACTCATGAGGTCCCCATAATCTCAGATTCTAGTCTTTAGCCAATTCAATTCACTCAAGGTGACATTAAAAATGACTGAGTATACTGAATCCAGAACTAATGGTGCCTCTAGCCAAGCTGTTCCAGTACAGTTATTACACTGAAATTTACCCAACTATATCCTGTCCACAAAAAGCAGGTAAAATCTAATCTGGCCATCGGTCAGCATTACTGCCCCATCAGTCTATTCTCAATCATGAAAGTGGGGAAAGGTTTGTTGACAGTGCCATCAATCAGCACTTACTGACCAATAACGTGCTCACCGATGCTCAGATTGGGTTCCACCAGGAAGACTAGGCTTCAAACCTCAATATAACCTTGGTCTAAACATGAACAAAAGAGCTGAATTCCAGGGATGAGATGAGAGTGGCTGACCTAGTCATCAAGGCAGCATTTGACTAAGTATAGGATCAAAGAGACCTTGTAAAATTGAAGTCATGGAATTACGGAAGGTGGGGTGATGTTGGTTTCGCAGTAGAAATTCTCTACCGGCTGGAATCATACCTAGCACAAAGGCTGTGGTGGTTTGAGGCCAATCATGTCAGCTGCAGGACATCGCTGCAGGAGTTCCTCAGGGTAGTGTCTTAAGTGCAAACATCTTTAGCTGCTTCATCAATGATCTCCGCTTCAACATAAGGTCAGAAGTAGAGATGCTCACTGATGATTGCACAGTGCTCAATGTCATTTGCAACTCCTCAGATACTGAAGTAATCTGTGCCCTCGTGCCCAAGATCGGGACAACATTCAGACTTTGGGCTGATGAGAGGAAGTAACATTTGTACTACGCAAATGCGAAGAAATGACGATCTCTAACACGAGAAAATCTGACTATCTCCCCTTGACATTTAATGTGGCTAAATCCCCTACCATCAACATCCTGGGGGGCCACAATTGGTTAGAACTTAATGGAAACAATCACATAATGTTGCTAAAAGACCAGGTCTGAGGCTGGGTTTTCTGTGGCGAGTAATTCCTGCCTCCCTAAAATGTTACTGTCATCCACAAGACACAAGTCCGAAGTGTGATGGAATACTCTCCAGTTGCTTGCATGAGTGCAGCTCCCACACCGCTCAAGCAGCTTGATACCATTGAGGACAAAGCAGCCTGTTTCATTGGCACTTAATCTAGCACTGTCAATATTCACTTGTTCCACCACCAGCACACTCTTAAGAAATAGAGATAGTTTAAGTAAGTTATGTTGGTATTTGTAGGTGTTAGGAATGAGCTTTAGCTTTAAAGTTAAAGTTTGACTTGTATTTCTGTATCTGTGTGTTTAAAAAAAGTCAAATTTAGTTTTAGTTTCTCTTTAAAAAGGTGCCTGCATTTCTGATGAGGTTTTTCACAACTGTTGCAGCTAGGTTAAATAAATAAGAGTAGAAGAATTGGGCTGTTGCCTAGCAACTGGTGTTCAGAGAGGCTGGTCCCTCCTATAGACACACACACAAAAGCTAGAAACAGCAGTTTGATTTGGAAGCTGTTGGAGTTCAGCACTTTTGAGGACAGCTGCCAGGCAGAAGCAGCCTAGAAAGGGCAGATAGTCAGCTCCAAGCTAAAGTTAGTTGAAAGTAGCTGCCCAAGAGAGACTGGAGCAAGAGGGACAGATGGCCAGTCCCAAACTAAGGAAAAGACCCAAAAATCCAAGGGAGTGGAAAGTCTCAAGAAGACCTTCTAGTCAAAGGAAGGAAAGGAACCTAGAAAAAGTCCTGCTAATGAAGTTAAGATTAAAAGGCAGAGAGAAAGGCTCCAAGCTTCAGATTTAAAGAGAGAAAAGCTGCAGCAAGCAGATTTAAAGTGAGAACAACTTGCAAGAAGCAAGAAGGTCCAAAGAGATTGCTGAAGGTCTGTAACTCTTTGCTATGGGCACGTGAAGCAGTGGTACTGTTGACGGCTGAGTTGGTGTTTGTGGAAGACAGCCTGAATGCATGTGGTGACCCATGGGAGAGGAACATCAGAAGGAGAGCTTGAAACCCTGGAGGTGAATTCTTGTAGAAGGCGCCTGAGAGAAAGGGTTGGTTTGGGAGAAGATTCCAAGGCGAGTCCTTGGAGATTGGAAATTCTTGTGTGGAAAACGAAATTCAGTGACACTGACTCACGGTGTGACAAGTGCCTTAGTGGAGTTGAGGAGAGATCCATAGCATCTGGTTGAGGTGACATCTGTCACTTGGTTTCAGAGTGTGGTGTGTCTGACCACAGGGTGCCTACTGGTACATGGACTGTGCACTCACTGTGAACATTAGAGTATAAGAAAGCTTTTGTAACTTGTGTTATCCTTACAAACCTGTATATATCTGTTAAGGTATAGTTGTGGGTGAAGGAGTATTCTTGTTTAATAAATGTTTTATTCTTTTGTTACAAGTTCATCAGCTGACCCCGTGACTCTGTTCAGTAGCCCTTCTCCACGTATCTAAACAAACAGATAAAAGTTAGGATCTATCGAGTTGGGTTCCACCCTGGGATCAGGCTTGTCCAGTGTTAACCTCAGCTGGGGTTCATAACGGCACCATGCCTGTAGGCTGTACTGCAGCATCTCCCTTGGACTTCAGCACCTTCCAAACCCACAACTTCTACCATCTAGAGGGCCAAGTTTCCTTCAAAGTTGAACAGCATCCTGACTTAATTATATGGCAGTTCCTTCAGTGTCGCTGGAGTAGTATCCTGGAGCTCCCTTCCTAACAGCAAGGCTGGTGTACCTTCACCGCACAGACTGCAGCTGTTCCACAAGGCAGCTCACCACCGCTTTCTTGAGGGCAATTAGGAATGGGGATAAAAATGTTGGCTTTGCCAGCGAACACCCATGACCCATGGACAAATTAAAAGCATAAACTACTTTATACCTGTGAAATATAAAATCTCCTCACATGTCACCATGTGACATACCTTGAGCAACATGACAAAATGATCTGATAAGCAATCCAATCTAGTCTTCAATCTTGATCAGGAGGTCTGAATTTTCTCTGCACCTCCCACAATCACTCTTGTTTTTAATCTCATCATTGTTTCTCTGGCCAGTGCCAGTCTTGGCTGAGTTGATAGCACACTTCCCTCTGAGCCGGAAGTTTTGAGTTAATGTCCCACTCCAGAGATTTGAGTACAAAAATCTAGGCCGACAATCTCGTGCAGTGCTGAGGATAAGATGTTCAACCCAGGTGCCATTTGCCTTCCCAGGTGGATGTAAAAGATTCTGTGGCATTATTTTGAAGAAGAGCAGGAGAGTTATACCTGATGTCCTGGCCAATGTTTATCCGTCAGTCAACATCATGAAAAGAGATTATCTGTTTGCGATTACACTTATTTGCAGGAGCTTGCTGTATGCACATTGGCCGCCATCTTCCCTACATTACAACAGTGACTACACTTTGAAAGTACTTCATTGTCTGTAAAGCTCTTTGGGACATTCTGAGGTCAGGAAAAGCACCATATAAATGCGAGTCTGTCCTTTTTTTGTGATTACTGCTTCTTTGGCCATTGCTTCTCTTAATTGGAGTTTGGGAGGGAAAAGGAACCAGGTTCTCATCCTATACATTTATTCTCTTTCTGTGATTGCCTCTGTGTTGAGGCCTAGGCTAATTTTACATACATGCTAATCTAGAGAAATCAGCAAAGGCTGACCTGGTTTCCAAAAAGCTGACAACTCAGCAATACACTGGTAACCTGTAACTGTTGAAAATAAATAGCTACACATGCTTTGTAACTTGAGCTGCATTGGTGGTTGGGTTAGGGTGGCATGACAATGGAAGTGCAGGGAAGAAGTGATGGTGCTTAGTAGGAGCACAAGGCCTAAAGGTGCATGTAACAACTGTTATTTGCATTTATGTAACAAATATGTCCCTGTAGAGTCCTAGGTGGGAGGAAATGCCAAACCAAGGGAGAGATTAAGGTTGAGATTGAAAGTTTGGGTGAAAAAGATTGGTTTTGGGCAAGTTAAAGCAAGAAGGCAAGTTTGAGATAAAGCGGCATAAGGTTGGACTTGAAGCCTGTACCTCCAAGTGGAATGAAGTAAAGGGCAATGATAAGGAGTCATCGATGTATGAGGCAGGTAGGGTAAAGTAAATCATGGAGAAACATGAGGAGAATTTATAATTGAATGTACTGGGGACTGGAGAGAGAAGATTGGAACCAGGGAATGCAGTTCCACTGAGCTGGACAATGGATGAGAGGTGTTGGAGTAGATTGTTACAGTTGACAATACCAAAGGCAACAGCGAGGATGATTGATGTGGCGCAGTTATAGTTACCTGACTTCAGAATCCAATTCATCTGAATCTCATTCAATGGCTTTGATAACCACTAGCATGTGTGGATGGTGCCTGTCTACAGCTGAGGGAGTACATCTTTAAAACATTCTTTACCTGATCACATTATTAGATTGGTTTTGGCTGAACATTTTCAGATGCGTGATCATTATAGCGAATGTCTTATTGTACAGTGAAATACAAAGACTGAGTAGTTGCCCCTCTCCATTTGTTCAACTTCACAATAAACCGTTATCTCCTGAGGCACTGAAAAGTACATTTATTAAAACAAATGTTATCATTTGAAGTCTTTTCTCGCCGTTAATTTTTTTTCTGTTGAATTGAGTATGATGACCAACAGCTCAAAAGAGGAGTTTTCTCAACATAACCCCATATCTATTTAATCTGCTGCATTAGCTGCAGCAGCTATGTAGTTTTTAAATATTTAAAGCACAGTTGAGTCATCCAATTCTGCTAAACTTGCTTCAAGTCATTTCCGGCATTCCTGTGGAGTAGAGGGAGCACAGCTGATAAAGCACCCCTGGCTCTTTGAGAATTGAAAGCACATGACACATTGAGCTCATGAATAATTGTACAGTGCTACCTTGAATGAAAAATAACAAAAATGCAGTCTTCAGCGTTCTCATTTTAAAAATCAATGTTACAACACCTGATGAGAGATTTTTTTTAAGACTCTGCCACTTTTGTTTGCGTAATTGGGGAGAAAGTTTGGCTGTTGCCCTTTTCTTGTGAATAGAAAATGAACTTATGCCTCTTGCGTTTTATTTTCTTTGGAAGCTTGATAAAGGCCAAAGCTGCAATAGAAACAGTTGTGGAATTTGATATTTCACACCGTTTTCAGAAGCTGAGGCTGATGGGCAAACCATCCCACTGGACTCTTTGGTCCTGTTGCTTATTTTGGATGACTCAAGATTATGGGAAGTGAGTTTGCTCCAGGCTTTTGCTCTTGGAAAACTGTGTGGTTTGAATGTACAGCCTGAAGCTATATCCAGAGTCATAAAAAGGGAACCACCCCTTCCAAATGAACGTGCTTGCTTTTTTGCCCTATGCTTTAAATGAGGCTGCTCTCCATATTCCTTTGGAATGTACTTCAATATGATTTATTTTGAAAACAATTATTGTTCAGGTTGTGAGGCACCCTCTAACATAGCTGGCCCTGTTTGCCTCCAGACTATTGGGATGGTTAGTGAGGGGTTTCTGCCCCTCTGTACCTTTTGGGCAAGTGGATCAGAGAGAATATAGGTAAAACTGCCACAGCTGTTTGTTCACTCTGGCCCCATCTGCCTGCCTAATATTGAAAGTGGGAAGCCTGATGAAATAGCAAGGTTTATTATTTGTTTGAAGCCAACTTCTCTTTTATATTTGAGTTCTCCATCCTGCAGTGTCTAGACCCATATAACGGGTGACTCAAATGTCCTGTTCACTTAAAGAATTGAGACCAATAAAAATATTTGTTGAAAAAAATTAACTATCTCTTTATAAAGAAAATTTACTGTCAGAGCAACCAATTGATAAATAAATAATCGTTACCATGGAAACAATTGATCAAATCCTGAAAAAAATGTCAATGACCTTTAGGCAGCCATGTTGCAAATATGTTCCAAAAAATAAATAAAAACCCATGGACTGTTCAATAAAAATAGCTTGCGAACTACTATTAAATTATCCATCCCATTTTATAATTGGTCCCACAATATCCTGACACTCAACCAGATGCATGTGACTCCTAAACACGCTCGACCTTGAGTCATTATCCTGGCTATAGACTAACTATAGGGTTACCTATAATAATAAAAGCATATCTCAAACATTGGTAACTTGGTGTACATCTTTTTTCATGATTATTTTTCCTGGCCTTCAGTTTCCACCATAATTTGCTGGCAGCATGCATCCTAACAGTTAGAGCCCTGCCTGGCAGTGACCAGTACAGTTCACGTCCTTTCTGAGGAAGTGATGATCACAGCTTTGAGTGATAAAACAAGTACTGAGGAAATTGGAATTAATATATTTTAAATCGGCAGTCTCTTGGCAGAATTCCAATTAACAATTCTGCCAATTAAGGAGGACTGCAGTTTTACTAAATTTGGACAGATTTGTTTTTCTCCCCTGTTGCTATGGAAATGCAGTTTCTGGTGACTAACATTAGTGTACTGTGGTTGAGCTGAAGCTGAATCAGTTTGGTGGGTAATGTTAGTTGAGATGCAGCTGCTGTGCAGTGTGACATTAATTACTGTGTTTGCATGTGTTGAACACACTGAAGAGTTGGAATCTGGGTCAGCACGTGCATACAACAAACAGTTCATTGAGATATTCCAACTGGTACATTTCAGTTGCTGGTGTGGAAATTGGAGTCAGATGCTCCGTCATTGACCAGTCTTGACTACAATTGTAAATTCATCAGCGCTTCTGGCTTCAAGCACAATGGAGCCAAATTTAAGATCAGTTGTCATAGAGTCATAGAGGGCTATAGCACAGAAAAAGGCCCTTCGGCCCATCGAGGTCACTTCGCAAAAATAAAATCCTGTTCCGACTTGACCCTAATGTGTAGAACGGAGACCTTACCTTAACTTTAGCATTGCCTGTGTTGCAAAAGAAAATTGTTTACTCACACCTTAGTGTCACTCTGCCGGTTGAAGAAATCCCTGAATTGTTATCCATTCATAATATTGCAAGATGTAGTGCCTCTGGTGTCAGTCGAATAAAGCCTGATTCTTTTGACCAATGCACTCTGTCAACAAAAAAAAAGCCATTTATATTGCACATCTAAAATATCCTAAAGCGCTTTGCATGCAGGGACATCTTTGAAGTGCAATGATTGCTAAGCAGGCAAAAATGGAAACCATTTTTGCACTTTTGATACTACAAGCAGTTCTCAATGGTGGTGATGGTTCAGAGAGGAATGTTTACTCAGACACTAGGGAGTTCCCTGTGCTTTGGATAATACCATGCAATCTTAACTGTCCTCTGAGCCACTCTCAGGCAAATGGGGCAATGAGTCATGCAGCACTACCTCAGAACTGCATATGTCAGTCTAGATTTTGTGTTCAAATGTGGGACTTGAACACTAATATTCTGGTTGAGAGGCCAGAGTGCTACCAGCTGAGCCAGGCTGATAATGAGCAGCCATGGAAAATAACTCCATCTATAGAATGATGAGTTGGATTATGTTAGAATGACAAAAAATATGATGTTTCAGAGGATGTTGATAAACTCCTTCTTTATAATGTCCTGTGCTACATTTCAACTGAATGGGCGATGCTCTTGGCAGCGCGCCAATGATGCTGTTAGATGTTCATGTATTTTTTTCTGTGGCTAGTGTAAAGTTATGTTAACATAGCCACGGAATCCAGGCTTTTCTAGGATTCTGCAGTAAATCTTAGCGTCTAGCAGGGATGGTTGGGGTTTGATGGCAGGGAGCTTTCAGTGGAGTGCTTGAGCACTTTTTAAATGTGGCTTCACAGTGCACTGGAGCTCTAGCTGACGTGCTGTCAAGCTGAAGTAGCATGAGGCAGCTTCCCTGAGGTGATCTCGCAACAGTTGGCTTGGATTTCAGAACAGGATCTGTCTCTGCAAGGGCAGCAGCTTAACTCCATCGATGTGTGGCTGAAGTCTCTTTGCACCGGCAGGAAAATGGTGCATAATTGCATTATTAAATTGGGGAAAAAAATCGTCTTGGGTCAAGAATTATTCCTCCCTCAGAATCCAAGAATAACATTGTCAGAAATTAAAACCAAGTAAATATAAGTGTATAATTAAAGTGAGCTTTTTAACTTTCTTTGACATTTCTGATTTATAAGGGAAAAAAGAACGTGACTTTACCATCAGATTTCTTTTTGGTATGGTAGTTATTTTTGGCAATTTACTTTCTGTTCCATAGTGAGCTGTGTAATCACTTGGAGCCAATTATGTGCTTGTTCTGTTTTTTTTTATACACATGCTTCACTCATTGGCTGCAATGATTACTTTGATATTTGGATCATGCGATACTCCACAACTTCTGTTGTTAATTTTTTCAAAGATGCGGATTTTAAGAGAGGCACCTAATGGAACCATCTCATCAAATCAATTGCAGCAAGGTTTGGACATAGTGATATCAGTTTGCTGACCTCAGCAGCATTCAGCTATTCGCTGATGGGCTATGAGGCCAGTGGTAAACTCAGTTCAAGCTGAAGTGAGTTCATTCTTATCCTCCTGTATTGTTTTCATGATCACATTAATGATCTTTCCTCCCAATCCAGCTATCTTATTTTGCAAATGGATTACTATTTTATGAGGAGGTACTTCAGAGGTGCTGTATCCTATTTACATGTCTAATTCACTTGGATCTGGAACCCCGCACCTGCTGAAGGTGCATATATAGTTGAAGGAACCTTTCCCAAAACTCAGAACATGGACATTCTTTTTATTTATTCTTTCACAGTATATAGGTGTCGGTGGCTAGGTCAGCATTTATTCTGCATCCCTAATTGCCTTTGAGAAGGTGGTGGTGAACCTCTGCCTTGAACTGCTGCATTTCATGTGGTGTAAATACACCTACAGTGCTATTAGGAGGGCAGTTCCAGGATTTTGACCCAGCAACGATGAAGGAATGGCGATATAGTTCCAAGTCAGGATGGTGTGTGACTTGAAGGGGAGTTTGCAGGTGATGGTGTTCCCATGCATCTGCTGCACTTGTCTCTCTAGGTGGTATAAGTCTCAGATTTGGAAGCTGCTGTCAAAGGAGCCTTGGTGAGTTGCTGCAGTACATCTTGTAGCTTGTCCATACTGCTGTCGCTGTGCATTGGTGGTGGAGGAAATGAATGTTTGTGGAAGGGGTGCCAATCAAGTGGGCTGCTTAATGTCCAGGATGGTGTTGAGCTTCTTGAGCATTGTTTGAGCTGGACTCATCCCAGCAAGTGGAGAGCATTCCATCACACTCCTGGCTTGTGCCTTGTGGATGGTGGACAGGTTCTGGAAGTCAGGAGGTGAGCTATTCTCTGCAAAATTCCCAGCCTCTGATCTGCTCTTGTAGCCACAGTATTTAAATAGCTGGTCCAGTTTAGTTTCTGGTCAATGATAACCCCCAGGGTGTTGACAGTGGGGGATTCAGCAATGGTAATGTCATTGAATGTCAAGGGAAGATTGTTAGATTCTCTGTTGTTGGAGATGGTCATTGCCTGGCACTTGTGTGGCACGAATGTTACTTGCATCTTATCAGCCCAAGCCTGAATGTTGTTCAGGTCTTGCTGCATTTGGACATGGACTGCTTCAGTATCTGATTCAGTATACTGTGCAAACATCCCCACTCCTGACCTTATGATGGAGAGAAGGTCATTGATGAAGCAGCTGGAGATGGTTGAGCCTAGGACACTACCCTCAGAAACTCCTGCAGTGATGTCCTGGGGTTGAGATGATTGACCTCCAACAATCACAATTATCATTCTTTGTGCTAGGCATGACTCCAACCAGTGGAGAGTTTTCCCCTGATTCCCATTGACCCCAGTTTTTCTAGGAGCTCCTTGATGCCACATTTGGTCAAATGCGGCCTTGATGTCAAGGGCAGTCACTCTCACCTCATCTCATTCTTTGGAAGTGGCTCCTGATACAGGTGTGCCATCATCTCTACCATTATGAAACAGTGATAAATGTCAGCCTAGAGTTGGTTTGAACCCAGGATCTTCTGACTTAAAGCGAGAATGTTAAAATAACACAGATATCTCATGCACAAACTACATTTTTACCCCAAAATTATCAGCCAATTTCCCTGAAGCACTTAATCTACTGGTCCCTTCCTGCTCTCATTCTTGCGTTTAAATCCCTTCATGTCCTTACACCTCCCTGTGTTGCTAATGTGGCACTGTGTCCCTTTAAGGCAGTAAAATGTCATTGCTGTTAACTAAATATGGTCTTGTATCAATTTGTTATTGGTTACAAGTGACTTCCTCTGTGATTGTAATGTAATGTTGCTCCCTATGTTCCTCATCCTCTCTAACACGGTCAGGTCACACCATGCTCTCCCAAACCCTCTTGTCTGTTTTCCTACTGAATGAGTCAGTCCTCCTTAGTTCCACTATTCAGTTGTAGTCGGAGCATTTGCAGCAATAGCTTCTCTTCCTGCTCCTTCAATGTTTTCCCTGGATCTTCCAAAGTTTTATTTATGGCTCAACCTTCTTCATCTACATGCCACCCCATGACGACGACATCTGAATACACTGAATCAACTTTCTTGTGTATGCAGAGGACATCCAGCTCTAGCTTTCCCTCACTCCTCATAACTCCTCCTCTGCTTCTGTATTGCCAGACTGCTTGTCTGACGTCTATTTTGGTCAAGCATGGAAATAATTATATGAAAATGGCATAAAAAGGAGGGAGGAAAGCAAAGGGAACTAGGTGGAGCTTGGAGAGAACAGGAGCATTATTGCTGAAGGTAAATGTAAAGTGAAAGACAACAACAAGCCCAGCAAAATGAAAGAAAATGCTGCAAGGCTGGAAGAGATTTAAGTTAAATCTTTCAGTTAAATGTTGGGGAAACATAAGCCCTTAAATTCAACTCTGGCCTCAAACTTTGTATGCTTCCCACCCATTCCATCTCTTTCCTTGATCACAGTCTCCACTTGAACCAGACTATTTACAACCTTGGCATCCTATTGATCAGGAACTGAGCTTTTGACATTATGTCCTCTCCAACGGAAAAACATTAGTTGCACCTCCAGCATTATCCACCTTCCTCTTGGCCAAGACCTTTCTTCAACAGGAGTAGACCAATAAATCTCTTCAGCTTCTCCTGCCTCTGACCTCTCCAGGCTTTCTGATATCTGTACAATAAGTACAGCTTTGTTCTTTGAAAGTACTGTTGCTCGGTAGCTAAATATCAAAGTGACGTCCAGAAGACTGCGCAGGTTCCCAAAAATCTGCAATTTGTTTTGAAAGCTGGGAATTAAAAAAACAAAATTAAAATGAGGCTTGATAATCTGGTTACCCTTGATTATAAACTATGTTTAAACAGAGCTGATCCTGTGAAAATATTCCATTGTGTGTCTGACAGTTACAATTCATCATCTCTGTTTTCTTCAGGGGTCTTTTGGCTAATTACGCTCGCAACAACTTTTAAAATAACAATACCTTTATAGTGGAATGGGGCAGAAAAAGCCATGTAATGTAATTTAAGATGAAGGTAAGCTGATAGCATTATGCATTGCAGTTCATGCTTAGGGCAGTTATAGTTTGCATTTGTGTTGATGTGAAATAGGTTTAGCTTTGCATCAACAAAAATTGTTTAGCCCAACTGAAGTGTCACCAGTTTGAGTTGGAAATACTGTTCTCTGCCTGACTGCGCTGTTATAGCTGCACCTATTATAGAGTGAATACTGAAGGTTGTCAGGCTGTCACTTGGGTGCCCTGAGAATTTAATGAAGTTTGTTTTAATATTAGAAGTGACGGCTGTGCCTCTGGCTCTGACTCCATCAACCACCCCAGTTGCCATCTCCGACTGAGTCAGTGAGTGCTGAGTCTTTTAATACCGAGTCTTATATCCCCTTCCCTCCCTTTCCCCATCACAGCTGACAACATTTTAGTCCATGCTTTATTAGCTTGACTTTCCTAGCACTCTCCCAGTTAACCTCTACCCTATTTTTCATCAGTTAGGAGTTGTTCTGACCATTGCAGCCTAGATCCTGATGAAACCCAAAGTTAAGCAGCCCCATTGCGCTTGTCCTCTAAGCTTCAGTTGTTCCCTGTGTCCCAGCGAGTTCATTTCAGAACTTTAGTCCTCGTTTTAAACACTTCATGTTCACTTGCCTCACTCTCCCTTAAATCTCTTCCAGCCTTGCAGCATTTTCTTTCATTTTGCTGGGCTTGTTGTTGTCTTTCACTTTACGTTTACCTTCAGCAATAATGCTCCTGTTCTCTTCAAGCTCCGTCTAGCTCCCTTTGTTTCCTCCCTCCTTTTTATGCCATCTTCATATCACTATTTCCACTCTTGCTGGGTGCTTCTGAAGTTCGCAATGTGAACTAAAAGGGTAGTTAGTCTTCCTGCAACTGAGGAGAGCTGTGAGATTGTAAGTTATTGACTTTTCAGAATAACATTGTAACCGGCAGCCAGATGCCTTGTTTGCAGAGCTCAGTTGATCCCAGTGGGAGCTGCCAATATGGAATGAGTCTTAGTCTGCTTTTTTATGAAACACTCAAACATTATGGTACCTTTCATGCAACAGATCTGTCCAATATAATTATAAACACATGATGTTGCTTTTGAAGTGGAGAAAGTTGAAGTGGAATAAGTGTCAGCCTTTAGATAACACTTTCTTCTTTGAGTCAGAAGATTGTGGGTTCAAGTCCAACCTCAGGGCTTGAGCACAGAAATCAAGGCTGATACTTGTGTAGTAAGAAATGTTTCATATGAGAATGTTAAATCGAGGCCCTTTCTGCTCCCTCAGATGGATTTAAAAGATCTCATGGCATTATCTTGAAGAGGAGGGGAATTATCCCCTGTGGCCTGACCAATAATTACCCTTTAATCAACATCGCAAAAACAGATTGTCTGGTCATTATCATATTGCTGTTTGTGGAGTTTGCGAAAATTGCCTACTGTGTTTCTTTAATGACTACATTTCAAAAGTACTTCATTGGCTGTAAAGTGCTTTGAGATGTCCAGTGGTCATGAAAGATGCTATACAAATACAAGTCTTTTTAATATTGCTAGTTGTGGCTGGTGAAGTTGTGGGATATGCTAAATCCAATGTTTCACCGGTGGCATGTGCACCATCTGCTTCTGTATCCGATGAAGTCAACTACACCAATCACCATGCATCCTGCATGAGTAGTTCAGCACTTAAAAATAGCTCAGTAAATAAAAAGAAAGTGTGGATGGCATGTTATTTCTAAAAGTGATCTCATTTCTCCAGTGACAGTATGCGACATGCTCATTGGGAGACATTTTGTTAAAAATCTGGTGGCCAGAGTCTGCAAATGACATTTTAATTCTGTCTGCTACTGGTAGCTGCAGTGTTCTAACTATTGCATGATAAAGTTGCATGCTCACCATTCTGTTAATTATTGCTTGGAGCTGCTGTTTGTTTTCAAGGAAGACTCGAGGGACCTGCTACTCCATTTACTTGTACTGCGCTAGTTGCACAAGAGTTGGTCGTTGTGTTTGAGCAATGAAGTAAAACCAATACTAGTTATTCCTTCTGAGAGCAATTTCATTCACCTTCACAGGGTGAAGGTTGTATTTTTAAATATCACGTTATAGCAGAAATTAATACAGAAGTAACCTATATTTAATAGCTTAAAGATGGATTTCAATGAACCACTTTCCCTACATAAACTCATCAGCTGTATCTGGAAACAGGCATTAATGAACTAAATGTGTCTTAACAATGGATAGCATAACAGGACTCTAGACATTGCCCTCATTGGGTAGAGGAGCCTTCCTGCACTGCTGTCGAGTGCTGGTGGTTATTTTTATATCTAGAGTACTTTGGTTTATTCAAAGATGCTCATCAGCTGCAAATTTGTGCAAAGTGTTGGGTGTGTAGCTGCAGGCTCTATGCAAAGGTTTGAAAGTTGATTTAAAGCTGATTTTGTAAATGGTTGGACAGGGTGGGAGTCCTACTGTATATGATAGTTTGTGATTTTCAGCATTTTAAAAATGAAACTAGTTCATGTTAAAATTACAGCTTTTTAGTGCTAATGATCCACTGTGACCAGACCTGTGCTGTACCTGGTAGGAAGATCTCTGATAGTCAACAATGACAACTTATGTAAGTGAAAAGAGGATGTGATCGTTTATATGTGGGATGGATGGACATTTATCTCATCAGCTTGGACCAGGAAAAGGCCTTCGACAAATATTGTAGACCTATATGATAGATTTTCTGGTCAAAATGGGGTTTGGGGAGGGAATCAATAAATGGATCCATGTGCTCTACACAAGCATCAGTGACGCAGTTTGAATCAATTGGTGGGAATTGGAAAGTTTTCCGATCAAATTTGAAGTCAGACAAGGCTATCCTCTCTCCATTGTCTTGTTCGTGTATTGTATCGAACCTCTTATCGAGTCCATCCAGAAGGATGTGAGCATAAGGGGGGTGAGAATCCCAGGCTACGGTGTTGCTTAGCGAGGCCCAGGTCTGGCTTATACCCCGCTCCTGCACCTTGGTGGTCACACGAGCCATCTTCCATTTTATCTGGACAAAAGTGGATCATGTCTGCAGGAAGACAATGTACAAACCTTTGGATAAAGGGGGAAAAATCATATTCAACGTTGCCCTCTTCCTGATTGCCTTCCTGATTTGGAAGCTGTTGGAGTTCAGCACTTTTGAGGACAGCTGCCAGGCAGAAGCAGCCTAGAAAGGGCAGATAGTCAGCTCCAAGCTAAAGTTAGTTGAAAGTAGCTACCCGAGAGAGACCGGAGCAAGAGGGACAGATGGCCAGTCCCAAACTAAGGAAAAGACCCAAAAATCCAAGGGAGTGGAAAGTCTCAAGAAGACCTTCTAGTCAAAGGAAGGAAAGGAACCTAGAAAAGGTCCTGCTAATGAAGTTAAGATTAAAAGACAGAGAGAAAGGCTCCAAGCTTCAGATTTAAAGAGAGAAAAGCTGCAGCAAGCAGATTTAAAGTGAGAACAACTTGCAAGAGGCAAGAAGGTCCAAAGAGATTGCTGAAGGTCTGTAACTCTTTGCTATGGGCACGTGAAGCAGTGGTACTGTTGACGGCTGAGTCGGTGTTTGTGGAAGACAGCCTGAATGCATGTGGTGACCCATGGGAGAGGAACATCAGAAGGAGAGCTTGAAACCCTGGAGGTGAATTCTTGTAGAAGGCGCCTGAGAGAAAGGGTTGGTTTGGGAGAAGATTCCAAGGCGAGTCCTTGGAGATTGGAAATTCTTGTGTGGAAAACGGAATTCAGTGACACTGACTCATGGTGTGAGCATAAGAGGGGTGAGAATCCCAGGCTACGGTGTTGCTCAACGAGGCCCAGGTCTGGCTTATACCCCGCTCCCGTGCCTTCGTGGTCACACGAGCCATCTTCCATTTTATCTGGACAAAAGTGGATCATGTCTGCAGGAAGACAATGTACAAACCTTTGGATAAAGGCGGAAAAATCATATTCAACATTGCCCTCTTCCTGATTGCCATCTCCATATATGGTTGCATCAAGCTGTGCATAGACCCTCAGTATGCAAACACCAAGTGTCATTATGTGTTGAAGTTCCATCTGTCCATTGTAGAAAAGTTTGTGTAGAAAAACACGTTTGACTACAAGTCCGTCAGGCAATGATTCACGCATAACATCTTAAGGCCCTGTGGGAAAGAGATAGAGGATCCTGTCAGATGGCTCCCTGAGCAGACTGTCAAAGTCATTTGACAGAGTACCTCATTGCCAGAACTTTCAAACAAGCACCAAGACGTAGTTTGGCTGGTAGTGAGAAAGGCCCTCCCCGTCAGATCTTTCCTGCATGCCTGGAGACACTCTGCCTCTGCAAGCTACGCTCAAGGCGGCTGCAGTGAAGAAGATAGCATCGCACTCCTCCATCGGGAATAAGCCTTTGCACAGCAGGTCTAGCAAGAGATGCAGTGGGTTTTTTTGAGGTTCATCCCAAGCAGCTCTGCAATGCAGGACTCTGTGCTCTATGGGTTGTTCCCAGAAATGCACAACGAAACGAGCATTAACTGCTGCTGGAGGACCATCAGCTTAGTGAAAGATGCTCATTGGTTTGCCTGAAACTTGCTCGTCTTTCAGTGTTGTAGACTGGTACATTTCAAGGTCCAGGACTACATGCTAAAGGATGCTCTTAAAGTTTGGAGCATTCATCACAAAGGCTCAATGGGGCAAGACCCTCTTGCCATAGTACACTGAGGGGCTGGAACCTGTGTAAAAACCCCTCAGGCTATTTGCACCAAAGAATGTTTGACATGAAATGTTGATGCACTTTGTAAATATAACCTGTAGTGACAAATGTAGTGAGGCACTTCATGTACTGTATGGAAAGAAACCGATCTGTATTGAACTTACGTTATGTACTTTCAGAAATCTTTCGAGTAAAGTATAGTTTTGAAAAAAAGCCCATTTAAGATACTAAGTCACTTATTGAAAATTACACTGGGACTTGTAGTCACCGGGCACAATTTTAAAAAGTTTTGCGAATTCTTTTTTGTCCGAGTGCCCAACACTCTTCAGCATCTGACCCCACTGTAGCTTACACATCGGTGTGTAATACTGTCACTGGTCAGTGTCAGTAGCTGTTAGCAAACCAGTACAAAATGTAGAATGTCTTCAGACTTTGTTCCTTAACACAGACAAATAATATATGTTTGGGAGTGGGAAAAGTTGTATTATTTCCAGTGTCATCCAACACACTGAATTTAAAACTGTTCAACTATTGTATTTAAAATAAACTGATTTCTGTCTGTGTATATACTATGCTCTGTGTCTGGTTTTAGTTTGCAACCTGCACCATTTTAACTAAGGATTTGTAAATCACTAACCTTATCCCCCTAGTAATCTGTAATTATTCCATGTAAATTGTTCCTAAAGAACTGTTTAATGGTACCTAATTAATGGCAAGTCATAAGGGATGTCTGCCCCTGTTTCTTAAGCCTAGAAATCTTGCTGAATTGAATTCACTGTGGGAGACAGACGGACAGAGATGGTGACCAATACACAGAGGGACAGGCAGAAATAGAAAGCCACAGATGGAAAGAGAGGGCAAGAACAATTGGAATCAAGGGGAAGTTAACTATGGATTACCACAGGCAGAGAAGAACTACAGACAAGAACAAAGGAGCACAAACATACACATGGACCTGAGGGTATTGCCCAGGACACACGTTGCGAGTATCACAGGGAGAGAGAGACATCAGAGGCACACACAAAAAGCCTGAGAGTAAACCATTGTTAAAGAGGGGACAAGAGAACAATGTGTGAAACGTGGGGACAGGCAGAACCAGAATGCCCATAGATACTGTGTGCACGTACGCTTTATCATTTATGATCAAAAATGGACTGATTATTTGAGCAAATTGCCAGTGAAGGTTAAGTTACAAAATATAAGAATAAATTAGGTTTACTCACACAGAATGAGGTGCGTCCACTTTGGTTCAAGGTGTCAGTATATTTAACAGTAACAACTTCTCTATCAGCCCAGTTGTTAAAAAGTAAGTTGCTATAAACTGCTATTGCCGTGGGTGCATGTTCAGCATACTATCTGTAATTGCCACCAGAAGCTGCTAGAGTTCATGGGTTGATGACATAATCACAAGCAGAAGACAAGCTTGTTAATTGCCAATGCTCCCACTTTACGACTTTTGGCTTTGTTTGCTGTTTGTTTTCATATGCCTTTCCCAGCCAGAGCGGGTGAATGGGCTTTTGGCCAGCTGTGAAAGGCAGTCACTGTTCTTTTCACTTGGCTGTTACCAATTTAGTTTTATGAATGTAAAAACATTGTGTTGCCCTCGCCAACCTGTCAATGATGTGTCACCTAAGCTTTTATTGGGGTGATTTTACTTTTGAGCTGTCGCCACAGGTGAGTTGTTGTTAGTTGCGAATCAACACTGCAGCCTTTTTGCAGGTTTTCTGTTGGGGCAGGATTCCATTGGTGCCACCAAATTGGGAAGGGTTCAGGGAATTTCAGAATGAGGAGGAGAGTCTATTCCCAGTGGCTTGAAGCCAGTTGAAGAGGAGACCGAGCATGACCCAAACTAATTATATTTGTTTCCTGACTCTGCAGAGCACTGCACAACCTAGATTTGGGACATGATGGCACTCAAAGCAGCTATTTTATCCACTGACTTTTAGACAAGAGACTAGGTCTTTGCTTCTGGAAAAATATCTTGGTGTGGCTGGGGTAGTCTAGGACAAGCACTCCACTTTTAACTTCCTTGAGGATAAATATTTAAAGGTCAAATCAATTAGTCATGTCCATAAGTGTCACACAGGAAAAACACACCTCCTTTAATAGTCTCCAGGAATATCTCTGTGCAATAAGTACAATTTTGTGACATTGATGCTGTTATACATCTGAAAAGCTATATTCAGGAACAAATGTTCACTGAGCTTGGGGAGAAATACAAGCTGTGTATTGTTTTTGTCAGAGAGATTGCATGCAGATGATGCAGTGATTTATGCCATTATAGATAATTGAACTTTCTATTCATTTAGAAGCACTTCCTGAAAATAGTGTCTTTTTTGAAAACTTTGAAGTTTTAACAGTAACTTCCTCCAGTTCACTTTCTTAACAATGGGTGGAATCATCCGTGGCCGCTGGTGTCAGGCGTGTTCGGTGGCATAAGCGGACAATATGGCGATAAGACCAAAAATTGATTTTGTGACGTTGTGAAGCCAGCTTGCAATCATCTGTTCTGCCCGCTGATGGCAGGCTGCGTTTTCCCACCATCGAATGTTGGGAACCTAATTGTAATACATCTGCCTGCAGGAATTGTCCTCCCCCACGGTGGATTGTCCGCCCACTCCTACATGTTTTACAACAGCATATAACAGGCGTGCACTTGTCAGGATGCACTTTGAGGGGAACTTGGAGGTAAGTATGCAATAACATTGTGGAGCGCTTGCCTGGGTCGCCTGTTGGACTTCAAGGTTGAGGTGCGTTGGGGGGGAGGAGAGTAAGGGCTGCCCTGCAGTTGAGGTGCATTGGTGAGGGGTGTGGGGGGCAAGGGCTGCCCTGTGCCCGGGAGGTGAAAAGCTCTGGAGCACTTGGTGGCACTTTGATGCCTCTGCGTTACTTGAGAGGGCAGAGAAGTTAGAGGCCCGACTCCAGTCATATCAATGTGACTGCGCCTGAACTGTCTTAGCTGCAAAGGGATGGTCACTTTATGCAAGTTTTCCCTAATGCGTGGCCACTTCCCTCGCCCACCCCCCTCATTCCGCACATGTGCTACCTTCAGCAACAGGGCTTCTTGAACAGTATGTATAAGTGATTAACACCTGTGCCCAGGCTATGCAACTACATCATTTTGACTTTCCTAACCCTGTCGCTAAATCTTGGTGCTCCCTGGCATCCACAGCGGAGCTGGAGGCAGCCTGTTGACTGCTACGTTCTGTTTGTGATGACCTTGCCTGGCGCCCTCTGGAGGGCCCCAATCTGCTTTTGAGGTCCCGTTGTGTGGCAGTGGCGCCCTCCTTGGCCTGTGGAGCTGGAGCTACTGAGGCCACAGGAAGAGGGGATTCAGGTGGGCCGGACACTCTGAGTCACCTGGATGGATGGCTCTTGGGGGTACATCTCCCTTTGGGTGCCCATGGACCCCTGGCTGAGTCCTTGAGGAGAAGGGGTAGCTGGAGTGAGATCGAGCTCCCCTGCATCCCTCTTGCGTGCACACTATTGGAGGCCAATATGGTGTCAGTGATAGAGTTTGGTCTGCGCAGCAGTGCAGGAGCGATGTCCTGGACCAAGGTCTCCATGTCAGCCGACATCCTACCAGCGTTGACCTCGGTGCATTGGCATGCCGGCTCTGTTGCCTCAGCCTGAAGGTGGATGGACTCCTCCATCGTGCATTTCAATCTGAGGAGTGCAATGGGCAACCCTTCCTGATGTTCCCTAGCTTGCCTTTGCAGCTCCAGCAACTGTGACATGACTGAGCCCAGAAGCTCATCATCTGACTCAGACTCAGCAAGTTTCAGGCCTCCAGCAGTCCTCCGAGTGCCAGACACCTGGAAGTCCCTAACACCAATGTCTGCTGTGGATCAGACAGTGCAATGTGCTCACTAGATTACGATCCTGAGGCTACTATAAAGCTAGATCCCACCGAGGTGTGTGTCTCTGCACTGGTGGAGGGTGTGGGTGAGCACTGTGACGGGACTTCAAGAAGGGTGCCTCCAGATTCCTCTTCAGAGGTTTCCTCGGGGCTTGATTGGAGGCCCTCAGTCGTGGACTCCATCGGCTGTTTCCCAGATGTTCCTGCAGAAGCAAGGGACGATATTTAGTGCATGGCAGTGGCCTGTGAAACAGGACACATCACTCACAGTGTGGTTGTCTGATGGATGTTTGTACTGCTGGACTCTCACTTGATAGAGCACCGCCAACCTCACCGTCAGCAGAGAACTGGTTCAGATCGTCGCCGGCCAGCTGGATGGCTCTATTTTCAAAGTCCGTGAGGACCTTGATTTCAGGCATTCCTCCACCAGTCTGCGATCTCTCTGTCCTATTGTGTGCCAGCTTGTCCTGCTTGAGTAGAAATGGAGAGAGAGTATCAGGACGCCTGCCTGGCCAGATGATAAGTATGCCTGGCATGTGTGGGTGGTGAGTGGTCCCATGGACAGGATGAGGACAATGAAGGTGTGTGTGAGAGAGAGTGAATGGTGATGTCCCTTGAACTATCAGTTCGTGAGGGCCCTGTGGATGTGTGAAGAGTTTGTTAGTATGTGAGTTGAGAGTGATGAGATGAGTGACTTACCCTGGCAGAATGGAGATCATTCATCCTGTTGCGGCATGCGTGGCTGCCCTCTTTTGCACAGCGTTGGCGCTGACCATTGCTGTCATCGCCTCCCAAGCTGGATTAGTGAGGTCGCTGCCTATCCTGTGGTCAGAGTGGGGATAGAGGACATTACAGCGAGCCTTCATGGAGTCCAAAAGGCACGTGAGGGACACATCATTGAACCTGGGGGCTGCAGTCTTTTTGCAGTTCAGAGCTATGTCTTTGCAGCAGTCATGGGCTGGAAGCACTGAGATGTGTGCATGCGGCTGGACTCTAAATATGGTGACCGGTGTGCTGAAGTGGTGAGGTAATGGCGTGGCGGGCAAATGAGAGCCCGCCTGCCATGGAAACAGCATGTTTCCAGGAATGCATAATTAATATGGCGGGTTTGGGACGATATAGCATGAAAAGCCGCCATTGTGGCCGGCGGGTAAAACAATGCTCCTGCACTTAGTGAAAATCTGGGACAATTCTGCCCTATATGTCTGATTCAGCACAACGATTGCTTGCTTGTCCAGAATGTGAGAAGGATTTTCAGCCCTGCAAGTTGGCTCCTTTAGATAAAGTCCCTGTAAAGATTTCAGATTGTGGAGTTCCCTGTCCAGCCTAAGTGTCTATTTCCTAATTTGAATACAAATCGGGCAGTGGTAATCTAATGCTTCCCTAACTCTTTTCATCGATGAGTGTCTGTTCCAAATACCCACTATTGTGTGAAGAGGAAGAATATCAGGTTTCCAATTTCTAGCTCTATGATTTTGTTTTTGTGTCTTCTAGTCCTAAATTCAGTGCTCAGGTTAAGGTACAACAAAGCAATTTACTTGTATCTTTCATTGATCTGTACCATGTTTCACCTGAGTAAAAACGAGCCTCATGACTTGAGCTTTCCTGCATAACATGATCCTCTAAGCCTCAGAGTCTAAGGCTTGGAATCATCCTGGCTCCCTTCTTTGAACTTCTTAGAATGCATCTATTTCCTTTTTAAGGTAGGTCCACCAAAACTTACTCTAGAACTAATCTCACTATTATTTGTTATTCATTCAATTCCCTCCATTACCTCATCTGCTTTATTGATAATTGCTCCACACTAAGTAGATACTTTGGAGGTACGGTCAAAAATTATTCCTACAACTTATTTCTTTTCTAACAGTGTCCTCTTTATGTCATGTGTATATTTATTGTTACCTGCTTCTTTTACGTAATCTAAATTTATCTACATTAAAATCTGTTGCACTTTAATTCATTTAGTGTTTCTAAAAATGAACTCCTTCCTGCTTATTTTCTGCTCAGATAGCTTTGCATTATCAAATTTAATCATACCACAACAAATATTGTTTCATGTTATTCACAGATGTTGCTGCCAACAGGGGTTTTGGAACAAATCCTTGTGAAATGTCCCTGGTCACTTTTTCCCAAGCGGAGCATCAATCATTCACCACCACCTTCAATCTTCTATTGTTGAGCCAATTCTCAGTGTACCCAAACAATTTATCACCTGTTCCATGAACCATAACCTTACCCACTCGGTTCACACAAAGAATAATGTTAAATACCTGTGAAAATCCAAGAAAGCTACAGCTATTGGGTAACCCTCATCCACTGGCTTAGCTACTCCCTCGAGGAATTCCAGTAGTTTTCCAAGGCATGACCTATTAACTCCAAGACCACGTTGAGTGCTGTCTCTGTGCTCTTAGATATTTGTTTATAGAATCCTGTGGAATGCCCTCATGAATTTTTTCCCGACTCTGAGGTAACTTGCCTAAATTGCCAGGTTAGTTTCCTCCTTTATTTGCATATTAGAACTCCAGTTACTATTCTGTGTACAGGTCATCGTCTTGTATTTATGGAACTCATCAGTAATTTTCTCTTCTTATTTCTTGTTTTTGAAACTGGAACGTTTTCTTTTCTCATTCTTAAATACATTGCATTTTTTCCTGTTTTGTACAGGCTGGATGGAGCCTGTAAATTGACCCTCAATTACATTAGTTTAAAATATTTTAATGTAACAGGAGCTAGTTGATTCAATGGATTATCATTCATGGCAACCGTCAGTGTTTTGTGTTCCTCAGGGTAGTATCCCAGGCCCAACCATCTTCAGCTGCTTCATCAATGACCTTCCTTCCATCATAAAATCAGAAGCGAGGATGTTCAGTGATGATTGCATAATGTTCACCATTTGCGACTCCTCAGATACAGAAGCAGTCCATGTTCAAATGCAGCAATATCTAGGCTTGGGCTGACAAGTGGAAAGTCGCATTCGTGCCATCCAACTGCCAGGCGATGGCCATCTCCAACAAGAGAGAATCTAGCCATCTCCCCTGGACATTCAATGGCGTTCCCATGGCTGAATCCCCCACTATCAACTTCCTGGGGTTACCATTGACCAGAAACTGAACTGGACTAGCCATATAAATACTGTGGCTACAAGAGCAGGTTAGAGTCTAGGAATCCTGAGCGAGTAACTCACCTGCTGACTTGCCAAAGTATGTCCACCATCTACAAGGCACAAGTCATGAGTGTGATGGAATAATCTCCGCTTGCCTGGATGAGTGCAGCTCCCACAACAGTCAAGAAGCTTGACACCACCCAGGACAAAGCATCCCACTTGATTGGCACCCCATCCACAAACATTCACTTCCTCCACTACTGATGTACAGTCGCAACAGTGTGTACCATCTATAAGATGCACTGCAGCAATTCACCAAGGCTCTTTCGACAGCACCTTCCAAACACACGGCCACTACCATCTAGAAGGACAAGGGCAGCAGATAGATGGGAACACCACCACCTGGAAGTTCCCCTCCAAGCCACACACCACCCTGATGTGGAAATATATCGCCATTCCTTTTCTGCCGCTGTGTCAAAATCCTGGAACTCCCTCCCTAACAGCACTGTGGATGTACCTAAACCACGTGGACTGCAGCGGTTCAAGAAGGCAACTCACCAAATTGCCTCTGAGAAGATGATGGTAAAGGCAATAAATGCAGGCCTAACCAGCGATGTCCATATCCCATGAATGAAGAAGAAAAAATCATGAGGGTCAGCGTTTGCTGACAATTGCAATGGACTGTGGTCACCTCCTCTCTGTGTCATTCCTATCAAGGCCTTCCTATTCATGGTAAGGATTTTGACTGCTGCACGTGTAGGTGACAATTGTTGTGCTCCCATCTGTAATGTGCTGGCTGAAATTACTTCTACTGGAGCAGTGCCGAGGGAAGGGGCCAGCTAGCGGAAAGGAAGGAACGGAGCAATGGAGAGGGAAAGTGCAAGGAGAGGAAAATGGATGACAATGAAGGGGAGAAGAAGGGCCCATACTTGAAAGTGGTGATAGAAAGCCAACATTAACGGGGCAGGATCAGTGAGGGCGAATCTTAGTGCTGCCTGGGAATGAGGAAATAGTATCTGTATTAACTAATGGAAGGTGCAAAGAACATCCACTTGAATGGGGAGGATCCACGGGAGGTAAATGGTACCCTCTTGTAATGCAGTATTTTGGAGCAAGAAGTGTGTTAGCTTAAATTAGGATTGGGATGGGGGTGGGGGGAGGTGGGGTGCAGTGCGGTGTGCAGGGGAGAGAATGTTTGCCAGGGTTGAGGAGAGGGAAGAACATCAACTTGAAGAGGAAGGGATGGAAAACAAGTGCAGATTGAATGAGGGGTGGTCAGGGGGCAAAAGGGAAATGATGGCCAGTATTAATTGTAAGCAAGAGAGATAAATGCCAGTTTGAATTGAGAGTGGAGGGGAAAGAATGACTGAGGTAGAAGAGTTGGATGAGATGTAGTTTTTGATCAGTTTTATCTGGTGAGGATTGGACTGCGAGGCTGGTGATGTGGGAGAATGGTTAATCAGAGGTAATCTTTAGGAAACTGATGATCTATCTGACAAAAGCAAACTACTATGCTGGAAATCTGAAACAAAAACAGAAAATGCTGGAAAAACCCAGCAGGCATCTGTGGAGAGAAAAACAGAGTTAACAGAGCTCTGAAGAAGAGTCATACAGACTCGAAACGTTAACTCCCTTCTCTTCACAGATGCTGTTAGACCTGCTGAGTTTTACCAGCATTTTTTGTTTTTGTTGTGATGATCTATCTGCTTGATTCGAAGAAAATGTCTTTTATTAGATTAAGAACTTATTAGTTGTGAAATATGGAAGTGTTTGAAATTGACCAATATGCATAATTTTTCAATTTATATTTTCCAAGGCAGTGTGTCCTTATTTCCACTGCTCCACTAATTTTGTGCATCCAACATTTCAATTGTTCCTTCAGGCGTTCATCTGATTGTGTCACCCCTGTTATAAGTGTCTGTCTTTCTCTATGTAATGACTTATTTTTCCATGTTCTTAGTTTATAAGGTTTATTGTGTTGTTAACTGAGGTGGATTTTCAATGCTGTTGATGAACTTTTGCTGGTTTTCTTTTGAACTTGTCATTTCCCTCCCTCCCTCCCTCTCTTTATCTCTCTTCACACTGCTGTCTTTACCAACACCACCCCACAATTTCTTTCGCCTGCATGTTCATGTTGGCATCTCTCCCATTGTCCTCCAGTTCATTGGACAATCCTTTTCTCCTGTCTGCACTATTCTTTTTATTTCACTCCACACCTCCAGTTCACATTGTATGCTTTCTTATCGCTTTGCCTCAAAAAAGAAGAGGGGAACCTGGAAGAGGGGTGTATCTCTAAATTTAATCCCTACATAACTGAATTGGTCCAGAAATGATAGATTATGCATATTGATCTGATCTTAAATTTGAAGAGTGATAGGCTTCTATTCCATGAAATGTTGGTTAGGTCAACATTTGTTGCCCATCCCTAATTGCCCTTGAGAAAGGTGGTGGTGATCTGCCTTCCTGAACCATTGTAGACCATGTAGTGTAGGTACACTCACAGTATTGTTAGGGAGGGAGTTCCAGGATTTTGACCCAGCGACAATGAAGGAACGGTGATATAGTTCCAAGCCAGAATGGTGTGTGGCTTGGAGGGGAACTTCCAAGTGGTGGTGGTGTTCCTATGCATTTGCTGCCCTTGTCCTTCTAGATGGTAGCGGTCATGGGTTTGGAAGGTGTTGTCTAAGGAGCCTTGGTGAGTTCCTGATGTGCATCTTGTAGTTGATACACTGCTGCTACTATGCTTCGAAGGTGGAGGGAGTGAATGTTTGTTGATGGGGTGCCAATCAAACGGGCTGCTTTGTCCTGGATGGTGTCGAGCTCCTTGAATGTTGTTGGAGTTGCACTTGTCCAGGCAAGTGGAAAGTATTCCATCACACTCCTGACTTCTTCCTTGTAGATGATGGACAGGCTTTGGGGAGTCAGGAGGTGAGTTACTGGCCTCTCCCTTGCTCTTGCAGCCACAGTATTTATATGGCTGGTCGAGTTCAGTTTGTTTTTGAGATGGCTGCTTGTAAGTCCCACCATTCTGACCAGCCCTAAAACTGCCCCAAGCTCTCTGAAATCTCCATTCCTCCAACTCAAACCCTGCTCTCCTTCACTCTGTCATTATTTTCTTTCTCTGAGGGTTGTGCAACTTTGGAACTCTGCTTCAGAAAGTGCTGGTGTCGGGGTCATTGAATATTTTTAAGGCAGAAGTAGATAGATTCTTGTTAGGCAATGAATCAAAGGTTATCAGCGTAGATGGGAATGTGGGATTGGAAACACAAATAGATCAGCCATGATCTTATTGAATGGCAGAGCAGGTTCGAGGGGCCGAATGTCCTACTTCTGTTACTATTTTGTACATATGTTCATATGTATGTATTAGGGACCGTGCCTTTAGCTTTATTGACCCGAAGCTCGGGGATTCCCTCACCAAACTCCTCTGACTTTCCACCATACTCTCCTACTTAAGACTTCCTTAAAACTTTCCTTTTAACCTTGCTTAGATCACTCTTCCTAATCTCTGGTCCTCTGGGACGACTTCAGATTCCGTTTGCTTACCTATATGAAGCCCCTTGGAACATGTTTGTGTGTTACAGGCACAGAACTCAGATGTATATGAACAGAATACTCAAGAAGTGATGGGGATGGAGTATACGTGAGGTTCCAGTCTCATTATTATGATATTTAGGCTTGTTTATTATAAGATGTGCAGAGTGATGAGGCTGCTGTATGGGGAACTATCATAATGTTTTAACAACCTCTTGTGGGTGAATTAAGTACTACAGGATTTTACTTCTTGACATTTCTCTCCTTTCTGTATGACCAAATTTGCTGTCTGGAACCTAGGCAGATACTTGGTACCAAATGCATGCGTTTTAGTTTGGGCTGGGTGTTATGAGGTGTTAGATGGTGTTTAAGCAGGACATCCCTGTCTAATTCATTTCTATCGGTCATTATTAATGGGACTGAAACCTCTTGTTGCATCCCTAGAACTTTCTGTTAACATTAAGAAAAAGTCCATTCCAATTTTCACTCTGAATCTAATATAACAAACTGCATTTATAATACACTTGCAATGTAAAAACATAACCTATAAGGCATTTCACCGAGGTAATGAGACAAAAAATGAGTTACCTAATTTTAAAATTCTAAATTCATAGTGGTGCAGCACATCCCAGTGATCAAGGTTTTGAGAGTTGATGTTACTTATCCTCACGATTCGCAGCTTTAAGTAATACATAGGAGAGCACAGTACTGCATACTGCTCAATTCATTGCACGGCAGGGAATACTGACTGAAGACTGATGTGATGCAATTCCCATGTACCAGTGAAATCGCTGAGACAGGCAGGAGTTTGGATTAAGAATTTTTGTGATAAAACGATGACATCATGGTTGGCCAGCTGCCAGTTGCCATAGCGATTTTCTCTCAAGCTCGCAGCTTGTCTTCCTCTGACAGAAGCTATCTCAGTCTCTCGCTGATGGACTGAAGGCAGTTCAAAAAAACACATTAGCTCAATTAGTGCTGAAGATTTCTGGGCAGGGGCAATGGGTATTTGGTGTCACTAAGTAACTGATGTAATAAGATGAGTAGAATTTAAACCAGAAGAGCAGCATAAGAGGTCAATGCATGAATAAATATACCAAGAGCTTGTTTATAATTATCCTTTCCCTTCCTCTTCTGAAGCTGTCCAATTTTTTTCACCATACATTGGTAAGGATATGTCAAGCCCTTCCCAATCAGTTGGCCATTCTTCATTTGCGAACTGGGATGGTGTTTTGCTGCTTGACTCTGGGGGACATGTTGCAACGGGGTCTGATCTCTATCCTTGTTTCCTGATGTTCATGTATTGTACACTTTTCAGGAGAATCACTGGATGGAGATCAGAGTTGATGAGCTTGATAGCCTCCCACCAATCCCCCACTAGGCTTAGGGCAATGGGTAGTGCCACAACTACAGACCCAGGTGAGTTCAGCTAACTTGACACAGATCACAAAATGAACCTTCTGGTTTTCGCTCTGCTGATGTCACAATTGATAAAGCCAGTGCGTAATTGAGCCATGTGGAGCAGTCAAGATTTTAATTCTCAGTCTCTGCTGAGTTGGGATCTTGGTCACTGTGGCATTGGGGAGTGCTGCAGTAATGCTGAGGAAAGGTAGGGAAAGCTAACAAGAGGTTCCTGCTACTAAAATGTTGTTCAGTGTCCTCTGCTAGAGAGTGTGAACAGTGGGTGAGGATGGGCTGTGTTGCCCGCATGACTCATTGGCTCATTGGTGAGGACAGAGTTAGGTTCATCTGTGATGCCCTCTGTACGTTGTCAGGGCTCAACGACTGTGCTCATTTGTGAACAGTGACCCGCTTCAGCAAATTATCAGTAGCTCACAAGGTGCCTGGGGAGTTGGGCTTGAAGAGAAATCACTGCCTTTTAGGGGAAATAGAGGCAAAGTGGACAAAATTTGAAACCAAAAATTCCAAAATGAATCATGTACAGGATTGCACATATAGGACTGGTCAAGTGTGAGATTCAATGCAATAAGGAAGTGCACTGACTTGAGTTGGTCCAAGTAGAGTGGAATGCCTGAGGTGGCAGCTGTGGCTAAGGGCGATATGTTCCGCAAGACGTCGAAGCAGTCGCTGACTAAAGTCACCAAGAAGCCACCCAAGAAGCTGAGGAAATCTCGCAAGCAGAGCTATTCCACTTACGTGTATAGGGTGCTGACCCAGGTCCACCCTCCCACCAGGATCTCGTCCAAGGCCATGAGTGTTATGAACTCCTTCGTTGTCGACATTTTCACTTCCGAGGCTTCGCACCTCATCCACTACAACAAGCGCCACACCATCTCGGCCAGAGAGATCCGAGCGCCGTCTGCCTCATGCTGTCAGAGGAACTGGCCAAACACGTTGTCTCCGAAGGTACCAAAGCGGGTCACCAAATACACCAACTCCGTTTAGGCCGTTCATTCTAAAGATTGTAATAACTGATGCTGGTTGAGTATGTCCATTATTCTCTCTGGCTTGATTTAAAATTGACTGTGCATGACTGGTAAGTTTCTTTATATCTGGGATGATTTTCAAGTGGAAATAGTGTGCAGTGGTGATGTTGACAGGTATTTCTGACCTTTACAGTAAATGCGAGTGCTGGGCTGATGGAGAATGGCGGAGCTTCTTTTTCTGTTGAAAGCATAGTTGATGTTGTTGCTGTTGATGTCGGTGCCAGACTGTCACTAATGTATAAAGGTGCTCTGAACTGACCATTCCATTTGCAGCAGATTGACATCAGTGGACCCCAACTCTGCTGCAAATCCATCCTTTGGTAACATCATTGACCGCTTCTTCAGCAGCTGCACTTTGTAACACAAGATGAGCTTGATTGAACTGCTATTCATCATACAGAGGACTTCTCACCCTTCCCCACCTGTTATTTCTTGTGCTTGAAATCTTAACTCATTTACATCCATTCATTAATGTATTTGTTTAATCAAAGTCTGCATCAAGTGTGAGCACACTTGTTAAGAATAAGTAACTCCGTGGAGCATTGTACTTTAGGGGCAGCATAGCTGCATGCTTTAAAAGGCTTCTTCTGAGGTAAGAGTTGTCATCAGAGGTGTGTTGGGGTGGTATTTCCAGCTGCTGCTCCATCAACGTGATCTTAACCTACCTTGAGAGAAGAATCTCATCAGAGGTACAAGGGACTTGTCCAACACTGCTGGAGAGCAAAATCCTGCTGGACACCTGCTTAGTGTCAAAAAGAATGAGAGATGCAGATAAAGGGAAAAGAGTTCCTTTTTTTAATCAAGAATTTAAAATAAAGACTCCAATTGGAGTGCAGACCACTCAGGAGAAGGCATCGAAGACAGGAGAGAGAGAGCACTGCCCACCATTAGCCTCTCTCCCTCCAATGAGATGTTTAGCAGGCTTGCAGCTCCTGCTTCATTCTACTGTCACATTCCTCCTTGATATAGTGGGCCGCCCCCCCCATATCCCTGCCACTTAAGGATTGAGTGGCTGAGTTCCCTGCCTAGAGGAGGTGATTGAGAGAGCAAGATTGCAATGTTTGTAGGAGCCGGGATCTGGCAGTCAGTTTCTCTGCCCCTGCCCCCTCCTATTTCTCACTCCTCTGGGTGGGTTGTGTAGCAATGTCCAATCTTGCTGTTGCAATAGTTAAGCAGAAAATGTCTAAAATGAAACCGGACACATTGTTTTTCTCTCTTTTTAGAAAGTCGAAATCCATTATTTTCTTCTGTCTCATTACCTGGATCTACGACTAGATAAACATACTGAAGTGAAACTTAATTTGATCAGTAAAGTCAACATCAGAATTCAAGACATACTGAGCTAACCATCCATTCTGATTCTGACTGCTGCCCAGCCTCAGAAAATCGTGCCACTTCAATAGATGGCCGTTGGGTCAGCAAACAGTTTGGGGAAAAATATATATTTAAGTTACATTGGTGAACTGCTGATGAGATGTCCAATTAAACCTTCACTTTGCTTAACCACTGAAAATGTCTCCTGCAAGAATGGCTCATATTCAGCCTACCCTGTAGTTCACTTGACACAAAAGATGCCTAATTTCAAGCAGAAGTGGATTCGTCCTGGTGAACTCATTGCCTTCAGAATGTAGACTCTGCAAGCCGCATTGGTGGGAGTGTTGTAGTTGAGCATGCAATCCTCCGGTGAGTTCCTGATCTCGGCCAGGTTTCTGTGGGCAAAATCAGAGCCGAATATAGGTGCTATCCATGTGGAGTGAATAACACAGTCTAGTCAGTTTGTGCTTGCACAGCCAGTTTTGAAGTGATGTTCGAAGACCTGGGAACATGTTGCTGTTTGTCCTTTCTCGGAACTGTGGGTGGTACTCTCGGGGGACTGAGGCTCTCAGGTAACATTAGAACAACTTCCATTTAAAAAAAATGAAAAAATAACAAATGGTGTAGTTTCAGAATGTTCTGGGGAGGGGTGGTGGGGGGTTATATAAACCCATGTCCCCAGAGCAGTGGCCTGGACCTCTGGATTACTAGACCAGTGACATTACCACTGTGCCACCGTCTCCCCTGCTGTGAAGGCTGATCATTAGAGAGGTACGTTCACTGTGTAAACTGTTGGTTCACTGCATGTGGCTAGATAAGACATTCCTTTCATGGAAGCTGGACTAATGTGGTGAGTAATCCTCCTCATTGCTGTCACTGCAGGCATTAATTTTAAACATTTTGTATAAAACAATGTTTCTAATGTTTTTCCTGCAACGTGTCTCCTTCATACAGCATCCCCTTAACTTTACACTGCACTGCGCAAAAGGTCATCAGTGAAAGTGGATTCCGAATGAAATCAATAAATTAAATCCTACCATCACCTGGGCGTCTTTCCTGACCCTTTTGTAAAACATTGAAATTGTTCCAGTTAATTGGATTTACTAAGAAGGCTCTTGTTGCAGGAATCAACTGTTTGTGTTTGCAAAGCTACCATTACGTGTCACCATTTTAGAGGTGTGTGGCTGATGACCAGTTTAGTTGGTGTACTGGGAAGTTTGACTGAAGCAGAATTTGATGGGTTCTGGTTTACACATTCAGCTCGTGGGAATGCATTGTATTGCAATATCAGGTGTGTGCTAAACTTTGGAAAAATTCTTCTGGTGATAACTACCATTACTTAATGAAATTGCCCTGACAGTTTTGTTTGTACTGAACCACATGGTGCTAATGAGATTAATGGATATTTTGTAGATCTCATCAGGATAATGTCTAGGCTGTGACCTAATCTATTATAGTTCACGACTGGTGAGCTCTCCATGTAAATTTACTGCCTTGCAGCCACAAGAATGATACAGATGAGGAAAACTCTTCAGTTCTTGGATCCACAAGGTCCTTCCTATTGTGTTCTATGCTTTGGAGATATGCAGAGATGATATTCACCAGGTTCTATGTGTGAACAGCAGCTTTATTACAATGCTTTTAAAATATCTGCTGCCTCAAATTTACTGCTTGGTTTCAGTTTCTTTAATCCCCCACAGGCTTGATACACTGCACCCAGCACAGTGAACAGACACACACAATCAAGCATTGAATAATTGAACATCTTGCCCCCCCACTTATAAAACTAAAGGATCTTGTTCTAAAGTAAACCTTCCTAAACAACCAACATATGGACAATGAGTCATTTATTAGAACTCAGTGTCCATTTTCTTCAAGTGCAGAAATAGTCTTTGACACATGAAAGTGGCTGATAACGGTTCTGAGATTTACACACTTGAGGTTGTGGTTTTGCGTGATCACCTTGATGAGGCAGATGATCAACATCATGGTCAATCATCATAAAGGAAATGCATCCTTGTAATTTCTATCCTTGAAATATCCTGGTCTGCTCGCCATCAAGTGTCTGGCTTTCCACTTTGCGTTGTCATCTAACAGATAAACGTTGGTAACGAGCAACTGCTTGATTTGCTTTGGTCCTGATAGAGATGATGCAAGCTTGTGGCCGCGATTTGATGTGAACCCTCTCTAAATTCAAATCATAGGAACATAGGAAATAGGAGCAGGAAAAAGCAATTTAACCCCTCGAGCCTGCTCTGCCATTCAACTAGATCATGGCTGATCTTTAACCTCAATCCCATTTTCCCACACTATCCCCATAACCCTTGATGCCTTTAATATCTAGAAACCTATCAACCTCTGTCTTGATGAATAACCTCCACAGCCCTCTGGGGTAGAGAATTCCTAAAATTCACCACCCTCTGAATGAAGAAATTCCTCCTAATCTCAGTCCTAAATGGCCTAACCCTTATTCTGAGATTGTTCCCCCTGGTTCTAGACCCCCTAGCATCTACCCTGTAGAGTCCTCTAAGGATTTTGTATGCTTCAATTAAATCATGTTTGCTTATTGAAGTATGATTTTGCTTTACCTTGTTGTTTTGTGATTTCTTCTGCTGTTGCTCTGACATTCTTGGTGGATGGCAGTGACAGTTTAGGAATAGTCACATGTGAAAGTTACAACCAGTCTCAAGTTTGGCCGGTGTCTTTCCAGTCAGAGTGTGGGGTGGTTTGATCCATGCGAAGTTGTATTTGAATGAATTGTGTTACCCTCTGACATACTAGCTCTCAGACTGTCCTTGGTCACCGTTTTTTTTATTCATTCATGGGATGTGGGCGTTGCTGGCTGGGCCAGCATTTATTGCCCATCCCTAATTGCCCTTGAGAAGGTGGTGGTGAGCTGCCTTCTTGAACTGCTCAGTCCATGTGTTGTGGGTACACCCACTTGTGCTGTGAGGGAGAGAGTTCCAGGATTTTGACCCAGCGACAGTGAAGGAAGTGTTCAACACCGACATTCGATTGCGAGCTGTTTCGCAATATCAGATGGTGGTGAATTCCATAGCTTGTTAGGAACTCTGTGAACTGGCTGGAAACAAAATGCAGTCCATTTTCCGTTGTGATAGTTTCTGGCAAATGTCAACAATCAAAGTGGTGGTTATGGAATTTATGATTTCTGGCCATTTGCAATGTAGATCATGAACAACAAGCAAAAAGCATTGATTGTTAGGGGCTGCTTGCAAATATTGCAAATTCCCCCTCCAAAATATATCTACTTGGAGTTGTTGCCATGATTTTGTTGGCCACAGGGTCAATTGTACAGTCTGCGACACGATTTAACAACATTTTTCACCGACTGTACATGCTACGTGGTTTCTAATGAACTCCTCTATACGTGACCTGTTGCTGGCCACCAGACTGCTTTACGGGATTGTTGTTTCATTGCAACAACACATGGATGTCCTTCATTGGCAGGATGCAATACACATTGTTGTACCACTTCCGGGATAACTGCTCAAGTTCCGCGTGCGATACAGTTGTCATCAAACAATGTGAGCTCATAGCATTCTCTGTAGCATGGGACTAGTTCTTTCTCTATTTTGTGAGGCCACTCAATTTTTAGTTACTGGCTTACTTTCTGCAGTACATTGTCTGTTGCTGATTCTGCCTTCAACTCCTCTCGTATAACATGATTCGCAGTCGTTTGTGAAATTATCATGTAGTCTTCAACGTCGCGAGTTGCTTCATTATCACTGACACTGTCTGTGACGGTAATGCAGCTAAGCATGTCACCTACTCATTTGCGTGAACCTGTGAGATACTCGATCTTGAATTCGTAAAGAAGACGACGTTCTGACCATCTGTAGATACATAGAGGTCGATGACCAGATTCTGATGTGGCTAACAATGTAGTCAGTGCTTGGTGATTGGTGCAGAGAGTGAACTTTGAGAGATACATGTGTCAATGTTCACTAGCGTAGATGCTGGCTAGTGCTCCCCGTTCTCCAGTAGCGTATTTGCTTTCGGTTTCCGGCAATGTGTGATGCATAGATGATTGGTTCTTCGTTTCCTTCACTGTACTGTGAGAGTTCGAATTGCATTTCTAGACACATCTGTTGTGACATACATTTCTGCATGTAGGTTAAAATGCGAGATGTGTCCTTTTCCTTTAATGTGTCAAATGCTATTTGCTGTGTGGTTGTCCATTTCCATTGTGCATTTTTGTGCAGGAGCTTCTGAAGAGGCTTTGCGATCTCTGTGTAATAAGGAACAAATTTGTAATAAAAATTGGCTGTACCAAGGAACAATGCCAACTCTCCCATGTTAGATGGGGCCAGAAGTGCTTGCATGGTTTTGACATTGTCATGTGTAGGCTTTACTCCAGCTGCTGTCACTCTGTACCCTAGAAAGTCAATCTCGGGTGCCATGAAGGGCATTTATCCTTGTTGAATGTCAAATTGTGTTGTGATTCGAGGGAACACCGCTGATAACTGGTGTTTGTGTTCTGCTTTGTCCATTTCATGGACAGTGACATTGTTGAGTAGGTTTAACATTCCCTCAACATCTGACAAGGCGGAAGAAATGCTTTTCTAGAATGCACACTCTGCTGAACCTGGTCCACAGGGCATTCTACAGTACTGAAACACACCTTCATGAGTAGCTAAAGCTAAGATATTGGCTTTGGTCTGCAAGTGGTATCTGAAGACAGCTGTGTTGCAATTTCGAGCTTCATGAAGACTGTGGAGTCACAAAATGATGCCGATTGCTTTTGGATCTTAGGAAATGGATACTTATCTGGAATGATTGCTATGTTGACTGCCTTAAGGCCAATGCTTAATCTAAGCTTGCCATTTTGTGTCGTGCAATGATTAAATTTGATTTCCATGAGGATGAGTTGATTCATTCAATGATACTGTCTGCTTCAAGTTGTTTCAGCTCTTGTGACACTTTGGCATGGTTTGCAAATGGCAGTAGTCTCAAATTTTTTGAAACTGGCAGAATTCGTGTGTTAATGCGAGAAGCATCAAATCCAATAAATAATGAAGGATGTTGTTGTGCATAGTTTGTGTCTTGGACCATGTTAATGTGTGCCCAGGTAGTGTCTTCAGGTTTGAAGCCAAGCTGACCGAACAGATTTACCCCCCAATAAGGATTCTGCCTTTGGCTATGTAGAATGTAAGTTTGTCTAAGTTGCCTTTTTTATAATGTACTGGAATTGTGATTCTTCCCAAAACCAGAATAATATTGTCATCATAGACTTTAAGAGTATCTGTCATAGGAGTGAGAGAAAGTTCTGAAAAATAACAATGATAGAGTTTGTCACTCAATATAGATACTTTCATGCTAACGTCGATGAGGAGAAACACTGAGATGCCCGCAATCTCAGCTGAGCAATCCTTAAAATGACCTGGTGCTTTACCATCCATGATGATATTGTCATGCCCAGTGAAGGCATGTTATATTCATAACTTTAAATATGGACTGTATTCAGGGTGACCAGCTCCAGGTGAAAGATTTAAGGGTCACTTTGGCATGGCGGTGACCCTGTAAGGGTAGTGGGAGAGGTGGGGGGAAATTTGCGGGTAGCCTCGCAGAGGTTTGGTGGTTGGGAGGGGAGGTTCTGCCGGAGGTGTAAGAGTGAAGGGGTTGCTCCCAGAAGTGCAGGAGCAGGGATGGAGGGGGTGCTGCCAGAGCTATAGAAGTGGGTTAGGGTGGAGGGTGGGGGGGGGTTGCTGCCAGAAGTGTAGAAGTAGTGAGGGTGCTGCCGTAGATCCAAATCTCCAGTGGGAACGAAGCACATGCCAGGCTGGACGCATGCAGAGAAACAGATGAAGAAAGTGCTGGGTTCAGCGCATGTTCAAAGATGAGAAAAGACTGTTTGGGGCCCAACCTGTGCAGAAATTAGTTAAAAGCAAAATCTGGGACAAAATGTGACCGAGGAGGCCTGACCTGGGGAATCTGTGCAGTTGGTCACCCTGACTGTATTCAGTGTAGAATTTTTTGGAATTGCCTTCTTTTAAAAATGGACATTAAAAGGCTGCTAAAATGGCTCCAAGGGTCAGGTGACCCTGTGCAATTTCTGCATAGACTCAATTATTCCAAGTCTCGGGAATGTTCCTGATTGAATAACCGTGGGCGGAGTGCCCCTTTGAATGGACATACCAAATCAAAACCATCTGTGGAATTCCAACCTGCTTTTGTTTGTGGACTTATCCAAAACTCAAAATCAATGGGCTTCCAGACCCACTGTGTCTGAGCTCGATACTTAACAAAGAGAGCTGTAGAAACTAGTTAATCGTGAAAAATGTGTGGCTATGGCTTTGAACTTATACTCATTCTGGGTAGACAATAAAGGTGTCATGTGACTGAAACTGGCCACGGATAACAAATTTTATTACCCCAAGAACCGGGGGGAAACTAGTCAGTCAGGGCAAGAGGAACTGTTCCTCCAGCCAGGAGAACAGAACCCTGCCTAACAACCAGTCAACTCAGTCAGTGTGAGAGGGACTAATTCATTTTCACTTGCAAAGATTTGCCTCTACAAAAACTCAGCCATAACCTCGTCTTGAAATCCAGAGACTCCAACTTCCATTGATTTCCAAAGAGCCATGAGAGAGAACCTACCCATGCCTGCACCATGTGCACCGTAAAAAATCAATCTCAACGTGTTTTGCTTCTTGCATTCTGTTATTTTTCTAGCTACATGCTTTGTGCACTAGAATCCATCATTACTTACGTTTGTTTGTCTGTGTGCATGAGTGTGTGAGTGCTTTTTGTTGTGTTTACATTTTGGGTTGTTGTGTGAATAAACGTTATCCATCCTTCTGATTTAAACTTACCTGAAAACCTGCTTCATGTTCATTAGTAAAAGTAATAGATTAAAAAGGTAAAACACTCCCTCTAAACACACATCATGTTGCGACAACTGGGAGGTGAAGAGAAAGGGGAAAAGTCATCGTACCATCTCTCTCCCAGTCTCGAATGTCATACTTCACTTTGGGGAATAGATTCATCCACATGTGAAACACGTTGAGATTGAATTTTTAAGGTGCACATGGTGCAGGCCTGGGTAGGTTCTCTCTTATGGCTCTTTGGAAATGAATGGGGAGTCTCTGGATTTCCAGACAAGGTGAAGTCTTCAACAACCTGCACATCTTTGCAAAGTGATTCATCTTTGAGCATGAGTTAACACTCTTTCCCTCCAGCAGGCAATGGTGTTGTGAATCGATGGGTACCTCCACAATGTGGGCACATTTTTGAGGGTATCTGACTGTGATGGAGCAAATGGTGATGAGACCACTGATGTCTCTTTATAACCTTTGGGCTTGAGCTGGTTGAGCAAGCTGTGCTGCAGTCCGGACTCTGAGGGTGCATTGCTGTGTAACGTCTTCAAATCAACCATGGCAGATTTGATTTGGACTGCCGTGGTTGTGACTTTTTTCCAAGGTTCAATCATCATCCTCCATGAGGAGGTGTTCCCGAATTCATGGAATTGAAGTTTTTTAAATAAGTTGGCCATGAATTAGCTCATTGGTTAGTGTGCCAAATTTAAACGTGGAAACCAGCTGTTACATATTGTTTTATGGGCTCACCATTTCCTAGCATCTCTGGCAGAATGTATATTGTTCGATCATCACACTTTGGCCCAAAATATTTTTCGAGAGCACTTAGTGCCACATCAAATGTAGACTGTATGTATTCTGTGAGCTGCTCGAATACTCACTGGCCTTCTGGCCCAAGGCAATGAATGGGTCTCATGGGTCACTGCTACCTGCAAACCATCCATACCCGATGAGACCAAGTCGGTCTTGAACATTAAAAATCCATGGATCCCGTGGCTTGGGTGGATCTCCAGGTGAAGAAAGGAAAGGTGATGGAGCCAGTAAGTTTAAACTATTCTCTATCTTCACCGCCAGATATTGTGTTTTATGCCCTGGAGATGTGCAGAAATGACTCTCAACAGGACCCATCTGTGAACAGGAGCAAAGAATATTGCAATGTTTTTAAAATGTCTGCTGCCTTGTGCTCACTGCTTGGTTTCACTTTCTCTAACCACACCCACAGGCTTGATTCACAACACACTGCGAGCAGTCAATAGGTGCACACAATCAAACACTGAACAATTAAACACAACAGCTTCCATCACAATCCAACTGTTTCCTATCATACCTGGAAGATCATCCACTTGATCACACTTGACCTAAAGACCAATTTCCTTACATCAGTCCTCAGTTGCTTGATGCTGGTTTGAACCTCTTGTCCGACTGCCACAGTTACACTTGCTCTGAATTTTTGGTTCCTATGCCAGATGTTCATTCTCTGCTTATCCTGCTTCTACATCAACCCAATTTAATAGTTTTATGCTGTGTTGCAGTGGTTTTGTGACTGACTGGATATCTGTGATTTTTTTTTCTCCAGTTGCTGGTAATCAAAAAAGGACAGGCTGCAAATCAAGGGCAAGACAATCTGAGGGTGACTTGCTTGGCAATTCCCTTGAAATCCTTCCAGTGGCTGGTTACGGAGGCATTGAAAGAGTCCTGGGAGCAAGTTGCCCCTTAATTCAGTTGATTTAGGGAGTGGCTTCTTGTGGAGACCTGGGATAGAAAAAGAAGCAAATTTCCATGCCTTTATACTTCTCCATCACAAGAAGTGCTTTGATAATTGACCATAAGTCCTTATCTTGCAGTTAACACAATAGATTTTTACTGTTTTGTATTCTGCATAATTGTTAAATAATTACCCGGTAGAAGTACTTCAATTGACTTAAACTGGTTTGATGATGTAGCTTTACCTTATCGATTCCGTGATGAACAAATGCTGAGGTAGGCTAAAAGGACTCAAATTAATTACCAGGTGTGTTGAGAGAGATGAGGAAAATGCGGGAGGCGCTAGTGACCTTTATGAGAGAGTCACTGAATACTGGGGAGCAAGCAGTTAATTGGAAACACTCTAATTTGGCATCCAGATTCACCTAATAAACCAGACAGCAGCAACTCCACTCTGTGTGAAATCATTATTGGACCTGAAAGAGGTCATCTGTACAGGAATAATCTTTGGTTAAAGTTATGACCTAAATTCCAAGAAATAGTAGTTCATGGATGCTGAAAAGTTTTTTAAAAATTGGAATTCCAACAAATAAACTCTCATAGAGGTTTATGGCACAGAAGGAGGCCTTTCAGCCCATTATGTCTGCCAGCCTACAAAGAGCTATCTGGTCTATAGTCCCATTTTCCAGCTCTTGGTCTGTAGTCCTGTATGTTACAACACTTGAAATGCATATCCAAATTTTTTTTTTCAAAAACGATGAGGGTTTCTGCTAAGGGAGGTCGATCCTCCTATTTGTTTTGTCTAAATCCCTCAACATTTTAGAGACTTCAGTTAAATCTCCCCTCAGCCTCCTCTGTTCCAAAGAAAACTACACAACTTATCCAATCTTTCTTCACAGTTAAAATTCTCCATTCCTGGTAATATCCTTGTAAATCTCCTTTATACCCCCTCTCATGCAATCACATCCTTCCTGTAATGCGTTGATCAGAATGGTATGCTAGCTGTGGTCTAACTAGTGTTTTATACCATTCTAACATAAACCCCCTGTCTTGTATTCTATGCTGCAACGTATCCTGTCCATAAATTTGAAGTTTTAGAAGAGCTTACTAGATGTGGAACAGGACAGGACTTATGCTTAGAGAACTTGAGCAAGTTTGAAGGCTTTCTACAAAACCACAATTGACCATTTTGTCACTTGCTGATGTAACCTGCCTAATATTAGGTGACAATCTCTAGGATTTGCTATCCTGACAAAAACATGCTGAGCAATTAGGTAAATCTGTAAGGCCCTTGTGAAGAGCTGCCTGGTGTTTTTACGTCCTGGCATAGGCCAAGGAGCGAGTGTTGCCTGGGTCAACTCGCCCAGTGACCCTTACACTCACCAGTTCAAGTTAAAGTCAATCTTCAAACCGTCAACTAGGTACCTGCAAGCGCCTAAGTGAATTAACCCTTTCTCGCTGAATCACATCGGACAATTAACCATGCACTATAAAAGTGTTAATTATGGCACTATCTGAAACTCATGACTTGCAATTGAGCTGCTGTGTGTTGATCTAGTTCCACACTACGCAATTGCCATCTGGGATATCGAGGATGGTCCAGTGTTTTTGTTCCTTTAATCGCAGATGCAGATTGTGGTGCAGCGTATTTGCGTACATGTGGTGTCATTGCCCATGAGTATTAAAATAAAAGTGTGTACCACTTGCATTGTGTATATACGTGTTATTTCTTAAATAGTCGATTCAGGGTAATTTTATAGATGAGTAAAATGTTCATGTTTGGAATTTTTTGTGGGCAGCATGGATGTAGATGGACCAGCAAGGGTGCAAAATTTAGTACAACAAGCAGTGAATGCATTTAACTCAGAAAAGGTCAAACAGTTTTCTGCTTATACTGGAAAGAGAGTGCTACCTCCAGCTGTCTGCGCTGATGACTTTTTAAAATGGCAGTCGTTAGTGGAAAGAACCTCTCACAATTACCATATTTCTTGGACCCCCTGCCCAACTCCCCACATGTGTCTTTGTGCTGAATCTCACAAGGCAGCTCCTGCTGTCTGTACAATCTATCTACATTTCCCTTGCACATCATTTTTAGAATAAATTTGCTGCAGGTCCTGTAAAAGCCTTTTCAGCACAAGAATCCCTGGGGGAGAGTTCCTGAAGGAAGCTTGTTGAAGGATCTTCTCAGTTGATTAATGACTTTTGATCAGGCTGCAGAATCTACAAGAGCAACTTGCATTTATATAGCACCCTAAATGTAGTGAAACAGCTCGTGGCACTTCACAGCACAACACTAGCTGCATTTTCAGACAAATGTTAACCTTGAGCCACATGAGACCGTAAAATCGTATAAGAGTTATCTCGCAGAAGGAGGCCGTTTATGCTATTGTGTCCATGCTGGCATCTGTGAGAGTAACTCAGCTAGCCCCATTCGCCCTGCCTTTTCCCCTTAGCCCTGTAAATGTTTTCTCTTCAGGTAATTAACTAATTCCTTTTTGAAAGCCACAACTGAATCTGTCTCCGCCTCACTCAGTCAACACATTCCAGATCCTAACCATTCATTCCGTCAAAAAGATTTTCCTCATGTTACTTTTGGATCCTTTGCCATTCATCTGAAATCAGTTTCCTCTAATTCTTGGCTCTTCCACCAATGGGAGCAATTTCCCTCAATCTACTCTGTCCAGACCCCTCATGATACGGCACACCTCTATCAAATCTCATTTTAACTTTCCTTTAAGGGGAACATGCCAAACTTTTCCAACCTAGCCACATAACTGAAGTACTTCATCCCCAGAACCAATCTCGTAAATCTTTGTTAACACTCAAGAAAAAGTTTGATCAAAGAAATAGATTTTAAAGAAGGAGAGTGGGAGAGAGGTTTGGATCCATAGCTTGGGGTTGAGGCAGCTAAAAGCTTGGCAGGTGATGAACGAGTGATTAAAGTTGGGGGCGCATAAGGAGCCAGAGTTAGTGTAGTGAAGAGCTCTCAGATATGCTGTTTCAAGAGTCATACAGGGGCTGTGTTGCCATCTTTTATTGTAATCTATAGCCTTTTCAGGTTATAGGGCCTGCTTGTGAAAACCTCTGTAGTCAAATAGTCTGTCAATTTTCATTATATGGATCAACACATGATGGGGCAAGAGTTGCAAAAACTGAATGATGAGTTGCAAAATAGGGCTGCAGGATTTAAGGTACTGGGATAAACTAACAGAAAAACGAATAGACCCGCGGCAATGGAAACTAGGGACTATGTGTGTGTTTCTGTGAATTGGAGATTGGTGTAGAGATATGATCCTCATCCAAATGGACATCTACACCATGTAAATTACCGCATGTAGTTTGGAACGTGTGTCTGTGAAAACTATTTTCGTGGCTGTTTTTAAAAAGCTATTGCATGTAAAAAAGGATTTTCACTTGTAACCAGTGTAGCCAGTGCACTGCATGGGTTGCTCTGCATGAATTTAATGCACTTGTGTGTGTGAAATAGTTGATTGGAAACTCCACAGAGAATCTTTGCAACCACAAGGATATATCCATAAGAGAGATCAAATTTCTAAGAAGAAAATTAGTTTGCCTTGTAAGAATTGTAATTTTTAGTAATCAGTAATGCACACTAGACAATGTCAGTGTTGGTACTTTCTCAGCATTGGGCCAAATTACTTAACCAATTACTTATTAATCAGTCAACTCCCTGTCCTAGAAAGCTGTCCAAGTTTGTAAATTACCACATGTAGTTTGGAACGTGTGTCCGTGAAAAATATTTTCGTGGCTGTTTTTAAAAAGCTATTGCATGTAAAAAAGGATTTTCACTTGTAACCAGTTGAAAATATAAATTATTGGTGCAAAATGAAAACTAATTGCATTTGAATAAAACAGCTGCGTCTCTTTTTTGCATCTATTGTAATTGCAAGGTGGATTCAGCAGAGGGTGCCAGAGACAGTGTTATGCGAGCAATCTTAATATCAACCTTGTATAGTTTAACTTTGCCTTTCCCATTGTATATTGCTGATTCTTCTCTCTTTCTCTTGGTATGGATGTGAATACCAACTTTATTCTTGCAAGTGATTTGTTTTAAACCAAAGGGACCCTGTAGCATTTACTTTCTCTGCCAGTTTCCCTTCTAATTTGTTGTTTCAGTGTGAGCAAGGCCACATTTGCGGCACGTTGAGCAGGTGGTGGTGTTGGGCTTTTTGTGTCCTTGTGCTGATTGGTGTTCCCAGGATGGTGTTTGGGGAATTCCAGGATTCTGACCTGGAGATGATCATGTTCTTCTGGAGGTCCCCAAATCCAATCCCTTCGGACACCTGGCATGCCAGATATTGGACTTGTATTAACTTGCTGTTTTTCTAAAGGTTATTCACCAGCAAACATCTCATTTCGAACTGAAACAGGAGCTGAATCAGTGGTTGATTCTGTTTTCCATTTCTGATGTAAAAGGATGACTCAATGAAACCTAATCCTTGTGTATTGCAAGAAACCAGCAGTAACTGTGACATTAACTTAGCTTTTCCACTGTTATAAATTGCAGAGGTGTTGAAAGTGGAGTTAATGACAACTGCCAGCCTTGAGTTCTCGTGCTCTTAATGATGCCTCCTGTGGAATTATGGTTCTTGCTGCAGCATAGCTTAAAGATGTAATATGAAAGCTGAACTCTGCACGTGTAAATGTTGTGACGTATTTGCTCAGAGATTTTCCAGGTCACTTTATATAAAAGAACCAATCTGTTCAACATCTTGATTTGCGTCATTTGATACATAGGTGCCACAGTTTTTGCAAGTGGGTTAGAAACGGAAACTCAACTGTGTCAGAAGGGTTTGAGGAACAGTGAGGCTGGCAACCTCCATGCGTTTCGCTTACCTCTTCCTCCTGTTTGTGAAACAACCTCAGCAGTGTAAACGGTGATTTAACCATGATGATTAAAATACCAATGTGTACGATAATGGGACATTCATCTGCTTCCGTAACCCAATTGATGAATCAGAATTCTTGTGCTTCACTTCAAATTAGTTACCAGTGGTCAGATACTTGACTGGAGTATAAAATGCTGGGGAAAGAGTTGGCAATCACATAGAGTTCACAACACAGAAATCGGCCAAGAGAAAAGCAAAATACTGCGGATGCTGGAAATCTGAAACAAAAACAGAAAATGCTGGAAAAACTCAGCTCTGAAGAGGAGTCACACAGACTCGAAACGTTAACCCTGTTTTTTCTCCGCAGATGCTGTTAGACCTGATGAATTTTTTCAGCATTTTCTGTTTTTGTTACAGAAGTCGGCCATTTGGCCCAACTTGCATATCCTCCACATGAACCTCCTCCATAAACCTATTTGATCCAATCCTATCTGCATGCCCTTCTATTCCTTCCTTCCAAATTGCATTTATCTAGCTTCTGGTTAATGGCACCTATGTTATTTTCCCCACCCACTCCTGTGGTAACAAGTCCCACATTCTGACCACTAGAGGTTTCTCCTGAACTCTTTATTGCTCTCTGATTTGGAACAGGAGGGAGAGGAGAGACATAGCACATGGCAAAACTTGGGGTGAAGGCAGGGGTGAAGAGGGAGAGAGGGACAGGCATTTCTTCCTTCACTCTTCCCACCCAGCCCCCACAAAATGTTCATGCCTTGAGACATTATTGTGTTGATTTTCTGAGAGCCGGCCATGTACACCAGCGAATAACCACACTGATCATCGGGAGAAAGGTGGTAATGACCGGAGGTAATAATATGAAGTCAGTGTCTCCTGATGTGGAACCAATATTGGAAAGTTATCCAAAATATGAATGAATGTTGCCATTGAAGCCTAGGGAATGAATTGTTTAATAATGGATTTTGAAAGCTGGAGGTTTACCTGGAGTTTTTGTAGATTCATTGCTCATTTGATGGTAGTAGAATGCGGGTATTGAGTTTTTTTTACTATTTGAATGGATGGTTTATCTCATTATAGTAGACTCTCCTTAACACTAGAGCTTTGTTAAGGGTTATGGCTGTACAGCCACACAGAGATCGACACAGGTATACGTAGACAAAGATAGCCTCACACAAATATGTCAAACTCCTGAAGATGGTGATACAATTTGATGGGGGATTTGTATTACTTTGGAATCCATTATCAGGATTACCTTTTTTTTTTAAGGCCAATAATCTATTTTAAGCTGCACTTTCTTTGGACATGTGATTCAAAGGAAAAGAGATGCAAGAACACAAAAACAAAGTTTACCCATTGCTGAAAAGTATTTTTCACATGGAGGAATGTCTCTTAATTTCAAAGCAGTTGCTATCCAAGCAGAAAACATCATGTTCAGGGTCAAGAATTCAGTGAACAAGACTCGATTTGTGTTCAGAACATCTGCAAATTAACCCCGAAATAGCTTTTGATTCATAATCACAATGGCCCACATTTTGTGGTCAATATTGAATGAACGGCACCACAAGCACTCGAACACATGGTGAGGAGAGTGTCATTTCAGGGCAGAGCGATCCATGTGGGATCTGGAATCCTGTAAGAGGATAAGCAACTGCACATCTTCTTAACCAATCAGACGGAAACATCCTTGCTCAGGCACTCAGAGGCTGAAACAAGAAATGTCAATTAGGATAGTTAATTTAACGCCAAATCAGATACAGAAAACAAAACAGAGGGAAGAGTGGTGGGTTTGAGAGAGTGATCAAAGTGACAGAAAGACAAAGTTTAAAAAAAAAAATCCAACAGTAATGAAGATTTGAAGGAATGAGATTCCACACCTGTCTTCAGATTAAGGATAGCTTCCATTGTGTCGTGTTGTGTGACACTTCAAAACCGGAAATCCAAGAGGCGCTATGTGTCGCCATCAAGGCAGAATTGTATTTGACTACAATAAGCAGCCACGTAGCCTGCCACACCCCTCGCTTGCCATTACTATCAAGCCAGGTGATAACCCTGGTTCGATGAGGAATGCAGGAGGGCATTCCAGAAGTGGCACCAGGCACACCTAAAAATGAGGTGCCAACCAGGTGACGTGACAACACAGAACTACATGCATGTTAAACAGTGAAAGCAGCATGTGATCGAGCTAAGTGAGCCCACAACCAGTGGATCAGATCGAAGCTCTGCCGCATCCAGTTGTGACTGGTGATGGATAATTAAACACTGGAGGAGGAGGCTCCATAAATATCCCTATTCCCAAGGATAGGGGAGCCCAGCACATCAGCGCAAAAGACAGGGCTGAAATGTTTGCAGCCCATCATCAGCCAGAAGTGCCGAGTGAATAATCCATCTCGGCCTCATCCTGTGGTCCCTAGCATCACAGGTGCCAGATTTAAGGCAATTTGACATACTCCATATGCTGGCCATGCATGTCCTTTCACAAAAAGCAGGACAAATTCAATCCAGCCAATTACTGCTCCATCAGTCTGTTCTCGATCATCAGCAAAGTGATGGAAGGTCTCATTGACAGTGCTCCCGAGAAGTACTTATATAACAATAGTCTGCTTATAGTTGGGGCTCTGCCAGAGTCATTCAACTCTTGACCGCGTTACAGTCTTGGTCCAAATATGGACAAAAGAGCTGAATTCATGAGATGAGGTGAGAGTGCCTGCCCTTGATATCAAGGCAGCATTGGACTGAGTGTGCCAAAGGAACCCTAGTAAAATTGAAGTCAATAGGAATCGGGACTCTTCGGGGCTGGAGTCATTTAATACAAAGGAAGATAGTTGTGGTTGTCAGAGGCCTGTTTCAGCCCCAGGACATCACTGCAGGAGTCCCTCAGGACGGTGTCCTCAGCTCAACCATTTTCAGCTGCTTAATAAATGACCTGCACACCATAAGGTCAGAAATGGGATGTTCGCTGATGATTGTACAGTTCCATTTATAACTCCTTAGATAATGAAGCTGTCCACGGCAACATGGCTGGGGCAGCATTGAGGCTGATAATTGGCAAGTAACATTTTTAACACACAAGTGCCAGGCAATGACCATCTCCAACAAGAGAGCACCTAACCATGTTCAATGGCCTTACCATCGCTGAATTCCCCCACGATCAACATCCTAATGGATGAACCAGCAACTTAACTCGATCAGCCACACACACATTGTGGTTACGAGTGAAGGTTGGAGGCTGGGAATTGTGTTGCAACTAACTCACCACCTGACTCCTCAAAGCCTGTCCACCATATACAGGACACAAGTCAGGAGTGTGATGGAACACCACTTGCCTGGATGAGTGCAGCTCCAGCAACACTCAAGAAGTTCAACAGCATCCAGGACAAAGCAGTCTTGATTGGCACTCCATCCACCACCTTCAACATTCATTGCCAGCACCCAGTGGCTGCGGTTTGTATCATTTACCAAATACACTGCAGCAAATCTCCAAGACTCCTTCGACAGCACCTTTCATACTTGAGAGCTATACTATCCAGAGAAACGAGGACAGCAGACGCATGGGAACACCATCACCTGTAGGTTCCCTGCCAGGACTCTCACCTTCCTGACTTGGTACTATATTGGCATTCCTTCACTGTCGCTGGTTCAAAATCCTGGAGCTCCCTAATAGCACTATAGGTGTTCTTATACCACTTGGACTGTAGCAGTTCAAGAAGGGGGTTCATCACCACCACCTTGAGAGCTATTAGGGATGGACAACAAATGTTGGCTTTGCCAGCGATGCACAGATTCCGTGAACAAATAAAAATAAAATTGTAAAAATTAATTTTCAGTACTAGAGAGCTTGCCTAGCAGCAATTAAGACTTTTATTTTGTTCAAAAGTTGATTACATTGGAATGGATAATTCTTATATTTTTTGTGATGTGATTCCTCTCTATGATATATTTACCACAACGTCACAACTTTCCAGTGTCGAGTTTCTCAGTGGCATGATGAAGCTTTTGAAGATGCAGAGCAACTCCCTCAGCAACTTCTTGATTTCTGCTTTTGTGTGAGTGACAGAAGTTGTCCGATTTATATTTCATTGGCGATAAGCTACGAAAGCCTCCCCGTGACTTTCCTGCAAAATCTGGGCCCGCTTGTCTTTTTCCTTTTTTTTTTGGCGTGTTTGTAATTTGACCAGTAGCTGGTGCTGGAGGACTAGAAATCGGCTGTGAGTTTACTTAGATATAAAAAATTGGCTCCTTTGGAATTTACTGCTAAACCAAATAGCAGCTGGAGTTCAACACAATACTGGATGTTGCACCTGGCTGGTGCCCTTGTCACAGTCTTTTCATTAGCTGGAAGGTATCAAGGGAAACTGGTACGACAAGTCAAGCTATGGAGGTTATTTTTGGTACCTTATTGAGAAGTGTTTTAGAATCAGGCAACACGACAGGATTCTGCAGCTTTAAATAAACCGACTTAATGAAATGTTGTGCTTTGCAACCAGTGAAAATGGCTGTAGTGTTTGTCTGAACTTTCATTCCCAGAGTCACGTTACAGGTAGCATTGTTAGGGCTCGGCTAGTCAGTGTACCCTAGTTTGCCTTTACTCATGTGTCCTCCGGTTCTCGCCCATATCCACCTCTAGCGAAGTGATTTCCCCTCATGGCCCTACCTGAACTTTTGTTTCACACTCTGTTCTTTCCCACTGAGAAAAGAACTTCCCAATAGTCCAGATTTGTGCTAACTTGAATCTATGGCTCCCTGTCCAAAAGTTGAATTTGGACCGATGTTCCAGATTGATTTTTTTTTAGGTATTTTTTTACAATCTTTACTAAGCTCAATGATGTAACTTTTCAGTCACCTGTTTTCCCCAGTTTTTATTCATAGTGCCGTTCTCTGATGTTAAAGATCAATCCAATGGTTCTTTGCAGCTGTTTCCAAGGCTTGAATGTCACCTTGTGCATTTGTAACTGGGACTAGGCACCATATTTAAGGCGTAGACTGACTAGAGTACTGTTAAAATTTAAGGATTATTTCCTGTGACTTGCATTTCACTGATTTCATTACCTGGTGCAGCATTTTCTCTCTCTCATTCACTCTGTATTGACTTGTAATTATGGGACATGCTGAGGGACGGGGTCAGTAACCCGAACTGTTTCAACACCATTCTTTGAGTACTTGGATCAGTATTATTTTCTATCTGCAGTGCTTCACACTGGCACTTCCTTATTAAATTTCATCTGCTGCTGTTCTGCACATTTTGTTGGGGAGCCTTATGATCAGAAACATCAGGGATCCCAAACCAATCATTGAGTCACTTCGTTCAACACTTCCCCACTCCCTCAAAATTACTGACCTGCCAAGTACCCACTATTTCCTCACTTGCATCTAATCACTTATGTTTTCCTAGGTATTGACATGAATTCCCTTGTGCTTTATGGTCAAGCAGTAGCCTTTGGTTTGGTATTCCATTGAAGGCATTTTCAGATCACGGGTGCACTGTCAGAACCTTGCTCAGTCACTTACTCAGAATAAGTGAAGGAGGTCTATGGGGGATGGACAGGGGAGTGCGAATAATTCAATAGGTCTTTCAAAAACTAGCACAGACAAGATGGGTTGAATGGCCGCCTCCTGTTCTGTATCATACTGTAATTTTGTAGATTGTTCAGTCAGGGTCTCCCTCTACCACCCCCCCCCACCCCGCCCTCCAAAGATCCTAATGACTAGATTGTCATCATTGCAGACAATCAATTTTAAGTAATAGATTCCATTGTTTTACCTGATATTTATCAGTCTGTTATTAACTTCATATTGTCGTTCTTTTGAAAATTGGTGCCATGTTGACTTGTTTTCAATTTGAAAGGATATCTCTCCAATTTGTAACTCTTAATGTTAAGTTTATATGTTAAGTGTATAGCTTGGACTTCGCATCACACAAAGTGTTACTGAGTTCCACTGCTTGATAGGTGCCAGAGTATAAAAATATTAAATGGATGAAAATGTGAAGAAAAGATGTTTCCAAAGCAATCTATGATGGCACAGTGCATTAAGAATGAAGCACCTAGTACCACAGAGCGAGGTAGAGTTCTCCTGGCCCACATGGCAAATTCCTTTTCTTATGTAGTTTGTTGCGATATAATATGCATGCATCTTTAGGGAAATGCATCTTAAACTACTGTCAATCATTACACACCTCGACATGGTTTGATGTATTCGTCTCATTACTTGCAGGCAATTGGCAAGCAGCAGGGTAGATGTCAGATGCATTAAGCTCCTACTGAACATTGACCGTATATAGTCTATTCTTAAAATAAAGAACTGACAGTATTGTTTCACCAATCCCTGTGTAAGATTGGTACATTTACGTTGAAGAAAAGAAGAACGTAACATGGAGGCAGGGTGGCGGCACAGTTTTTGAAGATCTGACTGCAAAAAATACAAGTCTCAACCCCTTTGTATCCAGCAGAAGAGAGGAACTGCTGTGTAAAGATTCTGCAGCTTTGTAGGGATTTTACACACGCGGTACCTTCATTCTGGGATCACACCTCGCTGCAGACAGCAGGCATCGAGTCCCGATAAGGTTGTTCAAGAGTTTAAATATTAAAAGTCTAACTGCTGCAAAGTTTAAGCAGGAACAGAAATTAAACAGCAGACTGCATGTGGTTTCACTTTAAGTAGAACTCTATAGACTATTCTCCTAAGTACTGCAGAATGGGCTGGAAAGAAGAATCTATCCAGTAACAGTTCCTAACTGCTAGAAGAAGCCTGAAACATTTTTTATTATTTGCTTTCAGTTTGGAAGTTGTGCAGCATTTTCCTTCTGAAATCACTGCTTTCTGGATAGAGCTTAGAACTAAAACGAGGAAAAATCAGCCAGAGCTCAACAGCGCCATTATTGCAGTCAAACAGTAACCACAGCTAAGGCAGAGGCCACTAAAGGTACTGCATCTTGGCGCTAACTTTAAGCTCGAGGAGCTACAGGAAACTTGTATAACTGTTGAAAGCTCCAGATAGCTTTAAAAATTGTGCAAAAAGCTAAAAGGTGACCACAAAATTTTCAATACTCAATTGGAAAGCAATGGATTGCCTTTCTGAGTTTACCTTGTTCCGACAACACATCAAGCTATGTTTTCTGGACCTCAATATTTCTGAATCAGATAAACAAACCATTCAAATAAAAATTGCTATAGGCAATGAAGGCCTCAATAGACTAAACATGTCAGGTCTGTCCCACCATTATCCTAAAAAATCAGATGAAATATGGTCAACATTCGAAGATCAGTTATAAGTGAAGCTCATCTTCAGAATACACTGTCTAGAATTCATGTTTTTTAGACAACAACTGACAGAGACCATTGAACAATTCACAAGTAGATGCAGAGACCAGGGCATGATTGTGACTTCATGGCAGCAGAGCTAGCCGACATAATAATCATGATAGCATCTACCCAAATGGAAGTGTGTCAGAAAGACATATTGGACCAACCCAAAGGTTACACCATGGAAGCACTACTACAAAGCAAGTACGAAGCCATACTAATGGGTAAACAAGCTTACAGGTCTAGTATAAATCATCCTCCCTTGACGCAATAGCCAATGCAGGCAAGCCTAGTGAGCAATGTGAGAAGTACGGCCCCATACATGCACCCAGAAGTGTGCACCAGAGGACATTGGAAGTGCCATTGTAGAAAGTAAAGGCTAAAACAAGTGGTTCGACATCGAGAAGCCACAAACGGAGGCCAGACAGGTAGAGTATTCTAAACAACCAAGAGCGCGTACCAAACGGCCTCAAGACAGGATCCACAAAATGTTTAACCAAATAACACATCATGAAAATAACCAGACCATTGACAGGCCAAGTGAGCCGACATTCAGCATGGTGAACATCAAAGAATGTTTGGGCACAATGATGCCAACAGAAGTCTTTGCAACTAACCAGATGATATGCCCACAGAAGCATGGTCAGCATAAACTATATACCAAACTGGATACCAGTGCAGGTGCAAACATCCTTCCACTTCGTTCACTGAAATAAATGCACTTACAGAAGTGGCAAGTGATAATTCAACTAACAAACGGCAAACTCAGTGCGTACGATGGCTGGGAGATTCCATCCCTGGGAGCCATACACTCAAGTGTCATTACAAAAACTCGCCCTGATCACTCCAGATATTTCATATTGTGGACACCATGAGTCCAGTGATCGCAGGCCTACCGGCACATTAGGACCTGTCCTTGGTCATTATCCATGGCAACATCAAGATAATGACAATGACAAGGACCACAGACCACAAGAAGCACCATGGAAAACCCTGTGCTTACACTGGGAGAAGATCACCTAACTCTGCAACGCAGATCAACACAGTGGCATAGTAGTATTGTCACTGGACTAGTAATCCAGAGACCTGGGTTAATACTCTGGGGATCCAGGTTTGAATCACACCACAGCAGATCATGGAATTTGAATTCAATCAATAAAAATCTGGAATGGTCTAGTGATGACCATGAAAGTATTGTTGATTTGTCATAAAAACCCATCTGGTTCACTAATGCCCTAAAGGAAATCTGTCTTTACCTGATCTGGCCAGAACACAGCAATGTGAGTCTGGCGTTGCATGCTCCTCTGGCTTGCTAGGCCATTTCGGAGGGCTTTTCAATCAGTTGTAACTGATGGATCACCTGGCATCGACATAGCAACGGCAAACTCGGCCCTGCCGACCCCGCAAAGTCCTCCTTACTAACTTATGGGGCCTTGTGCTCAAAATTGAGAGAGCTGTCTCACAGACTAGTCAAGCACTAGCCTGACATTGTCATGGAATTATACCTTCCAAATTATGTCCCTATGTCCCAGACACCACCATCACCATCCCTGTCCCACCGGCAGGTCAGACCCAGCAGAGGTGGTGGCACAGTGGTATACCCTGGGATCCTCAACATCGACTCCGGACCCCATGAAGTCTCGTGGCATCAGGACAAACATGGGCAAGGAAAGCTCCTGCTGATTACGACATACTGCCCCCTCCCACCCTCAGCTGATGAATCCGTGCTCCTTCATGTTGAACATCACTTGGAGGAAGTACTGAAAGTGGCCAGGGCGCAGAATGTACTCTGGGTGGGTGACTTCATTGTCCATCACCAAGAACGGTACTACCAGTACAGACCGGGCTGGCCAAGTCCTAAAGGACATAGCTGCCAGACTGGGTCTGCAGCAGGTGGCGAGGGAACTAACAAGAGGCAGAAACATACTTGACCCTATCCTCACCAAATTGCCTACCGTAGATGCATCTGTCCATGACAGTATTGGTAGGAGTGACCACTGCACAGTCGTTGTGGAGATGAAGTCACTTCTTCATATTTAGGATACCCTTCAATGTGTTGTGTGACACTACCACCATGCTAAATGGGATAGATTTCAAGCTGATCTAGCAACTCAAGACTGGGCATCCATGAGGTGCTGAGGGCCATCAGTAGCAGGAGAATTGTACTCAACCACAATTTGTAACCTCATGGCCAGGCATATCCCCAATGCCACCATTACAGCAAGGCATGGGATCAACCTTGGCTCAATGAAGACTACAAAAGGGAATGCCAGGAGCAGCACCAGGCATACCTAAAATGAGGTGTCAAGCTGGTGAAGCTACATTGTAGGAGTACTTGTGTGCCAAACAGCATAAGCAGCAAGCGGTAGACAGAGCTAAGCGATGGTTCAAGCATGAACAAACGAGCTGAACTGTAGAGGCGGGATGAGAGTAACTGCTCTTGACATCAAGGCACCATTTGACTGAGTGTGGCATCAAGAAGCCCTAGCAAAACTGGGGTCAGTACCAAACGGAGGGAGTGGGGGGGGGGGGGCGGTGGGGAGGTGGGTGGAGTTCTCCGCTGGTTAGAGACATACCTAGCACAAAGGAAGATGGTTGTGGTTGTTGGAGGTCAATCATCTCAGTTCCAGGACATCACTGCAGGAGTTCCTCAGGGTAATGTCCTCAGCCCAACCACCTTCAGCTACTTCATCAATGACCTTCCTTCCATCATAAGGTCAGAACTGTGGATGTTCATTGATGATTGCATAATGTTCAGCACCATTTGCAACTCCTCAGATACTGAAGCAGTCCATGTCCAAATGCAGTAAGACTTGCTCCAGCAGCACTCAAGAAACTTGACACCATCCAGAGCAACGCAGCCCACTTGATTGGCACCCCATCCACAAACCTTCACTCCCTCCACCACCGACACACAATGGCAGCAGTGTGTAGCATCTTCAAGATACACTTCAGGAACTCACTATGGCTCCTTAGACAGCACTTTGCAAACGCATGACCACCAGCATTGAGAAGGACAAGGGCAGCAGACAAATGGGAAAACCAACACCAAGCCACTCACCATCCTGACTTGCAACTATATTGATGTTTCTTCACTGTCGCTGGGTCGAAATCCGGGAACTCCGTCCCTAACAGCACTGTGGGTGTACCTACACCCCATGGACTGCAGTAGTTCAAGCAGGCAGCTCACCAGCACCTCCTCAAGGGCAATCAGGGATGGGCAATAAATGCTGGCCCAGCCAGCGATGCTCACATCCCATGAAGGGGAAAAAAAAAAAGTTTGATTCTTAAGGATAAACCTTCAGTTTAATAAAAAGGGGGATGTTGTGATATGATGCCCATACACTTTTAAGGGAATGTATTTTTAACTACTGCCAATCGTTACACACCTTGATAGGATATGATGTATTAGTCCCATGACTTGCAGGCAGTCAGCAAGCAGCAGTGATCAAAGTCAGATTTACAATACTTAACCCCCAGTAAGCAATATCTGTATGTAGCCTTATCTTCAAATAAAGAACCCATATTATTGTTTCACCATTCCTAGTATATGATTGATACATTTATGTCAAAGAAAAGGACGTCACATCGGTCCTTGCAAGGTGACAGTGAGCAGAGGCAAAAGGACCTAGAAGCTGGACTAGGGAAAAGGTCATTTTAAGTTGTGCATGTGGCTGTTGTTGAATTGAAGGACCCAGCATAGATGATGTGTTCCTGAGAAAACTCCACCGTCATATCCTTAGCTCAAAGGTAGCACTCTTGCCTCTGTCAGAAGCTTGTCAGCTCAAGACTTATTCCAGTGATCTGCGTCTAGTTTAGGCTGACACATGAGAACACTAATGAGGGAGCACTGTGTTGTCAGAGGTGCTACTTTTTGGGTGAGATGTTAAACAAGGCCCTGTCCATGCTTCGGATGAATATGAAAGACCCGATGGTTATCTGAAAGCAGTGTTCTCTTGATATCCTGGCCAAGCAATACCACTAAAATAAATGACCTGGTTATTCATATCATTGCTGTTTGTGGAACCTTGCTGGAAGCAAATTGGTTGCTGCCTTTGCCTACATATCAGTGATGATGCAGATGACACAAAGCTGGGTGGAAGGGTGAGCTGTGAGGAGGATGCAGAGATGCTTCAGTGTGATTTGGACAAGCTGAGTGAGTGGGCAAATGCATGGCAGATGCAGTATAATGTGGATAAATGTGAGGTTATCCATTTTGGTAGCAAAAACAGGAAGGCAGATTATTATCTGAATGACTATAAATTGAGAGAGGAGAATGTGCAACGAGACCTGGGCGTCCTCGTATACCAGTCACTGAAGGTAAACATGCAGATGCAGTAGGCAGTAAAGAAGGCAAATGGTATGTTGGCCTTCATAGCCAGAGGATTTGAGTACAGGAGCAGGGATGTCTTGCTGCAATTGTACAGGGCTTTGGTGAGACCACACCTGGAATATTGTGTGAAGTTTTGGTCTCCTTATCTGAGGAAGGATGTACTTGCTATAGAGGGAGTGCAGCGAAGGTTTACCCGACTGATTCCTGGGATGGCGGGACTGACATATTAGGAGAGATTGAGTCAATTAGGATTATATTCGCTGTAGTTCAGAAGAATGAGGGGGATCTCATAGAAACCTACAAAATTCTTAAGGACTGGACAGGGTAGACGCAGGAAGGATGTTCCCGATGGTGGGGGAGTCCAGAACCAGGGGTCACAGTCTCATGAGGATATGGGGTAGACCATTTAGGACTGAGATGAGGAGAAATTTCTTTACCCAGAGAGTAGTGAGCCTGTGGAATTCGTTACCACAGAAAGTAGTTGAGACCAAAACATTGTGTGCTTTCAAGAAGGAGTTAGATATAGCTCTTGGGGTGAAAGGGCTTAAAGGATATGGGGAGAAAGCGGGAGCAGGCTACTGAGTTGGATGATCAGCCATGATCATAATGAATTGCGGAGCAGGCTCCAAGGGCCGAATGGCCTACTCCTCCTAGTTTCTATGTAAAAGTACGTGATTAACTTAGAAGCGCTTTGGGGTGTCTTGCGGATGTGAAAGCTACTAATAAAAGCAAGTTTAATTCTTTATTTAGTTGTTATCTGCTTATAGTGAAGTTAGGGAATTGTTAAACCAGATATCTAATATTCAACGAACTGCATTTTCAAAGTGCCAATTAAACACTTTCTGTCTCTGGCCATTGCTATTTTTCTTGGCAATGTGTAACAATATTATGAGAAAATTCATCTAATTACTGGAGGCTTAATTGGTCTCTAGCCTAATCTCAGCACAAAACAGTCTTGTAATGTTTGTACACTGTGGGGAAATGAACAGTGTGATATAATCACACTGTTTCCACCTGTGTAATACTTAATTAACACCAAATAAGTTATACTTGTCTAAGTTTTGAAGGCTTTGGCTCAGTGCTTCAGCCTGTTGTCATTTGATTTTGATGGCTAAGTTTCATGGTGCTGATATGGTTTAGGAAGGAGGGGAACATTTTAACTCTACTGCTGAAAAGTCACCAGCTGAAACATCAACTCTGTTTCTGTCTCTGCAAATGTTGCCAGACCTGCTGAGTGTTTCCTGCTTTTTCTGTTTTTATTTCAGATTTCAGTATTTCGCTTTTGGGAACCTTTTAATTAATCTGTGCTGTGACAGTTATAATGTGGGTAGCTGTACAAATTCTAGAGATGATGGGGAGAGTGAACGGAAATTTCAAATATTCAAAATTTGGTCCTCTAACTTGGGTAAATATGGCCTCCATGGACAGCAGGGGAGAAAATGTAACTCATTCTCCTCAGGCCAAGTATGGCTCAGTGATTAGCGCCTTTGCTTCTAAGTCAAAGATTCAGGGCTCAAATCCCATTCCAGAGACTTGAACACAAAATCTAGGCAGACACCTCAAAGCTTCACTGTGCTGTTGGAAGTGCCTTCCTTTCGGATGAGACATTAAACTGGGGCTTTTGAGTGTCCTGTGGTCTTGCCTTTTCCTGCACAACACTAGAGTCAGCAATGGTGTGAGAATGCCCTTTATCCTAATGACAAATTTATTCAGTGTTGTAATTACAAGGTTTTTTTTAATGATTCAAACCATAAGTTTAACTTTTTGATGTTTGTGAAAGGTTATATTTTGAACTGCAGTGGCCCTTAAGGAGCAAGTGATCTTCCAGGATTGAGGTTGTTGTCATAATGTGCAGATTGCTGTAACAGAACAATGTGACAAGACTCCTGGCCAGCAGTGCATTAATAGGGTTGTCAGGTATGAGCATTTGTTCAATAAACGCTGATCAAATGAAATGTACAGTGTTGATTTTTTGACTTTAAATGTCAGAGATGATCTTCACTCTGATGGAATTTACGTGACTAATCCACTTCAAGGAATAGATGGATCTCAGAATATGTAAGCAAATTGATCCGCTCTGTTAGACTTGCTTTGCACCCTTTAGCTCAAAATGTTTTATGCTGTAAGTGTGACCTGAGAACGGTGTTCTGAGACCAATGGGGCATCTGAGGTCTGAATAGCAGGACCAACATTCTCTCTTAACAAATTACATTTAAGAATTGAGAAAGAACCCAAGGTGCAATTGAGGAGGAGGGTGCAATAGAGTCAAATCAGGTGCGGAAAGAGAAATAGGGAAAAAATGAATGAAAAGTAGAAAACGTTGTTTGCTATTTTTTCAGTAGGGGTTGGGCAAGATAGTGCTTATGTTACGAGAGCAATGTACTCGGATGCTGGAAATCTGAAATATAAATAGAAAATGCTAGAAATACTCAGCAAGTCTGGCAACATCTATGGAAAGATAGTCAGTGCTCCAGGTTGGTGATTTTTCGTTAGAGGTGGATATGTTACTGGACGACTAATCCAGAGGTCTGGACCCAGGGACATGAGTTCAAATACCATTGTGGCAGTTGAGAAATTTAAATACAATTAATTAAATGATTCTGTAGTAAAAAGCTAGGCCTGAAGTTTGCTGTGGTGATGTTGGTATGCCGCCATTACTCTTCTGAAACTGACAGCAACTTCGGGAGCCCGCATATTCAAAGAATAATGCAGCACAGGGTGTGCTGTTGTAATCATGAATTGATGCGAAACTGAAATATGATGAGCTTTAAAAAAAACATTAGTTCAACAACACAATAGGTTTGTTTTATCTGTGAAGTAATTTGACGTTCCACAAATGTGAAATTAGCTTTTCAGGGCCAGGTAGGCATTTCAACAATAGTTATGACTTAACACACTGCTAAAAGCCCAGAAAACACTTCATTCCACCAGGCACAATGTTTGAATTTTTACGGTGAGATTAAATTCACAGAAAGTGCAAGTTCACATCAAATCAAGCGATTTCACCTCAGTGTGCAGAATCAGGACTTCCACATTTATCTGTGCCTTTGCAGACACCAATCACTAACCAGTGACTCCATCCTCTCCCTGGCATCTATCTGAGACCGATGTAGACCGTTTCTAACCGTGATGTCGTATTTGACACTGAGATGAGCTTCCAGTGCCATGGCAACTTCAAGACCTGCCTACTTCCACCTCTATAACATCACCTAACTCCACTCTTGTTTCAGCTCATCTCCTGCTGAAAAGCCCATCATGCCGTTGTTATCTCTAGGCTTGAATATTCAAAGCTCTTCTGGTTGGTCTCTCATCTTCTACCCTACGTAAGCTGGGTCTCATCCGAAACTCTGCTGTCTGTATCTTAACTTGCACCAGGTTGTGTTCACTCATTACTCCTGTGCTGAATTGGTTGCTTAAGTGTTGCTAAGGCCAGGCTTCATCTGCCAGGTTTAGAATTGCCTTCTGAGATTTGCTGTTGAAAACTGAACTGTTCCTGTCAGTAGACAAATCTTAGTTGGGGTTCTCAGCAGAACTGTAAACAAATGTAGTTGAACCTGGCAAACTGAGTTTGTCTAATAGGCCAGAGGGGATGGTCAAGTGGAATTAATGTATCTGTCTTTCTCCGCTTTTCTTTCTCTCCCATTTTTAAAATTTGCATTTGTTAATTTCTCTTCTTTTCCCCCAAGTTGCATTCCATCTCTTCTAACATCTCAACCCCTATCCTTCCCCTCTCCAACAACCCCCCCACCCCCCACCGCCCCGCTGCAAACCAAAGCACTGTCTAGCACTCTCTCACAAGTGACAAACTCAGGTGCTGGTTGACTTTTTTTTCAAAAATAGGATTTAAGAACTGTTCCAAAAGGCCTGCAGAATACTTTTCTCCTCATTGTTTATGGTGAGGGTATGTGTGTGTGGTGATAGTGGGGTTGTGGAGCCATTGCAAAAAGCATGTAGGACAGTGCTGCTGGGATGCTCTCATTTGTTAGTAGAACAAGACCCCTCCACCTTGCCTGCCACCGAGTGGATAAGTATGTTGGACCAGTGTTAATGGGTTATAAATAATCCTATTGACTTTTCCACTGAGTGCCCTTTCTACTCAGGGCAGGTCTGCCTGTAGCCACTGTTAGTTAGTGTGGGGAAATAAACTCATTTTACTTGTAAGCTTGATAACAATATAACTGTAAGACAGCTAATTGCAAACAGATCATTGCATATTGCCTGTAAACACCTACTCAGAAATTGTATGAATAAATGAAAAGGTTACAATGCAGTGACCTATATATGCACCGCAGCGTAAAGCCTGCACAAAGAACATGGTTTGCAGCTGTTGACCCCGTTGGTGTGAATCTTGCTTTATTATACTCGGCCAAGTCTCAGATGCACAGTCCTAATGCATATTGCCATGTCCTGGTATCTGGAAATGATTAGGTTTGATGAGTTTTGTTCCTGATAGGTATTGGTAGATTTACTACTGGTGTTGACAGAAAATCCGTTTGTACTTAAAATCAAAATTTTCTCTTACATCTAATTTAGCCTCATGGTGTAGGCAGGAGACTGAGGTATGATCTTTCTGCAGCTTCAAGCTGTAATTGTGCCAGTAATGCAGCAAATTAAAAACATCAACGGTAGTGGGGGTGATGAGTCTCTCTGGTCTTGACAACACTAATATCCAGAAATAATTAAGGAAAGATCATGTAGTGAATTAGAATTTCTGTCATGTACTTTTCCCCAAACCCAAGGATTGGCAGGCAAACTGTTATGGAACATTAAGCTGCCTTCAAAGAGGAGATGGTTTGGGTATAGTTGAGGTACATTCACACAAGGGGGAATGATAGGGTAACCAAAGCAAAAGCTCTCTGGATCACAAAGGATATAGGGAGTAAAATGAAGCAGGAAAAAGGATGCATATAACAGATGTCAGATCGATAATACAAGTGGAAGTGAGGCTGAATATAAAAATAAAACCAGAAAATGTTGCAAAAACTTAGGTCTGACAGCATCCGTGGAGAGAGAAACATTACTTTTTTTTCTGAGTATAGAAAGTTCAGAGGGGAAGTGGAAAAGGAAATACAAGAGGCAAAGAGAGAGCAGGAGAAGAGATTGGCAGCTAACAAAGGGAACCCAAAAGTCATATAAACAGTAATATAAATAGGTATATAAAGAATAAAAGGGTAGTAAGAGGAGAGGTGGGGCTGTATAGAAACCACAAAGGGCATCAGTGCACGGAGAGAAAGGCTATGACTTTGGCGCTAAATGAATACATTGCCTCTCCCTTTAGCAAGGAAGAATTAATAGTGAATGAGGAGGTAGTTGAGATATCGGATGGGCTAAAAATTGATAGACAAGACATTAGGCTGGCTGTACTTAAATTACCAGGATTAAATGCAGTGCACCTGAGAATAGTAAGGGTGGAAATTGTGGAGGTTAGTGATGCTAATGTTCCAATCCTTCTTGGACACAGAGGTGGCGTTAGAGGACATAAGAATTGCAAGTGTTTTATACTCTTTTTCAAAAAAAGGCTTTAAGAATAAGCCAAGCAATTACAGGCCAGTCAGTTTAACCTCAGTGGTGGGAAAGCTTTAAGAAGCAATAATCCATGGCAAATTAAACAGTCACTTGTACAAGTGTAGATTAATTATGGAAAGCAAGCACAGATTAGCTGAAAGCAAATTGTGTTTAACTAACTAGATTGAGTTTTTTGATGAGGTTGTGGAGAGAGTTGATAGGGGTAATAACTGTTGCAGTGGTGCATATGGATTTCCAAAAGGCATAAGATCTTAAGGAATAGGAGGAAGAGTAGGCTATTCAGCCCCTTGAGCCTGCTCCATGATTCAATATGATCAAGGCTGATCTGATTGTGGCCTTAACTCCACTTTCTTACCTGCTCCCCATAGCCCTTGACTCCCTTGTAAATTAAGAATTTGTCTCACTTAGCCTTGAATACATTCAATGACCCAGCCTCCACTGCTCACTGGAGAAGAGAATTCCAAAGTCTAATGATCCTCTGAGAGAAAGAAATTCCTCCTTGTTTCCATCTTAATTGAAGACCACTTATTTTTAAACTGTGTCTCCTAGTTCTAGACTCCCAGCATTCACCCTGTCAAGTCCCCTCAGTATCTTATGTTCCAATAAGACCACCCCTCATTCTTCTAAACTCCTATGAGGATAGGCCTAACCTGCTCAACCATTCCTCATAAGACAACCCCTTCATCCCAGGAATCAGTTGAGTGAACCTTCTCTGAATTACTTCTACTACAATTATATCCTTTCTGAAATAAGGAGACCAAAACTGTACTTTAGATGTGGTCTCACTGATGCCCTGTACAGCTGTAGCAACACTTCCTTCCTTTTATAGTCCATTCCTCTTTCAATAAAGGCCAACTTTCCATTTGCGTTCTATATCACTTGCTGTAACTGGATGCTAACTCTTTTTGACTCATGTACCAGGAAACCCAGACCATCTGTACTGCAGCATTCTGCATTATATCTCCATTTAAATAATATTCGCTTTTCTAGTCTTCCTGTCAAAGTGGAGAAGTTCACATTTCCCCACCTTATACTCTATCTGCCAAATTTTTGCCCGCTTTCTTAATCTATCTGTATCCCTTTGCAGACTCTTTCAGTCCTTTTCACAACTTGCTTTCCTGTCTATCTTTGTGTCAACAACAAATTTAGCTACCGTACACTCGGCATTTGATAAAGTGCTACATAATAGATTTAAAAGTTGAAGCTGTGGAATAAAGAGGACACTGGCAGCATGGATTCAAAGCTGAATGACAGGAAAGAGAGTAGTAGTGTTTTAGGCTGGAGGAAGGTATGCAATGGAGTCAGCATGTGGCCCATTGCTTTTCTTGATTCATATTAGTGATTTAGTCTTGGGTGTACAGCACGCAATGTCAAGTTTTATGGAAGGCACAAAACTTGGAAGTGTGATGATAGACATCAAGAGCATGTTGACAAGCTGTTGGAATGGATGGACATGTGACAGATGAAATTTAAAGCAGCGAAGTGTGAATTGATACATTTGTTTGGAAGGGAGGCGAGGCCGCATAAAATAAAGGATACAATTCTAGAGGGGGTGCTGGAGCAGAGGAACCTGGGGGTTTATGTGCACCACACGTTGCAAGTGGCAGGGCAGATTGTGAAAGTGGGTGAAAAGGGATCCTGGGCTTTATAAATAGAGGTGTAGGACGTAATTGATGAACCTTTTATGATGCACTGTTTCAGCCTCAATTGGAGTATTGTATTCAAATCTTGGCACCTCAATTCAGGGAGAATGTGAAAGCTTTAGCAATGGTGCAGAAAAGAATTACAAAAATGGTTCCAGTGCTGGTGGACTTCAGTTATGTGGATAGATTGGAGAAGCTGAGGCTGTTCTTAAAGAAGAGGAAAATTGCAATTGTTACAGGGCAGAAGGAGGCCATTTGACAGATTGTGTCTGCACCAGCTAAAAATATTTAAAATCCAATTCTCTTTTGGAAGTTACTATTGAATCTGTTCCACCACTCTTTCAGATAACAGCTCACTGAGTGAAATAAATTCTCATCTCCCTCTGGTTCATTTGCCAGTTACCTTTAATCTGTGTCCTCTGGCTATTGATCCCTCTGCTAGTGGAAACAGTTTCCCTCATGTACTCTATCAAATCCCCTCAAAATTTTGAACACTTCCATTAAATCCCTCCCTTAACCTGCTCTGTGCTAAAGATATTATAGGAACGATAGTAGGCCATTTCTACCCTGAAGCCTGTCCCGCCATTCATTGAGATCATGGGCGATTTGTGATTTAACTCCATATACCCGCCTTTACCATATATCCCTTAATACCTTTGGTTAACAAAAATCTATCAATCTCAAATTTAAAATTAACAATTGATCTGGCATCAATTCCAGACTTCTACCTCCCTTTTCACTCCTGAAAGGTCTGGACAGTGCCCCCTAGTCCTAGACTCCGCAAAGAGGGAGTTTCTCCCAGTCTACTCTATCTGTTCCCTTCAATATCTTTTGGTTTGTAATTTAACCCCTGGAATCCAGATATCATTGTGCTTCATGTGTGGTCTAATCAGGGCTTTGAATAGCTATTGTTTGTTTTGTCTTTACGCACACATTTTTTCATTTGGGGAATGGTGGGGAAGTGTTGGAAGGATTAGCAGGCTGATTATCAACCTGCTGAACCACATCATGAATTCTCCTTCCGTGGCCAAGTGCTGGAGTGGGACTTGAACCTGGGGCTTCTGGCACAGAGGCAGTGGTTCTACCTACTGTGCCCCTTTTGTATAGCTGATGTATGACTTCTACCTCCCACCCCACTCCCCACCGCCTTGTACTCCCATCCTCTAGATCCAAAGGTTAGCATTCCATTACCTTATTTGATTAAAATTTGATGAATTGGTACAGAAAGTAATGATCTATCTACCTGGAACCCAAAGGCCTCTTTGGACCTCCATTGTTTCTAGATTTTCACCATTTAGAAATCTCTGTTTTATCCTTTTTAGGTTCAAAGTGGATGATCTCACATTTGCCTACACTGGATTCCATTTGTTTTGTCCAATCACTTAATCTATTAATGATCCCTCTGCAATTTTGTGTTTCCATCAACACTGCTTATATTGCTGCCTATCTTTGTGTCATCAGCAAATTTTGACATTATCAGCCAAGTTATTGATAATTACGGTGAATAACTGAAGCCTAAAACTGATCCTTGCAAAGAGTGACAAGCCACATCCTGTCACTTAGAGTTTTTGTCCACTATTCCAACTCTGTCTATTGCCACTAAGCCAATTTCCTAACAAGGTGATTTGCCTTCAACCATGTCTTCTCTAGTCCCCCCACATAGCTGAAGTTCCCCATACCTGGTATTATTTTAGTAAATCTCCTATGTACTCGCTAGCATAGAAGGCCATTCTCTTGCTCAACTTGCTTTCTTTGCCCCCAATAGGTGGTTGCTCAGCAGTGACTAAAGTTGAAAGTGAGAATAAAGGGGTGAGGAAATTGAGAGAAGATTTGCTAGAGATGGTCAAAAATCATGAGGGGTCTGAGTAGAGAGAAATTGAGCAGAGGACACAGATTCAAGGTGATTGGCTAAAGGACCATAAGTGACATGCAGAAAACCACTGACTCATAACTTCCGTGGAGTGGCAATCAGCGTTGGATTTCCAGTCCACTCCTGCTTACCTAACTGGAAATGAAGCTGCTCCTTTTTCACCCAACCTTCCAACGCAGGCCAGGTGAGAACAGTGTAGTGCAGCAGGTTCCTGAGCCCTTGTGTCGAGGGCATGAGAGTTGGAGGTAAGGAAGCCACGCCCCCCTTTTACGGCACTAGCTTCTGCAAAGCGGTAAGTTTAAAGGTTGAGCCACTGAGAAGCCAGGGAGAAGGTAAGTTTGTAAGGTAAGTGGGTAGGATTAGGGAGGTGGGGGGGATCAGTAGATCAGTGGAGTGGGGGTTGTTGGGTGGGTGCTCAGAGGGTCGGGGTTATGGGAGGGCAGCCGGGGACGGTCCAGTGGGGGGAGGGTAGGGGTGGGCAGCCAGAGGTAGGGGTGGGGTGCAGTGGGAGGAAGCAGTTGGGGGTAGAGAGCAGTCAAGGAGTTGGTCCCGTGGGGGCAGTCGGGGCCGCCCGGTGGGGGCAGTCGGGGCCGCCCGGTGGGGGCAGTCGGGGCCGCCCGGTGGGGGCAGTCGGGGCCGCCCGGTGGGGGCAGTCGGGGCCGCCCGGTGGGGGCAGTCGGGGCCGCGCAGGGTTGGGGAGGAGTGGGGGTAGTCTTGTGCTATGTATTTTGGGGGTGAGGGGTGTCCCCTAGGGGGTATTTTGGGTGTGGGGGGTGTCCCCTAGGGGGTATTTTGGGGGTGGGGGGTGTCCCCTAGGGGGTATTTTGGGGGTGGGGGGTGTCCCCTAGGGGGTATTTTGGGGGTGGGGGGTGTCCCCTAGGGGGTATTTTGGGGGTGGGGGGTGTCCCCTAGGGGGTATTTTGGGGGTGGGGGGTGTCCCCTAGGGGGTATTTTGGAGGGGCGGTCCCGTGTGGGGGCATTTTCAGAGTGAACTTACAAATACTGTAATCTAAATCCCTTTTTAAAGTATAGCAGCTACTTTATAATTTCTAAGGGCAGAACTGAATAAATCTCTCAATCTTGTGAGGATTCTGTGCCACCAAAATGATGACTTTCACCAAAGCACCGTTTTACCTGCTTCTGTTCTGGTGTTATTCCTGCAATGTCCTGTGGGGGCATTTGGAGTTGCTGTCCTGTGGAGGTCACTTAGGTTGGGTGGCTGTCCTGTGGGGGGGCATTTAGTGGGGGATGTCCAGTAGCAGGGGCATTTGGGGGTGTGTAGGGGGGCTGTTGAGGGGGTCGGGGTTAGTGGAGGAAGTAGTGGGGTAGTCGAGGAGGCTGGGGTTAGTCGGGTAGGTAGGGGTAGTAGGGGGTGCTGGGGAGTTCACGGGGGTGGGTAGTACCCACGGGGTGGGTCACGAAAGGGGTCAGGGGTGTGGGCCGGAACTATAGTTACCCAGAAATTAGAAGTGGTTGTAATTCTTCTAACTTTTTCTGGGTAACTATTGATGTAACACAGTTAGAATCACCTGAAGTTTACAATTTATATCATACTTTTGGATGGTTCCCATTGTAAGGCAATTGCACAGTAGAAGTTTGAACTTCTTGGGCCATTGCTGTGCAATCCTTACCTGGGAACTTCCATGGTAGTGTGGTACCCCCAGTTATGACAGCTCAGAAGTTAAGGGTCATTGTATTCTGCAGTGAGCGATTGCGGCCTGAATTGCCTGAGGAGGTGGTGGAAGCACATTCAGTCATGGATTTCAAATGGAATTGGGGGAGGCCTGAAGAGAAAAAAAAATTGCAGGGCTATGGGGTAGTGGGGACTAGCCGAGTTGCTCTTGCAGAGAGCTGACACGAGACTGAATGTCTTCCTTCTGTGCTGTAACCATTCTATGAGACTGACTTCATCGCCAGACCCATAGCACCAAAACAATGGAGTTATCTGATGGAGCATTGCTAGTGTACATTTTGCAAGGCCCTCCACCTGTGGAAGAATTGTTCCTTACGGTCTCAATAATGGCTTTATTTAAGGCTGGCTATAAGTAACTTGTGCCCATCTCATTCAACTTCATCATCAAGTAACTGGATTGAAATGATGTCTTGTTGAAATTGATTTCTCAATGTCTTGGCCAGTTTGCTGAATGAGACTTGGAAACCAGGAGGTCCTGGGTTCAGTCTCCTGTGCTGATACAGTAGAGTTGTCCCTTGGCTGGGAAAGGAATAATCAGTCAATGCCCCTGCAATCTGACTGCTAGCCTGCCCTTTTTCAAATAAACCATGCAAATTCCTCCTTTTGTACCATCCACATAATTTACCATGCTTCCTTATCTTCCCTTCCTTGATAAGGTGGCCTGAAAACCAATCAGAATCTTCCCTGACTCTGTTGGAAAATAGTTGCCTCAGTTGCATCTTTAAAGAGGGGGCACCCACACTAGTATTCAGTCTCAGAGGTAGCCCTAATTGTATGAGTCAAGATCCATGTTACATTAAAAACAAAATTCAAAATCTTTTGCCCCACCTGGACTAAATTGATGGCAACTGCCTGTCCCCATGGCATTCACATTGGTACAGCACCTAAAGCTACAGGACTGCCTGTAAAAGGGATTACAATCAGATGCATGTTGTGTGCCAGCACCAACGTCAACCAGTACATCAGCAAATCTTGGCTTGCATAATTTCCACTTCATATGCCTCTCTGATGTTGAAGGGTTCATTCAAATAGAAAGCCTCTGCTTTAATTTTGTTTCCCTTTTTTGAAGAGAATGACATGGCAGTCATATAGTTATGCCGACGTTCTGGCACTCAACGGAGCAGTGCTGTCATTATATTTGACAGTGAGTGTGATGGGGCTCTTCTACTTCCTGATAAATAGAAAATCCCACAGTTTCTGGGAGTGAGCTTACAAATACTGTAATCTAAATCCCTTTTTAAAGTGTAGCAGCTACTTTATAATTTCTAAGGGCAGAACTGAATAATTCTCACCTTAAGCTTGTGAGGATTCTATGCCACCAAAATGATGACTTTCACCAAAGCACCATTTTACCTGCTTCTGTTCTGGTGTTATTCCTGCAATAACAGGAGGGATTTACTTTCAGATCACTGCCTTATGTTCAGGGTTACAATTAGTTAGCACTGAATTTAAAAACGACGAGTTTGAATAACCTCATGAATATCTGCATTTCAAACAATAGCTGAAGGACAGTGGTGACATAAGAGCTTAAGGTTTGTGCATCATGTGACTGGTGTGTACCATCTACTAGATACACTGCAGCAACTCACTTCTTCAGCAGCATCTTCCAAACCCTTGACCTCTGCCACTGAGAAGGACAAGGGCAGCAGATGTATGGGAACACCACCACCTGCACGTACCCTTCCAAGCCACACACCATCCTGACTTGGAACTATATAGCAGTTCCTTCACTGTCATTGGGCCTAAATCCTGGAACTCCCTCCCTACCAGCACTGTGAGCGTACCTACACCAGATGGACTGCAGTGGTTCAAAAAAGTGGCTCACCACCACCTTCTCGAGAGCAATTAGAGATGGACAACAAATGCTGGCCCAGCAAGTGATGCCCACATCCTGTTACAGAATAATTTTTTAAAAAAGTGACTGGTGCTGTGTTAACACCAGTTATTAAGATGATAGCAGAATAATGTTTTTTTTAGTCCTGATACTGATTAATGCTTGGGCTATGGTTTCATGGACACCTGTCCTGCCTATTACCAACTTGATGTTTTTTCATATGAATTAATAACATTAAGTGTTATCTGGCTGCCCTATGGAGATCAATATAGGCAAGGCCAGTCCATTCCTTCCCAGATGTCCCAACTCGTTCTAGCAGGGACCTCTATATAATGATCAGGGATGGAAAATGTCTTCTTATTTGTTCAGATTGCAATTCTAATGAGTCCAAAGTTTCTCCAGGTGAGGCCAGGCCATAACTTGAAGCTGATTCAGTTCAAACAAGGGGATATAATGGATTTCTGTGGAATTGATATCAGCCCTGTGATTGTGATTCTATTTCACTTCATGTATTGATTCTAGAATTTTAATTGCATGCCCCATTTGTCTCTAAAGAATTATTGTATCTACCGCTGTATGGTTAAAAACAATTTTTACTCTAGTGAATCGCAGATTGAGGTGAAATCATAGTTTCAGTTGGGGATAGAAAGTAAGAGGCACTTTTGGTCTCCGTGTCCCTTCAGTTAGGGAGGAAAACGTGGTTTCCTGCAACAGCAGAAAGTAAAAGAAACACACTGTTTTAAAACCATTTTTGTGTGTAATGAAGTTAAATATGTGGAAGAATGACGGTGTGAATGCTGCAGAATATTCTTCAGAGATTCATCAGAAAAAAACCATTCAAGGCTGCTGCTGCAGAAGTGTTAATTTTGTGTGGGTGGAGATGATAAGTTTAAAACAGTCAGTAGATCTTCATTTGTGACAGAGGAGGAAGTTTAAAACGATTGCCGAACAGTATTTGCAAGAACAGTGAAGTTTGAGCATCACCCTGGAAGTTCTGAATCCTGTTCTTCTTTCGAATATTTTTAAATTTTAACTTGTCACTTGTGGTTGTTGATATGAGAGAGAATATGGAGAAATCTGACCCAGAGAACAGATCTACACTCGCTCCTGAATTTTGTAACCTCCATATTGAATATTCTGTGCATGAGATGATTTGTAAAGGTCACCCAGCAATCAGTAGCGAGAAAGCTTTTTAGATTGGAAACCCAGTACTTGTTTTTTTTATTTTTCGAGCACCATGCCAGTAATTGATTCAGATAACAGAGCAGTATGTTCCACAGCTTGGTGCTGAGGTTCAGTGTGCTTGATCAGTATAGTAGAGGTGCTTTTATTGGCCAACTTGTTTCATGCAATATATTGGTCCTTTTAAAATGATTTGAGCGTTGATGTACATTCCTAATTTTAAGGTTACCATGCAGGTAATAATTCTCCCTGAGAAGATTCTTGCACTTTAATGGTGTGGAAATAAAGGCCATTAAAATCATTGAGGAAAAATGTGGCTTCCCAGATTAAAAGTGCTGCCAAGAGAAAATATCCCTTTTTCTTTGGACTTTGACAATAAATTTGAGACGATGAAATATCTGTAAATGCAGAACAGGCACTTGCTTTGTGTTTGTGCCTGGAGAACTTTAGATAGCTATCGAATGTGGTACATTCCCGGAATTAATTTGTGGGTTCATAATTAATCATGGAAACCAACCTTAATTATTTTAGTGTGTTATTTACTCTTTCAGTTTATGGCTTCATGCAAAATGAGTGACTTATTTTCACTGCTCACCTTTTTGCATTTAGTGTTTCTAGCTAGATCAGGTGGTTTGTTGCTCCTAAAGGTTGTTAGCTGCTGTTAGAAAGGTTCATATCGAGTATAAACAAAATGAATGAAAAGATGAGGGGGTTTTCAGTTCGTTTGCAGTATGTTGAAGTTCAAGCTTTCTTTTGTCGTCGAAGATAATAGATGAGTTCATGACTTGAGAAATAATCTCCAAAAATTGGCATTTGAAATCATTGGTATGGACTGAGATATGGGGTATGATGATGTTTATTTCTGGGTGAGACAGAGCTTGGGAGAGATCAGACCATGGCTGAACAGTAGAGATGGATAAACAGTACATCATTTCAATAGTTTTGCTTGATTGCTTTCGGGCATCTGGAAGTAGGTCTGTAAAATTACCCTTCAGGGGATTAAGTAGTCGGGTTGAGTGATAGGCTCAATCGGCATGGTTTGTCAAAGGATTAACAGGTCAAGTGATCTTTTCTTCTATGTTATGTAAGAAGCTTGTAGTGTATATTTAAATATATTATAATTAGCCTCAGTTGCAGGACATTATGCAGTGAGCTGTGCTTTTCTTGCGTCATTTTATATACATTGTTTATAAAATAGAAGTGCTGTATATTTCCAAAACAAAATGCATTATTTGTCACCTAAGCTGCCCTATTTGTGGCTGACTCTATTTTAGAATCATGAACTAATGTTCTAATGCTTCGTTTTAAAAAGTTCTTCCCATCGAAAAATGCAAATTACTGTAATAAGGGCGTGTTTGTGTTACCAGTTAAGGTTAGTAGTGATAAAACAGGACACTAACTCTGATTTGTTTGTGGGAAGACTCTTCAAGTCCTGACAGAACTGTATGTTGTAATTCCTGAATTTGGGAGGGTGTTTGGGATGCAATCTAATTAGTGGATTCCTGTCATCCACATTGGGCAAAATAATGAGAAGAAGAGTTGCATCTGAAGGGATATCTCTTGCAGATGGCTCATAAAGATTGAAATGATGATGAGCATTACATGTGTATTATTTTAATCTACCCAATGTTATAATTGAACTGTTTCAGTCAAGGTGGTCATGTGCAAATAAAGCTTTAATTAAAACTTGTATTTTCCCCCTTTGCAGAATTGAGAATTTTAATTATAGAAAGAGTTGCAAATTTAAGACTAGAAGATATTTGGAGATGGTAGTTTCATGGCCTAGGACTGGTTCTTGGCTCTGTGGTGATGGCAGGATTAAAGCTCAGTTACACATCCGCTACTGCATCCTTTGCTCCCAGTGTGGTCTCCTCTACATGGGGGAAACCAAACGCAGACTGGGTGACCTCTTTGCGGAACACGCACGACCCAGATCTTCTAGTCGCTTGCCATTTCAACACACCATCCTGCTCTCATGCCCACCTGCCTGTCCTTGGCCTGCTGCAATGTTCCAGTGAAGCCCAACGCAAGCTGGAGGAACAGCACCTCATCTTCCTATTATACACCTTACAGCCTTCTGGACTTAACATTGAGTTCAACAACTTCAGATCATGAACTCTCTCCTCCATCCTCACCCCCTTTTTTCATCCCCTTTCTTCTACATTCATTTTTATTTTTTACCCACTTGTTTTATTTTTATTTTTATTCATTTATCTGTAGTTTTATCCCCTTTTTTATCCCATTTTCTAACCTTTTTTTCCCCCACCACAGTCCCCTCCCCCCACCCCATCCCCTACAGGGCCATCTGTCACTGGTTCCATGTTGTTCATTCACACAATGCTACCCTTGTTCTGCTATAATCACATTCTGCTTTCTTACTTTTACACTACTATTAGCACCTTTTTTTTAAGCACTAACCACTACCATTAACAATGCCTTTGCCCTTTAGTTCATGACATCTTTATCAATCTCTCCTTTGTCCCCACTTATCCCTGGCCTTCTATCCAGCTCCACCTGCCCCACCCCTTTAAATAGCATAAATTTCATCACATTTCCACTTCTCCTCAGCTCTGAAGAAGGGTCATACGGACTCAAAACGTTAACTTTGTTTTTCTCTCTCCACAGATGCTGTCAGACCTGCTGAGTTTTTCCAGCATTTTCTGTTTTGGTACACATCCTACAATGCAGGTCTCAAAGCTGCAGTAGCAATACATCAGAGATGGTTGAATATGTTTTATGTAAATGAAGGAATTTTTAAAAAATGCATGGAAATATTTACATGGAAAGTAATACAAGTTGTTAGTCTTTGTTGTGGGAATTCTCTACATTGCGTAGTCTTAGGATTATTTTGCGTGCAGTGGAATGGAAGACAGCCCCAATTCAATAGGTTAAAAGTGCTAAGGGAGTCGAAAACTTATTTAAATTGAAGAGAGCTCACATACCAAGTGTTGCACCATTTATACAGTAGCTGTCATCTTCTCCAGCATCCACCTATCCCAAGGAAGGAAAGTATTTGAAAATCATCCCAGTGTGTTTCCAACAGCACACCAGTAGCTCAACACCATTCAGGACAAAGCAACCTGCTTGTTTGGCACCCCATCTACCAACTTAAACATTTACTCCCTTCACCACCGACACAGTGGCAGCAGTGTGTACCACGTACAAGATGCACTGCAGCAACTCACAAAGGCTCCTTCGACAGCACGTTCCAAACCCGTGATCTCTATCATCTAAAAGGGCAAGCCCAGCAAAGGCATGGAAACAATGCCACCTGGAAGCTCCCTTCCAAGCCACACACCACCCTGACTTGGAAATATACCACTGTTCCTTCACTGTCGCTGGGTCAAAATCCTGGAATTCGCTTCCTAACAGCACTGTGGGTGTACCTACACCACATGGACTGCAGCGGTTCAAGAAGGCGGCTCACCATGACACTCAAGGGCAGTGAGGGATGGGCAATAAATGCTGGCCTTTCCAGTAATGCCCACACCCCATAAAAGAATAATAAAAATAAATTATATACGTATGTTAAAAGCACCTATTTGTAAATAGTATCTGAGCAAGAGTCTGCCGGCTTTTAAACTAAAGACTTAACAAATGACACAGAGGATGCAATTTGTAAGAATAGTAAGAATGGATATTGGCCTCTGATTTGAAGCCTGTGCCAAATGCCAGAAGCACTCATTTGGATTTATAACCCCTGACCGTGCACCAACACCACTGGAACTTCTTTATGATTACAGTTTAAATCTATTTAGTCCTAGAGGAAAGCTCGATGTTGTTATTGGAATGACATCTGCTTCATAAATATTGAAAACCTTTGGCGAATCTTACAGCCTGACAAGGTCAAAGGTTAGGGACTCAACAATACTAATTTTATTGGACCAGTGAACAAATAGCAGTAACCACTGCATAAAGTTAATAGACCTGGTGTCCAGGCTATATTAAATACTTCAAATGCTCAGTACAATCTCACTGTATTGCTGTAATGCAGAGTAGTGTGCCTTGGTAATGAATTCATAAATATACAGAAGTGGGTGGAGCATGTTGTAACTTAGCAAATACATTTTCACCAGTAACTTTTCCAACTTTACACACTTATGACTAAATGGTTCACTTGGGGTGCAAAATATATTAAAGCACAGATGGTATGATTATAATACTCTTGAAATGAAAGCATCTTTCACACTCTTTGGGTTCATTACTTCTTCAAATCACAATGAAAGCCCTAAGTGGAAATGATTGGAAATGCAATGATGGTAAAACTGGATAATCTGAAAAATAGTTTGGCTGTGTTTATTAATTGTAATAATCGCTAATAATCACTGAAGCTGCTTTTTAATGTCTTGAAGCTGTGTAATGTAATCAAATCCTTGGGTCATTCTCAGTATAACACATGGTAATTGGAATCATAGATTGTGCCCGGCGAAAATAGGACCACCCTGCAGAATGATGCGGACACAAAGCAGATCAAGGGTTGAAACTGCTGTGGCCTCATATGAAAAGATGGCCCCATGATCCATTGTACCCAACCCCACCCCACTGCTAATTTGAACAAAAAGGCAAATTCTGAATGTAAAATGGTGTTTTCCAGTTTTACGCTCATTAAGGTTTTGCTAAAGTTTGTGAAAGGAGAAAAATGTACTTCCACTCTTGGTGGGGATGCTGGCCTTGGGATGGAAGCCAATATTTGATCCTAAATATTTTTATAATACAGCGTAAAGTAGGTCATGAAGACAAAAGGTACAATCTGTGAGGATCTGCCCTCCCCAGCATATCGCTTCAGCACAATTTCCTACAATATCTAAAGAGCTACAATTAAAAATAGGCTTTTAGGGATTGCATACTTCATATACAATTTTCCTATCGTTCAGGAATAACACTGGAACTTCCTCACACATTTTTTTAATCAGAAATGTGTTAAAAATTCCATTTATTCCAGTCTGAATCAGAAGTCTTCTCAGGTTTAGCATTGTTTCCTGGGGTTCTGAAATTGAACATTAGGAATGATGTGTCCTCTTCCAGTAAATTATTAGATTAATTTGTGTGTAGTGCTAGTTTGGAGTCCTTCAGATGTTCAGCAGATAACTAGTATTGTTGAAGCAGCTCTTGGAAATTAGTCATGGTTTCAAAGCCATTCAAGGCCTGAGCTTACAGGCATCAACCTGATGCTAGGGTGTGTCAGGCTATTTCAGCTGTCTTGGCCATCAGTTGGTAAACCTACATAAGTAAGGAATTTAGTCATGTTAAATTCACATTTTATTTTTAAATTCCATAGGGAGTAAGCGCTCTGAGGAGGATGTTGTAACATACAGTGACAGAGGAAATCTTCCCCATTGTGACTGGATGCAAAAGCCTTTCTCTTTTCCAACCCTTTTCTCTTATATGACTATCCCTTGTGATGCTCCTAATGCAACCCACTTACCCCTCACCTGTGGCACTAAACATTGACAGCTTGATGTGTCTTTGGACACATTTATGGCTTAAAAGTTCTCAATGTGGGGGAAAAAGATCTGATAAATTCCATGGCCACTATCGGCATGAGTATTGAGGAGGAAGGAGTAATTAAATTAGTTCTGGAAGAACTGAATGGAATTTCTAACCTTATGTGTCATAGATAAGGGAGGATGTTTAAATCTAAAATCTACAAACTAAGCTCATATTAAAGCAAGGAAAAAAATCTTCCAGGATTTTATTCCCTTTTAACTAGTCTTAAAAAGCAATTGTTACTGTGTTGTCAAGAGTTTGGCAATTTGCATTAGCAATATCAATTTTGAGTCTTAAAACCTAAATGAATGGATGCTCAACCTTGCTTCAGGTTTCTTGCAGTGAAAAAGCGAGGGTAGCTGCTGGATATAGACCTCTGCTGCCGTATGTCTACTATTAGAGAATGAGTGCCAATGGTAGCCAAAGGCAATGGGGGATGCATAAAAGGACAGTGTTGGAGAAACAGTTCTCTGGGGGTTGTAGGGCTGGAGGAGGTGACAGAGATGGGGCGAGGTGAGGCCATGGACAGATATTAATACAAGACTAATAATTGGGGAGTTTGTGGAATGGGAGTGAATGTACGTTGGTGAGCACAAGAGGGTGAACAAGACTTGGTGTGAGTTACATTTATTTTTACTTATTCCTGGGATGTGGGCATCACTGGTTCAGCCAGCATTTATTGCCCACCCTAATTGCCGTTGAGAAGGTGGTGCTGAGCTGCCTTCTTGAACCGCTGCAGTCCATGTGGTGTAGGTACACCCACAATGCTGTGAGAGAGGGAGTTCCAGGATTTTGACCCAACAACAGTGAAGGAACTGTGATATATTTCCAAGCCTGGATGGTGTGTGGCTTGGAGGGGACCTTGCAGGTGGTGGTGTTGCCATTGTGTTTGCTGCCTTTGTCCTTCTAGATGGTAGCAGTTGTGGGTTTGGAAGGTGGTGTCGGAGGAGCCTTGGTGAGTTCTTGCAGTTCATCTTGGAGAAGGTGCACAGTGCTGCCACTGTGTGTCGATGGTGGAGGGAGTGAATGTTTGTGGATGGGGTGCCAATCAAGCAGGCTGCTTTGCCCTGGATGGTGTCGAGCATCTTGAATGTTGTTGGAGCTGCACTCATCCATGCAAGTGGGGAGTATTCCATCACACTCCTGACTTGTGCTTTGTAGATGGTGGACAGGCTTTGGGGAGTCAGGAGGTGAGTTACTGCAGGATTCCTAGCTTCTGATCTGTTCTTGTAGCCACAGTACTTATATGGCTAGTCAAGTTCAGTTTCTGGTCAATGGTAACCACCAGAATGTTGACAATGGGGGATTCAACAATGGTAATGCCATTGAATGTCAAGGGGCAATGATTAGATTCTCTCTTGTTGGAGATGAAAATTGACACTTTTACCGCAAATTTATTTGATTATTTTTAAATGTGTTTCAGCGCTTCAAATAAAAGTAATCCTTGGAGGTATCTCTTCACTTTAAGTATTCTAGTTGTTATGTATTACCTTTCTTTCCTCCACCGTTTTTCTTTAGGTCCTCCGTCCCTGCTTCCCTCCACTGTAGTGGACTACAATGAGATATAGACAACTCCCTGATTACTGTCTGTATAATGTCTTGATCAACCACAGTTGTGTTTTGAGGGATTTCTTCCCCACCTCACTCAAAAACAAAGCCACCACCAAACTTCTGCTGCTAAAAGGAGATGGATAGTATTTCACCAGAAAGGAGAAGGAGTTTCAAATGTTCGAGGCAAGGATTTTAGGTTTGGGTTCCTTTAGGATGCAAGTGCTCTACAACTGCAGCAAAGAACTACCCTTAAAACTGAGGAAATTTTACTGTCTTGAGACAGAATTGGAAAAAGAATCCATATATAATCAATAAAGCTATTGTTCCTGAAGTTGATATTTTCTATGACTTTTTCCAAAGAACAACTGGCTCTGGTTACTCATTACCTGAGCTTCACAAATTACCATTTGTTCCAGAAATACTAGGCAGGCCAAGCAGCATCTGTGGAGAAGAGGACAAAGATTTGAAATTTTATCTTTCGCTCTCTCGCTCGCTCTCTCTCTCTCTTTCCACTGATGCTGCCTGGCCTGCTGAATATTTCCAGCGTTTTATGTTCATGGACCAGGTTTCCAACATCTGCACATCTTGCCTTTGTAACCACTTATTCTAGCTGGTTGGGTGAAGATTGTTTTAAAGGAGTTGTTTTTGACTGGTCAATGAATTTGAGGAATTTTAAGAGCTGTAGGCAGGGCCAACATAGCTGCAAAACCCCACCTGATTTTACCCAGCGCATGCATTGCCCTGGTTTAAATCAGTGGTCTGGGCTTGTAAAACAGGGTGAGTGACTGCTGTGCAACACACCGTTATTGGAGGAAAAAATTGTCAGTGTGAGTAAATGAGGAAGATGAAACAGAACATTTCATTTAATGAAGAGCATTGTCTGACGGAGGGAATTTGCAGCTCAAACAACTGATGTGACACTCACGTCTCAAGCAAGTGAGCAGTTTTCAAGTCTTGAGGGTGGTAGGTTGATGTTGGAGATCATTATTTAACTGTGACACTTTTCTGTGTCCTGTGCTCTGTCTATTTGCTGGACTAGATTATTGACTCATTGTTTGAATTGTTTTTTTAAAATACCTATTTATTCCTGGCAGCTGGATTGTTACATGCTGAGTTTTATGCTCTGGGCCATCGTGGAGTCACTCAGCTCTGCACCTTATCCAGCTTGTAAGCTGCTCAGTGGTGCAGCAGCAATAGGTGCAAAATCACATCACATTCTTCCCTTTTGGGCACTCTGCCTCTTGCGTAACTTTCAAATTAGCCTTTTGTCTTCTTTTACTGTTGGCTTGCAAAGCTGAAATATCAGCCAGCTTGTAATCTAATGTAGTGGTTGTCTTTTAGCTTTGACCATAGTTTGCTGATTGGCAGCATGACTACATTTGACTAGAAAGGACTTGCTGGTGATAATTTGGTCTGTCCTGAACTTGCTTAATTCCAAAAGTGCATCTTTAAAAGTTTCACCAAAGTGCAAGGCATTCCAACACCAGGTTCTCACAATGAAGCTCTTGCTTCAAAATGTTATCATTTGTAGGTAAACATGGCAGCTAATTTGTAAGCAGCAATGTCCCACGAACAGCAAGGAAATAATTTTAATTTGATTTTTACGGTGATGGTTAAGGGATAATTATTGGAAGAAATCCCTGACCTTTGACTACCTCAGTGGCGTCTTTTAAGCTCATACACAGACAGATGGGACCTCGGTTTAACACATTGTCCAAGTGATTCCTCTCTCTTTCAGTACTGCACTGAAGTGCTAGCCTGGATTAATTGCTTAAGTCCTGATTTGGGGCTTGAATTTGAACCTTCTGATGCAGACGTGAAGGAATGGCCCTGAGTCAGTTGGGACGTTTCCTCAATTTTATTAGAAATGACTCTCTGGTTTCCAATTGACACTTGTTCAAAAAATAAAAGAAATGCAACAGGGTGATTTAGGCCATGGCTGTAGACAACAAATGTCGAATTATGTGCTCATCTTCCAAATAATGTTCCTATCCAGCCTGCCAACTAGTGATGCTTTTCTTGGGGGGTCTGTAGACAACTGCTCCAGAAAAGTTTGAATTTTTGCTATAAGTAGAGCTTATGGTTAACTTTAAACACTTTGTTCTGATCCCAGACCAGACCTCCAAGTTTTTGTTATGAACTAATTGGGGACCAATAACGTTTTGTCTAAAGCAGACAAGGCCTGAAATTCAGCACTTGCTAAGAGAATAAAGCCACAAGATCCCACAGATTTTGAACAAACAAAAATAGACTTGACAAGGTCGGGGAGGGTTTAAACTAGAATGGCAGGGGGATGGGAACCTGAGCAGGGAGGGAGAGGAGGGGGAAGCAAGGATAGAAACGAAAGACAGAAAAGTAAGAAGCAAAAGTGAAAGGCAGAAAAAAACAAGGGCAAAAAACAAAGGGGTCATAGTGCAAAATAAAGCTAAGATGACTAACAAGGTTAAAAAGCCAAGTCTAAAGGCATTGTATCTTAATGCACAGAGCATTCGCATAAGGCAGATGAATTAACAGCTTAATAGATATAAACTGTTATGATATAGTTGCAATTACAGAGACATGGCTGCAGGGTGACCAAGGATGGGAACCGAGCATCCAGGGGTATTCAATATTTAGGAAGGACAGACAAATAGGGGAAGGAGGTGGGGTAGCATTGTTAGTAAAGGAGGAAATCAATGCAATAATGAGGAAGGATATTGGCTCAGAAAATCAAGATGTGGAATCTATTTGGGTGGAGATAAGAAACACCAAGGGGCAGAAAACTTTGGTGGCCTCCAAGCAGTAACGGAGATGTAAGGGAAGGCATTGAACAAGAAATTAGAGATGCATGAAATAAGGGTACAACTGTAACCATGGGTGACTTTAATCAACATATAGATTGGACAAACCAAACTAGCAATAATACTGTGGAGGAGGATTTCCTAAAGTGTGTATGTGATGGTTTTTTAGACCAATACGTTGAGTAACCAAACAAAGAGCAGGCTATCCTAGATTGGGTATTGTGCAATGAGAAAGGATTAATTAACAATCTTGCTATACGGGGATCCTTGGGGAAGAGCGACCATAAAATGATAGAATTGTTCATTAAGATGGAGAGTGAAGAAGCTGAATCCGAAACTAAGGTCTTGAGTCTAAATAAAGCGAGCTACAAGGGTATGAGGTGCGAGTTGATAATGATGGATTGGGAACCTTACTAAAAGGGTTGACGGTGGATAGGCAATGGCTAATATTTAAGGAACGTATGCATGAGTTACAACAATTATTCATTCCTGTCTGGCGCAAAAATAAAACAGAAATGGTGGCTCAACCATGGAATACAAAAGAAATTAGGGATAGTATTAGATCCAAAGAGGAGACATATAAAATTGCCAGAAAAAGCAGCAAGCCTGAGGATTGGGAGCAGTTTAGAATTCAGCAAAAGTGGACAGAAAGATTGATCAAGAAGGGGAAAATGGAGTATGAGAGTAAACTTGCAGGGAACATAAAAACTGACTGTAAAAACTTCTATAAATATGTGAAGAGAAGAAGATTAGCAAAGACAAATTAGTCAGAAATGGAGGAAATTATAATGGGGGACAAAGAAATGGCAGAAGAATTGAACACATGTTTTTGTTCTGTCTTCACTAAAGAGGATACAAATAATTTCCCAGAAATGTTAGGTAACCAAGGGTCTAGTGAGAGGGAGGAATTGAAGAAAATCAGTATTAGGGGAAAAAAATGGTGCTAGAGAAATTAATGACGTTAAAGGCTGAGAAATCCCCAAGGCCTGATGATCTACATCCCAGAGTATTGAAGGAAGTGGCCCTGGAAATATTGGATGCATTTGTGATCATCTTCTGAAATTCTATAGATTCTGGAGCAGTTCCTATAGATTGGAAGGTGGCAAATGTAACCCCACCATTTAATAAAGGAGAGAGAGGAAAAACAGAGAATCATAGACCAGTTAGTCTGACATCAGTAGTGAGGAAAATGCTAGAGTCTATTATAAAAGACATGGTAACAGAACACTTGGAAAGCATTAACGGGATTAGACAAAGTCAGCAGGGTTTATGAAAGGGAAATCACACTTAACTAATCTACTGGAGTTTTTTGAGGATGTAACTAACAGAATAGATAAGGGAGAGTCAGAGGAATGGGTGTATTTGGATTTCAAGAAGGCTTTTGATAAGGTCTCACATAAGAGGCTAGTGGACAAAATTAAAGCACATGGGACTGGGGGCAATACACTGGCATGGATTGAGAATTGGTTGACAGACCGGAAACAGAGAGTGGGAATAAATGGGTCTTTTTCTGGATGTCAGGCGGTGATTAGTGGTGTACCGCAGGGATCAGTGCTTGGGCCCCAGCTATTTACGTGTGGTCAGCAAACTTAGAAATGTTACATTTGGTTCCCTCATCCAAATCATTGATATGCATATTGTGAATAACTGGGGCCCAAGCACTGATTCCTGCGGTACCCCACTCGTCACCGCCTGCCACTCTGAAAAAGACCCATTTATTCCTACCGTCTGTTTCCTGTCCGCTAACCAATTCTCAATCCATGACAATATATTACACGTAATCCCAAGTGCTTTAATCTTATGTGGAACTTTATCAAAAGCTTTCTGAAAATCAAAATACACCACATCCACTGGTTCTCCCTTATCTATTCTGCTAGTTACATCCTCAAAAAACTCCAGTAGGTTTGTCAAACACGATTTCCCTTTCATAAATCCAGGTTGACTTTGTCTAATTCCGCTGATACTTTCTAAGTGTCCTGTTGTCACATCCTTTATAGTAGACTCTAGCATTTTTCCTATGACTGATATTGGGCTAACCGGTCTGTAATTTGCTGCTTTCTCCCTCACTCCTTTCTTAAATAGTGGGGGTACACTTGCCACTCTCCAATCTGGTGGGATTGTTCCATAATCTGCAGAATTTTGGAAGATGGCAACCAAAGCATCCATTTTTTTCCATGGCCACCACTTTTCGTTACCTGGGATGTAGATTATCAGGCCTAGGAATTTATCGGCTTTCAGTCCCATTAATTCCTCCAGCACTATTGTTTTAATAATACTAATTTCCTTCAATTCCTCCTCCTCACTAGACCCTTGGTTTCTTAACATTTTTGGGAAGTTACTTGTGTCCTCCTCCATGAAGACAGAACTAAAGTTGTTTAATTGCTCTGCCATTTCCTTGTTCTCAATTATAAATTCTCCAGTTTCGGACTGTAAGGGACCTACATTTGTCTTCATTAATCTTTTTCTTTTTACATACTTATAGGAGCTTTCACAGTCCGCTTTTATGTTCCTGCATGTTTATTCTCATACTCTATTTTTCCCTTCTTAATCAATCTCTTGGTCCTCCTTTGTTGAATTCTAAACTGCTCCCAACCCTCAGGCTTGCTACTTTTTCTAGCAACTTTATATGATTCCTCTTTGGACCTAATACTATTCTTAATTTCTTTTGTTAGGCATGGTTGGGCCACTTTTCCTGTTGTGTTTTTGCATCATAAAGGAATGTATAACTGTTGCAATGCATACATTTGTTCCTTAAATATTAGCCATTGCCTATCCACCGTTATGCCTTTTAATGAAGTTCCCCAATCTGTCTTAGCCAACTCATGCCTTATACCTTCGTAGTTTCCTTTGTTTAGATTTAGGACCCTAGTTTCAGACTGGGCTACTTCACTTTCCACATCCTAATGAAGAATTCCATCACGTTATGGTCACTGTTTCCTAAAGGACCCTGCACAACAAGATTATTAATTAACCTCTTCTCATTGCACACTACCAAATCTAAAATAGCCTGTTTCCTAGTTGGTTCCTCGACATACTGGTCTAAAAAGCCACCTTGTACACACTCCAGGAATTCATCTGCCACAGTATTGTTGCTAATTTGGTTTGCCCAGTCTATATGTAGATTAAAATCACCCATGGCTACTATAGCACCCTTGTTACATGTATCTCTAATTTTCTGTTTAATGCCATCCCCTACCTTATCACTACTGTTTGGAGGCCTATAAACAACTCCCACTAACGTGTTTCACCCCTTGTTGCTACTTAGCTCCACCCAGACTGATTCTACATCTAGATTTTCTGAACCAATATCCCCTCTCATTATCGCACTGATTTCATCCTTAACTAACAACGCCGAGCCACCACCTTTTCCTTTTTTCCTGTCCTCCCTAAATATCGAGTACCATTGGATATGCAGTTCCCAGCATTGGTCACCCTGCAGCCATGTCCCATTACCTCTTTAACCCTCACAAGCTCTACCACCCTTTGAGGGTTATTTGCCCCTCTAACACTGGCCTCTCATGCATCTCCTGTTCCTTTCTATCCACTATTGGTGACTGTGCCCTTCAGCTGCCTCGGCTCGAAGGTCTGGAATTTCTTTCCTGAACATCTTTGCCTCTTGATGTCTCTCTCATCTTTTAAGAACCTCCATAAAATCTATCTCTTCAACTAAACTTTGCCATCTCTCCTAATACCAACACCTTTGGGTTCATGTAAGCAATTGTTTGAATACATGTGCCTGGGAGAACGTTCTCAGGTAAAATACTCAGTGCACATGAAGTTGTTTCCTGTCCTTTTGAATAATGAATTGAAATTTGTTTTGTTTCATTGACCCACGTCAATAGAAGTGAACTTTTACCAGCAGTGGTTCACCCAGTATGACCCAGCAGATGCAAAACTTTATGCTTCTCTCCCTGTATTTTGCAAAACCTGTATGGTTGTTTTTAAGACTTAGTTTAACAGCACCATGTCATGTTGTTAGCGCCTGCTGGTCTCAGGCCAAAGCTTCTGCATAGCTCCATCTGCTGTATGAGCTTATGTTTTAGTTCTTTTTTTAAAAATAGAAGTTTCAGCTTAGACATTATAGTGAGTGGACCTGAATTTTCTCTCCCTTTTCCTCGTCTTCAGACCTCCCAAGTGGCACATCCCTAATTTCCATCACTTCATCGTTGCTGACTCTGATTTCAATTATCAATGCCCAAAGCTCAGGAATCCCCTCTATCAGCTTCAGTGCCTTGCTCGCCTCCTCTAAGATGATGCTTAAAACCCTGCCTCTTTAAGTATTTGATCACTTGCCCTAGTAACACATTATGTGGCTTTCATGAAGATTTTTGTCTGATGGTGTTGCTGTGAAGCACCTTGTGATGACTTTCTGCATTAACAGTTCTTATAGCTGCATGTTTTTTGGAGTGAGTAAGATGGAGAATGTAACTTTGTTGGGAATTACACATCTGTGAAGACCAATCTGTACTGAAATATAAGCAAAATAATGTTGATGCTGGAGATCAGAACTAAAAACAAGAAGTACTGGAAAAACTCAGCAGTTCTGGCAGCAACTGTGGAGAGAGAAACAAAGTTCATGTTTCGAGTCCAATATGACTTCTTCGGAAGTCGGAGGAAGGAGAACTTTCTTTTCCATGCCTCTTTTCACTTCCAGTTCACCACTGAGTCTGGGAATGCTGTAATGGACACCTCACATAGGTTGTCAGTTGAGACTTGGGTTAGAATGGGGGTCAGTGGTGCAGTGTTCTGACTTGGCAGGTGCTAGGGCAACACGGGTTTATGTTCGGAAATGCCTGGCTTTCATTCAAGTGGATACAAGATAAGAAAAACCAGAGCGTGATAGTGAACAGAAAATGCTGGAAATGCTCAGCAGTTCTGGAAGCATCTGTAGAGACAGAAACAAACTTAGCATTTCGGCCGAAGACCCTTTGTATTGACCTGAGTATTTCCAGCATTTTCTGTTTTCATTTAGGCTTTGAGAAACTATGGACTTGAGCAGCATGCTCTAGGGAGTAGACAATCCCCAAAACCGTTGTCTAGACCCTGACCACACAATAAAACAACCAAAGGGGACATCTTAAGATAATTGGCAAAAGAACCAGAGACGACATGAGAGAAGCATTGTAAGCAGCAAGTTATGATCTGAATACATTGTTTGAAAGGGTGTTTGAAGCAGATTCAATAATTTTCATAAAGGAATTGGATAAATAGTTGAAGTAGAACAAACTGTAGGGTTATGGAAAAAGTCTGGATATCTCTTTCAAAGAGCTGACACAGGCATGATGGGCTGAATAGCCTCCTGTGATATATCATTTTATGATTCAATGAATGAAAAACTGACTGTATATTAATGCATGTTGTTACAAATATGAAGTTTACAAGATTATGATGTTTTGGAACTATGTCTTTTAAGTTAGGGTAAAATGGGGGAATTAAGGGTCAGATGACCTGCTCTGATCTCTGCTGACTATAAGCCTGAGTGGCTTGTTGTTAAAGGTTAAAATAAGTTGTTTTACTAGGAAGAAGGTGCAAGATATTCATGCCTGTAAACCATGACTAGAGCAGCTATGCTGATGGTAGCTAGACTGTTAGTCTTCGAGTCCCAGGGAGGTGTTTGAAATGTCAGGTTTTGTAAACGGTTATACTTTAAACTAGCTGTTTAATTCAAGATGGAATTAAGTTGGGTGTTCAGAAGATAGCTAATTAGCATTTCTACCTGGATACAAGGGCCATGTGATTCACATTGTTATGCAGATGGGCTTTGAGAGGGGAAGAATCCATAGGAAGCCATTGTAGGGTTGGGTTGCAAGTTTTCCTAAAATGTCACTGAACCTCACAGACCGTGTCAGTCTGCAAGAATCTGAGAGAGAGAGAAAGAGAGAGGGAGCAGGGAATTGGAGGCAGCAAGTCTCTGTTGCTCACTATGCAGAATGCCAGTGGGAGCTCATGTTTGGATTGAAAAGATCAAGTTTTTGAGGGTTTAAACAAGACTGGAAGATTTGCCTATCTTTGGCTAGAGGGAAGAATCTCCAATTCGTCCCTCACCGTGAAAGTCAGTTCTGGGGCTAGGAGTTAACTGGCTGGAAAAGGAAAAGAAAGGAAGCAAGCCCTTGGTAGCTAAGAATCATCTTGGATTAGTTCCTGGAAAATGAAATGTCCACTTAAGGGACAGAGTAAAGAATAATCGTGGAGGGGATTTTCGGTCACTTTATAAGCTAATAGGAAACTTTTCTGTGGTTTACAGTATAAATTGTCTACTGAAATAGTGTTTAGTCAATGTTTCTTTTATTTTGTTACAGTAAAATTCTTAAAACTTGAAATCTTGTGTGTTCCTTTCAGTCAGCCACTGGAAGTTTGATTTTTTTTTAAAGTTATCAGCCTCTACACGGATTGTAAGACAGTGAACCTGTGCAGCTTTTAAATACATGTTAGAATTAAATAAATAGCTGCTAGCTGTTGGTGGATTTTGTCATTCAAACTTGTGTGAATTGTAAATTAGCAGCTCAGTCCTGTTGAATAAAGTTGAGTTGCCTTTGGAAATGCAGTTATCAATGAAATGGTTAAATTATGACCTATTCATGCTGCATGGTAGCAGATGGAGAATTTTACAGCTTGCAGTTAATGGATAGCAACAATAGTGGGGAATAGCAATAGAATGTAACAAAAAAGTGAATGGCTGACGTGCAGAGTTAATAATAAAATACTTGTTCATGATTTTAATAGAAAACAGATTTAGATGTCTGTTACTGTATGGTTACTACTTTTACATTATAGGTGACAATTAGTAGCCACTTGCACATCCCTACTAGAGATGTTAACTGAACAAATATTAGTATAATTTTATTTGCATCCCATGTAAGTGTATTACCTATTGTTTTTTGAGATGAGGCTTCTGGCTGTACGGCTAGCAAGTACATTACATTATGAGCTGCGTATATATATGTTCCTTGGCCTTTTTGAGGTTTGGGTTGAGGCAAATTGACCCAGCACTGCATTCTGAGCCCACGACTGCTGCAGACCCAAGTCATGCCTGACCCACATTTTGATGCTGATGTAAACAATTGCTGCTCGGCTGAAAGCCTTCTGGCTCGGCAGGGCCACTGAACGAATCACACTGTATTCTGTTTTCATCCCTGATGGAAGGGGCTTCTTATGTTACTGGATTTAAAAGTAAACTTTCCAGGAGTCTTGAGATACAAACTAAATATTCAAGGGTTGCAAGAATCCATCAGTCATCGTCTTAACCAGCAGTAATCTTGTTTTTTTTTTCTGAGAATGTGGGTATTATTATGATTTTTAAATCTCTCCTTATCCAAGACCCTTCTCAATATATAAAATGTAGAGCTGGTTCAGTACCTCGATACATTAAATTTGTTGAAGGAATAAATTGGCTGGTGCAACTTGATTATTCAATTGTTTATTGTACACTTAATTTAGCACAGTGCGTATATATTTTCAGTGTGACAAATTCATGTGTAATCTGGACAGTGTGTTGCTCATAATGCCTCTGTAAAAATATGGAAATCTGCTCTTTCAGCTAAGCCTTTTGAATCTCTAAACCTGTGATCTGATGTGTGTCAGCCAGAGCAATGTGTTTAAGTATCAATGTGATCCTGTAAAATTTGCAGCATTATGGGAGCTGTTAAACAGAGAGCTTGATGATTATGTTTGAAATCAGCAGTCAATCTGCTTGTCCCAGGTTTAATTAGAGCCTCGACGATGAGGGGCTGTCAGTGGGTTCGGTTTACTGGCTGTAGGCATGTTTGACCAAGGCAGGATCAAGCTCCTGTTACCGGCTACCGCCATGCTCGCCTGCGCCCGCGCTGGCTGTTGGGCTGCTCGATTTCTGACAGGGGGATGTAATCAGTCACCTGGCTGTTCTGAAGGCATGTGATTATCAGAGGGAGCAGATGGGCAGCTCCTATGTGCTCTGAATGTCTCAATGTGACATGCTCTTTCATGATCTCTGTCCCAGCTATAATTTCCTCATGTTTTACATCACCCATCCATTCAGCAAGGGACCGTTTTTCAGTGACCAGGCAGCTTATTGGCTGACTCCAGCTAAAACTAACCCACGCTTGTGGGAGTTCAAATTTCCCTTGATTATTCTGCTCCAAGTTGGAGAATACAGAGCAGTTTCTGTGAGATCCCCTCACGTACTACAGGAAGGATTTAAGCTTTGCAACTCTCTACCTTTTGTGGATTTGTTGATTACTGTGGTGCCTGAGTATGATTTTTTGCGACATGAACTCGGGGACTAACTCCATAAAGATTCAGCTGCAGAATGGAATCCGCTTTAGCACGTATCAGGTAAACTATATTTACTCCTTGAGTGATTGTGGATGGTTGGGGCGGATTTAGTACAGAAAATATATCAAATGAAGTGCTTGGTTTTAAAGGTTCTTGATCGTGGATTTCTTAATACACTGCAGATTTGGATGATGTAGCTACGGAAATAAAATTGCTTCTGTGCAGTTTTTCTTCAAAGTAATTCCTAATAGATGAGTTGTTCATTCTTTATAAGGCTGTTACAGAAGGACAGTGAGAGATTATCATCATTTATGATTGCAGAAATAATTGTTGCAGAGGCAGCCTTACAGTTAAAGAGGAGGTTTTGTAAAGCAGAATGGAACGCAACTGATTCACATTCAATCTCAGGTGCCGTGGAGTTGAAACTAGTACCAAATGTGTTCGACCTGTGACAGTGGGAGTCCCACAGATGAATAATAAACCAAATCTAATAATTTCTGTAACCTAAATAAAAGCTAGTGAGGAAGTGTATGGAGCATGTTACAATATGAGAATTGTTCCAGAACTTTAAGATGCTTTAATATTAATTGTTTGGTATGAAAGTTATTTCAACTCATTGGTTGATTTTAGGTTGTCAGAAAACAATGGATTTGACAGTCAAGTGATTTAGATTAGTTTTGATGTGGTATAAATTAAGAGGAGTTGCTAAATATATTTTTGGTAACTGGAATAATTTCCCCTTTAGTCTTGATCAATTGCTTCATGTTATCATACTGTCTGCATATATTTTTTACTGTTGCTTCCCATATTTACAAATTATTTTCTTGTGTATTTTTTGCCTTTGTGTTTTGAAGTCCCCATGTAGCCTTTTGGAGCTATCTCGTTCTGTCAGTAGAGAGACTGGGGAGCAACTGCAATTCACTGCTGAAATGGAGCTGGTGGCAGCATTGCTTCGGCTGTGATTTACGGGGCAGCTATGATTCTGTTTCATCTAACAGCATGCTTAAACTAGGGAGCGTCTACAAATGTTTAAAACAATTGTTTGATTTGTAAAAGCTCTTACAGATGAGGTAACCCTGTGAATGACTTGCCATCATTGGCAGATTTAGTTTTAAGACCTGAGAGGAAAATGGAGAAACTTGTTTAGCTGACATACATGGTGCACAATGAACAAAATAACTTATTCGTTGGTTCTCCGAAGGGGTTGTTGTAACAAAGGTGATTTACCAAGGAAGCAGAGTGGGTACTGAGAGTGTCTTTATTTGTTTTTGGATTGACTAACGTGGTGCTGCTGGGACTGGATCAGTGGTATGCAAACTTGTCAAACTCAGATTCATCTGTGTTTGTACCCAGGATTGGCACAGTGCTGATGTTTCATCCATATGCACTGGCATCCTTGTTGCCCTTGACTCATTCTGCAAGGCTAACACTGTATTTAGCAATGCCTGCAGTGTGTTTTGGGCCAAGTAATCAGTGTAATGCTGGTAAGAAAAGGCCTGAGGATTGAATCATTTTAATTGCCTTCACCCAGCTAACGGGATTTAGAATGCAGAGGTGAACCCATGCAAAAGTTTTGGAGAGTGAAGCTGCTGTTAACTAAATGCAGTATAATTTTTACTTTATAATTTACTGTTGGAGGTAATTTTCCTGTGGTAACTTCTTTATCTGAGTTGTAACTAGGGCAAGGTCATTGCTGGGTTCTGTGGAAAAAATACTTCCAAATGAAGTAAAATTTAAATATTGTAATGTCATGTTTTTAAAAACACTTTTAATGCATATAGCAAATATATAATCCCTAAATACACAAATATGAATAAGGGTGCAGTTTATTTGTTGTGCTTTCTATTCCTTTGCATATTTCATTAAAACTTGATAATGTTCTAATCCTTTAAATCCCATAAATCAAAGCGATTAAAAAAACAAACATAGTACTGCAAGGGTAGGAGTTTCTTTGGTGTGGGATTGAAGGATAGATGAAAGGGACTGGAGCAGTGTCGTGCAGCAATCCAATCTGATGTAAATCTAAAAGACTTTTATTAGAGGTCCTTCACAGTGTGAACTTCAGGAAGATTGATGGTGGAACCATACCTAAGAGGCGTTGAACTTAACTTCTGTCCTATCTGTAGGAGACATTTTCTTTAAGTGGAAAGAACTCCATGGTTGTCAACCATGTAGTTTGTAAGTACTGACCCTAATGTCTTGAATCATGATGCTGCCTGGTCATTCCAGGCAGTCATTGAAACAAAAAAAAATCTTAATTGTTGAACAAATGGAGAATTTTGCTAGGAAAGAGATGCAAATATGATTAGAAACTCAATTGAAAATAATTGGGTTACCTGAGATGTTGGTTAAGGATTGTGGGTGTTTTTGAAAGACCTCAGCAATGGCCCATCTGCAAAACCTCAGCAATGGCCCATCTGCAAAGTCCAATTGGAAGTGTTCCCATCTTATTGAGAAAGGGAATCTCCTGGGTGACACTGCACCCATGGTAATATTGAGCAGTTGGTGGAGTGATACATCTATTTGATGTTCTTGTGATGCTGTTAATTAATCAGAATTAGAATAATCACAAGCTAATATTGCAGAAGAGTCTTAACACAAGAAACTGATAATTGTAGGTTGTTTCAAAAAGTTGTCAAGTTGCTACACATGGAGATTTCTGAATAATAGACATACAATATATATATATATAGAAATACCAAAACTTGCACAAACCTAGTGTTTCAATGTAAGTGAACGTATTCATCTGAATGAAGGGTCATTTTGCTATCTTCTGTTAAACATTGTCTGAAATAGTGAACTTGCCAAGTGGGGAAACACAGAAACAAACCCATATACTTGCAACCTGGTGCGATGTGCTGGTACACAATGCAGATTGTGACTTTTCCTATACCTGTCTGATGGCAATAGCAGTGATGAATGTTAAAACAGGGAGGTGAGGTGAAGCTGCCAGCTTTTTTATATTTCCTGTGCTGCTGCATGTTTTCCATCCCTTACGTGTGGGAAGTTCCTTGCACACTTTTTTGAAATCTCTTTTCTGCCTCTTAAAACCCCTTTGAGAAGCTTTTGGGCAAACACTGGGCAATTTTTCCCCCAGGGGAAGTTACAATACCCTTGTCGAAATGAGCTCATCCATTGAGCTGTCACTAGTTCAGTGATCGAGGGCTAAACCCTTTGGTGGATTATCTGTTCAACATATGTTTTGCTGGAGTTTAAAGTGAATAACTTTTGTGCTGTGATTACTGGAAGATGGCTTACCAAGAGTATGAGCTCCCCTGGGGACTGAACTTATCCCCTGAAGCTCTCAGACAAGTTAGCTACCCTCTTCTTCTCCACCGATGCTGCCAGACCTGCTGAGTTTTTCCAGGTAATTCTGTTTTTGTTTTGGATTTCCAGCATCCGCAGTAGTTTTTTGGTTTTATCTCTGTGTTTAATTGACTGCCACCTCTCTTCAAGAAATGCCTTCCTTGAAGAAGTATTGCTCTGTTCTCCGACAGGATTTCCGCCTGTCTCTTCTGCCTTGTTCACCTTCATTGCTTTCCATTTCTCTCCTGGTGTTTGACAAGGTGTTTACTAAAACCCGCTTTCACAGCCATATTTCCTTTCTCAGTGCCTATCACTGCTTGCTTGTCCCGACAACCACCCCACCCTCAACTTCTCTCCCCCGCCCCCCCACCTTAAACCGGCTTATATTTCACCCCTCTCCTAACTATACTCAGTTCTGTTGAAGGGTCATGTGGACTCGAAACGTCGACTCTTTTCTTCTCCACCGATGCTGCCAGACCTGCTGAGTTTTTCCAGGTAATTCTGTTTTTGTTTTGGATTTCCAGCATCCGCAGTAGTTTTTTGTTTTTGCACTTTAATCAACTGAACAAAAGAAAAAGAATAATATATCAATAAGTTTGTCAAAAAGGCAGTTTCTCCATTTCATACTCCCTCATGGGAAACCAAAATTCCTAAAGTTGTTTGTTTAAATTACTAGAAGAAGGAGGCCAGAACTAACCAAGAAAGTAATTCAATATTATTTTTAATATAAGCTAAACAAGCAGAAGTGGCAAGTTTTAAAACTTGAGTTGCTGTTTACAATTTGCTTTAGAATTCAAAACCAAGTTGATGCCATGTGTGATCAAATGGCCATCAATAAATCAGTGTCAAAATCTAGAAGTGGCTGTGTCACTGAACTGGGCCATACAAGTGTGGTGCTCTGCTTAACCGCTTATACTTTTCTGCTCATCAGAGCTGGATTAATATCCTTGATTGTTAAATAACCAGTCACGTGAGGTGTGTGAAATAAGACTCACTGCAGCCAAGTCCTGAGTGACTACTTTCTGTTGGTAAAATGAGGAAAATTCCACTGGGCAATCTCACCCAGCAGAAAACAAAGTAATTAGCATTTTTGCTTCAATAATCTACAAGCTTTAGATTGTTACAGAATGCCCATTGGTCCATGGGACAGTGGAGGTGAATGTTGTACAATATCATTTCCATATCAGAAATTTCGTATTTACTGGAATGAATAATTTTGGGCTTTGGTAATTGTCCTTCTGGTGGGCAAGACTACCTGAAGTGCTGAAATAAATTGTACAGAAACTATGCAAGTACTTCTGATTTATATATGTATTGGGGATTGTATTTATAGCCATGATTATTTGGTTTAAAACAAGTGCCTTTTCCTTTTTCTTCTAAATGTAGCTTGAATCAGTGCTGGAAATCATTCAGCCTCACCACTGTTTTTCTTGGCACTAGAATCATAGAATGGGCACAATAGAAAAAAAAAAACTTTGAAATGAACAAGAGTGACTTGGACCTTGTTAATCCAAGTACAGTTGAACATTTTTTTTCATTCTTGAGTTGGACCCGGTCATCTTCGCACTGCGGACCTTGCACGTGACTTGTGACAGTGGCTGCCCAGCTTAACGTATTGCAATAAGATGCACTGCAGGAATTAAGACGCACTGCAGAAATTCACCAAGGCTCTTTTGGCAGCACCTTCCAAACCCACGACCACTACCATCTAGAAGGTCAAGGGCAGCAGGTAGATGGGAACACCACCGCCCTGGAAGTTCCCCTCCAAGCCATTCACCATCCTGACTTGGAAATATATTGCCTTTCCTTCACTGTCGCTGGATCAAAATCCTGGAACTTCCTTTCTAACAGCATTGTGGGTGTACCTACACCACATGGACTGCAGCAGTTCAAGAAGGCAACTCACCACTGCCTTCTTAAGGGCAACTATGGATGGGCAATAAATGCTGGCCCAGCCAGCGAAGCCCACATCCTGTGAATGAATAATTTAAAAAAACTAACATTTAAGAGTTATTGTGTTATGTTTTCCCATGCAGGGAATAAGAAACTAGATTTCATTTAAAGTACTCCTGTTGGACAGTGGTGTGATTGTATCTCACTTCAAGGAAATATTATAAGGAATGGAAGTAATCTTGTGACACATTTCTGAGGCAGAAAAACTGTTGTAACTGAGTTCCAGGATCCTCCGACAGAGCAGGCCTAATCTTGCTTTTTCAAATACTGTTATTGGCTCTAGTGTAGTAGTTTGGTTACGTTACTTATGTCAAATGTCAAATCAGACAGTACTTGTCCCAGAAAAGATTTGTTCTTGGGATGTAGGCAGGCAAGACTGTATTTATTGCCCATCTCTTGTTCCCCTGAGAAAGTGGTGGTGCGCCTTCTCCTGAAACTACTTCTGTCTTTGTGATGGTGGCACTCATGCAATGATGTTGGGTATGGAATTCTGGGATATTAACCCAGGAACAATGAAGGAACAGTGATATATGTATCAGTTAGGATGGTGTGTAACTTGCAAGTGATGATGTTCCCAAAATATCATTGCTTCTGTTTTTCTCTGTGATGGACTTTGCATGGGAGGAGGATGGTGTTGAAGTAACCCTGGCAGGTTGTTATAGTGATATTCCATGCTGCAGGCACCGTGAGCTCATGATGGAAGGAGTGAATGGAATGGCACTGATCAAGCAAGTTGCACAGCCCTGGATGGTGTTGACCTCCTGTTACCGACTGGGAAAGGCGGTGGGATACCTTTGTCCCTTTTCCTTCGCCTTTTGATTGTTCGCAACAATATGTCTATTCTAGATGGAGCGTTTTAAGATGGAAATGTTGCAGGTAGGATGGGTTCAATCTCTTGGTTCTTTGACAATAAATGGAGGTTGAAAGTCTCGGTGTTCTCATATGAAGTTGTGGCCAAGCTTCTGGAGAAAAAAGAGATATTCTTGCGGATGGAAACAAATTAGCCCCTCTCAGTACCTGAGTTGACTGTCAGTTTAAGCAGGGTTCGGTTCTTCTTGATGGTCCAGTCTCTGCTGTTTGTCCCAGACTGACCTGCCCCTGACTGGCCCTTGGAGTAATAAGATGTGTTATCTCAAGTCAGTTTTGATCATGTGACCACTGAATCAATACTTCTGTTATCCACACAGGTGCTATGATGTTAAAAGCCATCGCCACACAACAGGAAATTAATGGCGGTTGTTCACACCTGCTTTTGATAAGAATAGTTTCTTCATTCCCCTTTGTTAGGTTTTGAGTTTGCAGACACTGAGTCTGGTGGACCATTGTATTTGAGTTTCTGTAAACATCCAGACAATAGGAGCTGTACGTTCCACAAGCGATCTCACATCCTGAATGTCTTATCAAGGGAGGGTCTTCCATGTGGACATTTACATTTTAATGACTTTCCAAAGACATGAGTTAGTTAACTGTCTGTGCAGGACTCCATGTCGGGTCAAGGTAAATTGTCCATGTTCCATGATTATTTTTTTTTTATAAAGTAAAAATGTCAATTGTCTTCATACATTCACAGGTGTATATCATTCAAGCATGACATTTCCTACTTCATGATGCAGCTACAACCATCCAAATGACTGGTCTTTGAGGGGTGAGGGGTGAGCCATTTGTGGTAAGAGTATAAACATCACCCTCCTCATGGCATAGTTTTGACATGGTACATGGTACTGCTGGTCCAGTTAAGCTTCGTGTCGATGTTGACTTCCAAGATGTTGAGGCTAGAAACTCTGCTATTAAAGGTCAGTAGCAGGTGGCAAGTCATGCTCTTGTCTGAGATGGCTAATACCTACACTTGGGTGATGTGAAAGTTACCTTCCACTTGTCCACCCACATTTGGATGTTATCCAAGTCCTGCTGTTGACTGGCATGGTCAGGTTAGATTTATCCTTGATGTTTATGGAAAATACTTGGCCAGTTTTCCACGTTGTCTTGTAGATTTCAGCCTCATTGCTATACTGGCACAGCTAGTTCTGATACACAGGCCTTCAACACCAGAATCAGAATGTCATTGGTATGGCATTTGCTGTGTTCAGTGCACTGTTATATAGAATGAACCAATTGACTGTGATTATATCTATGATGGTGGTCACCTTAGGAAGAGGCTGAGTAGGATTGTCCACTTGGCACTTGTGGCTGAAGTCACTTGAAAATATTTCAGCCTTGTCTTTTGCCTCAGGTTGCACTTGAGGATGGGGGTATTCACGCACTCTTTCTTTCATTAGTTGCCTGATTTCTCTTCTACCACTTTTGAATGGATGTGGTGGACCAATATGGCTTTGCTTTGACCTTTTATTTGTGAAACAGCTTAGTTCTGCCTTCAGCCTGCTACTTTAGATGTTCAGCATGCAGGTAGTGTAACTACTTTGGTGTCTCGTTCCAAGTTTTGTCAGTTGCTGCTACTGGAATGCCCAGCTCTACATTCTTATTAGAACCAAATTTGTTCTCCCAGCTTGGTGGTGACAGAAGCACAAGGAGTTTCCAGGATACAAGGTTACAATTCTGCTGATAGCCCACAGAGTTTCATGGATGCCATTTAGATATCGGAAGGGTCTTGTTTGCCCTACTTAGCTCAGCAGTTTATAGCACACTGTACAACGGAGGATGTCCTTAATGTGGCAATGTGACTTTATCTATATAAAGACTGGAGGTTGCTTCTAACTGTGCTGTTGTGGGCGGACATATCCGTGACAGGTCTGCTGGTGACAAGGTTATGTAGGATACTTTCTTATGTGTGTTTTTACCCTTATCTCCCAATACAAAGCTAGTCAGGTGGCTATGTCCTTCAGGGCTTAGTTAGTGATAGATAAAATTCTTGGTGGTGAATGCTGAAGTCCTCTACCTAAAATACACTCTATATCTCTACTTTCATGAGAGTTTCTTCAAGTGATTAGCAAGGAAGAATACTGATTTTGCCAGTTGGGAGGAGGGATGGCAGGTGGCGAAAGCAGGTTTAGGAAGATTTCTTTGATATTGACCTGAGGCATGAGACTTTGTGAGGTGCAGTGTCAATATTGAGGGCACCAGGTGCCATTCCCACCTGATTCTATACTATTGAGTTCTCGGCTTCTAGATTCTGTCCTGGTGGGACAGGACATATCCTGGTTGGTGATGGACTCTAGATTGTTGGTTCATAGTAATATTTGGAATCATTGCCTATGTTGGACTGTTAGTTCACTTGTCTATTGGACAATTCTCTCAACTTCAATATCAATCTCCAAATGTGAATCCTGTAAAGTCCCACACACTAAGATCGCACAAATCTTATCTGGATACAATCATTTCCAAGAGGCTTATTTGAACTTGATAATTGTTTCCAACTGAGTGGCCATTGAAAGGGGAAGCCAAGAGTCAACTAATTAATATATAATTGGAGTCACCTGAAGGCCGGCCTGGATCGAGGTGGTAGGCTCTCTTCCCATCAAGACGCTAGTGAATCAGATGGGTTTTTAATGCAATCTGCAAATTTTCATGGTTATTTTTCGAACACTGGTCTACAAATTGCTAGATTTATTGAATGGTACAGTTTTGTTGCTACAGTATGCACAGTTCACTCAGTTTGACTCAGAGCAATGCTACTCCTGCAATGATTCAACAATCTCTTCCCACGTTTGCTTATAATCACCATTGACACATTCTGGAGCAAATCATCTCACGTGCATTTGATCGAAGCTGTTAAAAAGTGTCATAAAAGATGATGAAGGCTGGGACGTGTTAAGAAAAAATTGAAAAACAACAGAGCACTGAACACGATATATTTTACTTGTGCCCTTCGAGCTTCTACCTTTCCCCAATTCCTTTGCTCCTGGGTTGACCCATGCCCTCTAACTTTAGACATCACTCTAAGCAGACAGAATGAATTGAAGCCTTTCCGAATTAGTGAGCAGCCCCACTCACTGCTGAAAGGTGGACAGTATGAAGAGTGGCAGTGATTGTATTTCTTCTTCATCAGCATTTCCACCTCCTGGCTGTGAGATGATGAATTATGTTGTACGAGGACTTTTTGATTGAAATGTCAATTAATCCTAGCACAGAAAACCATTATGATAGTTGTTTGAAGTACTATTATTGTTGTACTTCCAGGGCGTCTAACTCCATATTAATTCATTTAACATTTGTTGTAGAAGATCTAGACTTCCCCATATCAAGGCTTTATTTTGACCCTTGCATGTTCAATTCAAATTATTTTGGCTGAAGTAAATAGCTTTTGTCTATAAGCAGTAATTTCACAACTCATCTTAATTAATGAGGCAATCTTTAACCTAGTGCCTTTACTCTGAATTTAAACTTGTTTTTTAGTGCAGTCCAGTTTGAAATTCCATTAAGTACCAAGTGCCTTGTACAACAATATGGACAAGGTTGAAAATAGGCACTTGATTTAAGGTGTGTCCAGATGGAACATAGAAGTTTATGACACAGAGGTGTGGCTTTCGGTGCATAGAGCAGTCCAAAATTAATTCTACTACCTCAACTCTCCCAACAGCCCTGCAAACTCTGTGCTTCCATTAATAATTTTATGAACAGTCTGTGCCACAATCATTCCATGAGCAAAGCACTTATGCTACAACAACATTTTGTGTAAGATACTTCTAACCCTTCTGCTTAATCTCTTGGTTCCAATTTTCAGTTTATAGCACCCCCATCACCCCCCCCACTCCTGCCACCCCTGTCAAAGATTCCATCACCAGAGGAAATAGTCTTTCACTAATTTATTGAAGCTCTCAATTTTTAAAACTTCTATGAAATCTTCTCTTGATCTGATCTGTTGCAATAAAAATGGTTTTAATATCTCAAGTTTTCATCAGCCCCTGCAATCATATTGCTTAATGTGTGCTACCTAAGGCTTTAATGTCCCCTGTCCTTTTTATATAACGAGCCACCTAAAATTTCCTGCATTCCTTTATTATGTACCTTAACCTACATTTTGTACAAATTTCCGATTACTTATTTATTATTACCTCTGGTTGATGTCAGGTTGATTCAGTGGTAACCGCTGAGTCACAAAGTTTCATGTTCAAGCCCAACTTCAGGAGTTGAGCACCTACTGCAACCTGATAGTTGTGCATATTAAAGAGAAGCCATCACAGTCTCTGAGGGACGAGCAAGAAAAAAGGATAGAAAATGTGATAAAAGGGGGGAATAAAAAAGGGGATAAAACAATGAATAAATGCATAAAAATAAGTGGATAAAAAATAAAACGAATGTAGCAAAAAGGGATTAAAAAAGGGGTGAGGAGAGAGTTCATGGTCTGAAGTTGTTGAACTCAATGTTAAGTCTGGAAGACTGGGAAGTGCCTAATTGGAAGATGAGGTGCTGTTCGTCCAGTTTGCGTTGGGCTTCACTGGAACATTGCAGCAGGCCAAGGAAGGACATGTGGGCATGAGTGCAGGATGGTGCGTTGAAATGGCTAGCGACAGGAAGGTCTGGGTCATGCTTGTGGATAGAACGAAGGTGTTCCGCAAAGTGGTCACCCAGTCTGCGTTTGGTGTCTCCAATGTAGAGGAGACTGCACTGGGAGCAGCGAATGCTGTAGACTAAATTTAAGGATGTGCAAGTGAAGTACTGCTTCACCTGAAAGGAGTGTTTGGGCTCTTGGATGGTGCGGAGGGAGGAGGTAAAGGGGCAAGTGTTGCACCTTCTGCGATTGCATGGTAAGGTGCAGTGGGAAGGGGATGAGGCGTTGGGGGTGATGGAAGAGTGGACCAGGGTGTCCCAGAGGGAATGGTCCCTACAGAATCCTGATGGGAGGTGAAGGGAAGATGTGTTTGGTGGTGGCATCATGCTGGAGTTGGTGGAAATGGTGGAGGATGATCCTTTGAATGCGGAGGCTGGTGGGGTTAAAAGTAAGGACAAGGGGGACCATGTAATGGTTCTGGGAGGGAGGGGAAGGTGTGAGGGAAGAGGCATGGGAGATGGGTCGGGCACGGTGGAGGGCCTGTCAACCATAATGGGAGGGAATCCTCGGTTAAGGAAGAAGGAAGACACGTCAGAAGTGCCGTTTTGGAAAGTGGCATCATTGGAACAGATACGATGGAGGCGAAGGAACTGAGAGAATGGGATGGAGTCCTTTCAGGAAGCAGGATATGTGGAGCTGTAGTCGAGGTAGCTGTGGGAGTCAGTGGGCTTGTAATGAATATTGGTGGACAGTCTATCACCAGAAATGGAGACAGAGAGGTCAAGGAAGTGTCAGAGATGGACCAGGTGAAGATGATGGAGGGGTGGAAATTGGAAGTAAAATTGATAAATTTTTCCAGGTCCAGATGAGAGCATGAAGTGGCACCGAAACAGTCATCGATGTACCGAATAAGAGAGTTGTGGGAGGGGGCCTGTCTAGGACTGGAACAAGGAATGTTCCACATACTCCATAAAGAGACAGGCATAGCTGGGGCCCTTGCGGGTACCCATAGCCACACCTTTTATTTGGAGGAAGTGAGACAATTTTAAGGAGAAATTATTCAGTGAGAGAACTAGTTCAGCCAGACGGAGGAGAGTGGTGGTGGATGGTGATTGTTCGGGCCTCTGTTCAAGGAAGAAGCGGACAGCCCTCAAATCATCCTGGTGGGGGCTGGACGTGTAGAGGGTTTGGACGTCCATGGTGAAGAGGAGATGATTAAGGCCAGGGAACAGGAAATTGTTATGACATGGGGCATCAGAGGAATCGCGGATGTCGGTGGGAAGAGACTGGACAAGGGGAGAGAGAACGGAGCTACATTTTTTTTCTGCTACGTTTTCTTTGCTAACATAAACATGAATCTTTAAAAAAAAAACACCTTGAGGCTTTATTAAAAACCTTTGCTTTGCTGTCTAGGAACACAAACCAAATTTGGGGGGGAAAAGTCATCATTTAGAGTTGGGCATATTATAGGCTGAAGATTAAATATTTCCTCATCCATGATAGATGACACCGGTTTGTCCTCAGGTAGTATCCGGTGTTCAATATCCACGACTGAAAGCTTGGCTAATTATACCTTCTCATCATTATAAGTTGAAATTAAATCTATTCTTGAAAAATTGACTGGGTTAGTAATTTTGCAGCCTATTAAGGGTTGATTTGTACTGTGATATTGAGTCACACTGGCTTTCTCCTTTAAAGTTTAAAGAGATCTCATCTCTCGCAGGAATTTTCATTTTTTTTATTGCTGAGTTTATAGCCAAGTAATAAACTTGAGTTAATTACGTCTGTGCTCAGAACCTTGTAAATAAAACAGGTACAGGTTTCTGAATAAATGTGCCTTAAAAAAAATTGGTGGCTAGAATCCGCAAAATAATTGCTCAGATTTGTAATTCTGGACACAAGATGCTGCATTGCAAAGGACTAAAGCAGGACATTCCAGAAGTTAGAATGAATCCCTATTATAGTTATATTTGAACAGGTCCCCGTGCACACCACCCCTCCCAAAAGTGGGGTTTAGTGTTGTTGAACATGAGGCAGAAACACATGAATTATTAATAATATCCTCCTCATTAAACAGAGCGGCATGCAGCAGAGCTGAGGCATTTGTTCATCTGTTGTGTTGGTGCACTTTAATACGGTTCAGCACAGTACATCTATATTGGGATGCATCATTGCATGTGAAGAAAAATGGAAAGCAAGTAGGGGGAGAGAACATGGAACGTTCTCTTTGCTTCTGTGGGTCCCAAGAGCATCACCATTGTGATGGAATCCCTCAGTGTGCAGCTAAATAAGAAATCAAATAGTGTTGAAACAGCAAATAAATTAAAATTGTGGCTGGTCACAATTTATCTGCGTCCTCAAAATTATGGAACTCCTTGCCCTCCTCAGACATCTTTTCTTCCTGCGATCAGCAGGCTTGTGGTTACTTAAACTTGTCACCATCCCATCATAACTTACTGACTGCCTGTTCTATGCTACTTTTTCCAACCTTTACTGTAGAGTGTCTTTGGCCTTTCACCTGTTCTTTTTGAAAACATACCCTGATTGAAGTGAAAATATCAATTTGCCAAATCAAGGAAACAGACAGTGAGAAAATGTTGCCTGGGATTTTTTTTTTTTTAGAAAATGCTGTCATTCAAGCATCCTGCTCTGACTGAAGAATTTTAAGATAGCAATTACCTCGTGTTTTTCTATACTTCTACTGTATGTTTAGAGGGTTTTTTGTGAGGATTTGACATGTAGATTTTCTTTGAGTCTAGTCATAAGGTGATAATGAATGAAAGGAGGAGCTAGGAAAATATAAGAAGAAGAATGGAATAAAAGGATATTTTATTCTTAGATGAAGCAGGATGGAAGGAAGCTTGTGTGGAGCATAAACACCAGCACAGACAGTTGGGCCAAATGGCCTGCCTGTGGGCTGTCAATTCCAAATAATTTTGTGCAAGGATGGTGTTATATTTGTATTTGTGGGTGTTAAGAATGAATTTTACCTTTGAGTTTAAGTTTAATTTATATTCCTGTATTTGTGTGTTAGCAAAGGGGGAACTTGAGTTTTGGTTTCAGTTTAAACAATGTCCACATTCTAATGAGGTTTTATGACTCTTGAAGGGAAGTTAAAACAAATACAAGGTAGAAAAAGAAGAGATCTCTTCTTTGCCTCCACCTATCACTGGCCCTCTATCCAGCTCTACCTGTCCCACCCCGCTCAACCAGCTTATATTTCATCTTATTTTTATTTTTCCTTAGTTCTGATGAAGTCATATGGACTCGAAACGTTAACTGTATTCCTCTCCGCAGATGCTATCAGACCTGCTGAGTTTTTCCAGCTATTTTTGTTTTTGTTTCAGATTTCCAGCATCCGCAGTATTTAGCTTTTAACAAGGTAGAAAAAACTGTGCTGTTGCCTAGCAGCAGGGGTCCAGAGAGAGGGACCCACAGACAGAGAAAAAGTACTTTCAGTTCAGTTGAAAGGAGTTGCCAGGAGAAGCAGCATAGAAAAGGGATAGATAGCAAGTCCCAAACGAAAGAAGAAGCTAAAACCAGGAAGTAGAACTGGAGAAATGTCCCAAGAAGACCTTCTAGTCACAGGAGGAATAGGAATCTGGAAAAGGTCCTGTTAAGTGATGTGAGGAGCAGAGGAAGGCTCTAAGCTTAAAGGGAGAAAGCTGCAGGATGCAGGCTTAAAGCAAAATAGGCTCGTGAAAAGCCAGAAGATTTGAGGAGACAGCTGAAGGTTGGGGACTCCTTCTATGGGCATGTGAAGCAGTGGTTTTTTGTTGGCAGGGCTGAGTATTTGAGTGTATGGAAGGCAATGCTTGAATGCATGTGGCGATCCAGGAGAACTCTCCAACAGGAGAGTTTGAAGCCCTGGAGGTGGATCCTTCTGGAAGGCATCCGAGGGAAAGCATTGTTTAGGAGAAGACTCCAAAGTGGGTTCTTTGAGAGTGGAGATTGGAAACCCTTATGTGAAAAACAGAATCCAGTGAGACCAGTTGGCTCACGGTGTGACAAACGTCTCGGGGGGGCGGAGAGGACTTGATGAGAGATCCATTGTACCTGTTTTGGGTGGCATCTGTCACTTGGTTTTAGAGTGTGGTGTGCCTGACCACAGGTTGCCTATTGGCTTACATGGATTGTGTACTTACTGTGAACATTAGAATATAAGATAGCTTTTGTAACTTGTAGTATCCTTATGAATCTGTAAAGGTGTAGTTGTGGTTGAGGGACTATTGTAATATAGTTCATCTTTTCTTGTTTAATGAATGTCTTATTCTTTTGTTAAAAGTTCATCAGCTGACTCCTATGACTCTGTTTAGTAGCTACTCTCCACATATCTAAACAAAAAAATAAAAGTTAGGATCTATCAAGTCAGGTTCCACTCTGGGATCTGGTCTGTCCAGTAGTAACATCAGCTGGTATCATAACCGAGCACATTGTTGTCCTCTTTCTGCCCCTGCCGCCAAAGTCACAGTCACTGCACGGAGATGTGCTCATAAGCTTGATAGTCAGGGTACCTTTGAAAGACCCCTTGAAGTTGCACTGAAAGTGAGTACTCGGGATAAACAACTGCTTCAACTCTGATGTGCGAATTGCCAAGGTTTATTCATACTAGGTAGTAAAGTTATCCAATTTTTTCTCCAATTTTCTCCAAAACCAGTTGATTTGCAGGCAGCTACAATTCATGAAATCATATCACTTATGTTACTGCACAGAGATCGGTTCACAATTCTGGCAGTGTAACAACGGACTCCCAAGATCCAGTTAAGTCTCCAGAAGTTAGATGCGTTTTTTTCTTTAGATGTCTATTAGATATCTTCACATGGAGCAAATATACTCAATAATGAGAAGACATAAAAGATAGAAAATGAACTGTTCTAAATATATACCTTCAGCTGTGGCACTTCAGCGCCAAGTTGTAATGTACGTACCATAAAGGTGTTGTATGTTAATTAGGCTTCCATGTAAATGAGTAGAATTTCCGCAGGTGTTTTTCTGTTCTCTTGCTATAATTTTGGCACCAAATATATATGGGGCAACAGCTGTTTTTGTCAAAGTTACGACAGGAGATCAGGAGAACTCCTGTGGAAATTCCTACTTTTAGTCTATACTTTAGATATTTGCCTGTCGCCCAGTGCCTTCTCAGTGGATTGACATGCTCATCAACTTGAAGTATTAGACTTAGACCATGACAGAAGTGTATCTGTTTTAAGCTATTGTTCACAGCAATATTTTCAGTTGTACCATCAAGTGTAAAAATAAATTCTACACTTAGATTGTATGGAGCATTGGGAATATTTTCACAACTCACTGGGGATAGTGCACTGCAATATCAAGCCCCACTGCTCCCCAAGCCGCAACAAATGTGAAAAAGTTTGATCAACCCACCTAATTGTTTAATTTAGGCTAACAGAATACGAGCACCAGGTTTGTAAACTTAAGTAAATAACTGTTTATTGAACACATTGTCTTTAACCAGTGGCAAAAGAAAGAAATATGAACTGCTAATTTCTAACTCTATAACTTAAACTCTACCCCTTCTTTAACCCCTATACACACACATACAAGACACACAAAAAACATGGATTTTAAGGGTAAGATAAAACAGTTCAATAGCACCAATTCCAGAGTATAGGATCCGATGGGTTGATTTTGATTGATGACTTCCAAATTCCTTTCAGTTCTTGTTGATGACATGAGGTGGTCTTCCAGCACTTTCAGTCTTTAGTTCACTGGTTAAGCACTTGCCTTTCAATGTCTCTAATTTTCCCCTTTTCCTCCTAACAGGTGTTTTCAGAGAGAGAGAGCAGGTTATAGAAATAGGAGGAGAAAAAGCCAGCTGGCTATTATTGTAGAATTATTGGAATCTTCCCCACACAGGAGAGAGTTAGGTCTTTTCCCTATCAGACTAGGAGCTATTCTGCTGCACTGCTCTCACACAAAACCCTAGTCACCTGATCAGGAGCCAATTAAGACGTTGTTGCCAGGCAGTTCCCCATTAGACCAGACTCCTCCTCGGCACCATCCTGCCTTTCATGGCACACCCTGTTCCAGGACAGCAATATTGTATATGTCTACTGGAACAGTGTGAGGGATATGTCCTTCAAACTGCAGCCATTGTAATTTTAATCCATAGTCCAACGGAAATAAAAAGATATATTCTTTACGATATCCATGTTTGGAGTACTAAGCCCAATTTTGAATCCCACACATTGAGAGCCTGAATAAGATGAGGAGAGGAGTGAGCAGAATGTTACCCTGCCTCAGGACTCAGTTATCTGGGCAGTTCCATGAATTAAGGCTATTTGCTTAGAAGAAGCAAGAGCTTAAAGCAGATATGGTAGAGGGGGCTACATGCAAACTCTCTGGAGGCCAAGAGTTCAGCTAGATGCTAGGAAGTATTCTTTTGTACAGGGTCATTGTTCTCTGTAGTAGACTGTCTCAACCCTGGTGGTTATGGAATCACTATTGCTCTTGAAAAGGGAACTTGACAGGTTCCTGCGCATAGTATAAGGGTCTGGCATAGATAGGGTTAATGTGGGACTGAGAACAGTACCGGCCACACAGTGATGTAAGAGACCACATGACCCACACCTCAGGGTCATTTTAGTGTTGGACAGACCCGTGTACACTAGCAAGTTTGGAGACAGCTCCTAGCTTGAACCCTTTACTGTATATATGTACATAGTTCTTGTAGTTAATAAATACACACAGTTAACCTACATAAGATTATGAAGCCTTCGTGAAGACCTAGCGAACAGTATCCAAAATGCTACAGCACTGAGTTAAGTGAATATTTTCGGTAAGGAAGGGCAAATTGTTCACATTTGAGATTGAGGGTTTATGGGGACCTCAGTCTCTGGAGCTTTGTTTGATTTGCTTTAAGGAGACATGGAGAACTTTTCCAAGGGTTTCCATAGTCAGAAGTTCTCTTCCCTCTAAATTTACAAATCTCAACATAACACTGGTTTGCCTATCCACCCAGCGTTAGTTATAGAGATCTTAGCTAGATGCTCCTGTACATTTTCAGAATGGTAGTTAAGGTTGCTTTGTTTGTGTTGCATCTTAGACCATGATCTAGTCGCAATAGGATTATTCGGTGTTTCTGGTTGTGGTATTGCTTGGATTTGGCATCTGTTTCGTTGCATTGTCATGCTATTTGGTGTTTGAACTTGATACGATCTTGCTTCTGGGCATGTGCTGACAATTTCTGCTGGATTTATGTGCCATCAGTTGGGTGTCATATTCTAACTTTCTGTCCGATAGGTAATCTGTTACTGGCATGCAAGTCATGGGCATCTTACATCTTCCCCTGTTTTTCAAATAATGCATCACGTACTCCTGGGATGAGATGACTGGGGTGATTTGTCTGCACTTGTATGCTGAACAGTAATTCTCCATTGTTTTCGCAGTACGGTGAAGTGTGCTGTTCAGAATGGGTATATGTATTCTGCCCGACTGTGTCATGTAGCCTCTTGGCTGATGATCTGCTTTGCAGAATTGGTGCTCTTTTCCCAGTGTAAGCATAGGGTTTTCAATGTTGTTCCTTGAGGTCTCTGGTCCTCACCATTGTCTTGATGATCCCATGGATGGTGACCAAGGATAGGTCCTTGCATGCTAGTAGGCCTGTGATCACTGGACGTGTGGGTGTCCACACCATAAAATATCTGGCGTGACCAGCGTGAGCTTTTTTTTAGCGACACTTGAATGTAAGGATCCCAGGGATTGAATCTCCAAGTTATCATACGCAGTGAGTTGGTATTTGTTGGTTGAATCATCACTTGCCACTTCTTTGGGTAGATACTTTTCAGTATGCAAAGTGGAAAGATGTTTGCACTACGCTGGTATCCAGTTTTGCAAGGGCATTATGCTGACCCTCATCTGTGGGCATATAATCTGAGTGGTGAAAAAGGCTTCTGTTGGTACCACTGTGCCAATACATTCTTTGACGTTCAATGTGCTGAATGTCTGCTCCCTTTGTGTCAACGGTCTGGTCATCCTCATCGTCTGACCGTGTAACTTGGCTAGACATTTTGTAGATCTTGTCTTGATGCTGTTTGGGATGCACTCTTCGTTGTTTAGAATGCTGTGCCTGTCTGGCCTCTGGTTGTGGCTTCTCATAACATTGAACCACTTGTTTTGGCCTTTGCTTTCTGCATTGGCACTTCCAATGTCCGCTGGTGTCACATGCCTTGTATACAGCATTTAAAGCTGAAAATTTTCTGGGTGCATGTATGAGCTGCACTGTGTGCATTGTTTACTAGGCTTGACTGTATTGGCTATCATGCCAATGGCGGACCAATAATGCATAGACTGTAGACCGTGTCCACCCTGTAGTATGGCTTCATTCTTGTATCCGCTTTGCAGTAGTGTGTCCATGGTGTAACCTTTGGGTTGGTCTAAGATGTCTTTTTGGCTCACTTCCATTGGGATAGATGCTATCATGAGCTTGATTATTCCGATATCCAGCTCTGCTGCCATTCAGTTGTAATACACCCCTTGTCTCTGCATCTACTTATGAATTGATCAGTGGTCTCTCAGTTGATCCTTAAAGGATATAAATTTCAGACAGTGTATTCTAAAGTTGAGCTTCAATCATAATTGATCTTCGAGTGTTGGCCATATTTTATCTGGATTCTTAAGTTGGTTGTCGGACAGTCCTGACATGTTCAGTCTGTGGAGGCCTTCGTTGCCTTGTTTATCTGGTCATAAAATATTGAGGTCCAGAGAACATAGCTGGGACAAAGTAAATTCTGATAGGGGATCCATTACCTTCCAATTGAGTGTTGCAAATTTAGTGGTCACCTTTTAGCTTTTTTCAGGATTTTTAATGCTTTTTGACAGCTATTCAGTCTGCTTTGACAGTTAAACATATTTCCTCCAGCTTTTTGAGTTAATTTACCCCTGAGATGCAGTACCGTTAGTGGCCACTGCTTTAGCTGGCCATATGTTACCGCTTGATTGCAATGCTGGCGTTGTTGAGCTCTTTATAGTTTCTCCTGGTTTTAGCTCTAAGCTCTCGCCATGAAATAGTGATCTCGGTGGGAAAATGGTTGCAGACTTCGAAAATGAAAGCAGTGAAAAATCCTTTATTTTATCGGCTTCTTCTAGCAGTTAGGAACTGTTACTGGATAGCTGCTGCATCCCAGCCCAGTCTGGAGTATTTTGCTTCAGCAGTAATGAATTCACCTGTCTGTCAAGTTCCACTTAGTGAGAGGATATGCAGTCTGCTGTTTAATTCCTGTTCCTTCTTAAACCTTGCAGCGGGTAGATGTTTACTAATTAAGCTCTCTCAAATGTGAATAATCTTACCAGGACCTAATGTCTGCTGGCTGGAGCGTAATGCGATCCTGAAATGAAGGTACAGTGTGTTGAAGCCATACAAAGCCGCAGAATCCTTAGATACGGTGAGCCTTGATAGTTGTTTCACTTTTACACCAGCTGTTTTCTTCTGTTGTGTGTGATGGATTGAAGCTCGTATTCTGCTTGGTCAAATCATCAAAAACCATGCTGCCCCCCCCCCCCAGCCACTATGTTATCTTCTTCAGCACAGGACTGGTGAAAAGATAGTGTTGGTTCTTTATTTGATGATAAGGCGATATACAGATAATGTTTTCTGGGAGATTGTAGGCAAAATCTGACCATGATCACTGCTGCATGTAGACTGCCTATGGGTCATGTGACTAGTGCATCATAGATGCTGTCAAAAGAGACATGACAGGCCTCAACATCAGTCAGAACAAATGGGGAAACTCTAGCTGACGGTCAATGAAAACGACAGCAGCAGCTGTGGGTAGGAATTCACCACCATGATGAGACACGGTTTCAGAAGCTCCGAAGCAGACGCCAGCCCTGCAAACAAGGCATCAACAGAGATCATCTCTCATCACCGGCAAGCGACAACTTCATGTGTGACACGTGTGGTAGACTTTGTCTTTCCTGAATCAGCTTGTTCAGCCATCCAATGAAGTCCAGCAGATGATCTCATCTGACCTCATCAAGGTTCTGAGGCTGTATTCTCATCACCTCTCCCAGATGGAAGAATGTCAGCCATTCTACTCGTATAATGCAGCAGAGTTAACACGCTAGTAAGCTAACGAACGCACAAAGTGCAGAAATCTGATTCCCATGGGATCCTCTTGCTAACACTTTTTGAAGGCCTATGATCTAAACATTGTCTAACCTCTCCTGTTATCAGGCAAAATTTCTGATGCAGTAAATGATGGAAATGGCAACATTATATCGATTGATGTTGCAAAATGTTCACATGCAACTATTACTCAATATCAAGCACTGTCAGAGTCACTTGATGAGCATCAGGAGTAGAGATTCAAGCTGCTTTTGTTCCCTTCTAAACCACAAAGGCCCAATGGTGCCTCAGTGCACCTCTGGCTAGGATTAGTTAAGTTATTTTAGCATTTTAGGCTGGGTTTCAAATCTGGGCTTTGCAATACGGTGAAAAGGAATTATTTCACCTCTGTTGAACTCCAGATGGTTCCAAGCCTTCCACCATCAATTCCAGCATTACTACCTCAGTAATGCTAATATTATTAATTTCATGCCTGTCTTTAATATTCTCCTGGGTTCAGTGGTATTACTCAGTTTGTAAATGGACCCCTTATTGCCTAAGTTCAAGAATTTGCCCATACTGCCTAAGCTGTTAATGATGCGAACTGGAGATGTTAACATTGGGAGCAGCCAATAATATGGATACCATGTCCTTTTGCTGTGCTGTCATGTGTACTTCTCCAACCTTGCAGCAGTCAAACTGTTTAACTGTATTTTGAAACACTGCCAGATGCTCATTCTTGAGCTTCTTTATTTGCATTTCATGCTCAAGTTGCACTGCAGTTTGCATCAGTTCAGAAGTTTATACTCTTGTCTCTTCCCCTCTTTCAGCATCTGTTCCCCTTGGTTTTATATCCTCTTGATCTCTGTTCCCTTCCTCAGCCCCATCCTATTTCATTCTATCTCAGTTTCTGTTCTCGCCTGACTAGGTTTCTTTTTCTCATACTCTCTTTCAGTCTCTGTTCCACTCATTCTCTTACATTATATGTTACAACTTTATGTACAATCACAAACTGCCCAATATCAGTCAAACCGCCAGCTGTTGCTGACGATATGTAACGTAATTATTCCAATGAAAGACCTGTTCCACTTAATTCCTGTAATTAAAGTTGCATTGCATTGGATTAGCAAAACGTAATTAGTGAGGTAAAGTTTGATATTTAATGGCCTTTATTTGAAGAGTTTGCATGAAAAAGAAAGGCTGTCATAATTGCGTAGAAGTGTATTTCTTTTTGAAAATGAGTGACTATTAAATCATGGAATAACCTCTGGTTTTATTTGTGAATTCATCCTCGCTAAATGTAGCCTCAAATCTAATGGCTTGGATTTTATGGCCACGGTGAAATGATGGTGCTTGCTGCTGACCTCTACGTAAGCTGCCCACAAAGTTCTGGCAATCGCTGCATCATGGATTTCTGATTCCCAATATTAGTTTGCCTCTGGCACTGAATCAAAGAAACCTCCAGCTGTACAGCAAGTTATAATATTAAGCAGCGTAGGCAGCCAATCACATTGAAGCATGCTCACAGATGGAAAACCAGGATGTAAAATGCACTGATTATACTTCACTTCTACTTAAAATTTTACAGAGAGAAATAAATGATTGGGAGATATTCAGGTAGAAGCTGAAATATCATGAACACACTTTGAAAAAATTATTTCAAAAGTATGTGGATTTTTTTATCATAATGCAGAAATTTGACATTCCACAAATATACAATGATTTACTCAGGGCCATAAAGATTTTTCAGCAGTAAGTATGAACTTTGTACGCCATTAAATAAACACATACAACCTCATACAACAAGATGTAACTTTAAAAAAATTATTTTTCAAATAATAATGATAATGTGATTAAAGGGCAAGTTCTCATCAATTAGGTGATTTCTGATTACATTGTGTGGGGACTTCAGGAGCCTGCTCTATGGAGAAGTATAGAATCACTGACAACAACATCTGGATTTCTGCTTTATTCTAAGTTTGTGCAGATTATGGATGTTGATGTTAATTTCCAAGGAATAATAACAGTGTACTCTGATAGTTTCATCACCATTCTCTCGCTCTTTCTTCAGGTACCGTGTCTTAAAAGAGCATTGGCAACCATGGACTTCCATGTGTTGGTCCAAGTCCATGGCTATGCTTGGTATGGTACTGCAGTAGTTTGCCATTGCCATCTACAGGTTTTGGTAATGAGGAGACTCTCCTGCACTTACTGCCTGCCATAGTCATATTGGAAGGATTTGCAAGTTGATAATTGACCTGTTTAGCCACATTGTGAATACACCTTCTGTGGCCATCAAGCCCTGGATTGGGACCAGGAGATTTTAGCCCAGAGGTAGGAACACAACCACTGCACCACAAGATCTCCTCTTTCATCACCATTAGATCACTAGGTTGATTCCTGAGAAAAGAGACTGAGAAAATAAGGCCTGGAGTTCAGAAAAATGAGAGGTGACCGCATTGAAACATAGAAGATTCTGAAGGGCCTTGATAGATAGACACTGAGGCTGGAATTTTCCAGCCCCACCCGCCAGCTGGGTCTTCCAGTTCCGCCGAAGTCATTGGACTTTTGGCTGGCTCACCACGTCTGCCACAGGGGAAGCTGCTGCGGCAGAGCTGGAAAATCCAGCCCTGGGAGGCTATTTCCCCTGGCTGGAGAATCATGGAGGCACAGCTTCAAGATTTCTAAGGAGTTGATTATTTAGAACTGAAATGAGAAATTCTTTGCTGAGAACTTTGTGATTCTTTGGAATTCTTTACCCCAGAAGGTTGTGGATGCTCCATTGTTGGGTATTTTCAAGGCTAAGGTGGACAGATTTTTGGTGCCAAAGGGCATCAAGGGTTATGGGGAACTGACAGGAAAGTGGAGTTGAGGCAGAAGATCAGCCATGATTGTACTGAATGGCGGAGCAGGCTCAATGGACCATGAGGTCTACACCTGTTCCTATTTCTTATGTTCTTATGATCACTTTAGCAAAATTCAGGACAATTTTTTTTAAAAAGGTCCAAATCCCATCCTGAAGTTAGATTTTATGAAGGCATTTTTAACAGTGCAAATATTTTGACAAACAGCAGCTGTATCAATCACTGAAAGAACTCACTGTGGGACAACCTGCTTTTCCTTAATGGAATTGGAGGAAACTGCAGTCAGCCTACACAATAAAGTGTAATTTCACTCCAAAGGAACCAGTCTTCCTCAACACTACAGTTTATTTTCTTTTTTGCTCTTTGAATGTCTTTATCTGTGGAACTGTAGTAAAGCTTATTTGGAAGATTATTCAAGTCTGTTTTTGTTGCCAATTAAAAATATAGTTTTTGCCTCTGATTTTCTCCCATTTTTACAATGAAATTAAATTTGGAAAATGCTGGACCCAAGAAAGAGACACCTTTTCTGTAAAATAAATATTAATTTACACATTAGGGAAGCTTAAAAAACAAGGAAATTACTTCAAAAGAAATATTCAGACAAGCTAAATGACAGACTTACATGCACAGTTCACAGACACCAATTTTATGACACCCCTTCTCTCTCTCCCTCACACACACATGCAGCATGTGGAGCTGTTTATGAAGTGGGTCAGCAGTGAACTCTGAGTTACATTAAAAGCACCCCACTGTTTTACAAACACAGTTACTGCAAGTTCTTCCTCTGGTCTCCATTGAAGTATTTGCTTTGATTGTGGTGACTACAAATAATAGTTGAAGCCCTTCATCTCACCTTGCCACCTCAGAAGATTAAAATCAGAATTTAAAATTTGGAAGGCCAGCCTAAATTGAACATGCAGACAGTGCAATTACTCGATTCTCTCCTTCAACGTCTGGTGAATTCATCTGTAACTTGATGCAAAAAAAGATCTCATTTTAATTGTGTTTACTTCTGAACATTGCACACGCTGAAGGTATTTCCATGTTGAATGATGTAATCTTCGCCTACTTTTTAGTGATAGGATTCAAATACTGGATATTTTTAAAATCACCACGTTAAAGCCAGTAGAGCCTTGTTCGTAAGATCATATTACAAAATAGACAACAAAATTAATAGGTCAATGGACATAAAGGTTAAAACGATTAGGCAATTAAACAATCAATGCAAGCATTTTCAGTGATTTCAGTTAAGCAAAAACTCAATATGAATAATAAATTACCTGAGGAGTAATTATAATAGACTCCATTTAGATGTCTCTGTAATACCAAGTGCAACCCTTTTGAAGATTACTTCATATTGACAGTGAAGATCTGCTAGAAAGTGAAGCAACTTCTGCATTAACTAAATTGAATTCAACATGTTGAGTTACTGAAATATCAGACCAAAGAAGGCTCAGTAGAGATCCATGACCTAGGAAAGAGATATTTGGCTTTGGCACATGGCTATAACCTGCTGGATTGCAGAAGGGAAGCCGCCCAGGCTCCAGTTGTTAATTTGTATTTACAGCACTCTGCTGGAAGAGCCTCCACTTGGATCTCTGGTGAAGATAGAATTGTCGATCTGTGGTCACATAGCCTGCGTTCGCCATGAACAGTGGGTACTTGAATGGAGCACTGGATGATGTCTATGATATTATGGCCCATGAGGAGCCAAATGCTTCAGAAAGGGAGGAAATTGACAGACAAAAAATGAATGTAGAGAAAAGCCAGCTAAAAATTTGCACTGGAAGGAAGGGGACAGTTTTAATGCCTTGCCTTTTAGCCTCAGGTGAAATATCAACCACAGAGGCTACTTTGTACAAAAGATTTAAATGTGTGTACAGTGAAGCTGCCAGATTAAATATCATATTTAAATGTAATGGTTACCATTATACAATACTGTACCAAGGTTTGAGAAGAACACCTGCCACAAGAGATGATGTGATTAAAGGATGATGCTAGTTGATAATTGGAGTGTAATTGTATGGTCCCAATTGTAGCAGCGTGAGAGCTCCAGTTTCATAACACTAATCATAAAACAATCCCAAAGGGGTAACAGAAAGCTCCTGCTACTTTTCTAAACTGCCACAATTGAGTACAAAGAGGATGCCTTTGGGTGCTTTACTAATAGTTTTTCAGATCACTGTCTAAAACTTACTGTTGCTAAGGGATTTTGGAGCTCAAAGTTCAAGAGCATTGTGTTGTGTGAATGGGAAACATTCAAAAGATATGGAAAAGGACAGGAAAAGACCAGCTGGCCCATCAAACTGGGTATGTCATGAGATTGCTCACCCTATAGGCATCATTAGTTGGCTATCCCCCACAACCCCACGCCACCCTTGAGAGGGAAGGGAAAACATTGGACCAATTTAGGAGCAAAGTACAGGAAATTCATCGCTGATGCCCAAAGGCAACAACATAGCCTCTATCAGAAAGTGGTGACTTGTATCAATTGTCCCAGTTAATGCACCTGTTTTGTTTAATTGGAGTGGACAAAATTGGAGCGGCCTGCTTTAGTACTTAATTACTTCATTTTAATGAAAATTCAGTAAATAAGCTTGCATCAACTGTCCAGATTTGTTGGCCTGGTAAGATTAGATGTTGTTAAATGACATAAAAACAGAAAAAAAGCTGGAAATGCTCAGCAGGTCTGGCAGCACCTGTAGAGAGAAAGAGAGATTGTGAGAGAGATAAAGTTCCAGGTTAACCTTTCATCAGTTCTAATGATAGGTCATCAACCCAAAATGTTGGTGCACGTGGCAGCAGTATGTACTGCCTACAACTATAACTGTGGTGGAACTTACCAAGGCTCCTTCAACAGCATCTTCCAAAACCCATGACCTCTACATCTAAAAGAAGAAGGGCAGCAAGATCCCCTACAAAGTCACTCACCATCCTGACTTGGAACTATATTGCCTTTCCTTCACTGTCGTTGGTTTAAAATCCTAGAACTGCCTTCCTAACAGCCCTGTGGATGTAACTGCACCACGTGGACTACAGGAAGGTGTCTCACCACCACTTTCCCAAAGCCAGTTAGGAATGGGCAATAAATGCTGGCCTTGTCAGCGATGCTCACTTCCCAAGAACGAATAAAAGAAAGCTGGCAGACCTGAGTATTTCTCGCATTTTCTGTTTTTATTTCAGATTTACCCGATGCATTTTTGTTGGATGAAACTTGTGGGTAGCTGAAACTTGTTAAACATTCAACTTCTCTTTCAAGAAGAGAGATTCTGAAAATTAGTACAGTGCAAACACAGAATGAAGAATTCTGCGTTCAGAGGAATTCTAAAGGCATACAGGCAATGGCACTGAGTGCTGATATATGAGGCTTTCCCTTACTAATTTTGAGAGCAGCCATAACGCTGCATAACACTGGTTACACTATGGTCAAGAACAATGTGAAATTTTATAGAAATTATACTTAAGTCATGGTAAAGGTGCAATGTAGGTGGGATACCAACAGTGAGAGGATATAGTTACAGTGAGAGATGTTAAAATGATTGCAACTCACAATGTAGTTTTCTTTCAGTGGAGAAGATCAGTACTACGGAGGATTGGAGTGCACTGCCTGATAGTGTGGTGGATGCAGATTTAATAGTAACTATTAAAAACAAATAGGATAAATGTTTGAAGCAGGAAAAAATTGCAAGGATATGAGGAAAGAACAGGCAAAGTGGAACCAACTGGATTGCTCTTCAGAAGGGCTGGCATGGACTCAATGGGCCGAATGATAACCTTCTGCTATTCCAAGGGTCTATGGAATGCTCAATGGTCAACAATGAAGTGTCTGCAAGGGCAAATAGTGAAAAATGATTTCAGCTGGCTGGCAATCTGACACCTAGGGCATAAATTCAGATTTTGTACTAAAAATGAGAAGGGGAGTTGATAGGTTTTGTTCATGCAGTGGAATACTGGCATAAAAGCATTGAACAGGAAGAAGCTGTAGAACTGGTTTGCAATACATTCTGATGCTAACTTCCCCACCAGAGCTTTATGTCCTTGTTTTGTTTCTTTCCACACACCCAGCTTCATTCTTCTCCAAATGTTTAATTCCGGCTTAAATGTCCTGATGACCCGACTTCAATAATTATTTGTATAAACCTGCATCATTGCTCACACTCTGCATAGTTGGAATGTTAGTTGATAGGCCAAAAAGGCTATGTACGTTGCATCTGAATAAAATGTATCCCAAGTATATTTCATTAGGGATTTGAACTGGACAAGATGAAATGGGCCACATGCTTCAATAAGAAAAGACCAGGCAGAATTGTTGATGAGCGGATATAAAACGCCTCTGGGAATCTCAACATTGCAGTAACAGATGTGTAGCTTTAGGCAGTTTAGAAACATGGTAGCACTGCAGTGGCTGTAAGCCCAGTTTTTGTGTCTTCATTCTGTGGTAGCGCTGCAGTGGCTGTAAGCCCAGTTTTTGTGTCTTCATTCTGTGACTGGAGATTCTCTGAGCTTACCAGCTCAACTCAGCAATTGTATATTTTTGTATTGAAAAGCAGCGAATGGTGTCTTCACATTAGGAGTACTCTTTCTAAAGTTGTTATCCTACATGTATCTGGTTAAGCTAACAAATATACCAAGCTCTGGAGCAGAAATAATGAGCCTGAAGTTACTGTACCTTGACTCCCCTGGTAATTTTGGTAATTATGTTAGAAATTCTGCTCTCTGCTTCCTTAAAGGGGAAAGAGATCCTTGGAATGCTCCTATTACCTCTCTCATATAAAAATATAATGCCAAAGATGTAATATGTATGTGTGAAATATCGTCATTTTGGGGCGGAGACGGGAAGCTCTTATTTCAAGTCTCTTTCTCAGCCTCTTTTGTGAAATGCATTGGAGAATGATTCCAATGTGTTCAGATACACTCAAGCCAATATGAGCCTGTCAATTTAGCCAGTGTAGGAGATAGTTTGGAACCAGCTGAGTCTTTGAGGGTCTCTGCCAGCTAGTTCTGCAGTAGGACCATGTTGAAATTGATTTCATCTGGCCTAAAGTCCAGGCTTCTGCAGAAGGGAGTGAAGCTCAAATGGGGATGCATGTACCCCTACTGGAGCAGTGAAGGAGAGAAGTAGAGTCTCCCTGAGGCTTCCAGATCTTTAATATTAAGTCCTTGAACTTTTCTACCTCCATCTAACAGGTTGACCAAGCTTATGATCCTGCTATATCGTTGGGTGGCTAAGTGTAAAATTTTGTTCAATAGTTGCTCATGCCGCAGATTCACAGAAATGTTACAGCACAGAAGGAAGCCAAACAGCCCATCAAGTATGCACCAGCGTCTGTATGAGCAACTCACCTAGTTATGTTGTCTTGCCTTCTCCCATAACTCTGCACATTCCTTCTTTTGAAATAACAGCCCAATTCCCTTTTGAATGCGCCCGTTGAACCTGCCTCCACCACTGGCAGAGCATTCCAGACCCTAATCACTAGCTGTGCGACAAAGATTTTCTTCATATCGCTATTGTTGCTTTTACTGATTACTTCAAACCTGTGCCCTCTTGTTCTCAATCCTTTCAGAAGTGGGAACTTTCTCCCTATCTACTCTGTCAGACCCCTCATGATTTTGAATACTTCTGTTAAATGATGTGAAGGATCACGAAATATTTTATTGCATTAAAGACTATATAAATGAAAGTTGTTATGTATATTTTAGGAAATCATTTGAACAGCAAGTACTTTTGCGGGGGGAGGTGGTGGTGATGTAGTGGTCTTGACACTGGATTGGTAATTCAGAGACACAGGCTAATGATCTGGAGATCTGGATTCAAATCCCACCATGGCAGGTGGTGGAATTTGAATTTAATAAAAATTATTTTATTAAAATTAAAGAATTTGAATTTAATAAAAATTCTGGAATTAAAGATCTAACGATGACCATGAAACCATTGTCAATTGTTGTAAAAACCCATCTGGTTCACTAATGTCCTTTAGGGAAGGAAATCTGCAGTCCTTGTCTGGTCTGGCATTGGACTTCTATATCTATCTGTAGTAACAGAGTACGTGGATACAGTTAGAGGAAGATATTGTGTCAACTAACAGTGATTCAAAGTGCATATACTGGAAAAAGAAGCTAGACCATGAATCATTCCACTGATAGCTGTGGAATTGTAAAACAAAAACGCACATAGTTAAGATTAAAGTTGAAATAGTTTCGACTCCATAGTGTTTTTAAGTGTAAGGTCACAGGGGACTATGAATGTAAAACATTGCCATAAGCTGCTTCCAAATAGTTGGCAAAGGGACTGGCAATAAGAATGGTAATTTTTGAAATGCTGTCTGAGATGTTAGATTGAATAAATTATCTGAAACGTTGTTTTAATAATTCAAGAATTATGTTGGGATGTGAGATTTGAGTGTGCAAAGGTGGAAAAACTCAGTAGGATTAGGTTTTGGTTTAATCTCATAGTTGTTTGATTCTTTTTACTTAATGGTTAAAAGTTGTTCATTCCTAGAATGCTTTAGAGCTTAATGTAGCGGAGTATAATTTAGCTGGCATTATGTTTTAGACATTTGCTGAAACTATGCATTGTATTATTTGTTTATTTTCAATGAAACAGATAACCAGGGCAGTTTTAAGGTAGGAAGTAAGACATTAGGACAGCAAGCAAACCGTTGGCATTTGTTGTTTTGAAGGAAATACTTTCTTTCTGGGGTCTTGTTCTCAATAACACATGTCATGCTGTAATTAATTATCAGTGACAGTAATCGTGAGAAACAGAATATAATGATCCTAAACTTAACAAGTTGCTTAGAGAGTTGAATTCAAAAAGGAACAATGGAGGTTATGCTTTTACTCAGGGAAGAAGGCGTCGAGTAATATTGTTCATTATTACTTAGACATTGTATATGGACTTAGTTGAATACTAAAAGAGTAGTTACCAAACAATGTCCTGATGTTGAAATCAAACTGCTATTCAACTCTTATTGTCACTAAAGTGCCTGTTCAAAATTTGCCGAAGCCACTTTTATCTACCCTTGTGTAAAGGCCATTCTGTCGGGCGAATAGGGAATTTGACCATTTTCTTCTGGAATGCTGCAACTTATTCAACGTTTACTATACTATCTTTCAGTCTGCTGTCAATGTCAAGTAATTTCAGCTCTGTAATGTTAAACTGGGAGTGTGCATTCAGAGACAAGGCCTGACCTGATCTGACAAAGTGAAGCCAAGAAAAATTCCCTTGGGCTCACTGGGATAGCCCTTCAAAATCACAGGGACTATAAATCCTATGCAGTATCAAGATAGATTTGACAAGTCCTTGGAGGGTCTTTGGGATATGTAATTTATCTATCAAATCATAATTTAAATGTTTAGAAAGTTCTCTTGTTCGCATGCTAAACATATCAAGCTAAGTGCATACATGTATCTAGCCATGTGCAGGGTTTCATCTAATTCCCAGCCAGACAGAGATCAAGCAGCATGAACAGGGTTTTGCCTTGTTGGAGCCTGAGCTTTATTTACCAGTCTTAAGCCAGTGCTGCAGTGTAAATGCATTGAGTTATCAATGAGCTGTCCCTTGTGCTGAATGAATGAATCATTTTGTTTGTTTAGCTAACTGGCTTATTGCAATAGGCATCGACTGACCAAGTAGAAAATTGCTCAATGTGTCCTATCCCGAAAAAGGACAAATACAAACCACCCAACTACTGCCCCACTTGTCTGTTGTCAATCATCAGCATAGTGATGGAAAGAGCCATTGACAGTGCTATTAAATAGCATTTACTTACCAGTAACCTGCTCACCGATGTTCAGTTTGAGTTTCGCCAAGACTGCTCAGCTCCAGACTTCATGACAGCCTTAATCCAAACAAGGGCAGAAGCACAGAATTTCGAAGGTATGATGAGAGTGACTGGTCTAGATGTCAAGACAGCATTTGACTGAGTGTGGCATCAGTTGTAGAGAAATTTAAGTCAATGGGAATTGTGAAAAAACCCTCCACTGGTTGGATTCATACCTGGCACAAAGGAATGTGGTTGAGATTGTTGGAGACCATCATCTCAGCCCTTGGACATCACTTTAGGAGTTCCTCAGGATACTGTGCAAGTCCCAACCATCTTCAGTTGCTGCATCAATTCCTTCGTTCCATCGTAAGGTCAGAAGTGGTGATGTTCCCTGATGATTGCACCATGTTCAATGGCAGCTTCTTGGATAACAAAGCAATCAGTGCCAGTGTGCAACAAGATGGGAACAATATTCAGCTTGAGCTGATAAGTAACAAGTAACATTTGCACCACACAAATGCCCAGCAATGACCATCCCCAACAAGAGAGAGACTAACCACCACCTCTTGCCATCAAATGGCATTGGTGTGTTCCTTGTCATCAATGTTCTGTGTGACACTATAGACCAGAAATTTAACTGAACCAGACACACACATACTGTGGCTACAAAAGCAGGTCAGAGGCTGGGTGTTCTGCAGCAAGTGACTCACCTCCTGACTCCCCATAGTCTTTCCACCACTACAAGGCTCAAGCTAGAAGTGTAATATGAACAAGGAGCAGGAATAGGCCATTTGGCCCTTCAAGCCTGCTCCACTATTAAATAAGATCGTGGCTAATCTGAGGGGTCTTTCTGCATCCCGCCTACCTCAGATAACCTAACACCCCCTTGCTTATCAAGAATCCAACAACCTCTGCCTTAAAAATATTCAAAGAGTCTGCTTCCATAGCCTTTTTAGGAAGAGAGTTCCAAAGACTCACGACCCTCTGAGAGAAAAAATTTCACCTCATTTCAATTTTAAATAGGCAACCCTTATTTTTAAACAATGACCCCTAGTTCTAGATTCTCCCACAAGAGGAAGCATCCTCTCCAAATCCACCCTGTCAAGACCCCTCAGGATCTTATATGCTCCAGTCAAATCGCCCCTTACTCTTCTAAACTCCAGCGGATACAAGCCTAGCCTGTCCAACCTTTCCTCATAAGAATACTTTTGATGTGTCGAGATGAGTGCAGCTCCAACAACACTCAAGAAATTCGACACCATGCATGACAAGGAGCCTGCTTGATTGACACTCCACCCACCAGCAGTGCACTGTGGCTGCAGTGTGTGCCATCTACACAAAATGCACTGCAGCAACATGCCAAGGCTTCTTCAACAGCACCTCCCAAATCCACAACCTTTACCACCTAAGAAGGACAATGGCGTTTGGCACATACAAACAACGCTGCCTGCAAGTTCCCTTCCAAGTCACTCAGCCCCCTGACTTGGAAATATATCACTGTTCCTTCATTGTGGCTGAATCAAAAATCCCACAACAGCACTTTGGAGGACCCACACCCTATGGACTGCAACGATTCAGGAATGTGGCTTGCCACCGTCTTGTCGAGCGCAGTTAGGGATGAGCAATAAATGCTGGCTTTTCCAGTGATGCCCCCATCTCTTGAATGAACAAAGAAAATACTTCATGTGCATACCCTTAATGGCATAATCTGACCTCCTTAATCAGACTTTCTAAAGTATGTAGGTGAAGGGAAATGATCATTGGTAGACCACGCTTCACTTTGATAAAGGTTCCGATCAGTTATTGATTTATTCAGCCAAAGGTTGATCAGTTAAGCACAGTAAATAGGAAGGCACTTTGAACTTTAAATTGTAAATTAAACTTTATTCAGCAATGACAAATCAAATGCAAAACCTATTTTTCCCTTCCCACCAGTGTGTAATTAAGCTGTTGGGAGTGTTGAGGAATTTGATACCTTTAGATATTAAAGAATATATGTAGGATGAGAAAATGTGTTGTTCATGCTGTTTCATTTATTATCGTTGTCTTTGCAATTAGCAATTTTTTGTGCACAGTTGACTGATTGGACAGCTCTTATAAGAGTTCACTTGAAGATTCCACCTACTTATGGAGTTATTAGATAAGCGGGAGTGTATCAAATTAAACTCATTAGCCAAACTGGTTAGTTCCAGATATTTTCAGTGCGGTAGCAGCCTCTGCCATCCAACTGTAATTAGTGGAGCTGCTGTTGCAGAAATGGGATACAGGTGGTGCCTTTTTAATATCCCAAAACTCACTTCAAGTACTGAAGATGTTTGACAGGGCTTTTCAGAGTAACATTTACCTGGCTGTTCAGTTAATTAAGCCTCTCCGTACAAAGTTTTGTATGATTTTATACAGCAAATCGCATGGTGAGCACAACTTTCTGAACAATGATCCGGAACCGGTGATTCAAAAGTATTGAAATACTTTAGATATGCAAGAGGAACGCTTCACGCTTCTAAATATTTTTCTTTAAAGTATACTTTTGGCTGGCTTGCCAAGATTCTCCTCTTCTTGAGCAGTCCCTGGGATATAGGGGGTGACTTGCTTCCAAACTGGTACAATGGGTTCTGAAACGACTGGTAATCCAAAACACAGAGTCTGCCCTATGCGAGGCAGATGATGCTTAAAGGATCAGGTAGTTGAGGTGTTTGGAGATTTGTGTGCTCTCTCCGATGTCACAACTTCGCTTCTGCATGTTCCTGACAAAATGTTTGTGTTCAATGCCTTGTCGAATGAACCTTCTCCATTGCAGTCACAAGCTGGGGGCTTTCATGAATTGGCAGGAATATTTGATAACTTCAGGGATGCTTGATCTTTTAAGGAATGCTTTGAGGGCATCCCTAAAGCATTTCCACTGTCCTCCTGAGATTCTCCTGCTGCGACCAAGTTTCGAGTCAAGCAGTTGCCTCGGGAGTCTGGTGTCAGGCATATGAATGATATTGCCTGGGCTGCTGAACTGCTGTGTGTTGCTCATAAGCTTGAAAAATCCATTATGTAGTAGCATTGAAACGAAGGCATGAAATACTCACTAATCTCTGCTGCTTGAGTTCTGTGCATGGATTTGGAATTGGTTCTATTATAGGGAATGTGCGTAATGTAAAAATATTATTTTATAAGAATTTGTGAAAGCATACAGGTTTAATCTGTGAAACTCTCGTGAGTGAGAGCATTGCTGAGAGAGGCTATAAATGTTTTTGTACAAATGTTATTTGTTGATATGTTCCAAACTTTTTGGATTTATGACAGTCACTGTGATGTACAATGCAGCAATCATTTTGGATAGTGCTTTAGGCATGACTTGACTTGAGATGAATGTTATTTGTGATAAATAAGAATGAATCCTTGGCACTGGAAACGGTTTATTAGTATGAGAATAAATCAACTGTATTATCAGTGACACAATTACTTGCACTATGAAGATATTTTATCATCTGTATTTTGTTAGAGTGGGCTGCTGTGGCTTTGAAATTGTCACCACTGTGATGATATTGTTGGTCTTAAACAAACTTGATCTTCAAAGGAGTGGTATTGATCATTTTGAATTGCTGAAGCCATCAGTGATTTGTTGATGGCTTCAATGAATTAGTTATAGATGATGTGGGCTGGACAATGTTGGAGTGTCTGTAAAGTGTTTGATCATTAAATGAACAATTAACACTCCAATTATTACCAGGGAGAAGCCTCTGCTTGGACCTGCTAACTTGTCACTCATATATGTGCAGAAGCATAAGGCCCTGGATTTTGTAACCCTTGCTGATCTCAAAGATAGATGCTCCTCTGACATGGATTTCATCTCTACCCACGTTAATTTGAATCTGGTGCTAAGTCAAGGGGATCCCCAGGCTTTCAGCAACAGTGATGTCATAAAACAGGGTAAGCAGCCAATCGTTGAAATCCTTGCATCTCATAGGCAGCAAACCAAGGAGTAAAATGCAGCAATTATCCTTAACTTTTGATAAATTTTAGAGAGTGAAATAAAGATTAAGACACACATACTGAAGCTGAAATATCATAAACTTAAAATTTTATTAAAGTATGGAATTTTTATTACAATGGAAAAAAATTGACATTACACAAATGCAAATATAGTTTTCCAGGGGAAAAGAGGTTATGACTTAGCACACCATTAAAAAAGCAGTTAGAGCTCATTAATAAGGCTTAAGTTTTTCAGGGGGTTTTAAGCAATGAGAATTAAGTATAAAAGGTGAAGTTCTCACTAGTTCAGTGATTTCTTGAAGATTGCCATCTGTAGGGACTTCAACAATGCATCATGCGGAAGAGCAGGGAAATACTCGTAAACAATGCCTGGATTTCTTCTTTTAACAATACATGTGGATGTCAGAAGTTGTTGTTTGTTTCACACGGTAATGATGAAAAACACTGATCGTTTCATCCTTATTGCAACCACAGAATCTGGGCCCTTGTCTCAGCTGTTTTCATCTACAACAAGGATCACCACCTGATCTGGAGTTTATGCAAGGGTGAAGTACGAGGGAATGTTCTTTCAGGAATGGAGAAGTTGAATGTTTAACTGTACATGTTTACTGATCCAGCTGTTGCACATGTTATCTAATTTCATCATCTTCGAGCATATGGTGCCAAATGAGAAGATTAGAGTCTATGGTTGTATTCTGTCCATGATGCTGTGTTGCTCATAATGTGGCTTTTAATTATTTCGACTGACAAGAGGCAAATGGAAAACCACCCATGGGTTTTTGGGTGCGTGAGATTTAGAATTTCTTGTCCCAATTTATTACTAAAATATAGAATAAATAGAGGTTGCAGTCGGATTTAACTTTGATTCCTTTCTTAAAATGTAAATGGGTCATTGGCTTGCATTTTTATAATGTAGGCAGTTGGTTGATGAGAGAAGTAAGGGTTTGTTGATTTCATTGCAGTTCTGAATTGAGATATGACAACTCATTGGACCAAACCTTCCAGTCTCCGGATCATCGGGAATTGCCTGACAAGTTTTAACCTCTGCTGGGCAATTCCCTTGCTCTCGGGACCTTCCGCGAATATCTCTGACTGAACCAGAGTCAGGTACTTCAGACAGTTCCGACTTACTTACCTGAATAGCTACCCAGGAAATGTTAGACAGATTAAAACCTAGCCTAACAACTGGGTAACTGCATAACTGACTCCGCAATCACCCTTTTGAGCCCCAACTACCCCCAAATCCGTCTGACTTACCTGACTATCCTTCTGACCCACCTACCCTCTCAACCCAAACCAACTACCCCCTGGTCACCCAACTGCCCCCTTGACCACACTGCCCCCATATCCACCTCACCCCCTTATCCACCTCACCCATTCAATCATTCATTCGTCCATTCGCTAATGGAAACTGAATTCCCCTGATAGGATGTTGTTGTTTTGACAGGGACTAAATTCCTTCTTTCAGAGAAAACTTTACCTCCCTCCATAAAGTTAAAATGTAGACACTGGGCTTAATGCCCTGTTCCCACTCTGCTGCCATGCTTACCAGGGATTTTGCTGGGCAGCTAAGGTGCCCAACTGAATCCAGCTGGGAGCTTCATTTGAGCTTTCAGGACATACATAGGAGCCAAATGCAATATAAAGTGTCTATAGGATTCCTTTTTTATTATTCGTTCATGGGATGGGGGCGTCGTTGGCTAGACCAACATTTATTACACACCTCTAATTGCCCTTGAAAACTGAGTGGCTTGCTAGGCCATTTCAGAGGGCATTTAAGAATCAACCACACTGATGTGGGTCTGGAGTCACATGTAGGCCAGACCAGGTAAGGATGGCTGATTTCCTTCCCTAAAGTACATTAGTGAACCAGATGGATTTTTACAACAATCGACAATGGTTTTGTGGTCATCATTAGACTTTTAATTGAATTAAAATTTCACTACCTGCCATGGTGGGATTTGAACCCAAGTCCCCAGAGCACTACCCTGGGTCTCTGGATTACTAGTCCAGTGACAATACCACTCCCACTGCCTCTCCTGCATCTGTTGTGGTCTGACGACTCCTTGAATTTAAAATTCTCATCCTTGGGTTCAGATCTCACCGATCCCACCCTTCCTGTTTCTATAACCTCCAGCAGCCCTATAATACTCTGATCTCAGTGCTCCTCCATGCTGGCCTCATGTGCATCACTGACTTCTATCCTCCTCCATTGATGGTCATGTTAGCAGCTGTCTAGGGATAAGCTCTCTAATTTTTTCCCTGAAACTCTCCAGCACTCTGTCCTCCTTGAAGATGCTCCTTAAACCTACCTGTTTGACCAAGCTGTTCATCTGCAGTCCTAATATCTTCTTGCATGACCCGGTGTTAAATTCTGCCTGACATTCCTGTGAAGTATCTTGCAATGTTTTGCTGCATTAAAAGCGCTATATAAGCGAAAATTAGTTGTTCGATGGGAGCGTAGGTCCCAAATGTTGTATTTAGTGAAACCTGGTGGCACCGCACATGGGAATCAAAATAGGTAAATGGGAAAATTATATTTGTGGGGTCAGAGGAGCAAGATTCCTCATCTAGAATAGGATCCCTGGGTGCCCTGGAGTGTTGGAAAAGGCATCTCTTTTCTCCCAGGCTCAATTGGTAAAATAGACAACATGGTGTCTTAAACAACCAGAAGGCCCTGCTTTGTTGTCAGTGTTTGTGGAACTACAGGAGTCAGCATTTGCAGGAAAGGCTACCCCTGGGGGAATAGGGAAATGATGTAAACGGTAGGCTCCTCACTGATTTATTCACTACTTCCTACACTAGCAGGCAAGCTAACCTTTCCAGAATGGTTTAAAACAAATCAAAGAAAGAAACAAGACGGGACCAACCCAGCAAAAGTGCATTATCATTTTTTGAAGATGAGGTTTTATTTTAAATTGAGTTGAATTCTATTTCATATCTGCATTCCTCAGCATTGAGAGTTTTTCAGAGTAACTTTCTTGTCGGTAAATGGTAAGCAACAGCTTTTTAAAAAAATTGTAGTCCAACAATGAGCTGTTCAGACAGGAAGGTTCCGGGATTTTACTGGGATTAAATTGCTGTAGTTAATTGGGAAAAAAAACACCAGATAGCCTGGAGTCAGTGACGAGAACATCAGTTAAATCATAGAATTGAGAAAATCAAACACCCACATCCCAGGACTGAGTGTCAGTTGTCATCAACTTCATCAGAAAATGGTCTCTTTCAAAAATTGTGCTCAAAATCTATTCAGCCAAGTTAGCTTTTTGTTGTGAACAATGCTTTTGTGACTTTTGGCAAAGAAGTGTGAAAATATATCTTTTGCTGTGTACACACCAAACCAGCTTATTGACTTTATCAACTTCAACTTTTTATCAATAAAAAGATTACTTTTTGGAACTGTACACATTTTCTGCTGTCACACTTAGTTCCTGAGTGATGATTTTGGCAGAACTTGTCAGGACTTGTCGTCTTGTCTTCTATTATTTTTATTGGTAACGCTGTCATGCCTGCTTATATTACTGCAAATTTATACAGTTATTATTCTTTGACCTCTCAACACTAGGTACTGCTGTGGCACCAGTCATCCACCATTTTCCAATTTTCGGGTGCGTTGTTTTTGCTCTTAAGTTTACATTTTTTTTGAAAGTGTCTTTAGTCACAGCCAATTTTCAAACCCCCTCTCCTTTTATGGAGTTCCATTTATTTCCTAAACAGTTCCCCTGCTGCTTGAAAGAAACACTGACAGCCACTCCATCTTCTCTCATTACATTCTTAGACTGCACTACTTTTTACAGTATATATTATTCCTGCTATACTGCAAAAAAAGTTCATTTTGTGTTACCAGATTTTATGTTATGAATTAAAATTATGAAGTAGGGATTAACACCTCTGTACATGGGAGACATAACTTGAAGATGGGATGGGACTTAGCAGGACATACAGCAGTCTATACAGCAGTCTATTTAAGCAATTCACTATAGCATACAGTCCATTTTGTTTGCAGTGATACAACAGCAAAATATCGCAGATGCTGGAACTCTGAAATAAAAACATACAATACTAGAAATACTCAGCACGTCAAGCAGTATCTGTGCTTGGAGAGGAGCAGTTAACATTTCAGGTTGAGATGACCTTTCATCAGAACTGAAGAAAGATGGAAATGTAAGAGTTTTAAAACCAGTGGAAGGGGGAGGGTGCACGAAGGGAAAAAGGTCTTTGGTAGGGTGGAGGGCAGAAGAGATTAAATAACAAAATATTTCATGATGCAGCAGCCAAAGAGAGTTGTAATGGATATAGTAAAGAAACAAAACTTGCGTCCAGATGTAGTATGAATGGTTATGTAGCAACCATCTGAATACAACGTGAAGGAACAAGGAAAGAAACAAGACAAGACCTATCCAGCAAAATAATACATAGAACAAGATGAAAGCTGAGGTTTTGATCTAAAATTGTTGAACTCAATGTTGAGTCCAGAAGGCTGTATAGTGCTGAGTTGTAAACTGAGGTGCTGTTCCTCGAGCTTGTGTTGAGCTTCACAGGAACGCTGTAGCAGGCCGTGGACAGAAAGGTCAGTGTGGGAGCAAGGCGGAGAATTAAAATGACAAGCTCTGCAAAATGCAGTGAGTGGAGGGTAGTTGCATAATACAAATTCTGTCACTAACAGCAGCAGTGCAGTCTCCAGGTGGATTCACAAGTTACCCAATCATCCCCATTGCGACCAGGACTTCTGGGTTCACTACATGCAGCCTTAAAATTACCTGGGATGCTCTCTGCTTTTCTTTGCAACTTTTTTGACTTTGGTCAATCTTTCAACCCAAATGCTGTTTTCGTTCTTTTTGTTTTTGCTCAACCCCTCTGAATCTCTGTTAGTCCACAAGGTGAGATTCCAGAATCTATATAACCCTTTCACTCTCCCTATATTGCCCTGCTGCAGTTTCTGAATCATTCCATCTATATTTGCCTGATATGAAATGTCGTGTGACAACTATTTCGTTTACAGTATCCATGTTTGTGAAGATCCCAGTTACTATGGAGTGTGGCGTCCATTTCCTTTGTCAAACTGCTGTAGGTGTAATTCTCACTTGGAAAGATGGTGAAGTTGCAGTTTAAATCAGCATTTGAGTTATTTTATTTGTCAAGCAGGAGGCAAATATATCTTGCTATCAGCATCTGGACTGCAGACTAGTTGATGTAATCCCTACGTAGATTGATGCCACCTATGAGTGCAGTGACGTTTTCTGACACACAAGTTGCCATTGTGTTGAGTATTTGAACAGAGCTCCAAGCTGTGCCTTACAACTTTACAGCAGGCTTCCATTCTCAACTCAGCTGTTAAACTGAGGCATCAAGCTGAGGTGAGCTGCCTGTGTCTATAAATGATTGCATGATTAGTGATCCAGTCATGTGTGTGGAGATTTACCCCCTTGACTTAATTTAATCTTTGTTACAAATTAAAAAGAAATAACAAAGCAAAAGTTGGCTGTGTGGTGCGGAGGTCGAGCACTGACCTTTCACCTTTGAGAACCAGGTTGAAATCAGACCCTTGAAGTAACAAGCTCCTTTGTCTGTTGACGACATAGATTCTGTGGAGGCCCATATACTTACCATTGTCCTTCCTCATTACAATCAGGTTCTTGCATGTGAGATTAATTCTCTTCATCATCAACAGTAGTGAAAATATACTTGAGCTAGTTGAGAATTATAAGCCATTGCCTAAGGGGATTGCAGGTCGGAAGTATATACTGCAGTCACAACCCGGTGGTGAGGTCTCAGCTCCACATCTCTGACAGACGGTGCATTCATGAATGCTATTATGCAAATCAGACCTTCACTGCTGCCGTTTGTGGGTTGTACAATGGTTTTAAATCTTTCTCAGATACAACTAGTACTGTTGTATCAAACAATATCTGAATGTTTTCTATACATTATACCAAAGTTCTGATCTACTGAGCTGAAATACATAAATTGTAAATTATTTTATGGTTCTTTCAAGTGACAAAAAAAATGCAGCATAAATATGAGCAGAGTATGTGGCTGATATTTGTGTGAGATTCTGAGGTTGTGAAGTAAATAAAAAGTATGTTATGAATCTTCAGCTTTGTATCGTCTATTTTTTCAAATTCAATAAATTCCTTTGAGCTGATTTTATCTTTAAGCCCTTTGCCCTGGCACATCTAATGCCTTGTGCCGAAATATGCTTTGAATTAAGCTAATGTGTGTTTTTGAAGTTGACAGGACTCGGGTGATGGGCAATATAGAGTTCTGAATGTCCTCTAGCACCATATTACCAGTAAGTAGTCTGCTAGCTATATATTGTGCAGTATGTGGACCGCTATAAAAACCACGCCCAGGGTCACTAACTCTCCAAGAGTGTTCTAGACATTCCAGGAATTAAAAATTTAACCTCCAGTACAAAAAAATCAAAGGAACATTTAGAAAAAAAAAACTATTGGTTTTTTTATTTTCTTTTAAACACTTGTTCATTAGTTATAAAAACATTTACGATAGGAAGAAAGGTTGTTCCTTTGGATGGGGAAATTAGAAGGACAGATACCTGGAGTTGCCCATTTTGTTCATTTTCACAAGGATGAGTGGTTTGTATGTGATGAAACCTCCAGGAATATGTCCAACCAGAGTTGACAACATTAACCATTCTCTGTGTGGCTTGGAATCCTGGATCCTGCTGGTTACTTCTCTAAGCCCCTTGATGAAGGTTCCACAACTACAATGCTCATGACTCTTGTCCTCTCCACAAATTCTGCCTGAACTCGCTGCACGTTTTCTGGATTTTTCTTCTTTCAGATTTGAGCAGGGGTTTTCATTCTTCATCTGTGAATAACCCATGGTCCACCATTCAATCATATTAATTATAGGCAGAAGTAAGCTGCAAGCCTATATGAGAAGTGGTGTGTTACTGAAGCCTGTAACCCCCTTAAGGGCAAGTTGTTCAAATTGCTGAATAGTGACTAATGCCCCAGCTACACAGTGAAACGTCAGGAGGCACTTGTTTTCTCATCTCATCCCTGAAGCATCTCAGCGAACTACTTTTCCTCAGTGAACTACTTTCACAGCACAGTTGCTGCAATTTTTCCCTCAACTTCACCCAACCAAGGTTACACAGTAACAGCAGCGCTGCTAGTGTTCCATCACCTGAATCTCTCTGTTGGCTGATGCCAAAAAAGAGAATTGAAGCTAAGAAATTCTAAAATTCTCAAAAGGTTAAGAGAGGTTTATTTTTTGCTTGTAACGAGGGCGATCTCCCATGGCACTGCTGTTTTAATTTGGGATCTGGCGCGTGCTTGTGGTTTCTATACCTTTAAGAGAATATATTAGCATTCATCCTTGTGGAAATGAGCAAAATGGGCAACTCCGGGTAACTGTCCATCATATCAGTCATCATTGGGCTTGTTAACCTATCCATGGTGGAGAATAAGAATGCAGATTCAGATTCACTAGGGATTCATTCTGTTATGGAAACTGCAATCTAACCGTGAACACACTTGCAAGTGTTGGGTAACAACCAAACAGTTAAAAGTGTGATGCTCTGATACACCAGACTGATTAAACTCACACAGGAACATCACAATTTGGAATGTAAAGACAGCTAATTAATCAGACTTGCTTAATGCGTTTCATTTGCTTATTTTCAGTTAAGTTACTCAATGGAACAGTAGAAAAGATTTGTACTGTGTATTTCCTAATAGACAAGGAAGAAAGGATGATCTTGACCAGCATTAAATCACACCCCTCCTCCAATAGCTTGTTGTGGCTTGGCCTGAAGACGCTGCATGAAAATATGAGGGTAGTACTCATTTGAAAGTGGAAAGAGGCAAATAAAATAAGCGGGGAAGAAAATCCAAGGGCCAAGAGCAGCATCACAAGAGATTTAGGAGCACTCTACTCATTTTGTGTGCCATTTTATTGTTGTCAAGCTTGAATACCACATTTGTGTCCATTGAGTCAACATGGAAGACGAGCATTGAAGCTTTGGATGTCTCTTCTTAGGATATTCTCCTAAACTCACCACTTTGCATACAGGATGCAGAATTGATCAATAGAGTGAACCAGGCTTCCTGTCACCTGCATCAGTCTATGGATCTCTGCGTTAGCCTGCAGCAGGCATCCCAGTTCACATTGTTTCTGTATGTGCAGCAACAAGGTTTCCTGCCAATATATATATTTCAAACAATGCCATAGCTTAACAGTCACTGTTGCATTACTGTCAGAGGGTGTTTGCTCTCTGCAGATAGGCTGCTATATGTCCTACATGATATCAGTGAACACACTGAAAATACTGAATTGGCTGTAAGGTACTTTGGGACTTACTGAGATTGTGAAAGGCACAATATAAATTCAGGTTTTTCTTTTCCCTTACTACTTCAATCTTATGGTCCAAAAGTCATATTAAATGAGGGAGAGGCGGAAGAAGAAATCTGTGTCAGACTATTGATGGAAAGGTGTTGTGTCGTGCCTGATGACCAGAAGAATTTGTACTAAAAAACAAGTCTAGTTAAAACAGATCTCCTTGTGGGTTCAGCTAACTCATTAAAACAGAAAGTTGGCGATAATGTGCAGTTGATGAAAAATTGTAGTTTAGCAATGGCTGATGACTATTGGCCAATTGATACTGTAACTTTATGTCTCTGGAATCTTAATGGGTCTCAGTTCTCCTAGAAATCTTAGATGTGAAATTCTGCTAACTGGCTCGAGCTTTAAACCAGGATGCCCAATTATTTTGCCTTTGTGTGTCACATCGGTTATGTATCATGATACATCTATTTTCCCATTTACACATCATTCAACTTCCTGACTCTAACGGATTTTGGTGATTTAGCATTTAGCCATCAATGAGGGAATAGCACTTAGTGGTTCTTTTCAAAAATTGAGACCCACAAAACTCAGGAAAGACAAACAAGTAAATAAAAACATCATTGGATGATGCCAGGATGAGAGCCTGGAGTTACAGGGGAAAACATGAAACAATGGGACTGGAACAGAGGAGGCTAAGAGGAAATTTAATTGAGGGTTTTGCCTGGGTGATTAGAATTTGAGAGATTTCCTTTGCTGGAGATTGAAGGGCCATCAATTTAAAATTAGAATTAAGTGCAGAAGAAGGGAGGTGCAGAGAAAAGACTTTTTGCAAAGGGTTGTTGGGGTATGGAATGCTTTGCTATGGGAAATGGTTGAGTCAGTGTTATGACATGGCAGATGATGCATGCCAGGCGGATCAAATCCATGAGGGCAACTTGATTGTGCTATCACAATGGTTTTGTAATTTGTATTTATTTCGAGATGCATGCACTGAATTCAGAGGTAATTAGCCCACCAAGACTTTTAGAGATTTTTTAAAACTAAATTAAATATTTAATTATCAAAAGAAAAGATTTTAAGCACATACATAGGACTATAAATTAGTACTATAATAACTCCTAAAGTTCCTAATTAACCTGACTCCCAATTACACCCCCTTTAAGGCAATGGTCCAAAAATAGATTTTAGATTTTAAACAGATCCGGCAAATTAACACAATTCCTTGGACAGTGGAATTCAAAATTACTTTTCACCAGCTCCTGTTTCTGTAGGCAGCAGGCTTATGCACAAATGCTGGAGGCCTCATTAAGGTTACTTCACGTGCTTCTGTTAGACCTCACATCACAATGCCTTCTCCTGATACAGCCTCATTCTCCTTTATAAATGTTTGCCTCTTAATATGTAAATTATTTTGTTTCAAAAGCCTTTGAAACTGTATTTCCCTCATAACAAAAAAAATTCATGTTGTCACTATATATTGTCAGTAACCCTTGGGAAAAATAAACAGATTCCTTAGCTTACTTACCTGGCTATTTGTAAACAGACTGAGATCCCTTTGAAATCCAAATCCCCCTTCACCTATCTAAAAATGTAAATTTCCTTCACACCTTAGATGCTAAGCCAACATCCATGTTTACTCATTAGCATAGCAAGCATCTAGCTTCTTTGGATGAGTCAAAACATGCAGTCTACTGGCCTCCAAAAACCTACTTTACAATAAACCAGAAAAATATTATGAAAATTATTATATACCCATGACAGTCAGAGACCGTTACACCTTTTAGAAAAAAAGTGGATAAATATTTGAATGTGAGGAAGATGCATGATTTGGAAGAGAACAGGGCCCTGGATTGGTTTTGGATTGATACAGGATTATGACCAGAACATGGAACAATCAGATTTGCTCTGTATTGCCCCATCAACGAGCCAACACCGACACGGTAAGCTAAATTGTCTTGTTCTGTGCTGTATAGTTCTAATATGAAGTATATATGCCAATGACTGAGTTGCCTGGGCTCTCTAGGCTAGACTGAGAAGGTAAGCCATTGGTCACAGGATGGAAATCTCTTTTATAAAGGCATTAGCAAAATGCTGATGACTAGATGTCTTTTTATCATGATCTTTCATGAACAGACTTGCAAGCTGCCATGAATTGGAACAGACCTTGATCATCAAGGCCCATGACACTGTACAAAACCTTTCCCATATCTGGTTGCAATGTCTCCTTTAACATTGTAAAAAAACAGCATTGCCTGTAGTCCTCCTGGAAATATTGTGGTCTATGACTCAAATAACTCAATTCTACATCAAATATTTTATTTCTATTAAAAGTTAAAATCTAAACGCATCAGGGACTGTGGTTTTTTTTAAAATAGAACATTTTTTTTGGTTTCCAATTTAATTAATCTATTTCAGTCTGACTCGAGGACATTTTGAAGAGTTGCAGCACACTAACATTCTGCACACACATTTTGCTGGACCACATTTATGAGTGCGATTGCCCAGAGATTGAACCCTTGACTTACGTTAGCGAAGGTTACCAGCAACATGAGAAAAAGCTTGAATCAGAATAACTGCCAATGATGTCATGTGGTAGGTGAAGATTCCAGATTGAGACCACGTGCATTAAGAAGGTAATGACAAATAACTAGGTTCAGAGAACAGTATTGAGTAAGAGTAGGATTGATGGAAGATAATTGCCTTCTTTTGTGACTTCTCAATACTGATCACATATACTGATCTGTCACTAATGAGTAAAACAAAAACAGAATTACCTGGAAAAACTCAGCAGGTCTGGCAGCATCGGCGGAGAAGAAAAGAGTTGACGTTTCAAGTCCTCATGACGCTTCAGCAGAACTGGTTCTGCTGAAGGGTCATGAGGACTCGAAACGTCAACTCTTTTCTTCTCCGCTGATGCTGCCAGACCTGCTGAGTTTTTCCAGGTAATTCTGTTTTTGTTTTGGATTTCCAGCATCCGCAGCAGTTTTTTGTTTTTATCACTAATGAGTGCCTTAGCCTGTTATATCGGGAGATGGTCTCTTCTGCGCAAAGCAAATTGCTCCAAATTGGCTACAATTACAGAGTAGGTTTTTATTCAAGATTTGAGAATGAAGTGGTCATTATTTGTAATTGATTTGCTTGTTACCAGGATGAAGTGTGAATTGTAAATTCTTTCTCACTTAGAAGGATCGAATGGTGGCACAGAAGGGGATTGGTTTCTGACACTGTCTAATGTTCATGCCCAGATGTGTAACCTGCAAGCTGGACACACAGTCATTTTATTGGATTCATCAGTGCCTTCTGTCATGCGAGACTGCTTGTTTTTAAAAGAGATCCTGTCCCTTTTATTTCGGACCATTCATGAATACCAACCATCCATGAATCCGAGCCTATTAGCTGGATGACTTTCAAAATGGTTTATTCAGCTTTTGCCAAGCTTGGAATGTTTCTCTACCTCCTCGACGCTTTGCTGTGTAGCATCGCTCATGTTGGTCTGGAATTTACAGTCAATGGTGCAGGGACAGTGCTTGCCACTGACCTCCCATAATGATCTAGTGACCTCTGTGGCATAGATTTCCCATTTGCTAATGTTAGTTTCAAGCTGATGCCCAGTCTGGAGCATTGCCAGACGTCCATCAACAGTGATGCTACCAAGCAGATAATCGAACAATCAGGTTGAGGTATTCTCAGACAACAAACCAGGAAGTAATATGCGTCAATTACCCATCACTTTTAATATTTATTAGAGAGTGAAAATAATGATTGGGACCTAACCATGAGATTAAGGTACAATATGAAATATAAACTGTTTAAAAAAAATTATGAACATGTATACTCTTTTACCACGGAGAAATTTGACATTGCACAAATATACAATTAGTTTTTCAGGGTCAGAGAGGTTTTCCAGGATGGATTAATATGCCACTAAAATTCTCATTCAATAAGATGTAACTTTTTCAAGGGTTTTTACAGTAAGGTTGATAGTGTAAAAGGGAAATTTCTCATCAATTCAGTGCTTTACTATTGATTGTAGTCTGTGGGGATTTCAACAATGCAACTTATGGAGAAGCATAGAATCACTGAACATTTAGATTTCTGCCTTTTAACTGCTGTTTCAGTGCAGGAATGATGGAGAAGGGTGACATTTTTGCTGCCATTACTATGACAAAATCTGGACCATTGTCTTATGTATCACAGTGTTTAATTCTTAAGCTTATAAATTCTGATTCTTCATCTCAGCGGTGTGAATGGAAAAAATGCTATGTTCAGAATGACCTGCTGAATTCTTTGTGATCAGGCATAGCTGTTGTAACTGAAATCCACAGAATTTTGTAAAATTTTCTTGGATACTGAATCTATGAGAGAAGTGTTTTGGTGCCACTGAATATCTGAATGCAACGTGTTCTAGACCTCAATATTAGAAAAAATAGAGATTAGAATTGGACAGATGTTGGGATCTGTATAAAAAGACATTTCTGTCCTACTTACTACACATTGAAAAGGATGCACTTGGTGTAACAGAAACCATATCCACTGGACCGTCGTAAAGATCTAAGTTATTTCATAGCTGCAATTAATGGAAATGGAATATCCAGTCTAGCCCAAACTGTGTTTTCAATTGCAGCTTAGTCTTCTATCAAGCCCATGAGCAGAGTCTAATCCTCTGGGCCTACCTGCGTTCAGTTCACCACTGTTTATATGGTAGCGAATGTAATTATATTATTCCAGGATATGAATATAAATGTAATCCATGCAGAGATTGCCATTGCCTGTTAAATTCATTTTTTTGTAAGTGGATTTTCACTTGACTTCTGATGAGCGCCCTTTCTTTAAATTCATTCTTAGATGTGTACTTCGCCAGCGAGGCCAGCATTTATTGCCCATCCCTAACTGCTTGAGAATGTGGGTGCCTTCTTGAACTGCTGCAGTGCATGTGAACACACCCACAGTACTGTAAATTAGGGAGTTGCAGAATTTAAACCAGTGGTGATAAAGGAACAGCGATATATTTCCAAGTCTGGATGGAGTGTGACTTCGAGGGGAATTTGTAGGTGGTGGTGTTCCAATGTAACTGCTGTCTTTGTCCTTCTAGGCGGTAGAGGTCGCGGCTTTGGAAGGTACTGTCGAAGGAGCTGTGGTGAGTTGGTGCAGTGTATCCTGTTGATGGTATACCACTATGCATCTCTGGTGGAGGGAGTAAATGTTGGAGGTGATGTATGAGGTGCCAGCTGACGGGCTGCATTGTCCTTGATGGTGTTGAGTTTCTAGAATGTTGCTGAAGCTGCACTCATCCAGGCAATTGGAGAGTATTCCATCACACTCCTGAATTGTGCCTTGTAGATGGTGACCAGATTTTGCGGAGTCAGGAGCTGAGTTATTTACTGTATAATAACCAGCCTCTGACTTGTTCTTGTAGGCACAACATTTTTGTGACTGGTCCAGTCAAATTCTGGTCAATGCTGACTCCAAGGATGTTAGATTCAGAGATAGTTCAACACTCTTGAATGTGTCAAGGGGCAAAGGTTAGATTCTCTCTTGTTGGAGATAGTCATTGTCTGGCATTTGTGTAGTACAAATGTTACTTGCCAATTATGAGCCCGAGCCTGAATGTTCAGCTCTTGCTGTATGCGGCCATGGACTGCTGTTGTATCTGAGGAATTATTAAAGAAACTGAACACCGTGTGATCACCAACGAACACCCCCTTTCTTTATGATGGAAGGAAGGTCATTGATGAAGAAGTTGAAGATGGTTGGGCCTAAAACAGTACCCTGTGGAACTCCTGCCGCATTGTCCTCGGGCTGGGATGATTGGCCTCTAACAACTACGTCACATTACTTTGATGATTAAGAGTGGACTTATGGGGCAGTAATTGGCTGGATTGCATTTGTCCTGCTTTTTACGGACATACTGGGCATTTTTCTACTTTGTTGGATAGATGCAAGTGTTGTAGCCCTACTACATCAGCTGGCCTAGGGGCAGGGCTAGTTCTGGAGCACAGATCTTTAGCACTATAGTGTGGAAGTTGTGAGGGCCCATAGCCTTTGCTGTATGCATTGCATTGAGTTGTTTGTTGATATCAGTCACTTGTGTAGATTGGGCCACGTCCTCTGTGAGTGTTTCCGTATGCATGAAGTCTGATGCCTGATTTTTGGATTTCAGTGTAACCATAAATACATTTACTCTTCAACAATGAATAATTAAGATGACTGTACAGCTTTAAATTTGTACCTGTTACTAAATTATTGGCCTGTTTAAATTATTTAGCTTGCAGACTGATTGACTGGGTTGCACAATGGTAGCTCTGGTGCAGATAATTAAAAGTTCCCAGGAGCTTTTGCAACAGCTCCCTGTCAATCCTGACATATCTGTTGTCTATACTAAGAATCCAATCCACTGCTAGCTTTTTCTCAACAGCTTAATAGCATTCGGGATGTTTTGTTCCATTTGAGTTGACACCACTGTGATTTTGAGAAGTAGAAGTTACAGTGCACTGCAGATAACCTTGTTGTACTTTAAACCAATTTGCTTTTTGCCTATCTTGGTTTAATTTTTCCAAAACAAAAACAAAGCCATAGTTGTTAAGTAGTTTAAAAATCACAGTTCACCAAAGAAACCTCACATTTAGATCCAGATTCTCTCATCTTTCCTTACTTTGAAATCTTTCTTTCTGCCTGTCTCATTCAACAAAAAAGATCAGGTGGTTTTAACCCAGAGACTTCACTGCTGCTCTATAAGTTACTAGTATGTCTCGCCTTTGATGCAACATTGCAGTGAGCGAACTGGACAGCCATCAAAATATCTGGAATTCTCCAGCTCCTGAAGGATTTCGAGGATTCGAATGTGCAGCTCCTCTGACTCAGAATTAAGAACTGAATCACCCAAACGGCTTGTTTTCAGGAGTTCTAAAATTGGACTGCTACCCAACTCATAAGATCCATTATTTTACTATCTTAAATAGCAAAGCCTAGTTCATGGTAGTGCCATCGGAAATAAATGGTGGAATAACTTGGCTGTTTTGAGGCCTGATTTCAAAATATGCCCAACGGTTTGGTGATAAATCAGATCAATAATAATTAGTTTTAAATAAGTAAAGATGATACTGCAAGCATCTAGGAAAATCGGACCATTCAGCCCCTCGAACCTATGCCACCAATAAATTAGAACGTGGTTGATCTTAACTTCATGTTTTCAAATGTATTCTTTCACAGCATGTGGGCATTGCTGGTATAGGCCAGTAGTTGTTTCCCACCCCTAATTGTCTATGCTTCTGTAACTTTTCAAACAAAAATTTATCAATCTTAGTTTTGAACTTTTAAATAGACCTCCAGCCCTCAACAGCTTTTTGAGAGATCAGTATTCCAGATTTCCACTATGCTTTGTGTGAAGAAGTGCTTCCTGACATCACCACTGGACAGCTTTGCTCTAATTTTAAGGTTATGACCCTTTGTTCTGGACTGTCTCACTAGAGGAAATAGTTCCTGTATTCACCCTCTCAAATAATTTAATCATCCGGTCACCCCTTATTCTTCTATGCTCAAGGGAATAATAAACCTAGTTGCCGCCATATGTTCCCATAATTCAAACCTTTCAGCTCCACTTATTTGATCTGGACATTGTATGTGGTGAAGCTGGCCACCATAATAGCTGTAGATGGGAGGGCAGAGCAGACTAACCAAGTCTTGGGGAATAAATCAAGTCTACTGGGGGTGCTGCCAAATCTGAGGTTGGGGGGCGGGTGGTTGCTGCTAAATCTGTAAGAGTGGTCTCAGTGTTTGCTGTGCCCCCGCACCCCCCTCCGACACCCCAGCGCACATCACGGCACTTCTGGGGCCAACACATGCACAAAATAAAGACTGGTCAATGCATGTGCAGATAATAAGAAGCCAACATAGATGAATTCCAGGACAAAACATGTCCTGGGAAGGCATGACAGGGAGGCGGGGGCAAAATGCATAATTATGGGACAGTCCCAGAAAATCCTGTACAGTTGGTCAACCTGGTACAGAGTGCCAGGTAACAGTCAAATAACCTGACCACCTTCAGAAAGTGCCAATAACCTTGGATGGAAGAACATCTAGAGGAGGGAGTGATGGGAGCCTTGGATGAAATGCCAACACCAAGGCTCCTTAGGCAGTACCTTCCAAACCCATGACCGCTACCATTTAGAGAAGGACAAGGGCTGCAGACACATGGGAACAGCACCATCTGGAAGTTCCTCTCCAAGTCACACATCATCCTGACTTGGAAATATATCGCCGTTCCTTCACTGTCATTGGGTCAAAATCCTGGCACTCCCTCCCTAACAGCACAGTGGGTGTACCTACACCATAGGGACTGCAGCAGTTCAAGAAGGCAGCTCACCACCACCTTCTCAAGGGCAATTAGAGACGGGCAATAAATGCTGGCCTTTATGCCCACATCTTGTAAATGAATTTAAAAAAAGGTGAGCAAGCTAATTCTTGACCTGGCTTCCACAACCTGCAAATCATGGCTAGGCAGCAGTACATAACAAACAAATGAAAGAGGCATCTCCAATAATAGTCACTGATGGTAATTTTATTTGTTGGCACATAGATTCTTTAACTTTAAACGATGTTTGACTATAATCCAAATTAAAAAGAGGACACTGCATCAGGTTTATTGTGGTATGTACTGTGCCTTTAAAATGACCAGTTAGCCGAGTGATGGAACCGATTGCTTGTTGGAAAAAATTAAACTGGATAAAAGGTGGAACAAAAACAGAAAATGCTGGAAAAACTCAGCAGGTCTGGCAGCATCTGTGGAGAGAAAGACAGAGTTAACGATTTGAGTCTGTATGACTCCCCAGAGCTCTGAGAAGAGTCATACAGACTCGAAACGCTAACTCTGTCTTTCTCTCTCACAGGTGCTATTAGACTTGCTGAGTTTTTCCAGCATTTTCTGTTTTTGTTTCAGATTTCCAGCATCCGCAGTTTTTTGCTTTTATCTTGGTGGATAAAAGGTGGTCTTGCCCAGTGCTGAAAAAGATCAGTGTTAATAACAGTAAATGTTTCATCTGCATATGTGTAGCTGTGAGATCGAAGAGCTACTGAGGGTTGAGTGAAGTTCTTCTCATATGTTAATCTTTTTGCATGCAAGATTAAAGCGAATGTGATCCCTGGGTGCCTGTCTAGATATATTCTGCATAGGGATAAGAGCCCTTAAAGTGCACGGCTCTGTAGTACAATGTGTTTCATGATATTTTTGGAAGCCGTACACTAAGTGGAGAAACAGAATTCTGAAGGATTGATGCAAGCAGAGGTTTAGGCTCTCAAACTTGAGGTAGCAATGCTCATAAGATCTATTACTTGTTACATAAAGGCTTTCACCAGTGTCTGAAACAGAGAACATTGCAACAACATCAGGTCAAGTTTATTATTTGTCTGTCCTTGAGTGAATAGAAATTCAGATGTGCAAGAGATAATGAACAGCATGTCTGCACAAAGGCTGTTCAGAAAGCTTAACTGCCACACCCAACTGTAAATGTGAAGTGATTTGAATGGATTGTCTTGTGTTAACTTACTAAATACCCAACTTGGCCCAGTTGGAACCACTTTAGATAGTTGTTAATGCAACTTCTGCTAAAATAATACAACATAGATCCACTAAGAGTAATAGGAGGCTGTGGAATTCATTTCCAGGTTTAGTGGTTGAGACAGAAACTATGGTCTTCACAATTAAATTGGATCAAAGGACATGGAAAAAGGGTTGAAGGGACAGACGGCCTGGGCTGGTAAACGTGATTATGACTATGTGGAGAAAAAAAACTTGACATGGAAAGACTGGGGCTGATTGGCCTTTTTGCTGTTTGTGTTGTAACTTCCATGCATTTCTTTGTAGGGGAGTTTATAGTTAAGGTAATTCCAGGGGCAAACCTGCATTCCATACTGGTAAACCATGTAACTGCTTATTTCCACAGGCCACTGCATTATCAGGGGATGACCTCATTTCAATAGATAATTAGTTCTGTTACAATATTTTTAGAATATGTTGTTGTGTGTTACGCAATGCTATGTCACAAATGGCTCCAAATGAACACTTTGATCTCTTACAGTCTGATATACCCTGTTCCACACATTTGTTTTGCAGGGGAGGGGTTGAGTATTAGTGGACACATTGTTCTCCCTTCTTCCACCAAGGGTTAATGGTTATGTTAATTAGACAATGACGTTAATAGCGATGATGACATATGCATGACATCGTGGGCAGATGACCAAGAGGCTCCAAGGGAGCAAGACACAAAGTCTGTGTCCTGAGAACAGTGTATTTACCACAAGGCGTTGGGGGTAAACAGTTCTAAATAAATGTCTCAAGAAAAACTAAATATTGATTATCGCCAAGTCACTCATAGAATAAAAGAAATCTCATCGAGCCAGAAGAACAAACAAGAAAAGGCTATAAGCACAAACCATAGTGACAGCCCATAACAACAATTGCATCTCTGCTTTGACAGGCTTATTGTTTTCATAAGTTAAAGAAGAGGGAGTGTGTTGGGGAAAAGATTTTCTCTATAAAAGTTTTGCCTTTTGTGTGTATTATTAATGGTTGCTTGAAAAATTTGTACAGTCCTGTACTAGACAACATCTGTAGATTGTAATAATTTGCACAGAGGGCACTGCGTGAGGATGGACAGATTAGCTTTTTCTCAGGCTATTATTTTGTTCTCAAGTATGTGAAGCCTCCATTGAAACTGTTTCTTTTGTTGTGTTTCTGATGTAGTTTTAATTTTGAACCTTAATTTAATCATCTTTTTATTGGTCTTTTAATGTTGCCGCTGGCTGGTCTATATTTCACTTGCAAGATCCATTTTTCACTTTGATGCAGCATCAAGGGATGCTGGAAACGTTGCTTTGACAGAGATGTGTTCAGGGAACTGCATTTGCGTTAACCACTCATTCTGTATGAAGCTCAGGAAGGCAGAAGACTCTGTGCGGATTCAAACACAGAACACTGTTGCCTGGCTCCTGAATGTCAGTGAGATATAAAATGATGGAAATGTTCGGTGAATGCAGAGTTGGGCTTTGCTGTGACGGCCTGTAGTGTGAATAGCTTGCTGCACCTCGCAGTCTAGCTTGACACATCAAGAACGACCACTTAGATGAGGTATCCATTTGGGTTGCTTTTTAAAATTCTCATCCTTGTTTTCAAATCCCTCTATGGCCTTCGGTCTGTAACCTCCTCCAATCCTACAAACCTCTAAGACCTCTGTGCTTCTTCACTTCTCTGCCTCTTGAGCATCCTAGATTTTTATTGTCTCACTGTTAGCAGCGGTGCCTTCAGCAGTTCCGACTCCAAGCTCTAGAGCTCCCTCCCTAAACTATTCTGCCTCTCTACCTTGTTCTCTAGGCTGCACCATAAATTCTACCTCTTTATCCAAGCGTTTGTTCCTCGTATCCCTTTTTGTGGCTTGGTGTTACATTGTGCCTGATAGCGCTTTGATATTTGGAAACGTGTGCCTCTTTTACTAAGTTAAAGGTGCTACATAAATAAAGGCAAGATGTTGTCGTAAAGGACTGCAAGCATCTGAAGAAACTTATTCCCAGTAAGGGTTGAGACCTTGAGAAAAGCAGGGGAGGTGGCAGGGGAGAAATGCTATAAAGTTGAATAGTATTAGTCCAGGCTGCTGAGAGTCTTCACCTTCAAAATTAATGGTTTGATGTTTTGAAATAGCTGCCTTCACATTGCAGGCACCTGTGCATCTTTTGGGCTATCTCTCTAATAGTGTGCTGATGGATATTTGCTCACTTTAGACTATACTTTGATTAGATTGGTGGTCAAGAGAATGCTACACATATGCCAAAAGCACTATTTAAAAGCAGTCTTAGTATTCTGTATAACTTGGCTTTCTGTTGGAGTGCACTTTTCCTCTTGATATTTCAATTGCCATTTTTCTGCTACAATGAAATTTGAATGTCAGGCCCGCTCAAGATCAATACATGTACATTGATTGGGCTGGGGGAACTTTAAGGAAGGCCACTGTTCCCTGTGGATGGTATTGCAGTGAAGCAACTTTCTACATCATCTTCAATTTAACAATGGATAAGAATCCATGAATATCAACTTGCACAACAACCGCTAAATAATTAATTATGCATAACACAGCGGGAAATGCTGTTAACTTCCTTCACTCATGAAATACCATCCAATTGTGCTGTAAATCACTATTTCTATGGCCCAGATTTTGATGGAAGAATAAAGACATCTGAATGACACATGGTGTTATTAATGTGCAAACTTGTGGCAAGGAAGAGATACCCTGTAAGTTGCGAATTGCCACAATTTGCAGGCTGATTTGTGTTGCTCTGCAATTAACTTCACCAAAACAGCATCTCGCCCTTAACTTTCATGAAATTGCTGCATTTGCACGTAATTACCCATTGAATTTGCTGCAGAAATATAAGTATTATTTAACAGCGTAAGTCCCCTTTTAACAATGTGATAATTGTTAATGACTGCCAATCAATCTCGCTGGCCCAGAAAGTGAAAAATTATAAGTGTTGAGTCTCATTCCTTAAGGCTGTGAATTGTTTTGGAATATTTTAAAATTATCCAATTTTTAATTTCTCAGTTCTTTCTAACTTTTTCTTTCTGCTTCTTTCTCTCCCTTTGTTAATCCAATCTTTCCTTCCCCGTCTCTAGTTCAGTACCTTATTTGACGTTGAACTCACTAATTCTAATTCATCCTCCTCCTCAGTCCTTCCTCTGTTTACTTCACAATTGTTAAACCTCACTGATTAAAGAGAGACAGTGCTATCCTGATCACCAAGATTCCAGGTGCCCTCTTGTCCTCACTACCCCTTTATAAGCTTACTCTTCCAGCCTGAACATGGACAAACAAGTCTCTCTAAATCTAGACCAATATCTTAGATTGATGTCTCACTGAGCCACTGCAGGATTTCTTTGTCCTCATATTTAGTTAGCCAGTGAAATTGTATCTACTACTATACAGCTCCAGTATTAATTGTCCTTCTGCCACGTAGTGCTACTATTAAACTTCTAGGTGTGAAAAACCTAAACCCTGCCAAGAATGGACACACTGTTTAAAAATGATGACCGTGTTTGTGGTATGATTGTATTCTCACATCTTTGCCTTATCTTTCTCCCGCCTTGGTTTTCTAGATTTGTCTTTATCCCTTCACGACCCATCTGGCCATTGGACTTATGTTGTTTCCTTGATTGAGACAACAATAGAAATAGGTCTGTTCCAGTTGAAAAACACACATTTAAAGGAAGAAACTTGAATATAATATTAAATATAAAAAAAATTAAATTGTGTTATAATTTGCAGTGCAATGGGAGCAATAACCAGAGGGTACAGGTTCTTGAGGGGAGTTGTTATGATCAGGAATTCACTGTCTGAAAGGGTGGTGGAAGCTGATTCAAAAGGAAATTGGATAAATATGAAAAGGAGAAACCTTCAGGGCTATGAAGAAAGCAAAAGGAGTGTGACCGATTGGATAGCCCTCTCAAGGAGCTGGTACAGGCATTATGGGCTGGATGGGCACCTTTTTAGTGTGGTTAGATTCAACAACAACATGTATTTATGTAGTACCTTTAAAATAATGAAACATTCCAAGGCACTTCATAGGACCATTATAAAAGAACGTATGATACTGAGCCACATAAGGCGTGTCTTAAAGGAGGAAAGCGAGGTAGAAGTTGGAGAAGTGTGAGGAGCGTATTCCAGAGCTTGGTGAACTGAAGGCACAGCGACCAATGATGAAGCAATTAAAATTGGGAATTCACAGGCCAGAATTTGCGAACGTTATTTTTCTACAGTCACAAACAGAATTTGTGTTTTCTTACAAAACACACTGATCACAGACAGCATGTGAGATATGTATATTCTTAGCTTCAAGGTGATTGTCCCAATTTAAATAATTCCAGCAGCAAGTTTTTTTTCTGAGTTTTAAAAAATAAAGGTTATTTATTATTCCACACTTGTTCCAGAAGTTTAAATGTGACGCCTCACTCACTCAACTCATCCACACTATCATTCACACAAAAATTAGATACAAATGAAGAAAAAAAATACAAATTATAATTGTCCCAGTCCCTCTTTCATGGCAGGCCTGTAGTTTCTTAGATGAGTTGATGCTTTTAGTTGAGGTGAAGATTTTGTAAGCAGAAGTTTCTCAGGAAGTTGAGGCTTCTTGTAGTTGAGTTTCTAGGCGGTCGGTTATCTTGAAGTTGGAACAGATTGGGGAGAGTCCTTCTCCCATTTTTAAGGTAGTGCTGTTTATTACCTTGGCTGCTCAGTTGACCGCAGCTGGTTCTATGGCTTCATGATGGTGGCTTTGACTCTGCAGAGCTTATTCTTGCTGTTTTAAAAGCAGGAAACAAATATGGCTGACTCACCCATGTGATCTGTTACAAGTCCAAATAAGTTGGGTGGTCAGGTCAATAAACATCCTATGTTGCCACTTGACACTTTGAAATGTATCCAGCCTGGCTTTTGATTGAGGGGCTATCAGAATACAATGGAAGGTCGATGGGGACTCCTTCACATTCATCTAACACACAGCGAGTTTCGATGTATCTTTTATACACTGTGAACCAGAAAGATGAATCAGCTGGAATGCTATGTTCCTTTCATTGACGTCCCATCCTTTATCAAAGGGATGTGTGAATTTCCCAGGTAGCTGTACATGTCCATATGTAACTAGGTATTTGCTTGAGTCTTAGGACTGCCTGGAGCTGATGCTGCCAAAGGTCACATGATTAGCAGCGGCCATTTTAGCAGTCTGTTCAAAAGTTTTAAAAGTATTGTCTGGAATTTCACCATGGAGCATGACACTATGAATAAGATCCAGGTCCATAAACAAAATCAGTTTACAGTGCATACAGTACAAATGTATTGAATTGAAGAATGTAATTGAAACTTAGGATTTCTGATTTCCATTCTTCCCCCTCACTGCCCCCACCCAACAATTGGCGATGCTCTAAACCTGATGTGTGACATCAACAAAAGCATCAGTTTGATTCCATTTACTAACGCCTCAAAAGCAACCATTACTACTTTTTATTTATCCAGAGTGCTTTACTCTTTTTAAATGTTTGGTTATTCCATTTGTGCCTCAGCAGTGAATGCGGTCTTAGTTACAAAAGAGATGTTTTATTGCAAAATTAACAGGTTGATTGGCAATGAGATCAAACAATAGTCTAATTCAAGCAAGGTCACAAGTTTGAGCCATAGCTCACTGTTGCATGTCGTTGTGAAGCATTTATTAATTTATCTGTTTAAAAATACCCAAGCTCTATCAGATTCACAAGAAAAGATTTTTTTCTGACATTGAGCAAGTATCTGGACGAACGAACAATGATTTATTTGGGGATAAAATGTAGGCTGGAATTTTATGCCCCTCTGGGAGTGGGCAGGCAGATGGGAGATGTGTAAAAATGGGCACTATGGCAGTAGCCCCATGCCTACCTGCCTGCCCCTGCCCTGCAATAGTGTCCAGGCCACCAGGTGAAACCTGATGAACCCAGTGGCCAGGCTGTGGATGTGGGGGGGAGGGGTGCCTTTTGGTTGGACACACTGTGCCCAAGCTATTTCAATCCTCCCGCATCATTTCCCCTACCCTGGCCCAGTTGATCCCTGCCTCCTACACTCTTGATAGGGCCTGCCAGGCTGACCCCGGCGAGACCTTGGACTTAGCTGCAAGTCTGGGCTCTGTGCTAGTCGACTTCGGGGACTGCCTGTAGTGGTGGTCTCTGCTGTAAGAAGAGAACTTCTGGCAATCTGAATGGCCAGCAACTCCCAGAGGTGGACTTCTCTCCAATGAGGTTGGAGGGCCCATGTCAAGTCAATTAAAAGCCCAACGACTGTTAAATGGCTGTGGGGGTGAGCTAGCCAAGCATAGGCAAGTTTGCCCCTAAAATTTACGCTGGGGGCCAGGGCCCTACCCCCAACATAAAACTCAGCCCATAAGGTATTAACGAATTGTTACAATATCTTAGGTCTCCAAAGCTGATATTATCCAGAGGATAGTTTAATTTCTGATATCACTGTACCCCCCCAGGACATTTTCCTGCAGCTATTGGATACGTGGTGGGCTGAAAAACTTGATGCAGCAAAATCTTGCTTATGAAGAATGCTTTCACACCTGTGAACATCTTGGAGAAATTTATGGTGAATAATCAAACTGTCTTGTTTCTAAGAGAAACAGGATAGCAGTGGGGTGCCATAGAAGAAAGGATGGCTTATCTTCTGCAAATGTCTGAGTATTATCAAATGCTTGTTCAATGAAACTAATGACTAGGAAAACATCGACAATACATGTCTGAAGTCTGGCTTTAGTGGTGAGCGTAATAAAGTCAGGTAGAGGGATCATTTAACTATAGTTTGAGGGAATGTCCAGGGAGATATGTTATCCATAAAACCAATCAAAAGATTCAAGAAGGATAGATCAAGAAGTCTTGGTTGTGTAAAGTACCTTTGAAAAGAGCAAGTAAGATCTTATGTAAATAGATGGTTTTCAAAGGATTCAAGAACCGATGAGTTGTGAAGTTTTATCTCTGATTTATACTTTTTGAGGTAGGACATCTGAGGTGTATAAGGGAGCATGTTTTTAAACATTGGGGGAGGTGGTGGCATAGTGGTAATGTCACTGGATTAGTAATCCAGGGGCCCAAGCAAATGCTCTGAGAGCATGGGTTCAAATCCCACCATGGCAGCTGCTGGAATTTAAATTCAATTAATTAATAAAAATCTGGGATATAAAGCTAGTCTCAATATTGGTGACCATGAAACAATTATTAATTGTCGTTAAAAAAAAATATCTGGTTCACTATTGTCCTTTAGGGCAGGAAACCTGCTGTCCTTATCCAGCCTGGCCTACATGTGATTCCAAACCCACCACAATGTGCTTGACTATTAACTAGCAAGCCACTCAGTTCAAAGTCAATTAGGGATGGGCAACGAATGCTGCAGCGATGCCTACATCCCATGAAAGAATAAAAGAAAGCTAGTTGGAGAGCTCAAAAGATAGAAAAGGCAAAAACTCCTCTCATATAGTATAGATCTATACTGGATATCAGTAATGCTTGCTCCATATTCCCCATTGTTAAGCGCCTCATGCTTATTTGACTATGACATGACTATGACATTTCACACCTGGTGTCCAAGAAAATCTCCCCATCCCCACCTGCCCTGATCCCAGTAAGCAGGAGAACATACTGCACTAAGAATCTCTTTAAATACACCAGAAGTAAAACCAGAAAATGCTGGAAACACTTTGCAGGTCCAATATCAGCATTGGCTTCTTACAGTACTATTGACTTTAAACTATGTTAAATACCTCACTCACAATATTGCATTAAAAACTAAAACTTTACTTATGATTGTCTTACTGTCTGCATTTACCATCCTATTTTAATCACTTCTGGTTTTTATTTTAACCAATGTTCTTTCTTGACCTTTTTCTGGCTGCGCTTTCACTAAGCATTTGGGGTGGAGAATTGTATTTTTTTTAATGAAAGGATTTCCATGACTGCCTGGCTAATGGAACACTTTGATTGTGAAGGCTGTACAATTTTTGATATGAAAACTTGAAACCTAGGGAGTGCTTACCACAGGAATTGATGGGCATCTTATCTGGAAAGAGCAACTGATTTCAGGCAGCATAAGAAGCCAGTATTAGTTCATGATGGACTTCTTTGATATTTGGCAAGAAAGAGCTAATTAATTCACAAGTGGTTTGTGTGGGTCCCGATGGAATGTTGGTGGTGATGTGAATGTAATTCAAACTAGTTGATGTAAGACAACTAGAATCAAATTTGGGCATCATTCACTCTTCACCATACACCGTTATGTGCCCAGATGGTCCCTTGATGAGGATTTACGGTGAAGGGTTAAGGATTCGTCCCTGTCCTTGATGAATATTCTTGTCAGTGTACAAATTGGTGTTATTAAAGTTCCAGCATTTATTAGATTGGAAAATTACCCCCTAAATACAAAAGAATCAAGGACTTGCTCTCAGAGAGCAATGCTGGGAATTGTTTGCTGGTTAAACAGCTGGGAGATCACAGATCTCGGATCTGATTTTAGTATAAAGCTTTTCAGCTCTGTTGGACCACAGGGCCTTTTGCTCAAAGATAATGTCAAAGTTTAATTGCAGCCTTCGTCCATAATTTTAACTAAACTATCATCTGCTCAATTTGGATATTTGTATTCTCTCACAATGTAGGGCTCAGCCAGCACGTTCAAGAAGTGTGATGAGGGAACATACAGTATAATTTGGGGATTTTAGTCATATCAGGGGTAGGAACACAAGTCGAGTGCTGCAGTGACCCATGTTCTTCCATCATCTCCCTTTACTGTGTGCACATTAACTATCAGATTTGCATATACCCTCACTTGCTGAAGCAAAAAAAAGTATTTCATTGGTTGCAAATTTTTTGTCTTGAGGACATGAGGCACTATATAAATCTGAGCCCTTCCCTTATTCAGTCTGAATGAATGGGGGAGATCATGGTGTAGTGGTAATGTCTCTGGGCTAGTAATCCAAACACCCAGGTTAATGCTCTGAGAACATGGGTTCAAATTCCAGCATGGCAACTGGTGGAATTTAAATTCAAATTAATAAAATCTGGAATTGAAAACTAGTCTCAGAAACTATCAACGAATATCATAAAAACCCATCAGGCTCACTCATGTCCTTTAGGGAAGGAAATCTGCCATCTCTACTGAGCCTAGCCTATATGTGACTCCAGACCTACAAACATGTGGTTGATTCTTGACTGCCCTCTTAAATGGCCTAACAAGCCACTTAGTTCAAGGGCAATTAGGGATGGGCAAAAATGGACCTTGCCAGCGATGTCTATGTTTCACGAAAACAATTTTTAAAAAAATTCCATACATGGAATATTTTTGGCCATCGAGACCATTTCTGTGTCTGTAAACCAGCCATCAGAGAAGCGAGCCTTCCAGGTCAATTTTCCAGAAGGCGACAAATTAGCAGACTACGTCTGGGTTCACTGTCCAATTAGAGAAGGTGGGTGGCCTGAGGTGGAGGGAGGGCCAATTAGTACACCAGCAGCTTGCATCATGGCCGGTGAAATAGCTGTCAGTAAAAGTTGAGGGAACTGGTGCCCATCTTTGCACCCTGAGCACTGTCTGGGAGAGCACTTTCAGGGAGCTGCTGATCCACTGATAAGCCTCTGCCTGTGGGTGACCTCAGATTTGCCATTTGCACCATTTAAAGGGTCAGATTGTATCTTATTTTCACTCTTCTCTGAGCTGGAGCTGTGCAGTCGCCTCCTCTGAGTAGCTGAGGTTCTGACGCATCGTGGGCCTGTGCGACTATCAAAATTCCAATGCCCTTGGGAATTTGCTGCTCTTTACCCATTTATTATTCTCACTGGGCTGTTGTTGCACATAAGCCACCTCTGGGCAGAGGAAGGAAATGGGAACGTGTCAGGAAACCACATTTTTCTCCAGTTTCGCTCACTGCTCCATCTCCAAGCTCACCTCCGAGGGCCTGGTAAAATTCCCTCCAATGTGTCTCATCTTTTAGCAGGATGGACTGATAAATTGCTAATGAGCTTTAAAAGCCAAATTGTGTACTCGAACTTTGCTTAGTGTGCATGCATCAAGCTTATCCTCTGCAATTTTAAATAAAAGCTTTTAAATGTTTTGCACTACTAACCGTCATTATCTGAAGATTCAATAACCTGGAATTGAAAGATGGAGCATTTCCCATCTACATATACCTATTTGCATGCCAATTAGTAGCCTACCTATAATGCTGCAAAATCAAGTTAAGAGCACCAGGGTATTCCGATACATAATTGTCAGACAATGGAACTTATTCTTGTTTGCTTGAGCAATGGTATCAATAGAATTGAAGTGCCAGCTGATTTCTGGGCTAAATATTCTTTAAATACGTAAGCTGGTGAGCTCCAGTAACTAACCAGAGGTTATTGGCAGAGTCTGTAATTTCTGTTAGGGAGGTTGAAATGCTACAGTGGTAAGATGATCAGTCCAAATTATTTCTTGACTGGCTCAAAATTCAACTTCAGTAAATCCTGATTTTTGTAAGAAATAAGTCATTTACCCTGCTACGTGGGGCAACCACAAGGAAGATATCTCCAGCCCTTAACATGGTTCAGCTTGATGAGCTCCCATTCCAATCCAAAGCAGAACTAAAATGGGAGAAGGGACAGGAACTGATTTGGAGCAATTGTGTTTTCTCCCCCTAAAAAATTAAGAAAAGAGAAATTGAAGCATTGTAAAGATCCTGAAATGTTTAAGAAATTAGCCATTTTAAATGTAAACACATACTGCTTTGGAAAATGTGCTGCAAGTTCAGCACCAACTCCCCTGCTAGTTTAAGTGAGTTAAATGGCCCTTTTCATAAGTCCATGCAGAGGTTTATTTGAAGGAGAGATGAGTAGTAGTATTTTTTTCAAAAATATTTTGTGCATTTCTTGATGATTATCCACTAAATACATGTTTAAAAAAGCACAAGAGTACCAAAAGGTTCAGGGGAGCGTCTAATTCTGTGGACTCACTGATTTCAGTTGCTTTCAGCTTACAATTGTGATACTGAATTAAACTGCCTCAGGATGAAGACATTCCAACATCGGCAATAGCTCATTACTGTAGTATCAGCCTTAAACTATGTTAACATCTCAATTCCAATGTTGCTTAAAAATGTAAACTTTACTTATGATTCTCCTACTGTCCCCATTTACCATCTTATTTTAATCATGTCTGGTTTTTATTTTAATCAAATTTCTTTCTTGACCTTTTTCTGGCTATGCTCTCACCAAGTATTTGAGGCGGAGAATTTGTATTTTTATCTAAAGAATGGATTTCTGTGGCTCAATCCAGCTTTAAAGGCTGCCTGTCCAACAAATGGAAAATTTTGATTGTGTAGATTGATAAACTTTTGATCTAAAAACTTGGATTAAACCCAGGGAGTGCTTACCATAGAAATTGATGGACCAGCATGATACTTGCCCGGACAAGCAAACTCACTAATGAGCCAACATTAACACAGTCACTGATGAACCAACAGTAAGCTCGTCGACAGTACTTTGAGGGTTAATTCTGCCTATTATTTAAGGTGTTTTGCTTTGATACTTCCTGTCCTGCTGGAACCTGAGTTTTATAATTGTTGGCTTATTGGTGAGAAATTAGTGAAAATCAAGGAATCTATTTACCCACTATTTCCATAGATGTAGAATAATGGCTGCAGGATTGAGTTAGAGAACAAAAGGCATCACTGCTCCAGATATGTGGAACTGCTGGGCAGTTCATCATGGTTAAAATATATCAGAATACGAATATTAAATGTTAGCCCCTTAACAAAAGAAAAAAATTCCATTACATGCATTATAAATGAGAGAGAATTCTGTTCGAACAGTTGAAAGATTTTTTATCTGTGTACTGGAAAGCTGACAGAAGGTAGCACAAATAAAAATTTCCACACAAGCTGAAGTGACACTTGCTGCTGTTTAGTTTGAAGTTCCCCATGCTTGAACAGGCAACTATTTTTAACTCCATATGAGAGTATGTATTAAGATTGCACTTCATGTTGAAAGCATTTTTTCAGTTTCTTTTGATGAAACTCAAAACCAAATTGTTCAATTTAAATAGAGAAAAAAAAGACCTCATACAAACATCACGGGCAAATAAGGTTGGACTTTATTTTAAAAAGTGCACCATGTTGAGGTAAAGTTTGGCAGTTTCACTGACCTTAATTGACAACGTGACCTGGTTTATTTTCTACCCAGCTGTTCCTTTAGTACGGCTTCAGAAATACAACCTGAACAGTATTGGAGGATTAATTCAAACCAGTTGTACACTTAATTAATATATTGTTATGACACAGCTGTTGGTAAAGACTGAGTTGTTTAAACCCCAGAGGGAAACTTGAACAACTGTCATAACCTATATTTTCAATTGGTATGTTTGAGATGCAGCTCTAAATTCAGGAATAAAACCACCAAGCTTTGAGGATTTTTATATAAAACTAAATTAAACATTTATTAATTTAACAACAAATAAAACAAATACATATGTCTACAAATGACTACCAAAATAACTTTTAAACAAATCCCCAAATTAATCACTTCCAGGTAAATCTTCACCAAGGCAACAATAACCCATAGACTTTAAACAGACACCAGGCAAAGCACATTTGACTTTATGAATTCACAATGAGGTTCCTTGCAATTTGATTCCTTTGCAGACACAGTTGTAGGCTTACAGGCTGGTTCACTCTTAAATGCTTCTCTTACACACACAAACACCTTTCTGTTTACACCTAGCCTCCCCTTTGAATGAAAATTTTCCATGGCATCCTAGGCTTTTAATGTCACATCTAACATTAACGTTTTCATCGCACTAATTTTATTAGTAATATAAACACTACTTGGTGTCACCCAGCTAGATGCAAGATTTTACCCATTCTTTTGAATGGTTTATTCTTCGAATGCAAATTTATGCTTTATCTTTTCCTCCTTAAGCTTATCTAATCAACATCTCAAAATTGCTATACATCAAGGCACCCAGACTAGCTGGCTTTAATCCAATTAAGCCACACGCATAGACACAGACCCTATTACAATTCCAATTTAAAAATAATTTTTAATAACATTATAGATATTAATATCTCTTCATGACAAGATATTGTATCCTCTTCAACTTTTTTGGCTACAGAGAATGATCCCATTTTGCTGTTCAATCTGTACATTATGCAAACTTTATTACAGCAGCAGATCACTTGACAATCAGCTGGAAGGAAGCATGTTCTGGGATATGAAACTTGACATAGTTGATTCTTTCCAATTATTACAATGGCATGGGATAAAATTCCTCACCACCCTGCCCCTCTCTCCCTTTGCCCCTGGCCTTTCTCTCTTTGCCCTCCCTTTTCCCTTTCATCTAATTATTCCTCTCTTACTTTCTACCCCACCCCAGGTTCAAGAATGGTACAAGAATAGACCTGTTTTTTTTTAACTGTTTCCAGCATATAGAGCAAAATTGCCAAATGCATCACACAAAGGCAAGCTGGGCTTTTTAATCCATTGTAGCATATCCTTCTTATGCCTTTTAAATGTCTCCAACCTTTGTTGCTTCGCCTGGAAGTCCATTCATTTCACACTTTGCATGAATGCTGTTCTATGTAAAATATCTAACAGATACTGGTGGAAAACAAACCAGATCCTTATTTTCAGTAGTCCTATAAATAACCCAGTTACAGATGTTAGTCCATCAGTAGAAAGGCAAATTTGACAGAAAAGCAAATCTATTTTGGAATGTTGAACAGCAAGGATTTTAATTTTAAAATCTGCATATAACAGGATTTATATTTAAATGTTATGCTTTGACCAGCAGTTTATAATCAATTTGTTGCATTGGGATACCAGGATCCATTAGGCACTTATGTGGAATTAACTATATTCAATGGATTTTAATGAATAGGGAATAGTGAACTTTGAGTGATTGCCACTATATTTAGTGCGTTGTATGGAACAAACGTATCAGTGTGTGACTGCGCTTCCTTCTATATTTCTCTGCATTCTACCACAGAAAATTTTGTTTAGCACTAGCCACGTGATGCTGCACACCTTCAAGTACGGATGCTATTATTATGAATTATAGAATCATAAAAACATCACATAGAATTGTCATGATATGTGTAGTAATTAAATTTGCCTTTTGAACTGCACGAGAGAAATACCATCAAAAATTGCAGCAAGTAGCAATTGGCAAGCCCAACCCATTTTTGCATCAAATAATGCTCCTATTGGTATTATGCTGCGAGAACCTGGCAGAAATTCAAAGCTACCATTAAACCCCCATGATTGTCATCTTCATCAGAAATTTTGAGGTGAAGTTTCTTTTTACATTAGGTCACATATGCAGGCCCATGGTGTAAATATCTCAAAGTTTAAAAGGGTGGGATGGAACACTAGATGACTGTGGTACTATGATGTTAGCAGTAACTCAGTTAGCCATACTCTGCCCTCTGAATCAGTATTCTACTCCATTAACTTGAGTTCATAATCTAGGCTGACACTAGTGCAGGATTGATGGACTTCTACACTGTTGGAGGTATTGTCTATTGGGTTGAGCCTCTAAGCTGAGGCTTCAGGAACATTATGGTTGGCACTATTCGAAAAAGTGCCAATGTTTGTTTCCCAACCAATACCTAAATAGAGATGGTTGGTTGATCAAATTTCCTTTTGTGGGATCTTGCTGTGTGCAGATTAGCTGCCACGTTTCCTACTTTACAAAAGTGATTTCACTTCAATAGTACTTCATTGGCTGTAAAGTGCATTAGATTTTGAGCATCTGAAAGATGTTTTTAATGTCATGATTTAGTTTCGAAAGCCTGAAGAATATCAGAGAAAAGGAAGACCAAGGAAGGTGAGAAGCTGCATAATTTTGAGGTCAAAGCTATTGTTTGCCAGCTTACTGCTGCCCTGTATGATGTGACCTTAGGGTTCAGACATGACAGCTATGTGGCTGACACAGCAAATAGACATTCTTCCATAATGTGCCGTGGAGTTATGGTGCAGGGGTCATTATGATTCCCCAACTTCCTGTTTCAAGTCAGAGAAAGAAAGAAGAGAGATGTGCATTTATATAGTGCTTTTCAAGACCACAGGATGGCTCAAAGTACTCTACAGCCAATAAGGTGTAAAATTTTGAAATGTAGTCACTACTGTAATGTAGGAAATGCAGCAGCCAGTATACATTCAACAAGCTCCCAGAAACGGTAGTGTGATAATGGCCAGTTCAATCTTTTTCTGATGTCCATTAAGGGATAAATATTAGCCAGGACACCGTGGATAACACCCCCTACTCATCGAAATAGTGCCATGGGATCTTTTTCATCCCCCCGAGCATGCAGATGGTGTCTCATCTGAAAGACGGCACCTCTGACAGTACGGTTCTCCTTCAGTACTGCACTGGAATGTCAACCTTGATTTTAGTGCTCAAGCTCTGGAGTGGAATTTGAACCAGAACCTTGTGATTCAGAGGCAAGAGTGCTCCTAACTGAGGAATGGCTGAAACACAGTGAAAACTGGTCTTGTTTTCTGACCTCAAATTAAGATGAATTGTACTGGTTGGAGTTCATCCAGCTTTATTTTGTATGTTGTTTGATTTTGACGGAAGCTAAAGAAATCGAATGGGTGGAGACTTCAGCTATAGTTTTGATAAATTTTAAAGTCATTGATTTGTAAAAAAAAAGTAGCACTGAATAAGAATTCTGGCAATAGTGAATAGAGTGAGGAAGTGTTCCTTGACATGAAGTAGTACTATGATAATGCCCTTTGCTATGTGTACCTGTAGCCTACTTTATTCTGTACAACCCTTCTCTTTGCTGTTCCTAGAAATTTCCTTCTCTTCCCTGTGCTCTAATCTTTCCATTTCTTCCTTCTCTTTTGTGACCCTTGATCTTATTTCTCCCCATCGCTCATCTTTTCTCATGGCAAATTAATTCAGTCTAAAACTTTAGAGTAGCAGATCCAGTAACTTCTAGGCAGCTCCTTTGGTGTTGTCAAGAACACTCAGCATTTAAAGAGAAAGTATTTAGGAATAAAAAAACACAAGCTGCAGCTAAACAGAATGACTTGTCCCTGTTTTGCTCTTAAGGTTACTGCTCTTCTGGCCTTAATAACATTGCTGCGTGAAACAATGTTTATGGGGGTTTGAGCTCCTCTAATTTTTGTTCTGATCCAAGGAAGTAAACTTGTTAGAAGCAGGGATTTCTAAGATAATTTTGAAGTGCATCTCGATTAAAGTATGTAAGTGCTATAAAGTTTTCAAGGTTTGTTTTAACAGATCATGGGATAGAGTTTCAGCTTCTGGTGCATTCGCTGATCCGGGCTCAAATTACTCCCAAGTTGTGCTAGTTTTCAGAAGTGTCTTTTCTCTCTCCCTCCCTCAAGCTTCCACTCTACTCATCTCCAATATCATTGAACATAAAATCTGCTTTAAACTAGCACAGCCCGGCAGGGTTTTGGGATGTAGTTTAAACATTTTTTCTTCAAAAAGAAAATCCCTGATTTATTTAAGCTGGGTAACTTGGTACAGTTTGATTAATACAGTTGAAAATAGCTTTATTACAAAAATAAGCAATTTAATCAGTGTCTAGTTCTTCTACCTGTGAGCCTCCTCGAACACCCACAAACGAGTACAATTGGTGCAAACTTGCCATGGTGATTAATTTGGTTTGAAGGTTTTGTGGGGAGGGCTAACCTCAAGCACACTGCTTCCTAAATTAGTGCAAAATATTGTGGAAACTTGTTTTGCCCCAAAAGTAATTCGCTGTTAAAATTTCACAATCTTTTGTGTTGGTTTCGCTGACTTTGGAAGAACTACGCTGAAAAGACTGGCACAACTGAGCGGAAACTCCAGGCCGAAGTCCATGCTGTCATAACATATCTGTTTCTCTGTTCATCCCTCATGCTTTCTCTGGCAGTGATGCACTGATTGCCCATGGCATGCTTGGATTGCCCATGGCATGCTTGTTCTTTCTGGCGTTCTGCTTTTAGCCTTGCAGTGAGGGCTGACTGCTGGTAGTGTATGCTATTAATCCAAGCCAAATCTGAAGTTCTGTGCTATAAAGGGGCACAAATAAGAAGCTTTTGCCGCTTTTCTTCAATTGCACCTTAAAAGCCTCAAAGCAACTCTTGGCCTAACAAAATACTTTGAGAAATCTGACCGCTGTTGTGTCCCTTATGCAAATCTCAAACCTTAATCCTAAATTCAGTTGCCAAAGTTCATAACAACAAAGAAATGTACACGACTGGAAAAGGCCGCTGCAGGCCAGCTGACTGGGATCTTAGGATATCTGATTGTGCATTTTTGTTGGAGAACCGCTTCAAGAATTGTTACTGTGGGTTTGAACAATGTGAAAATCAACCTATTCACGTTCAAATGAACACAACAGCCATAAAAGAACTGTTTTAAGTTACAATTTTCAGTGGCACTAGCTGGTTTCCTTCACTGTTAAGAGTTGAAATTCCTGCCATCGGCAAAATGGTGATGTAAATGAAGATAATGGCAGCAGACAATGAACAAAGGGCGTGAGATACAAGCGTTCGGGATGCCAATTTTGGTTTGATGTATTCTGGGGAGATTTGATCATGTGATTTTTGATCACTAGACATTCAGACATGTGACATCACTCATGATGTTTAATCACATGATATTTGCTCACTTTTTACAAATATTCTTACATTTACCTTGAGTGCTTAAGATCACAAAGTCCAACAAAAAGTATTTGATTTTATTTATAGTGAGATGAATAACAATTTGTAAATCATTAATAGAACTCAAAAGAATAAAAAGATTAGGATTTGTAAAGTTTGAATAAAAAACAACTTCTGTAGAGTAATAGGTTAATTGTTATGGTAATCAGTTAGTGATTTGTATCATGATGCAACAGTGACATCAGTCATGTGCAAGAGACTGAGAAGGAAGATGGAATAGTCTGTGTGAGAGAGAGAGAGATACTTAGAAGCTTGGAATGTACTATAGTGTAAATGAAGGAGTTTTTGAACCTACCAGAGCTAGACCTAAGTCACTCATAAGTATTGGGAAACCTTCCCATTTCAGAACAGGCCACAAGTTACCCAAAGAGAGATCCAAGTGTTTAAAATGGAAACTAAATCACAAACCAACTAATGTGATGTTTCTACAGCATCAACCACAATGAGAAATACCAAGAACATACCACTGATTCAACAAAATATGTGATCTAAATGACATCTAACTGAAGTTCTTGTACAACTTTAATTTTTTACAATAAACAGTACGTCATAAAATAATAACACCAAACCTAGTTCACTTCACTGAGTCCCACACTGAAGTTCAGCTTCAGGAAGATGTAGTTCAGTCCTCAGAGAGAAACACCAAAGCTGCCTGACACTCGGAACAAAACACAAAAGCGCACGTTGCAGGCTGACATGAACTCTCCCTTGCACCAATTTATGTTTCTCTTTCCTTATCCAGTTTGTTTCTCTCTCACCCCCATTTTCTGTTTCTATTTCCTCTTTCCCACTTTTTATCTCTCTTCCTCCCCGGTTTCTGTTTTTCTTTCTCTTTACTCCTCCCTAGTTTTAGTTTCTCTCCCTCTCTTGTCTCCCCCTAGTTATTCTCTCTGGATTTGCGAAATTTTTTTGGGTGATTTTTATTGGTCACATTGCTGTCATCCTCACAGCCAGCAATGAAGTGGTGAGTTCCGAATAACTGAGACACTAGCGGGACCCAGGCAATGGGTTTGGTCGCAAGCCCTGACAGCAAGGATACTGCACTTACATGAACTGTGCATGCAAGAACACTTTCTTCCCAGTTGTCACTGTTTGGGGGACTCATTCTAGTAGACACCCACCTGACACAGGAGGGTTGGGAACTTTACATGTATTCTTGAATTAAATTGAAAGCCTATACTTCAAATTATTAATATAACAATGGATTAATTTCTTTCTCAAATTTAGTGCTTAGGAGCAGATTTACTTTGCAGACTAATTTGGGCAAAGTATTGCCATACATAATGAAGCAGTTTATGAAACCGAAACCTAAGAGTCATTATGGGGAATATTGTGGAATTTTCCCTGAGATAGAGTCCTGTCCTTTTCATTAAATTTGTCATGTGGCAGATTGAACTTGGAAAGTTAAACATGGGGGCAACTAAACAAGCAAGCACAAGTAACAAAAAGTGCTGAATCTAGATGTAGCAGGGTGCAGTAAAACTGATTAGCTTAATGTTGGCCTGTTGCCTAAAACAATTAAAACCCAGTTTCCAAATGAACAGCCCCTCTGATACTAGCAAAAGTAATTTTGACTGAACTCTCTTTGGTTCGCCACTTTAATTCCAATAGGACCATGAGTCTCTGCTTGCCTCTCATTTTAATTTTCCATCTCACTCTGATGCCGCTGCCCTTGGCCTCCTACACTGTTCTAATAAAGCTCAATGGAACTTTGAGGAACAATACTTAATCTTGACATTTTACAATTGGACTTGATGTTGATTTCAATAACTTTAGACCATAACCACTCCATCTACTTTTTTCAGACAGCAGCTCTGGTTCTGTTTTCTGCCATTTTCAGCTTCTCCCCATCTATCTTTCGTTTCTTTACATGTCCCACTACCATTTCCCATTTTCCTTGCTCCATCATTTCTTTTGTCATTTAATCTCCCTTGCCTTGCACTCTGTCACATATTTTTCTTTTTGTTCTTTCCTCCCCCCACCCCGCAACCCCTTTCCCCGCCTTTGTGCTTGCTCAAAACGTTGCACCTCTAATTTCCAGTTCTAACAAAGGTGATTGCCCTGAAATGTTAGCTCTATTTCTCTTTCTACATGTGCTGCCTGACCTTCTGAGTATTTCCAGTATTTTCTGTTTTAATTTCAGATTTCTGGAATCCACTGTAATTTGCTGCTGTTTTACCAAAATAATAGGCTGTTAATTGTCCCTCTGTAGTTAACTATCAAAAACCCAGTGGATGACTGACTAGACTGTGAAAATACAGGGACCCCTATACCAGTTGTTGATCAATATTGATCACTAAGGGTTTTGGTGAAGGTCAACTTCAGCATGGACCATAGTTCTTTGGGAGCTGAAGGGCAAAATACACTTAACTCTTCCTCATTTTGCTTCGAGTATTTCAAAATCCGAAGGCTACATCAGGGGACTTAGAATGAATAGCTTAGAAACAGGTCATTTGGTTTAACTGGGCTATGCTGGCATTTATGCTCCACCCTACCTTCCCCCCCACCACACTTCATCTAACGCCATTACTATATTTCCTTTTCCATCATACACTTATCTAGCTTCCCCTTAAATCCATCTATGCTTTTATTTAAAAATTACACCCTTGAGTAGCATGTTCTACATTCTTTTATCACCCCTTGGGCAAAGTGTTTCTGCTGAATTCCCTATTAGTGACTATCTTACATTTACAACCTCTAGTTTTGGACTGCTCTGCAAGTGGGAATATTTTCTGTATGGCTACCCTATCAAATCCCTTTATTATCTTAAAAAGCTATATTGGGTTACCTCTCAGCCTTCACTCTACTAGAGAAAATACCCGCAGCTTGCAAAAAGCAGGAAGCAATAGGCTAGTCAGCCTAACATCTGTCGTTGGGAAAATGCTAGAGTCCATTGTTAAGGAAGATATAGGACATTTAGAAAAGCATAACACAAGCAAATAGAGTCAGCATGGTTTTGTGAAAGGGAAATCATGCTTTACAAATTTGCTAGAGTTCTTTAAGGATATAACAAGCAGAGTTGATAAAGGCTACCGGTAAATATTGTGTATTTGGATTTCCAGAAGGCATTCGATAAGGTGTCACATAAAAGGTTATTGCACAAGATAGGAGCACTCACGGTAGTGGGGGTAATGTATTAGCATTAGGTTGGAAAGACGTAAATAGTGGAGTGTCACAAGGATCAGTCCTAGGGCCTCAGTTATTATATCTATGTTAATGACTTGGAAGAGGGGGCAGAGTGTAATGTATCCAAATTTGCTGATGATACAAAAATAGGTGGGAGGGTATGTTGCGATGAGGACAAAAGGAATCTGCAAGGGAGTATAGATAAGTTGAGTGAGTGGGCAAAAACTTGGCAGATAGAGTTTAATGTAGGAAAGCGTGAGATCATGTACTTTGGTAGGAGAAATCAAAAGACAGACTATTATTTAAATGGAGAGGGACTCCAAAAAAGTGCAGCACAGAGGGATCTGGGTGTTCTTGTGCATGAAACACATAAAGTTAGCATGTAGGTGCAGCAAGTAGTTAAAAAGGCAAATGGAATTTTGGCCTGTATTGCCAGGGGGCTGGAGTTTAAAAATAGGGAAGCCTTGTTACAACTGTACAGGGTGTTGGTGAGGCTGCACCTGGAGTACTGTGTACAGTTTTGGTCCCCGTATTTAAGAAAGGATATACTGGCATTGGAGGCAGTTCAAAGAGATTTATTAGGCTGATTCCTTGGATGGAGGGGTTGACTTATCAAGAATGTCTAAACAGGTTAGGCCTTTATTCATTAGAGTTTAGAAGAATGAAAAGTTCTTATTGATCTTACTGAAATGTACAAGATTCTGAGGGGACTTGACAGGGTAGATGTTGAGAAGATGTTTTCACTAGTGGGGGAGTCTCGAACTAGGGGGCATAGTTTTAAATAAGTGTCCCCTTATTCTGTAACTGAGATGCGAAGGAATTTCTCCTCTCAGCAGGTAGTGAATGTCTGGAATTCTCTACCCCAGAGAGTTGTGGGGGCTAGATCACTGAAAGTATTTAAAGAAGAGGTAGATAGATTTTTGAAATATTGGGGAGTTGAGGGTTATGAGCAGCTGGCACGAAAGAGGAGTTGAGGTTTGGGGCAGATCAGCCATGATTTTATTGAATGGCGGGGCAGGCTTGAGGGGCTGAATGGCCTACTCCTGCTCCTATTTCTTATGTTCTTATGTTCAGCCTTTCCTGATAAATATATCCTCTCAGTTCTGGAACCATTCTTGCGCATCTATTTTATACCTATATCCATTTTTATAACATGAAGTCCAGATCAAATCTAACTAGGGTTCTATATAAATTTAACATAACTTCTCTGATTTACTATCCCTCTCGAAATGAACCCCAATGCTTGTTTTACTTTTTTTAATGACCTCAAACAGAGTTGCTACTTTGTGACTTTTTTATTCATACCCTCAGTTCCTTTGCTGTCTCCCATTCAGACTCCTGTTATCCAAATAACATGTGGCCTCCTTATTCTTCCTGTGAAAACTAAAGTAAATTTGCCAAACACACTGTGAAAGCTTATTCATATTTTCCTGTATTTCTCTCAATTTGATGTGGTCTGCAAATTTTGACATTGTGCTTCTGACTCTTGAGTTGTAATTATTGGAGTAAACTGTGAACAGTGGTCCCAGGCTTGTGGCTTATGTCATGTGCAAAATTTCTCCTTTGTAATTGGACTCCGAGCTTTAAATAAGTGAGATGAATTTGCAGCAAAGAGGGGACAAAGTTGCACAGAGGGATGGCTCAGCATTTCAACCTTCACTAGATAGCCTGGTTAGACAGCAAACCCTAGGGTTGTTGTTGTTTTGCCCTAACCTTTGTAGCAGTACCTAGATGAAGCACTTGCTGATTAAGCCGGGTACATGATATTGGACTTGAATGTCCAGAACATAAAGGTGACAGCACATCACAAGCTGTCTAACCTAAATCCTTCCAATAATGTTAAAGGTAGAGGCCTTTGTGTAGCTGGATGAGCAAACTCTTTAGGACTGGGACAAAAACTGTTGTAAAACATTACATGGAGGCTGCATCTAAGAGACTTTAGTGCCTACCTTGATTGGGTTCCAGTTAGTTAAACAGTTAGAGTTCAGGTTCCACACCACTAACTGGTAGAAATACCATTTGATGGGCAGGATAATGGTAGCAATGTGCTCGTACTTAGTGGTAAATTGTGCTATTCATAATGTCACTTGTGAGGAACTAATGATACCCACTGCCTGCCTAGCAAGGGCTCAGATCCATACTTGACAATTACCTATTGACTGTCTCATGGCTACTACTCTTGGTAGGGTGAGGTAGAGGTAAGTAGGGTTTTTTTTAAATAAAAGCAAAATGCTGCGGATGCTGGAGGTCAGAAATAAAAACAAACTGCTGGAAAAACTCAACAGGTCTAGCAGCACCTGTGGAGAGAAGAACAGAGTTAACGTTTCTTAAGAAGAGGAGTCATGTTGGACTCAAAATGTTAACTCTGTTCCTCTCTCCACAGATGCTGCCGGTCCTGCTGAGTTTTTCCAGCACTTAGTTTTTATCTTTTTTAATGTCAAGCGAACTCACCTGGCAGTGAAAATTCAGAATTATATCTACTGTCTCTGTAATTCCACCATTGTTCCAAGTCACAGGAGATGATTAATCAGCTCACTTGGCTTATTAATTGCGGGTCAGACCTATTATTAGGAGCTAAGTGGTTTCAATGATATCTTATGCACACTTAAGATCCTCATTATCTTGGGCTGAATTAGCCTTAATGAAGCTCTCTAAACTGTAAATAAGGTGTAGAGGTCTTGTTGATTTTTCTGTGTCAGATGTTCAGTTAACCTTAAAAACCCTCTATAAATGTCAGTTTTGGATTGGAAAAATGAATGAGGCAAAATATAAATCATAACATTCTGATCAGCATGTTGGTGAGAGAGGCTGAAAAACTGTTCATTGGAGTTCAACAGTGTCACTTAACTATGTGGTGCACCTTGTGAGTCATAAGATTTCTATTGCTTTTGATATAATTAGTTGATAATTCGGACTATTTGGGCTGTTGACCAAATCAGCCACTGTAGTGGTGTTCAGCTGCATTATAAAAATATTTTTTGGCTTATTCTATGATTAAGCACTTCACCCATGGTATAATATATCATCTGAAGCGCTCAGTTGAGTTGCTGGGCTGTTGAACATACTCATGGCACCAATTATCCTCTATCTATATGTGTAAAAGTGCTTGCCCTATTTAAAATCTCAAAGCATTTTGCTGTTGTTTGGGCTTTATTATTAAGTTAAGAATTCACAACTGAAAGTGCAACTATATGTCTCCATGTCTCTGTTTCTTGCATAGCTACTGTACAGAAAGGTGAGTTTTTTGCTTCTGGCTTGAAGGTATTGCTGTTGTACACCAAAGGCTGGTTTTGCAATTGAAGTCCAGTGGAATGCTTACACGATGTTGCTCAGTGTAACAATTCACATCCATGGTCAAGAAAGCAGATAGATTGCAGCATAATGTTACAACAACAGGAGAGGAGGAAGTGTACAAGTGTCCAAAAGAATGCAGACTCCTGAGGAGATGGAGAAAGTTACGAATGTGATGATCAAAGGCCAGGAAGAGCATGAAATAAAGAGTGAGCATTTTAAATTGGAGTTGCTGAGAAACCAGGGTCCAATGTAGCTCAACAAGGGCAGGAATAATGAGTGAGTGAGGTTTTTTAGAATATGGGTCATGTTTTGGATGGGCTGTAGTTCAAAGAATGTGGTGGATGTACAGCTGGTCAGGAAAGCATTTCAATCGTTGAGTCTTGAGATTGTAATGGTTAATTCTATGTGTGATATGCTAATGAGGCACAGTATACATCATCACTGGAAGTGATGTAAGCTTGCTCTCTCTTGTAGACCTCATGGAAAGATAAAGCCACTGTAAGATGTATTCCGTTAAAGTTAACATTTTCCTTACCTCAGGAGACCTGTAAATGTTCTGTGTTAGTACGAGACCAAGGATATTATATGATGGCAGCGAGTGAAAGAACAAGCATGGAAAAGTCTATGCCATTACTGGAAAGCTTTGACCAGTTCACAGGCCCCAGCCGAGCAGCAGTGTGGCTGAACTGGCACCACAGATTAGCCAGATATTGTACTATATAGGGCCTTGCTGCGCAGGAGAGCAGTGAGCAGGTCGTTACGCGATTATACATGATGGGTGGCTGTGCAGACGATATCCTAATCAGGCAAAGGATTGACAAAGGAAAAGCTATGTACGATAAAATAATAAAAGCACTTGAGGCCTATCTCAATCTGCGAAAGAATACTAGCGTCGAGCAGGCAAAATTAAACAAGCATATGCAAAGTCAAAATGAAAGCATTGATACATTTATAAATGATCTATCTAAACTTGCAGAGAATTGTGAACATGGCAACTTAAAAGATGAACTAATCGGGGACAGAATTGTTATTGGCGTTTTGGATGAAGCATTGTCTGGCCACTTACTGTCGGTGGATGATTTAACCTTAACAAAGGCAATTCCAGCAGAAAATATGACATCAAGAAGCAAAACCAATAAGTGTTTCGGGGTGACAGGGAGAACCATATCCCAAACACGACTGACTCAGTGGATTCTGTTAAATTTAAAAGCAGAGAGGTGGCCGTACAAAAGCAGGAGAGGCAGGAAAAGTGTCCATAAACCACCCCAGCTAACTATTGTTCATGTGGCGGGATAATTGTCCCGCCAGAGGCCGAGTGCCATTTTTGCAGAAAGGAAGGGTTGTTTTCAGACTGTGTGCCGCAGCAAGTAGCCTATACAGAATAGGCAAAAAGAGAAGTCTTTGAAAAGTGGCAAGATTCTTGAAAAAGAAGATATCAATGATATTGAGGTGCCTTTCATTGGATAAATCCAGGAACCAAGCAGAAGTTGCTGGAGTGCTGATATCCTAGTGGAGGGAAATAAGACATGCTTGAAGTTAGACGCAGGCGCAGCAGTTTTGGTTCTTTCTGATGCTCACACTGTGTTTGGAGGAAAGCTCTCTTTAGCCGCCTTGCAAAAACCCACACGGGCCAGGAGGTATAGAAATCAAGGTCACAGGGCAACTGAATACAACCCTTCAAAATAGGGTGAGAAAAATCACTGAAACCTTGTATTTGATCCTGAACCAAAGTTGTTCACCCTTAAGCGGTAAAGCCTGTGCTGACTTGCATCTGATTTGCAGAGTAGAGGATATGGAAAGCTGAGAAGATCAGCCTAAAAACCTTGGAGCTGAATTTCCATAGCTGTTCACAGAACTAGGAAAGCTGAAGACAGCATGCCACATACACTGGCTTTGTTTCTGGAGATAGAGTATCTGGTTACACCCAGAAAAGTTCGTTATCCACTCTTGCCAAAGGTAAAGAAGGAAATTGACTCCATGTTGAAGCAAGGGGCTATTTCACCTGTGACAGAACCAACAAGCTGGTGCTCGTGGATGACCCCAATGTCAAAACCCAACAGATCGATCAGAATTTGTGTAGTTCCTACCCAGCTGAACCTAACAGTTGAATGCAAAGTTCATCCTATGTCGTCTGTGGATGAGAGCTTAGCAATATTGGGAAAGAGTTAAAATCTTCGCAAAGCTAGATGCAAATAGTGGTTTTTGGCAACAACCCCTCAATGAAGAGTCTTGATTGCTCACAACCTTCATTACACTATTTGGGAGGTTTTGTTTCAACAGATTACCCTTCAGCATCATATCAGCACCAGAAATCTTCCAGAAGACGATGTCAAGTATCCCAGAAGGACTGATGGAATTATATGTCACCTGGATGATGTCCTGATCCATGGATCCGTGCAGAGAGAACATGACACTAGAATGCAAGCTGTCTGACAACATCTACAGCAGGGCTTATACTTGATAACAAGTGCAAATTCCCGCAGCCGACTTTCAAGTTCCTTGGGCATGTTGTGGATGCATCTGGTGTCAGAGTTGATCCATAGAAGACAACAGCAATCAAGGAGATTCCAGCTCCTTGCAACGTGACTGAGTTCCAGAGATTCATTGGTGTGGTAAAGCAAGTCGGAAGCTTCTTGCCCAAGCTAGCTGTCATCAATGAACCATTGCGTCAGCTGTTATGACAAGGCAATACATGGTGCTGGGAAGAAGCACAAAAGAGGTCTTCTGAGAACATCAAAGAGATGATGATATCACCTGATGTTTTAGCTCATTACGACTCAGAACTGCCCAATATCATTGCTGCAGATTGTTATGACCGATGCAGTTGGTAAAGTGGAGTTATTTAAAAATCCCAAAGGGAAACTTTAAACAACTGTCATAACCTATAATTTTAAGTGTTATGTTTGAGATGCAACTCTAACTTCAGGAATCAGACCACCAGTTCTCAGTTTTACATTAAACTAAATGAAACATTTAATTAATTTACACAGGTTAAAATATATGTATGCATAGCTACAAATTACTACTATCATAACTTTTAATAAATTCCTAAATTAATCTCCATTAAGGCAACAGCAACCCACAGACTTAACCAGACACCAGGCAAAGTGTTTTCATCTTACAAATTCAAAATGAGGCTCTTTTCACTGTGGAGCCAGTTGGACCAATTGGAGGCTTCCAGCTGCCTTTTCATCTCACATTGCCTCTGCTCTACATACCCAAAAATTGCTGAAGTTATACCTACCACCACTGATTGAATTCAAATTCTCATTGCCTCACCAGCCTCTTTGAACTTCACCTTTTAACAACGAAACCCCTTTCATAGTACCAATTTATTAGTAATATAAACATATTGCTTGGTAGCTGCTTGAAAGGTGTCAAGCTTTCACCTCACTTCTTGAATGCTCTATTCAAAAAATGCAAATGCACACTATCTCCCTTACTTAGCAAAACACATCAAAGCACCCAGACTAGCTGTCTTTAATCCAATTAAGATACACCCACAGACTAAACCTCTATTTTAAAAGAAAAATATTTTCCAAAATATTATATACATTAATAGCTTCATGACAAGGTGCATCTTCTACAGGATTGGGAGCTGTACTCTTTTAGGTACATATGGATGGAAAGTGTAGACCAGTTTAGTGTGCAAAGTGTACAGTTTGTTCACTGACCAGGATTGAACAGAGATATGCAGTGACAGAGAAAGAAGCATTAGCTGCTGCATGGGCTTGGGAAAAGTTTGCAGATTATGTTTTTGGTCTCCACTTCAAGCCAGAGACAAACCACAAACCCTTAGTGATGCTCTTAATTGCTAAGGAGTTAGCAAAAATGCCCCCACAAGTACAATGATTCAGACTGAGGATGATGAGGTTTAATGCAAAGAGTGTGTGTTTTGGGAAAGCAGAAAATTACAGCAGATGCTTTGTCCTGTATTCCAGTGGCAAGATCTGAACAAGGTGATGTAGCCATTGTCGAAGGCAACAACCAGAACTCTACCAGCAAAAACTCAGTGACTAAATGAAATCAGAGATGCACAGAAATCTGATGAAGAATGTGCTCAGGTCAAAGAATACTACCTTAAAGAATGGCCAGCATACATGCCATACAATCCCATTCTCAGACAATACAATTAACAGAGGAGATACCTCAGTATAGTTGATGAATTACTCATCTATGATGAGAGAAAGGTCACTTTGAGAGTTCTGAGACTCGATATACTGCAACAATTGCACCAAGGATGTTTGAGTCTCTCAAAATGTCAAGCCAAAGCAACATTTTCTGTTTGGTGGCCAGGTAACTCAAAGTTATTGGAAGAGATGATGTCAAACTGTATTACTTGTGCTATTCATCATCAGGAGCTAAGAGAACAATTGATGACCTCTTCCTTTCCATCAAGACTAAGGGAACGTCTTGGAATGGACCTCTTCAAACAGAGGTAAAATGTCCTTGATTGTAGTAGACTACTACTCGAGATAGACAGAAGTCAACCAACAACAGGGTCATACTTCTGAAGCAGTGATTAAATCATTGAAGGAAATTTATGCAGCACATGGAATGCCAGACCTTGTAATTTCAGAGAATGGACCACAGTTCACAAATCAATACTTTTAAGAGTTCACAACATCATATGGATTTTTACATTCTACCAGTTCACCAAGATACCCTCAAGCCAACGGTGAAGCTGAAAGAGGAGTGCATACAGTGAAAGCATTGCTGAAGAAGAAAAGTGAAATCCAACTTGCATTTCTGAACTATCATTCAACTCCACTCCAAATGAACTCCCCATGGGAAGACGACTGAGGACTCAACTTACTACTCTCCCATGCACACTCAGGCCACATGTACAAGCTGACGACTTGGACAAGGTGAGGAAGAAAGAAGATGAGTATAGTTAACGCTAGGTGTGGAACTATAATAAACATCATAAAGCAGGCAAGCTGTCAGACTTCCAAACAGGAGTTTGGACCTGAGACCAAGCTCGTTATCGACGAGTGGTTGAACAGATGTCACATTTACTGTCCTACCTCATCTAAACAGGTAATGGCACGTTGAGACAGGACAGACATGCATTAGTTGCCACACAGAAACAGCAACCTTCTATGTAGTCAAAGCAGCCATCTACCCAGCTGATCAGACCAGAAATGCTGCCTTCATTAAAAGATCTAGTTGATTACCAGACTGGTGAACCTGACTCTTCTCTGCCCAGCAAATCCTGAAAGATCACACACAGGACTCAAATTCCCAATCTCGTCCAAAGGAGCATAAGACCTGGTCAGGTAGACTAGTAAAATTGCCACAGTGATTCCCCCTATAAAAAGAAATGGAAATCAGAGACTTGGGTGGGGTGGGGGAAGGGGGATGAGGAAGAGGGGTGGGAGGAAGAGATGTCGTATAAGGGGTTAATTCTAACTGTGTGATATGCTATTGAGACACAGTATCCATCATCACAGGAAGTGTTGGAGCATCTTATGATCTTGCTGTCTCATGTACAACCTCGTAGTTAAGACCTGGACGTCTTAAGACCAACCTCTTGTCTGGACCTGGAAAAATTTATCAATTTTGCTTCTAATTTCCGCCCCTCCATCACCTTCACATGGTCCATCTCTAACACTTCCCTTCCCTTCCTTGACCTGTCTGTCTCAATTTCTGGTGATAGACTGTTCACCAAAAATTCACTACAAGCCCACCAACTCCCATATCTACCTCGACTACAGCTCCTCACGCCCTGTTTCCTGTAAAAAATCCATCCCATTCACTCAGTTCCTTCATCTCCGTCGCACCTGTTCCGATGATGCCACCTTCCAAAACGGCGCTTCTAACATGCCTTCGTTAGCTGAGGAACCACCCTCTGTGGTTGACAGGGCCCTCGATCGTGTCCGACCCATCTCCTGCGCCTCTGCCCTCACACCTTCCTATCCCTCCCAGAACCACGATAGGGTCCCCCTTGTCCTCACTTTTCACCCCACCTGCCTCCGCATTCAAAGGATCATCCTCCGCCATTTCTGTCAACTCCAGCATGATGCCACCACCAAACACATCTTCCCTTCACCCCACTGTCGACATTCCGTAGGGACAGTTCCCTCCGGGATATTCTGGTCCACTCCTCCATCACCCCAACACCTCATCTCCCTCCCACTGCATTTTCCCATGCAACTGCAGAAGGTGCAACGCCTATCCCTTTACCTCCTCCCTCCTCACCGTCCAAGGGCCCAAACACTCCTTTCAAGTGAAGCAGCGCCTCACTTGCACCTCCTTCATTTTGGTCTACTGCATTCACTGCTCTCAATGCGGTCTCCTCTACATTGGAGAGACCAAACGCAGACTGGGTTTCTGCTTTGCAGAACATCTTCGGTCTGCCTGCAAGCATGACCCAGACCTTCCTGTGGTTTGCCATTTCAGCACCCCATTCTGCTCTCATGCCCACATGTCCTTCCTTGGCCTGCTGCAATGCTCCTGTGAAGCCCAACGCAAACTGAAGAAACAGCACCTCATCTTCCGATTAGGCACTTTACAGCCTGCCGGACTTAACATTGAGTTCAACAACTTCAGACCATGAACTCTCTCCTCTCTCCTCACCCCCTTTATACCCCCTTTATTTAATATTCATTCTCATTTCTTAAATTTTATTTTGTTTTCATTTAAAATTTTTTTTATTTATTATCCACTTATTTTTATTTTTTTATTTAAATTCATTTTTATTCATTGTTTTATCCTATTTTCAATCTTTTTTCCCACCACCACCCCCTTCCCCCACCTCATCCCCACTAGGGCCATTTGTCACTTGTTCATGTTGTTCTTTCCAGAGTGCTTACCCTTGTCCTGACATTATCACATTCTGCTCTCCGACCTTAATACCATCACTAGCACCTCCTTTAGCCAGTATCACTATCATTAACATCTCTTTGTCCTTTTGTTCATGACATCTCTGGCAATCTCTTTCACCTCCACCTATCACTGGCCTTCTATCCAGCATCACCCTTAAAAGGTATAAATTTCATTACATTTTACTTCCCTTTAGCTCTGAAGAAGAGTCATAAGGACTCGAAACGTTAACTCTGTTTTTTTTTCTCCACCGATGCTATCAGAGCTGCTGAGTTTTTCCAGCATTTTCTGTTTTTGTTTCAGATTTCCAGCACCCGCAGTATTTTGCTTTTATTCTTGTAGTTAAGATGTAGCCTGCAATTCTATAAACTTTTTCCTTACCTCAGCGGACTCTCAATAATCTGTGTTAGCCCAACGAGATCAAGAATATTATAGAGGTGACAAAAACAGAAATGAGAGTTTCTGCAGCAGTGGAGGTGGGTGATGTTTAGAGGTGGCCTTGGTGGAATAGAGGACATGGGATTGAAAGCCAGCTCAAGCTTGAAATGATGCTAAGATTGGGACTGTCTAATTAAACCTGAGACACTGACTGGGGATGGGCATGGAATTGGTAGCATGGGTACGGGGTTCGTGGCGGGGACCAAAGACAAATGGCAAAAGCCTTTCCAATGTTTAACAGAAAGAAATTGTAGCTTATCCAGGAGTGGATGTCAGATAATACAAAGGAAGTTGTTGGATGGATGTGGTGGGGGCACTGGGTGTCGAGAGAGGGGCTGGAAAAGCCAAAGTGGAGTTGGGACCAAGAGGGCCTCTATCTTCCCTCCTGTCTCCTCACCCTTCTATCAACCAGTCATATCGCCTGTCATTCCTCCCTTTTGGATAATTTGTCCTCCCAACTGCTCCAACCCATCACTGTAACACTGTCTTTCTACTCTCTCACTGCCATCTCAGGATTTAATGTTTATTTTCATAGATTAAATCAACACTTTAACAATACACCAAAGAAAATTATACACTTAGAATAACAGAAATTACTATAATGGCCCAGTCATAATTTACAATTCTAGGCTGAGGAAGCAGCCTATAATTAAATTGTCACAGCACTATAGCAACCAAAACTCTTTAGAGGACCAAACTACATTGCAGAATCTTGTATGAAAGGAATTTTAAGAGAAACGGTACCTGAGGATGTGAATGGTAGCTTTTTGTTCATTTCCTTACCCCCAAAAAGGTGGTAAACAATCTATGAAAATGCTCTGGTAATTTGGTTCAAGGCCCACTCCAGGACTACAGCATGTAAGCTGGGCTGGTATCAAAGCAGTCCTGAGGGAGTGATGTCTTGAGGCTGATGTCTTTTTGGACGAAGTATCAAATTATCTCCTGTAGTTCAAGTGGACATTAAAATAGTGACACTGTTTGAGGAAGAACAGGGAGTTCTGATCATCACTTGACCTTCAAGCAACCCTGTCAAACAGAAATGAACTTCTCATTCACCTTATTGCTGTTTTGGAGACTGTGTGAAAATTCTTTGATGTGACAACTAGATGCTGGGAACTTTTCTGAGATGTAATAAGGTGATACATAAGTGCTAATCTTTTTAACTTTGAAAATAGTGAACTGAGGAGTGTGTAGATGGTTTCTTTTAGCATTCTAAAACCAGTTCCAGAAGGAATGTTAAGTGATGTTTGTGAGATGCTAATTGAACATCTTCCTCCTGAATTTGCAGTAGTAATAGCAGCCAGGTTGTCAGCATTGGCCATTATTACTATGCGAAGCTGACAGCAACTTCTGGCCTCTGCACATGCATATTTAAACATAGAAATTGGGAATTTGCTGTCAGTTATGTCCTGTCCCTCCGCAGGGTGCATTATTGCAGTTGTCTCAGGTGGAATCATTAGAAATCATACTTTCACTTTAAAAGATAATGAAAATGTCACCCTTTAGCCAATCAGATATAAATAAGTTTTTAATTGCATACAATGTCATAATTAATGCAGAACAACTACTGGGCCTGAAGAACTAATTTTACAAGTGTGGAGCCCCATTCCCTCCAAACAACATTGCAGCGAAATAACAAATTAAAACATATATTTTTAAAAGGTTTTTGTTCTGATAATGTCTCTCCCATAACCATATGTATAAGTTCCAAGCTTTATTTCGCTTTCTGGACGATGATTTAAATGTGGTATATACTTATGGCTTTGCTGTTTGTGAAAATTCTTCTATCTGATTTTGTTGATAAACTGGCCTGTCTGCCTTGTTGGATGTTATCAATTCCTGGTAGATGGTTCCAAATTAAGACACTCATCAGAAAAGAGGAAATTTATGCTGTAGAACCTGCTAAATCTTTGTAGTCAACATTTTTCGAGGTAAGCAGTGAGCGCCATTTCCCCACCACTGTCTGCCAAATCAGGGTTGATATTGTTATGATCCTAGACCAGAGCCCCAAGTTTTTGGTACAATCCAATTAGGGACTAATAACTTTTTGTTTAAAATAGACAAAGTTTGAGATTCAAGACACTTACTAAGAGAACAAGGCCACAAGATTCCACTGGTTTGAACAAACATAAATAAACTGCTATACAATGACAGAAAGATAAAACTATTTACGATACCTTACACTCTAACATGCAGGTTTAATCGGAGGCACATTTGAATTAATGGGCAAATTGTGGTGAAACACACCACAATTCACAATAAATAGCAGATGTGACCAAAACAAGTTTCACGGATTTCTCAACAACCTACCCAGATGCCAATGCACACTGAGTCAACTAATCTCATTGGAGCTCTGCCTCATGAGGGATTTCAGTCTTCACCTTTGAAGATCTCACCTTGGAATTCTCTCCAACAGTCACTCCAACTTGGACAGCCACAACTACGGCCCACCTCACAGGGTTTCAATCTCCTCTCCTGAGACACCTATCCCCTGGATTCCTGAGTATACATTCCATGAACTCTCATTTACAACTTCAGCTCTTTGGCCATGTCAAGCTGAACACCATTGGTGCACAAGGTTACCTTCGCCCCAAAGGCCTGCAACATGGAGTCACCAACTTCCTCTTTCATTCTCAGACCTTTAGGGCTTCTCCTGCACCCTCACCACTTAAAGTCTGCAAACTGCGGTCCTTTTATTGCCTGGAGCCTCTTTCTCTGCTCCTCTTTCTTCTTAACTTAGCTGGGACCTCTCCCTGTCCCCTGTCTCCGTTCCCTGTTTAGGATTCTACTTTTGGGACTTCTCCCTGTCCACTCCCCTTGTCCCCTGCCTGGCGCTCTGTCCCTGGGTCACATGACCTGGCTTTAGAACAGTTTCTTTTCTTTTCCCCTCTTTATGCAGCTGCATTGCTGTCAGGAAGGCCGGGCCCTTTAACTGTCAGATTGCGCATGCGCTGCTCACTCCTGGTCCGCGTATGTGTGAAACTCGCGAGGCCTGTCAAGACTTGGCTTTCCTGGCACCCACTCGACAAGAAGGTAAGTTGTATTGCATAGTGAGCACCATCTCTTCACACTCTGCAAAAACTGATCAACATGTTTAGCCATGTTTAAATTTATCTGAACTATTCCAATGCATCAAAGATAAGCAGCTAATTGCTAGGGTGTAACAAAATACATAACAAATGGATATGTATTTTGTTAATAAATCCATTCGTTATGTATTTTGAATGCTCTTATCCTGGTCCGTCATGGTATGTTCATAGGAAACAGAAATCAAATTGGATTGCCTGATTGAATTTAGCAGTAAAAGGATTGCACTGACATGTAGGTCATCAGTCTTGTTGGTGAGAGTTATCAGTTTTTGGCCTGGCTGACTTCTGCCATGTGCAAAGATCATACTGAAACCACTGATCTGATGTGTCAGGCATCTTTGAGCATGTAATGTTGGTTTAGAGTTGAATTGTGATCTGTGTATAGCCAAGGTAGGTCGTGTAAAGGACGATATTTGTCGAAATGCATAACAGCACAATGGTTATACATCACGGTATTTGCTTAGCATTTCCTTTGGATATCACATAAGCCCAAGATAATGAGTGCTCTTTCATGATGGCTCTCCACTATGGCAATAAAATGTTGTTGACCAGGAAACACAAATTGAGATCAACGTAACAGATGTGCTTATTATTTATGGTCAACGCTCAGGGTTGTGTCAAGGAAGAGGCGCTACAAAAAAGCTGGCATTTCAATATTATGACAAAAGTAAATATGCAATTTTTAATCTCCAAGCTAGTAATGCTGCATTTTGCCTGTGTAAAGCTGGTGTGGAGTACTGTGATGTTGACTCAGTAGTGTTGATGGCCAGTCTTAATAATTGGGTTAGGCAGGAAGGGCACTAGGTTAGAAATCAAAGAAAGGCCCTTATTGCTGTTGCCCCTGACAATATTTTGTGCTCTTCATCAGAAGACCCTGAAATATTGAATCGACAGGGCATTGCCTTCTGTGCACTCGCATTTTAATATGTCCAGCAGTTATGCTTTTAACAAGAATGAGATGAATGCAGTTGGCAACTTGCAGATGCGCAGCAGGAAGTTCAGCAGAATTCACGAAGACAAATTGAACAAATAAATATACTGCGGCTGCCACTTAATGTCAATTCGCTGCCCTTTCCTGCTCTTTTTCCATTTTTATCTGGAGGATCATCACTTCTTGTGTATGAAAGTGTAGATTCCTTATCATTGGTCCCATGAATTTCCATCTGTCTTGATTCCATTTTGCATGTATGATTACCTCACATCAGATGCAGTTGTGAAATGGCCCTTAAATCATCTCTTCCATTAAACTGCTGCCGCACCAGTGGTATACGAAGAACTCAACTTGTTTCATAAATATTTTATTAGAAAATATCTTCCTTCAAATTTATCTTTGAGGAAAGGCATGTAACCCCTGCAATTGCTTCTTTCCGTCTTTGCCTGTTTATTGCTGGGTTCCTGTGCAGGCAGAATGAAAGCAGCAATGATCAGTACTTCCTGCCATTGTATCAATTGCCATTCAGCATGCTACAAAAATGTTGTCTTCAGGAGGTATCTCTGCACCTGCAGTATTCACACATTTAGCAGTGGAGTATTGATAGCCCAATCTAAATGAGCGTTACATGTATTTAAATATCGCCTCCAATCCCTTTTCTAACTCCAGAGGTGGCCAGTGTTGGACCAAAAAGTATAAATCTGCCTTTTCCACTGGAGGATATAGCTCAGCCAGCACTCAAAGCAAAGCAGTTTAAAGAAGATAGCCTATTTCAAAAAGTAACCATTGTCTGAACTTAGGGCTGGATTTTACACTTCCCTGCCAGTGACTTTGAAGGTGGGTGTGAGGGGGGGGGGGGTGCTTGTAAAATGCAGGCTGTGGCCTTCTCACCGCCTTCCTGCCTGCCCCCAAATTGTCTTCAATTTTACAGGGGTTGGGTTGGGCCTGCCTGCCCAAGTACCTATTAAGGCCTTAAGTGGACAATTAATGGCCTCATCTTGCCTCCACCATTATTTAACCCGTGGCCAAGCGGGTAGCCCAGCAGTGTTTCCTATTGTCGGGCAAGGAGAGGGGACCTCCTTTGGGGGTCCCATGTGGCCGTTGGAGATATCCCCTCCCTAAGGTCATAACCCCCACTCTTTAAATCTCCCTCCGGCCTCCCACCCACCTAATCCTCCTGGCTGGGACCTGTTGCCAGGGCCCACCAGTAACCCACACCTACCTTCAGTCCAGCCTCTATTAGCTCCTTTTCTTTGGAGACTGACTGTAGTCCCAGCAGTGATCACTGCTCAAACCTGGGACTTCAGAGGTGCCGGCCGATTGACTGACAGCTCTCTAAGGCAGGACTTCTCCCCAGCTGAGATAATTAACATCCGCCGAGTGTAAAATGATTACTATTTTTGTGGACGGGCTTCCAACTGAAATTTTAGTCAGGGGTCTAGCAGAAAACATGGCACTCTGTAAAATACAGCCCTTAGTCATCTGTACAATCTTCAGCCATTCCTTTGAGCCCTGTGATACTGCACTGTGGAGAAGTATAGCTCTTAACACAGGACATTTTCACAGCGAGGAACTTGAAATCATAGAATGATATAACACAAAAGGAGGCTATCGGGTCTTTGTCTGTACTGGCTCTTTGCAAGAGCCATCCCATCAGCCCCCCTCTCCCGCTGTTTCATGAACAACCCTGCAAATCTATCCATTTCAACCATATCGCCAATTCCCTTTTGGAAGTTATTATTCTGCTTTCGTCACTCTTTCAGGTGATGCATTCTAGATCCTAACAAAATCCGCTGCATTTAAAAAAGAAATCGCCTCATTTCCCCACTAAAACAATTTATCTGGTCACTTATCTCATTACCAGTATGTGGGTCTTGGCAGTGCTGCCTCATTTTTCCTCCTTTACAACAGTGGCTATGCCTCCAAAGACATTTCATTGGTTATGAGGCACTTTGGGACATCCAGAGGTGTGAAAGGTGCTGTGTGAATATAACTTCTGTTTGTTTTCCCTTTTCCTTTTCTGTTAAGCAGTTTTTGCCTGACCCGTTCATATCATTTGTCTTCTCCTTGAATATCACATGGTATCGTTCTTTCTCCCAGCTTTGATGCATCATCACTTTTGTGGCAGAATCTTTTATTGTTGCAGAGAGAGATTTGGTCCTCAATCGTCGAATATGAAATCACCAAAATAACATGATTAACCAGGAGGATTCAGTTCGTAAATATCGGCAGTTTGATTAACAAGGTACGAATCATACATCATGATTAATATGCCAGGACTTGTGTGTATAATCTAAATTCAGTTTGGTATTAAGCCTGCTGTATTGTTGGAAGTGCTGCCCTTTGGATCGGGTTCGAAATGAAGGTCACGTCCACCTGACAAAGTGACGAGGATTGTATCCTCATTTGATGAAAAGGGGTGGGGGGAGGGAGGATTCTCTCTGGTTTCCTCAGCCCTGCAAAGGGCACCACATGGTTATCTCAGTGTGATTTGTGAAACTGCTGGTGTGAAATGGCTGTCTTGTTTACCTACATAAATCTCCATAAAGATTTATCATTGTGTGAACAGCTTTGTGATGCTTTGCTGCGATGCAACATAATTGTAATTACTACTTTTAAAATCCTCCACCAGAACAGTTGTAGCATAATAACAAAGTGTTTATAAGGTAGCTTTTCCCTGCAGCCTTGGCAGATGATCAATCACTAAAAATTGCACCACAGGTTAGCAAGGCCATGAGAAAGCAAACCAAGCACTAAAGGGGTAGAAGTGAAAAGTGCAAGTTATGTTAAAACTGTATTGAACCTTGGTTCGACTAGAGTACTGCGTGCAGTTCTGTTTGCCAGAATGGATATAGAGGCACAGGAGAGGGTAGATTCAGAAGGATGAACCCCTGAAATGCGTGGGTACACACATCAGGAAAGGACCGACATGCTGGGGGTCTCTTGAAAAAAAGAAGGCTGATGGGGTGAGAGGTCTTTAAAATGCTGAAAGGTTTTGATAGAGTGGGTACAGAGAGAATTCTTCCTGATGTGGTGAGGAGCATAACTAGAGGCCATCAATGTAAGATAGTCACCAAGAAAACCAGAGAGTTTTAAGAATGTGGAACCCGCTACCACAGAGAGTGGTTGAAACGAATATTATAGGTGAGTTTAAGGGGAAGCTAGACAAGAATTTGAGAAGGGAATAGATGGGTACGATGGTAGATTTAGATGAAGAAAGATGGGAGGAGTCTCGAGTGAAGTGCAAACACTGGCATGGACTGGTTGGGCCGAATGACCTGTTTCTGTGCTGTATACCCAATGCAATCCTATGTAATAAGAAAGGAGGAACAATAATTGTTTTGGTGTTTTGAGCCTTGATCCTGTTCCTCACTGAACCACCCATTAGGTATCTGAAAAAATACATATAAAAATACAAATGGAGAAACTAGTTGTTTTTAACTTCAATTAGTTGCCAGTGCAGCAGCCACTACTCCATAAGCTTTTAAGATGAAGCGTTACACTGGATAAATTTCTGAGTGGTTTCTGTGTTTTGAAGATTGAAATTACATACTGAATGACTGAGATTGAGAGAGAGGCAGTAAAAGAGCAACAAATTATGGCAATATTACAGGTACAGCTGTGATATGAATTTGAAAAACATTTTTAAATGACTTTCTTATTTCTGCCTTACATTTTTGTCCTGTGTTTTTATGTATTGCCTTTACTCTTGCAGTATTTTCTTATATCCTTTTCAAAGGTTTTCTAACCCAATTTGCATTTTAATTCATGCAGATTTGATATTATGGTCATGGTTCAACCATAATCCATGTTATCAACACAAAGGACAAATGGCAAGTAGTGTCATAGCCTGGTGGTACAATGTTAGGAGCCTCTCCCTTATGCACATGTGTACGTACCCATCCACATAGGCTTCCTGCAACCCCCTGCCCCCCCCACCCCCAGCCTCCAAATGTCCTGATCTTGGGCATATTATTGTTACGGTAAACCCATTGAGTGGAAGCATAACTTCTCTAAAGGAGGGCAATTAGAGGGTGATCTTGGCAGTAACCAATCCATATTTTTGGCATGGAATGGACTAAAGCACAGGGTGTCAGAGGGAAAAAAAAAGGCGACAGAGATTAAGCCAGGGCCTTGTTGTAGGACAGATAGTATCAGAATGTGTTCACTGAAATGGAACAGAAGAAACATAGTATGTTGGAATTAATGGTAAAATGTCTAATTTATTCAAGTCCAATGTTGAGTTTTGCATGAATTAAAACTGTTTTATTCAGTGAGTGGTTAGGTCTGGAATGTATTACCTGATAGTGTGGTGAAGGCAGATTCAGTCATGGCTTTCAAAAGAGAATTGGATAATTATCTGAAGAGAGAAAATTTGCATGCGCAGCTACGATGAAAAGGCTGGACACTGGGACTGTCCGAATAGCTCTTACAGAGAAGCTGACATAGACACATTGGGTTGAATGGCCTCTTGTGCTGTTACTATTGTATGATTCTATGTGAGAGCTTGCAGTTCTCAGTCACCTGTAAATCCCTGGTGTTTCTCTGGATTGTAACAGACATTGTTATTTTTATTCTGCAGTTATAAGTCTGTCAAGAATGATATCCCTTTTTAAATTTGGATGAAATCTATCTGGAATATTATGATTTACCATAAAATAGGATATATTACATGCACTTCAATGCAAGTGATTACAACTTGTGAATTTAGGGTTGTGACTAACTTTGCAGCTCGATTGGTGGCAGGCTGCTAGAATGTGCAGATCAAGATATTTCCAGGGTAAGTTTAAACAAAGCTCTGCTCTGAAGTTGTACTTCCCTACCCTTTTAGGACAGATATCACTGTGCAGCAATTTGTGTTAAGCAATACAATAAGCTGAAAAAGTGGCCATGATACACTGCCACACTTGGGTTTGCGCTCCACTTTCTAATTACGTTTAACTTTTAATGCATATTTGTAAGTTACCCTTGATGTCATCCACAATAAATTGAATACAATTTTCTTTATACATAGATAATGATGCTTTTGGGAATGACTTCAGAAAAAATCCTCCATTCCATCATCTACCCGCCAGAGTATGCAATGAAGTCCCAGGGAGCTATTTACATGCAATATTTCCACCCTAAATGTAGTAATTTTAATGTTGTGTATTGAGATAAAAGTGAGACAAAAATCTAACACAACATTTCACAGTTTTCAGCTCAGCTTACCCAGAGGGACTTGGGTGTACTGTACGTTATAAATGCCTCTATTGAGTTGATTCTTAGCTTTATGTTCATTAGACAGCAGGACCAGGAGACAGGTAGGCCCTCTCAATGTGCTTCAAACAATGAAAGTTAATTTGGAGATTTTGATCATTCAAACCATTCTGGCTCAATTCATGTGAGCTCAGCAGGAATAGTTGTCAAGGTTATCTGGTAAGATTCCACTTCCTGGGGCACGGATCAAATGAAAGGAGAGAGAACCCTATTTTCAGGGTCAGCTCAACACAACACTCCGAAGGCAAGATTTTGTGAGGCTCAAAATGTTGGATTGGAGGATGCTAGTTGGTAGCTAATTTGTTTAAGGCAAGCGAGATGATTCTCTGACCCGGGAAAATGTTGTTCATTATTGTATATTATTATATTGTATTTATTTTTTCATGGATGTGAGCATTGCTGATAAGGCCAGCATTTGTTGCCCATCTGTAATTACCCTTGAGAAGGTGATGGTGAGCAGCCGCCTTGAACCACTGCAGTCCATATTCTGTAGGTACACTCGCTGTGCTGTAAGGAAGGAAGTTCCAGGCTTTTGACCCAGAATCAGTGAAGGAACATGAAGTACTGATTTGAATAAAGTTAGACTGACCATAGCTATGGTTCACTTGCTGTGGGGAAAAAAGCAGCCTGATAATTTATATATATTTATCCCAGTCTTAGCAAGTGCTTTCTTGATCTTCCTTCAAAAGGATTGAACAGCCACATGTGAAAGGTACAAATACCTGGTTCAGATCACAAGCATGTACTATTACATGTCTAGATTGTGCTGTTATACAGCTCAACCCTAAACCCAAGATGCTTTGATTGCTTTGGGAATGACGAGTACTCGTCTTCAATTAGCAATAGTAAGACAAGACCCTAAACTTGTACCAAGATTTTGTATCTTTCAAGCTTATGTCTGATAAACTGTAACCCAAAATTATTTTTCAGCTGTACTAAATACACATGCCATTTTGACCAAGAAGAGAGACATTTTCTTGGCAATGAGACAGCTGAAGCGCAGTTTGGTGGGGGGTTGGGGGACAGGATGTGGAGAGAGAAACAGTGAATGGTGTCTGAGAAAGGAAAGAGCAAACATGGTGCAGCTCACATTGGTAAAGATTTTGCATTCCAGGAGATTGTAACTTTGTTCACTAACACATTGGGCCATAGGTTTATTGAAAGGATCAATGTCCTACATTTTTATCATAATTCTTTAGGATTTTGCATAATATAATCCTCTTGATTTCAGATTATTCGTAAAATACATCAAATATGCAAGTTTCTATATTTTTAATTTAAAAAAAAAATATATAATATATTTGCTGAAAACTTAAACCTATTTTATGTGGAACATCTACTCTCAGTACTACATGCCACAGAGACTGGTTCAAATTTTGTTAAGAATAATGGCAAGGCTTTTTAAAAATTCATTCACGGGATGTGGGCTTCGCTGGCTAGGCCAGCATTTATTGCATCCCCAGTTGCCCTTGTGAAGGTGGTAGTGAACTGCCATCTTGAACTACTGCAGCCCATGTGGTGTAGGTACACCCACAGTGCTGTTAGGAAGGGAGTTCCAGGATTTTGACCCAGTGACAGTGAAGGAACCGCAATATATTTCCAAGTCAGGATGGTGAGTGACTTGGAGGGGAACTTCCAGTTGTGGTATTCCCATCTATCTGCTGCCCTTGTTCTTCTAGATGGTAGTGGTCATGGGTTTGGAAGGTGCTGTCTAAGGAGCCTTGGTGAATTCCTGCAGTGCATCTTGTAGATGGTACACACTGCTGCTCCTGATTGCCACCCTCCAATCTGCTGGGACTGCTCCATAAGCTACAGAATTTTGGAAGATGACAACCAGTGCATTCACTATTTCCATGGCCACCTTCTTTAGTACCCTGGGATGTAGATTATTGGGCCCTGGGGATTTATTGGCTTTCAGTCCCATTAATTTCTCCAGCACTACTGTTTTAGTAATATTAATTTCCTTAATTTCCTCCTCCTCACTTGACGCTTGGTTCCTTCGTATTTCTGGGAAGTTATTTGTGTCTTCCTCTGTGATGACAGAATTAAAGTAGTTGTTTAATTGCTCTGCCATTTCCTTGTTCTCCATTATAAATTCTCCTGTTTCAGACTGTAAGGGACCTACATTTGTCTTTAGTAATCTTTTTCTTTTTACATACGTATAGAAGCTTTTACAGTCTGCTTTTATGTTCCTTGCAAGTTTATTCTCATACTCTATTTTTCCTCTCTTAATCAATCTCTTGGTTCTCCTTTGTTGAATTCTAAACTGCTCCCAATCCGCAGGCTTGCTACTTTTTCTAGCAATTTTATATGACTCCTCTTTGGACCTAATACTATCCTTGATTTCTTTTGTTAGCAATGGTTGGGCCACTTTTCCTGTTGTGTTTTTGCGCCAGAAAGGAATGTGTAACAGTTGCAATGCATACATTCGTTCCTTAAATATTAGCCATTGTCTATACGCCGTTATGCCTTTTAATGAGATTCCCCAATCTGTCTTAGCGAATTGGACAGCAACTTCTGGATTCTGCATGCGGAGTTAAATGCAGAAATCAGGAAGTTGCAGTTCAATTGGTCTTGCTCCTCCACAAGCTTTGCAACATTGATGCTAGTCGATATACCTGCTATTGAAAGCAATGTAAGGGTGTGAAGTTGCTGTGCTTGCCCACTGGGTTACCCATTAAACATGCCGGAAAATGTTAGGACTCTAAGTGAATTTTTAATGGTTTGATCAGTATAAAGTTCAATTTTACATATATCAAGTCTCATTCCTGCAGTGTTTAATTATTGGAAATTTTAAGGAAAAGTAAAATAAAACACTTTTTTTTCTTTTTTTTCCTTATCTCTGTAATTCTGGTTGAAGAGCTACAAAGGAAAAGGAAGTCGTGCTACAATTGTACAGGGCTTTTGTGAGACCACACTTGGAGTATCTTGTGCAATTTTGGCCTCCATATTTAAGGAAGGATAAACTTGCAATGGAGCCAGTACAGTAAGGATTCACTAGATTGGTTCCTGGGAAGAGAGGATTGGCCCTATGATGAAAGGTTGATTAAATTGGTCGGATAATCTCTGGAGTTTAGAAGAGTAAGAGGTGATGACTCTGAAACATACAAGACTCTGACAGGGCTTGAAAGAGCATATCACCGGGTTGTTTCCCCTGGCTGTGGAATCTGGAACATGAAGGCACAGGCTCAGGATAAGGGGCCAATCATTTAGGACTGAGGTGAGGAGAAATTTCTTCACTCAAAAGGTTGTCAATCTTTGGAATTCCCTATCACAGAGGGCTGTTGATGCTCCATCATTGACTATAGGCTGAGATGGACAGAGCTTTGGTCTCAGGAGTCAGTAAGGTACAGTATTTGAAGAGTGGATGGGAAAGTGGAGTTGAGGCCAAAGATCAGCCCTGATCTATTGAATGGTGAAGTGGGCTCAAGGGACTATATAATCTACTGCTGCTTCTATTTTTTATGTTCTTTAAAAGCTGGTGAAAAGTCTGTGAACAACTATAAGGGTAATAACGCCAAATGTGTTCTTTTAACTGCTGACCGCAAAATCTGGTTTCTGCGATATGTTAGATTTCTTTCCTGTTTTCCTCCCCACCTCACACCTTTGCACACAATATGTGCAAGCAGTGATGCAGTAGAATCGAAAATTAATAATTGGAAACTAATCATTGAAAATTAATATGACCAACTTGAATATAAGGTTGGATGAATGATGAGCAAATGTTGCCACAAGGTTAGGTGAAAAACTGTAATTGCTTCTGATGTTTTTTGCCCCATCTTTCTGTTCCCCCTCACTCAGTTGTCATGTTGTCATGACTGGTACAGTGGACACAGCGGGTATGTTTGCTGTCATCAGTTACGATGAAATCTGACATATGGATAACTTAGGTACAGTTGCAATGCAGATTTGCTCACCTAGAGATGCTCCGACTTAAGTGGGTTATACAGTTGGTAACATCTTTAAAAGAAAGCTCATTTGTTTCCGTAAACATTCAATATTTAACGCTAGACAAGACTTGCTTTCTTTCTTCAGCAAGTCTAGGGAGTGTTCTGTGTCTGAGCATTTTGAGTTTAATGTGATGTTCACAGTGTAGTGCTGCCAGTTGTGTGCTCAGCACCTGCTGGGTGTGAGCCTGTTCAAATGGCATATTTTTTTCCCCCCTGCTAGAATCATGAAATTGTTTGACATGTACTCTACTTTTCATGCAGATTGTAAGCAAAGCGAGAACAGAGAATCCCAGGAATGGAAAAGATGCCATTTTCCTTGTGCAAATTGAGTCAATTGTACCTCTTTGAGAATGAAGAAAGCCATGTCATCAGTGAAGTTCAGGAAAAGAGAAGTGATCTTGTTTTTCTTTCGCCAATGCAGTTGATGCATTGGACAGATGCGCAGTGCATGATAAAAGACTTAGAAGATGAATTATGAAGAAATTAATTATGAATTAGGGTGGAGAGGTAGGGAGGGAAAGTGTAGAAATGCTAATGGGAATAGAGGAATGATAAAATGAGCCTTTGCTGGAAAACCAGTATGAATAGATCTTCTGCTATAGCTCAGTTGATGAATTGATGTTGTATTGCAATGCTGAGCTGTATAGACTAGGCGATTGTAGGCTTGATCCTTTGTTTATGCTAGGTTAACTAACTTCAGCTGGTGGGGAGGTTTGGAGTATTCTCATTATTTGAGACATTCTCAAGCTAGGCAATTAATCTTTGCTCCTGAACATTAGCCAGTGACCCCTGCTGGATAGAGGATATTAGGTGAAGCCAAAATTGAGATTTGCTCTGCAGCTTTCTGAGTTGAATACCCTGTTGACAACTCTGTGCTTAGACATGAAGAACCAAGATGCACTGTCAGCATGTCGGTTGGAAGCAGCTCTGCTTCTGAGACAGAAGATTGTGGGTTCAAGTCCCACTTGAGGACACAATTAAACACAAAAATTAAGGCTGACATTCCAGTGTATGTAGTCAGCGCTGCGCTGTCAAATGTGCTTTCTTTCGGATGAGATAATAGACTGAGGCTCTCAGTCTTCTTTCTCAGTTAAAGGATCCCATGGCTGTATTTTGAAGAAGAGCATGGGAGTGTCCTGACCAATATTTATCCCTCAGTCAACATCACAAGAAAAAAAAACAGATTATCTGGTCATTATCACATTGCTTTTTGGGAGAGATTGCTGTGTACAGATTGGCTGCCATGTTTCTTACATTACAACAGTGACAATACTTGAAAAGTACTTCATCAGCTGAAAAGCATTTGGAAGTCATTCTTTAAATTCAAGTCTTTCTTAGCTTTATTTTACAGAATGGTTGTTGGGTAAGCTTGATTTTTGTTTTACATCCATGTAGAATAACTCCTAATTTAATTAGTTTTCTGTATGAATTGTCTGTTTTTATCTCACCTAGGTTTGAAAATAACCATTTCATAAAGTTTTCTTTCATATCTCCTTTTTCCAAAGTGCCTCTTCCTTCACCCCCATGTTGCCTGTTCGCTGCTCATTGACGCAATACCTAATATAATGTATGTTCCTGCAATTTACTGAGGATACCAATTCTGCAGTATCATTTTATTTATTCTCCAATTTATGCAGATATTAGATTTCTCGTGATAAATTTTATAGCTTCTAGCTCAGCAAAGAAATAAGTCTTGACATACCTTTTTTGTGTTCATGGTTGGTATGCTGAAATTGTGACAGACTGCGCTCTCTGGCCCTAATCTCGTCATAGTTAGTGTGGTCAGCGGGTGGGTGGGAAGAACTCTGAAGGTGCACCTGGGATACTTGCCTACCCCATGTCTGTGAAAACTTTGGCATTGATATAGTCGTGGGGCAGGCTGTTGGGTGGTGGAGTGGGGTTGGTTGCCCTGCAATCATGCCGCCTGTCCTCTGGATAAGCAGGTGAGATTAGCCTGGTTTTTGCAAAATAAAAAGGCTTGAGCCTACCAGAATCCAGACCAAGTGCCTGACCTGAACTTCTCTAATGGGGCTCACATATTCCCTTGTATCATGAAGTCTGCATGCATTCAACGCAGTTGTCACCATTGAACTGCCAGCCCTCAAGCGAGCCTGAGGAACAAGAATCCCTGACCTAAGGGCATTCGCACCCCTCCCTTCCCAATTGTTCACTTTGTGAGGGACGGAAAGAAGTTCTGCCCCTTGCATGGCACTGAGAGAACTTCATTAAATGGCAGAGACCTACTGCAACTGGGTGCCCTCCATTTTTTCCTGATGTTCATACTGTCACCTCTACCAATTGTAGACTAACAGAATTACCATGGAACCTCAGGGTCATCATTAACCTGGCTTGCACAAGCTTTTATTGAGCAATAAATAACACTGGAGCTCACGCACCAAATACATGGTAAATGAAATAAAAACAGAAAATGTTGGACCTACAAAACTGATGAGACATCATCTGTGGGGAGAGAAACAGTGTTAACCTTTCAGGTTGATGAGTTTCAACAGCATATAAGCTAATCTAGGGATGGAGTTGGGTGGTGTTGCAGAGACGGAAATAGACAGTCTTAATCATGGCATGGTTATGTGGTTGGGTGCTCATCTCAGGGTCAACTTTGACACCAAGGTTACAAAATAGTCTGGTTCAGCCTCAGATGGATGCCAGGGAGAAAGCTGCAGTGGTGGCTAAGAAAATGGTGGCGGGGTCAAGTGAGCTGATGGTGAGTTAAAGCTGGGTGTTGTCAGCATACATGTGGAAGCTGATGTGCTTTCAGATGTTCCTGCTGAGGGGCAGCATGTAGATGTAGGAGAGCGCCAATGATTGATACTTTGGAGACTTTAGAGGTAATGGTGTGGGAGCGGGAAGAGAAGCCATTGAAAGTTACGACTGGATAGATAAGAATGGAGCCAAACAAGTGCAGTGCCACCCAACAGGATGAGGGAGGAGAGGTGATGGAGGAGGATGGTATGATCAACTGTGTTGAAGGTTGTAGGCAAGATGAGGAGGAGAGATAGTTTACCACAATTACAGTCGCATAGGATGTCATTTTTGACTTTGTTGAGAGTCGTATCAGCACTGTGGTGGGCAGAAACATGATTGAAAGGATTCAAGCCTGTGGCTGCAGGTCCTGGACTTTAATGCTCTCTCTCCTTTCTATTCTATAAAAGGCTCAAGCCTGATACCTGCTGCTCCCTCCCAGCATCGTCTGACTTTTAAAGACTAGCTTTAAGCCTGCTCTCCTGAATTTCTGGATCTGCTGAATCTGTTTCCATTCCTCAAATGAGCCTTTTACCCCTGCATGTGTTTACTGTTTAACCTTTTCATCCATTTTCCTCAGTTTTGTGGCTTTTGCTATTTGTGTTCCTGCTTTGAGCATCCCTTTGTCTCCCTTTGTTTTGTCCAAACCCCCACAATTCATCGACTTAACTATTCAATTTCTTCTGAAGATTCTTCCTCAAAAATAAGGCAAATTTTTTTGATAAAAAATAGAACTCTGACCCAATCTCAGCTTTTGCTCTTGGGCAAGTGCAATAATTTAAACGCATACGAGTGCATTATTAAATACCATAATATAAGTAAACATACTTCAAAGCAATACAAGAAATCATGAAAGAAGGATTATTGCTTTGAGTACACAGATAAATTGAGCATTGGAAGCTGAATATCAGAAAAGAAAAAGTGCATGATGTAAGGGAAGAAACTAAATGCAAATCATTTGGGGATAAATTTATTTTTAATCTTTTAAAATTATGTTTAATAGCTGGGAAATTGTCTAGTTAATATTTAAGGTTATTTGTGTATTTTTGCACTGTCGCAGCATACATTTTTTAAAAATGTATTTGCAATTTTTCTACATGATTACAGCAGATTTTTGAATTTAATTGGTCTGATATGCCTAATAGCTCTGTAATCCGTCATGTGATAATTATATTTTAAAATAAGGTCAAAGTCTAATCAAATGGAATGTCATTTCCTGCATTCTGTTTTGCTTAACTGCAGTCATGAGATGTCAGCTGTCGAAAGAAAGTGAAACGCTAAAACAAGAACCGTTCAACGCTATTATCTTGCATGCAAATTTAGTGATTTCAAAATTTCAATTACTCCAAAGCTGAAAAAAATAATTGAAATGGCCAAGGCAGGAATGTCAATTGACTTGTGTTGCAGCCATCAAACTATCCAGATGTGCATTGCATTTCTATGCTCGAGTAACAAAATACACCACATACGGCATTGGGCTCGTGATATGCATGATTCATATATAATTGGGGGGGGTTACAGATTTTTTAAAAATCTTTCCTTTATGCAACATATGGTACATTTTAGATCAGCTGAGCTGCTTGGAAAATTCCATTGTATATATTCAATCCCTGTTCCGTGGATGGTACTCACATTTGAATGTGTGTAGAGCAAGCTCCCCTTCCACAAGCCACTATTGTAAAGTGTGAAATTATGGTCCAGCATCCTTCATCTGTGAAGCATATGAAGAGCTGATTCACACCCATCTCCTAATTCTGAAACTAGTTGTTAGAACAAGATGAAATATGCATACAAATTTATCTATGTGGATGGGACACTTCATGCCATTAAATTGTTTTAGTCTTAGTGTATCATGCTGCATTCCTCAGTGTCCAGCATCATTTTCTCACTGCTTTTCTCTTCCATCCCTCCCTCCCTCCTCCCCATCCCTCTCTCAGAAGCTGTCTTGTTCCTTCTGGCATCTTTCCACAGCATTGCTGTGCATTGCAAATCCTGTCCTAGTCATTCAAAGTAAGCATTGTGTTTCCTGTCATAAGCCATAGAATTTGAATGTGAAGGGCAGCTTCAATGAAAGGATAATCTAGCCAGGTGTAGAGACTAGACTGAAGTTGTAAGATATAGGCACCTGGGAGCCAAACAGAAGCAGATTATACCCTTTGGGTGCCAATTCGAGGAGTGTGCTGAATTTCATTAGCTCTCCACACATGCCTCCTGTCTATTCAATGAATTTGTCCTCCAACTTGGGTTTGGGGGAACTGGTGGGCAGACACATTGGCTACACAACATCTTCACCATGAAGTATTGCAATATAACCTGCCAAAACTGCCCAGTGTTCCATGACCTCTCCCAACATTTCCCCAAGTGTAGCAGGATGCCAATCACAATTTAGTTAAAAAATACAGAACAATCCCATAGATAAAGGTAAATCAAAAAGACAGTCACAAAATACATTCAGCTGAAAGAATGGCACTGTCATCAATTATAATGAGTAACTGGAGTCATTCTGATTTCAAAGCTTCACTTGTAAAGTCCTCACATAATTGTGGCTTATACAAGATATAAATTAAAATTTAAACTGTCTATTCAGAGCAACTTGGTTGTAAAGTAGTAAAGGATTGCACATATCTGTTACCACAAGATTGTAAAATGGGAGAAATTAGAGCAAACAGGAGCTGGATTGTACAATGTACTGATTAGTATATGTTCATTATGGGGTGCAGAGTATATCCAAGAGAAACACCAGTCTTTTCAATTTAACATAATTTTTATGAGCATTTTAGTCACGACTTGATAGTCTGATGTACTTAATTTTGTTTTAATATGTGGGATAAAATGTGACCAACAAAAAGGAGGTAAATGTGAAAGAATAGACAGTAAATTTTACCTGCATTAAATAAATGTATTGCTTGACTGTTAATGATTTTCCATCTTGATGAGGCTTTGAGATTTATTGGGTAATAACTGCAGGTATTCAAAACCATGATAATTACTTTTTAATGTCTCTCGTTTCATTCGCCCCAGATGATAGCTGGTACATAAAATCGGCCATCCAAGAATGAAATTTTGGTGGTCTTACCGGAGCAGTCATACTTGCTCCTGAGTTCAAAACAGAAATTTCAACAGTGCTTGGTATCGGTGTGTGCACTAGAATTATTTACTGCTGGACGTACTGTTGACAAATGCTTTTAATGCAGGAGGCAGTAATGGCTGATTTAAAAAGACAGATGGGATAGTCTGTGGATACTTGGCTAAAGGCAAGGAATCACAAAGATTGCCCTGGACAGAGACATTTGTTAGCCCCTGATCACATTCTAATCATAGCTTAATGTTTAATATAATGTACAAATAGACTGTATAGTGATTTTTGTTTTTGAAAATGCTTAAGTAACTTACAGCAAAAAATTCCTCTGTAGTAGAATGTTTGTGTGGTATTACTGAAAACTCAGTTAAACTGACAACATTTTCCATTTTCTTTGTATATTTAAAATGTGCGAAATGAATGTTATTAAAAATATTTTTGGGGAGTATTGTGTTATTCTGTGAAAATGTGTGTGTATGTGTGCTTGCATGCATGCATGTGTGTGTGATTTAATTAAGTTAGGCAGAGATTAATAGGAGCCAGGTTGTCTGGGGAAGTTGAAATATGAAAAGGATAGGAGTGTTGGGCTGAGGTACAAGTAAATGGGTTAGATCTAACATTTGCATTTTTAGATAAGTTGAGAGTTTGTTTTGAATATCAAAGGGAAGTCAGAGGCAACAAGAAACATGTTGGCATCTTGCAGGAGTTCCATAGGTAAATAGAAGGGGAGGGGCTATTATATTTTATTGACCCGAAAGCAAAGACAAGATAGAGGCATGAAAGGTTTTATATTTGGAAGGATTTAAGTTTCAAAGAGGTTTGAGATTAATGAAACCTGAGATGAAATGGGAAAAAAGGGTATTTTTAGAGTTGCTGTTTGAGTTATTGACGTAGCAGCTGGAGCTGTTTGAACTGTTGAGTTGGGAGCTGTTAGCTGTGGGCTGGGAGGAGATGCAGTTTCAATCAACCATCCAGTCAAGCCAGAAAAGTTTTGGGCTACAAAAATCAGCTTTATTCTGAAGTTTGGTTTTCCATAACAGAGTGGAAGTGAGTTACAGGTCATGTGGCATGCCTTTACTTAAACTACAGCAGTTTGCTTTGGGTAATATTACTGGATTTTGTACAGTTAAATATCTATAAGGGAGTATTGCCTAGAAGGTGTTTACTTGTGGGTCTCACCAAGTGGAGAGTTTTTTGGGGGGGGGAATGTTTGTAAGCCTAACCTTAATTCTGTAACTGTAATCTGGGGAAGTTTTTTTTTTATTCTTGTTAATAAAACTTTTACTTTTAATTTTTAAAATCCCAGAAGCATTACTCGACCTCTTACTGCTGAGATCGGTACTTCATCTTCTCGTTTTCAAAGTACAAAAAAAAATGTAAGCCAAGTTTTCTTGTCGGAATTGGTTTGCACAGCAATTAACACTGGCTATGGTCATAACAAAAATCAGTTAATTCATTAGCAGCCATGTTGAAGGATGCAGCCATGTATTCATGATAGCTGTGTTAAAATACGGAAGAAACTGCAACTAACGATATGATTTTCCCCATCCCCAAACGATCTTTATTTATATATTCAGTGTTGAGGAATATGCGTACTTTGAAAGCGTTTATGGTATTGAACAAACTCTTCGAACCTGGATTTTGTGATGGTAGTAACAACGAAACTTGAAACTTTGTTAAAACTGACAGCAATTTCCGAAGTCCGCAGGTGTACAGAATATTGCAAAAAATCCAGGAGTTGCAGTCAGTGATTCTATATTTCTCCAGAAAGCTTGTTGTTGACGTCCCCCTGGATCTCAATCCCTGAGCAATCATGAATTGGGAATGAAAACTTCTACTCTTATGCTGTTAGTCTCGCTCTAAGAACACCTTCTTAACTGAGGTATAACTGGGTTTTTAAATAGTGTACTGAGTTCAGCATTACGCTAAACACCCTCGCTGGCCCTGAATGGTAATTTTACGTTTGTGTAATGATAAATTGCTCATAATAACAAATCCAAGTTTCAATTTTTTAAAAAGTTCATTGATAATATTGAGCTTCTATCTTATTCCAACTTTGATCATTTATTTTGCTCCCTGAAAACTTAAATTAAAAGTGAAGGGATTCAGTGCTCTTAGCTTCCTGGTTTGCTGTCTGTAAGAACACTTCAGTGTGATTGGTTGCTTACCCTAGTTGTTGACATCACTGCTGCTGGATACCTGGCAATTGCTGGGTATATTACCCTTTGACTTGGTGCCAGGTTCAAACTGCTGTCAAGAAAAAGGAAGTCAGTGTCACAAAGATTACTAGATCTTTGTACTGTTTCTTCATAGTCAGCATTGTCACTTCACTGCTTGACTACAGAATCCAACCCATTATTACTTGTGCCACTGAAGTGGGCAGAGATAATATTTTTGCCCCTGTTAGTCTGTTTAGTTGTAAACAATATATCTCAAAAACCAATGAATGGATTTCAACGAAACTTGGTACACAGGGTATGGCCCGAGGAAGAAGTGATTAGATTTTGGCAAAGATATGAAACCGGATCTGGTCCTTGATATTCTTTTAATGGATCCGTTAACATTGGACATGGGTAAATTGAGGTATTGTTTAGGATGTTATGGGTTGTTTTATTTAAAATGTTGTTAATTGTTTTAGAATGTTGTGGATTGTCACAGCTACTACCCAGCAATTTTTCACAGCTGTCAAAATGTGAGCAGAATTTTCAGAGCATGTTGTTGGATGTGGATTGGTCTGAAGCCACCTGAGTGAGATGAGAGCTCTTAATAAAAATATTTCTTTTTCAGCTTTTAAGTTACAGAGCATCAACCAGGCAGGGAAAAGCCTTAAGGAAGATCTGCATAATTATTATAATGTTGAGTTAACACAGCGTGGCAGAGGTATGCGTTCTACTGAGTGCCCTCTACACTTGTGTTATACATGAAAGGCAGAAAGTCAGTGTATGGTCTGATAAGGTAGAACAGTAATGGATGCATTCTCCAAGTCAAAAGGAAGATCCATGTAAAGGAAGATTTAGACAAATGAACATGAGATTGAACTTACTTCACATCGCCTGGTGAAGCATACGACTATTTATGAAATCATTAATACAACAAATGTTCTTCACTGCACTGTTTGAGCTCAATCACACAAATTAAGTGTTTCAATATTTCTCATCAACCTCACACTGCTCGTTTGACTAATCTCTTTTTCGTTGTATAATTCTGTAGGCAAGTGAACTTTTGGTCATATTATAAAATACAGCATATTGATACCTAGCTTAAAGAGCAGAATTATTATCTCATCAGCTGACTTTGTGGATTCTTCCAACTCTCACTTCCATCAACCATTTTAAAGGTTAACTCAACGCTTCATTTCTGTTCATTGGTAATGTTTGCGAGAGTCAACAATCAGCGCATGATCAGTGCTCCAAGTCATTAACATTGAGGCAAAAATTGTCACAATATTGCACAATTTAAAAAATATATATATTAAACCTTTTGATGCCAGTTACTGCCAAGCTTTATTAACCAAAGACCGTGCTTCCACTACAAAACAAATAGATAGTTTGCCTATGTTTTATGGCTGCAATTCTGTTTCAAGAAACTTAAATTTATTTGCATGTATCTTTGAATCCTAAAAGATAATTACAGACACAATCCTAACTTTACTATCAGAGATATTTTTGATATTTCAAAAATATGAAATAAAAACTGGAGATACACAGCAGCTACCAGCTTCTGATAAAAAGAAAGTTAATGTTTTGCTGAGATGCGTCACGCCTAAAATGTTAACCCATCCTTCTCTTTCAGACCCTGATCAACTTACTGTGCATTTCTTACACTTTTTGTACTTTTCCTGTTTGTGTTTGTGTTCCGTAGTCTTGTTATGCTAAACACCAACCACAGCCAACAAAGTGGGTGAAATCTATCCAGCTCACTTGCACTGCTGCTATGAAGCGCCTGCCAGGTTCCCTAAAGTGACAAAGACAAGATCAAGAAGTCAGTAGAGCGGGAGACCAATCCATTCATTCGCTATTATATAGCACATCATGAATGTGCTTCAATAGACTGCATTATCCAGAGCCATCTACAATTCCTTACAATATTTACTATAGCCTCGCATATAAACTATGGTGATGAGGGTTAAGCAGTTTCTGAAATAGGAAATGGAGAAAAACTGAAAAGTTAATGTGATCTCATTACAGCAGACTAATTTCACAGGAAGGTATAATAAGAGAATTATTTTTGTGGTTCTAATGCAGGATTATAAAGGAATTAAGGTTCTCCTGTAATTACATACAGTAATTGCTTTTTTGGAAGTATTTGAGTTTGGTAGAATCTTGTCTTGCTCTCAACAAGGTGGTGTAGCTGCTAAGTCGTTTTGCATCTTTTTGGGGGGTGCATGTGAAATTGAGTGCAGCCCCTTATCAAGTCACTCACAATGAAATCTTTAAAACCACCATTTTGTTGAACATAAGTGTTAAACTCAAGCTAAAGATTTAAATGCATTTAATAATGTTGCAGTCAAAATAAAGCCTCTTGTGACTTATTAGTAGGTTCTTCAAGTCGATGAGCTTCACTCTATACCATGCTATTTTTTTGATCCTGAACCCCATCCACCCCACCATTTTTTTCGCCTCCTGTCCAATTTTCTCCAAATGTTTGAATGCATCTAGAAGTGTGTGTTCTCCTGTATAAACACAGGAAAAATAATACTGTTCTGTAGTCATTTTGTCATCAACTATGTAGAAAGGGCATTGATACCCTTAAGAGAGGACAGCAGGGAACACTGAGGATGCTTTTGATTGTCAGGAAATTAGGCCTGTTTTGTTTGGAAATGACCAAATTTAAAATATTCCAAATTTCAAAGGGAACTAAAAAAAAATTGATCCAAGCAAATTATTCACTAAGGTCGAAGAACTTGTGGATTAAATTAATTGGGAAGACGAATGAAGTGAAAAGTATAACAGGGTTAAGGGACAATTGGATGGCTATCTGCAGACAGGAGAGAATGTAGATAGGTGGGAGTAATCTCGAGGAAACGAACAGGCTTAGGCTGAATTTGCTGGAAAAATGATGTTACAAATGTACAAATTGGCCAGCAGGTTCAGGGGATGAATGTTATAGCCTTTGTTGTTAATCTCCAGAGCTTGCTGGTTGCTTTATGCTGCTCCACCATTTGTTTTCCACAAATGACATCTTTCCCTTAGCCACCCTGTTATTTTTGAGAGCTTGCTGGTGTTACACACTAATCAACCATTAAACTCACCTCAAAGTTCAATCTGGCAATTTAGAGCATATTAGCTTTTTAAAGACGCAATGATTGTTAATGCAATGTCAATCAACTTACCTTGCTCAGAATGAGAATTGATTGAAGTATTGAGTGTCATCACTGCATATTGTTAATTTCTAGAGATTTTTTTCTTACAAAGCCATATTTTTAACTTTTACATTTTTCCTGTTTCTATCTTTCTCATTCCATTCAATCAGTCTTTCTCTTTCCGATTTGATTTCAATTAATCAATTCTAGTTCTCCCTTCTTGTTTGCCATTGCTATTTCTTTCTTGATCCTTAAATCCTTAAATTGATAAAGAGATTCATTGTTGGTCCTACCATTCACTGAGGTTCCTGGTGCCTTGCTCACCACTCAATTATCTATTTGCACTTATAGCAAGTTACAGTGCAAAAAATGTCAAATAGACAGTCGCAGAAAATTGTTGCGCTAGTAGAACATACTGCGATATGCCCGGCTCCAGCAAGATCTGGCCGGTTACCTTATCTTGTTAGTAAAATTTCTCTTAGTTTTACAATTGAACATGAACATGTGCTGTGGACCAGCTTATCCTTTGCCTCCAGATAGTGGTGGTGATTTAAAGTAACCCCAGCTGGAAGAACGTTATTTCCACTAAATTGCTAAGACTTGGTGCATAACTATAGCATGGAAATATGGCTCTATAGTTAACTGTTTATTTCTAAACACCGCTGTTTACTGATTTTTCAAAATTTGATACTATTCCTTTTTCACATGTTGGGAATTTGAGTGCAGTGAGACAGAAAAAAATTTTCAGTTTTGTCGTAACTGGGTGGCTTCATGAAAACGTTCTTGGTTAGTTTGGCATCAGAGACATATTTTCGTTGATTTATTGCCCACATTGTTGCATTAATCAAAGCCTATGTTCTTAATACTCTGATGTTTGGATTCTCACTCAAGCCTACAAAAACACAATATGAGAACACCTGCACTCCAGAGGGAACATTGATTGACAGTTCAGATTCTCTGATCTCTGTAGTCAATTTCACAATGATTGTTTATACACGTAAAGTGGTTTCAATGGTTTGTAGTTTTTGAAACTTCTAAGGCCCTGGATGATTGACAATTTTATTAGCTTGCAGTCCAGACTTTTTTCAAGCATAGGAGAAAGTTATCAATTACATTTTTTTTCAAAGTTTTTTTTACACATGCCACGATTCACTATAGCATAATTATTTTTAGAAGATGTACAGTAGGTCAATGAGTGTGAAAGTGCCAGAGCTTGGCATAAGGGGAATGAGGGGCTTGAGGCGGTGGGTGGAAGGGCAGAGCTTGGCATAGGAAGGGGGTATGAAGGACTTTGGGGAGTGGAAGGGCAGAGCTTAGCATAGAGGGTATGAGGCAACACAGGGGTGGGTGGAAGGGCAGAGCTTAGCATAGGGGGCATGAGGGGACATAAGGTTTTGGGGCATAACTTTGCATAGAGATATGAGGGGTCATAGGGTGTTGGTGGAAGGGCAGAGATAGGCATAGGGGGCATAAGGGGATAAACATGGGTCGAGGGTCGTAACTTGGCAGAGAGGGCATGAGGGTGACCTTTTGAACTTATCTTTCAAAAGGTCCCTTCATGCAGACATTCACAGTCCTCCAAGGGGCAATGAACCACGACTCTTTAAAAACCTGGCCTGACTCGATAAAAATTGCGGAGGAGTAGGACATGCCTATCCCTACAATGGAGTTAGCCAGGGAGGAAGTGCTGGATGTGGACCGGAGAGGAGCCAGCCCACACCCTTTAAAGGCATTCCAGAAAATTAGACAGCCAAAGAATGGGGCCAAGAATCACGGAATTGTCCTCATTATTAAAGGGCTCCCGAGTCAACTCAACTCGGTGAAAATCCAGATCAATGTGTATAAGAGAGGTGTGAATGGATCCTATCAACTATCCATTGTATTATGATGGTATCCTTCATCCAAGCCAGATTGGGTGAATTTCAAGGTAGCAAGCAACATCACAGGATGATTGGAGTCAACATACATACCACTCTTTTGTTTGGAATCAACGTACACACCACTCTTTTGTTTGGAATCAACGTACACACCACCCTTTTGTTTGGAAAAAGGACTTTGAACTTGTGGAAGTCGCATGGTGAGGGAACCATTTTTGCAGTTTGCTTTTAAATCAGCAAGAAGCTGCTTGGAGACAGTATTCCACTGAACTAGCTACAAGTAACCCATGCAGCCAAGGTAATAACCAGCAATACCTTGACAGTGAGACAGAAACACAGAAAGACGCACTTCCCAACCTGTTCTGGCTAAAGTTCACCTGAGAACTAACCACCTAGAAATTCAACTACAAGAAACCTGCAGCCTGCTGGGAATCCTTTGCTTTATCAGATCTTCGCTTCAACTTTGAAGCATAAAATTCATCCAAGAAACTACAGGCCTGACACGAAAGAGAGTGAGATAATTATAGGCTGTAACGGCCTTTGTGTATGTGTGAAAGACCAGTGAGTGGAACGTTGGCTGAAATTCAGGATAAGTGTGTGATAATAAATAACGTTCTTTATTTTTCAAATTACATAAAGCTTGCTGCTGGAATTAGTTAATTGGGACACATTCTGAGGGTAAGAAAACACACCTCTTACATACTGATCACAGACAGTGAAAGGTAGCACAAACTTTGTCCATGACATCCTAAAGAAAAATATACTCACCTTGGAGGGAGTGCAGTGAGGTTTCAGCTAGACTGATTCTTGGGCTGAGGGTTTAATGCTACGAGGAGCAACTGAGTAGGCTAGGCCTGTGTTCTTTGATCTCATTTAAAGCATATGCAACTCTTAAGGTGTTTAACACAGCAGATATTTGAAAGATGGTTCCCTTGGATGGGGAGTCTAAAACTAAGGGGTGCTGTCTCAGAATATGTGGTTGGCCATTTTGGACTGAGTTGAGGAGAAATTTCTTCTGAGGGTTGTGAATCTTTAGCCCTCTCTATGCCAGAGAGTTACAGATGCTTAGTTGTCGAGTATAAAGTCAGAGATTGATAGATTTTTGGATGCTTGGGAAATCAAGGGAGATGGGGGTAATGCTGGAAGTTTTGTTTAAGGCAGAAGATCAACAATGATCTTATTGAATGGTGGCATGGGTCAGAGGGGCCAAATGGCCTCTTTCTGCCCTTAAGGTTCTTATGTCCCAACTATACCCTCCATACTTCAACACCAAGACTATTTTTGTCTCCTGTTCCACTGTTGATGGTTGCTTGTTCATCTCCTGTCATCTGGAGTTCTTTGCTTTGATTTTCACACCCTACGCTTCTGTGTCTAATCATTATCTTTTCTTTCTCTTCCTTTTCTGCTTCTTATCTTGATGTTAAAAGCTTGGAGACATCCTCCTGCATTGAAAAACACTGGAGGAATGAAAGTTGCTGTTGCTGTAGGGCAACCTTTATGATAATGAAGAGAAAATTCTGAGTTATCAGCAATGCAACTACAGATAAATAGCAACTGAGACTGTTACAAGAAGCCTAACTTTAAATTGGTCCTGGGAAGAGTGCAAGAAGTTGATGCCTCTGTCCTTCAGTATAATGCATTCATTGACACTGGGCAACACAAATAATTGAATTCTTTCTTTCCACTGAGTTTCAGTTAAAGTTATTTATTCCCAGTGTTTGCAGAATTCCTTAACCCTTTAATTGCATTGCAGCATGTATTGGTATAGAATGAATCTTCTAGCCTTCTATTTGACATTGACATTAGGGACTGTAAAACTTGTACTCTAAATAAACAGTTTTCAATTTGTTACCGTTCTTTCTGGGGACTTTACTTGAAGTAGATGTCTCTTTTCTTGAGTTGAAATGTTCCATTTCCCACCATGGAGCATAAGCTGATGAGAAGTCATTGAGCACATAATACATTAAAGATACTAGGGGCATGCTCACATGTTAACAATAGACTACTTAATCGGGATTCATAATCTGTCTGAAGCAAATATATAAAGTAGTGCTGGCATGAAATACTTCCACTTCAGGCCCTATGTAAGACATGAGGCAAAATTTCTTATATTCTACTTCCCTGTTGAAGCAGATGCTTCATTTTAATTTTCCATATCAGGCATCTTTGAGATTACCAATTTAGTGCAAACTGGTGTGAAATTGGAGTTGGATTTTGTAATCACTGAATTGTATGGGCCTATGCTCCCCAGAAACTGATATAAAATAACTCAAATTAATTTTACGAAACAACCTCACAGCTGTCGGAGGAAGAAGATCTTTACCCCATCAATCCGGGTAGGATTGACCCTTGGGCCTGTTTATCTGACAACCTTCTTCATTATCCAGCCCCCAGAATAGACCTGACAGTAATAAGGTTTCTTTGTTTTTAATTTAGATATCTCAATGCTTTTCTCTTTGCATAATCACATGGGCAGCATTTTTATAACTGTGTTTTCTTTCATCTTGGCTATTATCTCATTTTCCCTGTGATGCTTTCAACTCATGTTCCTTTATTAACCCCCATTACCACTCTGTCATGGAGTGATAATAGCTCTTTATCCAGGGAAAATTCAATGTACCTTTTACAAAAATTTCAGTTCCTTTTCTGCTTGATGTAATAATTTCCCTGGCTATCATGATAAATGGAAATGAAAGGTAATGTAGCCTTTCAAACCTGCGTTGCCAACAAGAGAAGGTCTAGCCACCTCTCCTTGACATTCAATAGCGTTACCATCATCTAAGCCCCCACCGTCAACATTCTGCGGATCACCAATGGCCAAAGAAACTTAACTAGATCAGCCACATAAATACAATGGCTTCAAGAGGAAGTCAGAGCCTGGGTATTCTGCAGAGTGACTTGCCTCCTGACTCCACAAAGCTTTTCCACCAGCTACAAGACAAAAGTCAAGAGTGTGATAGAATATTTGCTTGGATGAGGTCTGCTCCAACAACAGCCAAAGCTTGACAAAGCAGCCCACTTGATTGGCACCCCATCCACCACCCTAAAAATTCACTCTCTTCACCATTGGTGCACAGTGGTGGCAGTGTCTACCATCTACAAGATTCACTGCAGCAACTCACCAGAGCTTCTCAAACAGTATCTCCCAAACCTGCAACCACCTAGAAGGTCAAGGGCCGTAGACGCATGGGAACACCATCACCTGCAAGTTCCCCTTCAAGTTATACAGCATCCTAACTTGGAAATATATTGCCATTCCTTAAATGTCACTGGACCCTAGAGCTCCCTCCCAAACATCACTGTGGGTACACCTGCACCACATGGACTGCAGTGTTTCAAGAAGGGCACACCACCACTTTCTCAAGGGTGCTAAGGGGTGGATATGAAATGCTGGCATTGCCAGCAATGCCCACAGCCCATGTATGAATTGAAAAATACAGATGGCATCTCCAGGGAGACATAGTTGAAAACACACGCAAGCAGTTTGAATAGGAGCTGATTATTTTCAACCTCTATTATTTTTGACTTGGTATCAGCATAGCAAAAGCAAAACGTTGTGGATGCTGGACATCTGAAATAACAACAGAAACTGCTGGAAACACTCAGCAGTTCGGGCACCATATTTCGGGAGAGAGAAATAAAAGTAACATATTTGTAGTTGTAGAAAAACATGGGGGGTAAGAAAGTTGAGAATTGTTTTTTTGCTTCTCTCTGAGATCTGAACTGGTCTTTCCTATTGGTAGGAGCTGTGAATTTATGAGCAACTGCCAATCCAAAGGGTTAGGAAGCCAATGAAGTATTCGTTCATGCTGTGCCTCAGCAGGAAGGTGAACTTCGCTACTTCAGAGGTTTCCTTTAACAGTCAAATCTTCCTCATGAACAATTAGACTCCAATTGGCCTCAAGATCTGCCTATTGACAATATGACTTCATTAAGCATAGTTTTTTCATTTTTAAAAATTTCTTTCACAGGATGTGGGTGTTGCTGGCTAAACCAGCATTTGTTGCCCATCCCTAATTGCCCTTGAGAAGTTGTGCAAATAGGTTTGATTTGCAGTACTTTGGTTACATTTGTTGGCCTTGCAGGAAGCAGCTAAGATTTGAAAACAACTCCAGCTTGGCAGCAGGCAACTTTCCTCAAGACAGTATTTTTATTTTGGTTGGGAAAGAGCTTCATTCCTCATGTGATATATTGTCCATAATGTGGTACGAGGCTCCTCTCATTATAGGCCAGCACATCCTCTGTCTTCTGATGAGAATGGGACTGGAGATCATCCAGCTTTATTTGAGGTTAGAACAACTGGTGACAAAAGCAGCATGGCAGCTGGTAGATATTATGTCCAGGAGACAGAATAAAGTAGGCTGTTGTGAATCAGATGTGTTTTAGGAGCTTAAAGGTGGCTGTTGATGTTGGGCAGTGGTGACCGAGGGTTTAGTTGATGATATTTATAAACAGCGTGATGGAGATGTGGTAAGTCTATAGTCTCTCATAGCAGATTGTGAGAAAGTGACAATATTGGGAATTCCTGTGTATCTGAAAACTGGGCAGATGAATGCGTGGACAGAAAAAATGGAAGATAATGCACAGTGGCACTAAAAATAATGAATGCGATTAACGGGAGCACTTTTGGGAAGGTGAGTCATCGAAATTATTTAGGTACACTTGTTAACCATTGAAAGTATCAATACAATGTATGTCAGCCCTTCCATGGGGATAAGGTGATATCGATATAGATTCATAGAACACCAAGTGATGCTAGCTTTTGTAATAGCACATAGCACATTGAGTTCAGCTGGTGTTCCCAGTTAGAAACTGTGCAAAGATTCAGAAAAATTACAGCAAAGGTGATTACAGATTTTAGGTCATTCAGTTTCAGATTGAAGCTAAGGAACTTCATACTTGGCTCCTTTCAAAAAAAGGTGAGAAATTGGGTGTGACTAATTTTTAAAATAACGCGGCATTAGAAAAAGTTACAAGATAGCAGTCGAGGAGTTCTGATGATATAGCCCATTACCATTGGGTTATGAATACGGTTTGATGGCTCATTGTGTAATATAGAGGACTTTTACATGGCAGACATGTTGAGCACACAGGAAACAGTGAGATGTAGATGGAAGGATAAAGAGGATAGCCACTTAGGAAGTGAAATTTTTTTTTAGCATAACAACTGTACTGTCAGTTTGTTTATTACATTAAACTGTGCTATGCATTCCCTATAATGTGATGAAATGTTTAGTATTGAGCTATATAGGTAATGTTGTGTATTATAGAAAGTTAAGTTTATTGATTACTAGGTATACCCACTGTTGGATGCATTTTTATCTATATCAGAGTTAAACTTTAAAAGTTCAACAATTTCCTCCTTCTATCTATTTATTGACCCTGTTGCCGGATTGGAGCACAAAGGGGAATCCTTAGTAAAGGGAACTAGAACTTCCCATTGACTCCCATCTGTAAATCTCCTTAACTGATGTGATTTAAGGAGCAAGAAATAGAGAGGGAGGAAGCTTGTCCACCTCTTTTAACCCTGTTCTTTTTTTGTTTAACTCTCATGGTTCATGCTTTATTGCCCATCAGTTATGGGCAAGAATTTGATTAATGTACATAGATCAGTAACTTGTGGTGTGAAAGAGCGACCCCATGAATTGCAAATCACTACAGGTTACTGGACAATTTGTGCTGCTCCTTGAAAACAGCATCTCATTTGCACATTAATTGTCCATATTGAACTCATCACAAAGTTAGGCCTAGTAAATATTAGGGTATGTACCTTCTTTAAAAATGTGATCAACCTGACCAATCTCCACGGCCCAGAAAGTGAACAATTGAAAGTGTGGAGCCTCATTCTTTCAGGTGAGAACAGTAGTTTTTAAAATGGCACAATTTAAATTCACTTTTATTCTTGCTTCTCCTTTCTATTTCTTTCTCTCTCAATCCAATCTTTCTTTGCCTCTCTTTATTTTTTATTTTTACTTAATTTGATTTCTTTCTGTACTTGATGTGACATTGAATTGCCCCATTCTAATTCAGCCCCCTCAGTCCTCCCTCCCTATTTCTTGCTCCTTAAATCACATCAGTTAAGGAGCTTTACAGATGGGAGTCTATGGGAAGTTCTAGTTCTCTTTACTAAGAATTCCCCTTTGTGCTCTAATCCGCCAACAAGCCTATCTTCTTTTCATTGTACTGACAGGGTCAATTCTAAAAATAAAAAAGCAAACGAGAAAGGAAACGCTATTGTCTTCACTACTAAGCCACATAAAGGTATAGCCTGGCAACCAAACACAATTTCAATTTGTGATAAGAAACCACAGGATTCTCATTTAATACTCAGTTGATGGCTTAATATGTATTTAGCCACAAAAGGAAAGCTAATCAGAGTATTTAAGTTAGAAAATTATTGTTAATTTAATGCAACACTTGTGTTTCCAGATGATTGAAGTTACTTCAGTTGTTTCAGAAGGAAATTGCCAATTTATTTTGCATAATACTTTAATGTATGTGAATGTCAATGTATGAGGAAGGAAATTGAAAAAATTGTGAATATTTAGCCCAATTTTTACCAAATCTTGACAATGTCAAGAATACAGTGGAGATACTTATCCTAGGACTGTTAGATTTCTTGACACTGAACTGATGGAAAGTTCAAAGCATAATTCCAAGGCGTGTAGTGAATGCAAATGAAAATGCATTACAGTGCATTGAAAGTCTTATTATGAAACCAATATTAATCCTAAATTTTATTTTATTCATTTATGGAATGTGGGTTTTGCTGGCTGGGCCAGAATTCATTGCCCATCCCTGGTTGCCCTTGAGAAGGTGATGGTGAGCTGTCTTCTTGAACCACTGCAGTCCATGTGGTTTAGGTACACCCAAAGTGCTGTTAGGAAGGGAGTTCCAGAATTTTGACCCAACAACAACAAGGGAACAGCGATATACTTCCAAGTCAGGATGGTGAGTAACCTGGAGGGGAGCTTCTAAGTGGTGGCATTCCCATCTATCTGCTGCCCTTGTCCTTCTAAATGGTAGCGGTCATGGGTTTGGAAGGTGCTGTCAAAGGAGCCTTGGTGAATTCCTGCAGTCCATCTTGTTGATGGTACACACTGCTGCTACTGTGAGTTGGTAGTGGAGGGAGTGAGCGTTTGTGGATGTGGTGCCAATCAAGCAGGCTGCTTTGTCCTGGATGGTGTCAAGCTTCTTGAGTGTTGTGGGAGCTGCACTCATCCAGGCGAGTGGAGAATATTCCATCACACTCCTGACTTGTGCCTTGTACATGGCGGACAGGCTTTGGGGAGACAGGAGGTGAGTTACTTGTTGCACGATTCCTAGCCTCTGACCTGTTCTTGTAGCCATAGTATTTATGTGGGCTAGTCCAGTTCAGTTTCTGGTCAATGGTAACCCCCAGGATGTAGATAATGGGGAATTCAGTGATGGTAATGCCATTGAACACCAAGGGGCAATGGTTGGATTCTCTCTTGTTGGAGATGGTCATTGCCTGACACTTCTGTGGCGCAAATGTTACTTGCCACTTATCAGCCCAAGTCTGGATATTGTCCAGATCTTGCTGCATTTGGACATGGACTGCTTCAGTATCTGAGGAGTTGTGAATGGTGCTAAACATTGTGCGATCATCAGTGACCTTCTGACCTTATGATGGAAGGAAGGACATTGATGAAGGCAGCTGAAGATGGTTGGGCTGAGGACATTACTGCAGGAGTTTCTCAGGGTAATGTCCTGGAGCTGAGATGACTGACCTCCAACAACCACAACCATCTTCCTTTGTGCTAGATATGACTCCAGCCAGCGGAGAGTTTTCCCCCTGATTCCCATTGACTCCAGTTTTGCTAGGGCTCCTTGATGCCACACTCAGTCAAATGTACCCTCTATGTCAAAGGCAGTCACTCTCACCTCACCTGGGGAGTTCAGCTCTTTTGTCCATGTTTGAACCAAGGCTGTAATGAGGTCAGGAGCTGAGTGGCCCTGGTGGAACCCAAACTGGGCGTCAGTGAGCAGGTTATTGTTAAGCAAGTGCTGCTTGATAGCTGTTGATGACCTCTTCCATTACTTTACTGATGATGGAGAATAGACTAATGGGGCAGTGATTGGCCGGTTTGGATTTGTCTTGCTTTTTGTGTACAGGACATACCTTGGCAATTTTCCTCATAGCTGGATTTTTTCATAGCCAGTCTTGTAGCTGTACTGAAACAACTTGCCTAGGGACACGGCAAGTTCTGGTGCACAAGTCTTCAATACTATTGCCGGAATATTGCCAGGGTCCATAGCCTTTGCAGTACCCAGCGCCTTCAGCCTTTTCTTGATATCATGTGGAGTGAATCGAATTGGCTGAAGACTGGCATCTGTGATGGTGCGGATCTCCGGAGGAAGCCGAGATGGATCATCCACTCGGCACTTCTGGCTGAAGATTGTAGCAAATGCTTCAGCCTCATCTTTTGCGCTGATGTGCTGGGCTCCTCCATCATTGAGGATGGGGATATTTGTGGAGCATCCTCCTCCAGTGAGTTGTTTAATTGCCCACCACCATCCATGATTGTGGCGGGACTGCAGACCTTATATCTGAACTGTTGGTTGTGGGGTTGCCTAGCCCTGTCTATCACTTGCTGCTTATGCTGTTTGGCACGCAAGTAGTCCTGTGTTATAGCCTCACCAAGCTTATACCTCATTTTTAGGTATACCAGGTGCTGCTCCTGGCACGCCCTCCTGCACTCTTCATTGAACTAGAGTTGATCCCCTGGCTTGATGATAATGGTAGAGAGGGGGATATGCCGGGTCATGAGTTTACACATTGTGTTCGAGTACAATTCTGCTGTTGCTGATGGCCCACAGCGCCTCATGAATGCCCAGTCTTGAGTTGCTAGATCTGTTCGAAATTCATCCCTTTAGCACAGTGGTAGTTCCCCACAACATGATAGAGGGTATTGTGTGAAGGCAGGCCTTTGTGAGGTGGCCACTCCTACCGATACTGTTATGAACAGATCTGCAGCAGGTAGGTTGGTGAGGATGAGGTCAAGTATGTTTTTCCCTCTTGTTGGTTCCCTCACCACCTGCCGCAGACCCAGTCTAGCAGCTATGTCATTTAGGACACGGCCAGCTCGGTCAGTAGTGGTGCTACCGAGCTACTCTTGGTGATGGGTATTGAACTCCCCCACCCAGAGTACATTCTATGCCCTTGTCACCATCAGTGCTTCCAGTGTTCAACATGGTGGAGCACTGATTCATCAGCTGAGGGAGCGCGGTATGTGGTAATCAGCAGGAGGTTCCCTTGCCCATGTTTGACCTGATGAGACTTCATGGAGTCTGGAGTCGATGTTGAGGACTCCCAGGGCAACTCCCTCCCGACTATATACCACTGTGCTGTATAGCACTGTGCTGCCACCGTCCTGCCGGTGGGACAGGACATACCCATCCCCAGGGATGGTGATGGTGGTGTTTGGGACATTATCTGTAAGGTATGATTCTGTGAGGATGACTATGTCAGGCTGTTGCTTGACTAGTCTGTGAGACAGCTCTCCCAATTTTGGCACAAGCCCCCAGATGTTCGTAAGGAGGACTTTGCAGGGTCAACAGGGCTGAGATTGTCGTTGTTGTTTCCACTGCCCAGGTCGATGCCGGGTGGTTGGTCCAGTGTGACTTTTTTGTGACTTTGTAGTGGTTTTATATGACCGAGTGGCTTGCTAGGCAGAGGGCATTTAAGAGTCAATCACATTGCTGTGGGTCTGGAGCCAGGTGTAGGCCAGGCCTAAAGGAAGGACATTAGTGAACCAGTTGGATTTTTACAACTGTCGACAATGGTTTCGTGGGATGTTTCAATGAATTTAAATTCTACTATCTGCCGTGGCAGGATTCAAACCCGGGTCCCCAGAGCATTACCCTGGGTGTCTGGATTACTAGTTCAGCGACAATACCAATACGCCATCGCCCCATCACATTTAACAGTTGAATGTTCATGGGTTAATTTTTCTGCTGCAGTATGTTGCAAGCTATTTTACAATGTTTTAATGGAGAGGTGCACTTGGACAGTGATGCAGCTCGTGTTGTAACATTGATTCAAAGTATGCTCCCACATAAAAACTTGCTTTAAGTAGCTCCCCCTGCCAAAAGAAATTCAACTAATTGTTTAACATGGGCCACTTGCAATTTTGAAAAATTATTGATCTTTTATCCTACTGAAATGTGATATAGAAGCATAGAAAATAGGAGCAGGAGTAGGCCATTCGGCCCTTCGAGCCTGCTCTGCCTTTCATTCTGATCATGGCTGATCATCCAACTCAATAGCCTGCTCCCGCTTTCTCCCCATATCCTTTGATCCCTTTCGCCCCAAGAGCTATATCTAACTCCTTCTTGAAAACATACAATGTTTTGGCCTCAACTACTTTGTGTTAGCAAATTCCACAGGCTCACCACTCTCTGGGTGAAGAAATTTCTCCTCATCTCAGTCCTAAATGGTCTACCCCGTATCCTCAGACTGTGACCCCTGGTTGTGGACTCCCCCACCATCGGGAACATCCTTCCTGCATCTACCCTTTCTAGTCCTGTTAGAATTTTTTAAAGATTTCTATGAGATCCCCCCTCATTCTTCTGAACTCCAGCGAATATAATCCTAACCGACTCAATCTCTCCTTATATGTCCATCCCGCCATCCCAGGAATCAGTCTGGTAAACCTTCGCTGCACTCCCTCTATAGCAAGAACATCCTTCCTCAGATAAGGAGACATAAACTGCACACAATATTCCATATGTGGTCTCACCAAGGCCCTGTATAATTGCAACAAGACATCCCTGCTCCTGTACTCGAATCCTCTCGCTATGAAGGTCAACCTACCATTTGTCTTCTTTACCGCCTACTGCACCTGCATGCTTACCTTCAACGACTAGTGTACGAGGACACCCAGGTCTCGTTGCACATTCCCCTCTCTCAATTTATAGCCATTCAGATAATAATCTGCCTTCCTGTTTTTGCTACCAAAGTGGATAATCTCACATATATCCACATTATACTGCATCTGCCATGCATTTGCCCACTCACTCAGCTTGTCCAAATCACACTGAAGCATCACTGCATCCTCCTCACAGCTCACCCTCCCACACAGCTTTGTGTCATCTGCAAATTTGGAGATATTACATTTAGTTCCCTCATCTAAATCATTAATATATATTGTGAATAGCTGGGGTACCAGCACCGATACCTGCGGTACCCCATTAGTCACTGCCTGCCATTTGGAAAAAGACCTGTTTATTCCTACTCTTTGTTTCCTGTCTGCCAACCAGTTTTCTATCCATCTCAGTTCACTACCCTCAACCCCATGCGCTTTAATTTTACATGCTAATCTCTTATGTGGGACTTTATTGAAAGCCCTCTGAAAGTCCAAATGAACCACATCCACTGGCTCCCCCTCATCAACTCTACTAGTTACATTCTCGAAAAATTCCAGTAGATTTGTCAAGCATGATTTCCTTTTCATAAATCCATGCCGACTCTGTCTGATTCTGCCACTGTTTTCCAAGTGCTCAGCTATTAAATCTTTTATAATGGACTCTAGAATTGTCCCCACTACCGATGTCAGGCTGACTGGTCTATAATTCCCTGTTTTCTCTCTAACCGCCCCCCCCCCCCCCCCCCCCCCCCCCGCCCCCGCCCCGGCTTTTTAAATTAGTTACCCTCCAATCTGTAGGAACTATTCCAGAGTCTATGGAATCTCAGAAGATGACCACCAATGAATCCACTATTTCTAGGGTCACTTCCTTAAGTACTCTGGGATGTAGATTATCAGGCCGTGGGGATTTATCGGCCTTCAATCCCATCAATTTCTCCAACACCATTTCCCTACTAATACTGATTTATTTCAGTTCCTCCCTCTCACTAAACCCTGTGTTCCCCAACATTTCTGGTATATTATTTGTGTCCTCCTTTGTGAAGACAGAACAAAAGTATGTATTTAGTTGGTCAACGATTTCTTTGTTCCCCATTATAAATTCCCCTGTTTCTGACTGTAAGGGACCTTCATTTGTCTTCACCGATCTTTTTCTCTTCACATACCTATAGAAACTTTTACAGTCAGCTTTTATGTTCCCCGCAAGCTTACTCTCCTACTCTATTTTCCCTTTCTTAATCAATCCCTTGGTCCACCTTTGCTGAATTCTAAACTGCTGCCAATCCTTAGATCAGTTGTTTTTTCTGGCCAATTTGTATGTCTCTTCCTTGGATCTAATACTATCTCTAATTTCCCTTGTAAGCCATGGTTTGGCCATCTTTCCTATTTTACTTTTGCGCCAGACAGGAATAAGCAATTGTTGCAGTTCACCCATGCGCTCTTTGAACGTTTGCCATTGCCTATCCACCGTCATCCCTTTAAGTGACAATAGGAATAAAGAAAAAAATATTCCATACAAATGGTGAATTCATGTGATTCTCCTGGATATATTTTTGAATATACTCAAACCACTTTACGTTAAATCTTAAACAGAAAGATTACTGCTTGCTATTTGCTCTGTTTTTCAACAGTCCTGACCCAATGTCATATTGTCAAATAAGCTGCATAGCAACCCCATCAGCTTCTGAAAGACCAGATAGATTCACATTCAAGATGAGATCCTTCATCACAAATAGTTAGGTCGAGCAGGAAAAGCCTTTTTGGTTGACAAATAGTAACAGAGTTGGGAGAGGAGAACAAGAGATAGAAGTTAGGAGTACAAATATGATAACTGCCCTCAAAAAATGATTTTGTAGGCTGGAAATAGCTTTCAATTGCTGGAGGGCGTACAAATTGATGTATAGGGCATCAAGATCATCTAGTACAAGTGTATGACATAGCAATAATGCTTGGAGTTAAGTTTTGCTTCAACATGCAAGGAAAAGTAATGGAATGGTGGCTAGCCTTAATGAAAATTTACAATAGTTTTCTAATTTGCTTCACCATCATTAGAACACAGAACAATCTGCTTGATAACATCTTTCATTCCTTAAGGAAATTCCAAAATGCTTCATAGCCAACCATACTTTTGAAGAGCAATCACTATTCTGATGTCGGCAAATGAGGCAGCCAATTAGTGCGTAGCAAGGTCACACACATAGAGGCTTTCTACTCTTTCCTCTCAACTCAATCCTGCATGCACAATAAGAATTGGGAAGATGGTTAAATTGTAAACTGAGGTACAATTGGCTGTAGAAATTCCAGGAGTCAGAAGAAATCCTTCTATTGATTCCTTAGACAGCACCTTCCAAACCCACGACCATTACCATCTAGAAGGACAAGGGCAGCAGATAGATGTGAACACCACCTGGAAGTCCCCCCCACCCCCCCCACCCCCACCCCCACTAAGCCGCTCACCATTCTCACTGTTGCCAGGTCAAAATCCTAGAACTCCCTTCCTAACAGCACTGTGGATGTACCTACACCACAGGGTCTGCAGCAGTTCAAGAAGGCAGCTCACCACCACCTTCTCGAGGGCAACTAGGGATGGGCAATAAATGCTGGCCCAGCCAGCAAAGCCCACATCCCGTGAGTGAATAAAAAAAAACATTCCTTGATAGTTCAAGCAAAAATGATCATCCTCCACAGTGTGATTCTCCATCACAAAAGGTCCTTTGCAATTCAGCTCATTATTAATTTTGTATGCACATACCTTTATAAATAATGCAATGACCAGTCCTCTTAAGTAAATCTTGTTCAGATATTGTTATCAAGTATTTGTGGAGGATAACTGCAAGAAAAAAAACAAGTTAGGGTGCAAGTTTTGTAACTGTGTAAGGGTGTTCGGCATAGCAAGGGTTAATGTGAGACTGGAGGACAATAACGCCCACTGAATGTTGTTGAGAGTCACATGACTGTAGACAAGAGACAGAATGGTGTAGAGAGAATCTGAGAGAAGTCGGCATGAAGATAGTACCTAGTTAGGGCTATACCTTGGAGATATGTATATAGTTGTGTTTACAATAAACAGTTAATGTTCAACTATCCAAGCCTCCAGACCTCTTAGTGAGACACCAAACATCCTTACAACAGTAATGTGAGTTTTTGTGTGTCTTTTTGTTTTAATGTTTGTTAGGTATATGTGATTAAGGCTGTTTTGGCTACAGATAAGATGAGTAAAGGTAATTTTTGAAGCTCTAATGAAAGAAGTGGAGTCAGTGGTGTTTGATGGAACGTTTTCTCATAGTTACATTCAAAGTACTAAAACCTCTGCTAAAATAAGCATACTGTAGTATAAAGAGCATTTCCTCATTAGCAAGCATTCTTGTGCTTTTCTGTGCACTGTCTTCACTTAATCTGAAATCCTCTGTGCAATGAAATGTTTCCCTGCAAACAGAAGCAAAGAAGTCAATTTAAAATAGTTGTCAAGTTGGCATTTGTCTGCAGAACATTGCCCATTCTATGCATACTCCATCCTCATGAGTGGAGACCTTTGTGGAGCTCAGTGCTGTTACAGATGGTTTAGTTGGTGAGTTTCACTCTGAGGTCTGGACTCTGAAGAGGATGCTAAATACTTTTAATTGATTCCTTGCCCAGAGCCAAGGTCAGCCAGACTGCATATTGACCAAATTCAAATTCACAATGAGGGATGGTGAGTGCTGCATCGCTGATTTGTTTCTTCATTATCTGAGATTCAATTTATAACTTGAGCCTCCACTATAGGATGACTGAATCAATTTTTATTAAGTAGATATTGTTGATTACTGCTCTTCTTTTAATTTGGAAAAACTTCCAACAATATGTTGTGAAGTGAATGGAAAGTGTCTCCTGTAAATTTTACTTTTGTAGTTGTGTATTGTGGGTCTCTAGTTTCACTGATCAGAGCTCAGACCCCCAAAATTTTCTTTTTTTCCTTTGAGCCAGTACAGCTTGTTGGAGGTCTAGAGCCTTGGGGCTTTGTGACTACTTGCCCCAAGGCAGTGAGGCACCTTTTTATTCTCTTGTTGCTCAAAGTATTGATCAAATGCACCTCACCAACCACTGTGCATTGCCTATTAAGCATTGCTTATTGGATGGGGTTAGCTGTGGGCCAGACCTGTATCCTGCCTTTTTGGTCAGAGAAGATGCAGAGCAAACAGGGGAAAATCTTAAATTTCATTAATGATGCTACAGAACATTAAACCAAAAAAAAAATCAGTTTGAAACTGTAACTTAATATGCTTTCGTGAAACTAAGTCAAGTGAGAGCCTTTCACCTTTGATGGGATGAAATCTTCATCTATCTGCTGTTAGGGATCCTTGGGTAGTTGCAAACTAATTCCTCATGGGTATAGGCCTGGAGCCCAAACCTGACCTGGGAATGCTTATCACTGGCACTTGGAGAATTTTCCCTTTTAAGGCACAATTGCTGAGCACAGATATTCCTCACATTGACCACTAAAAGAAAAAGACTGCCTGAAATATGACAGTGGTACTTAATTGACCAGGTGTGGGGTAATCCCCCTTGTAAAATAATTTAATATTCACCATTAATTGTGCACAGTTCATCCTAGTCAAGGCAAAAGCAATTCAGTTTTTCATCTGCAGCCATTTATTGTTTTCATATAATGGTTGCAAATATGATCCATCACATCTCATCCAATTAATTGTGGACTGTGTCCAAAGAGCCATCGGAACAAATCAGTTCTTGATAAGTGATATCCCAATGCAGCTGTATCATTCTAGCCGATTTAATGTGATTTCGCTGCCTGGTGACGTTGAGTTTTATGTACGTGGAGTAGACTCTTAGCAAATGAAGTCATATACTCAAAAACTCCTTTAAGAAGAGTTGTATGCGTATCTGGTTCTCAATAGACCTGAAGGGATGGAGATAAGCATTGTTCAAAATCATAAGGTTCTTCATAGTAAGGGAGGGTGGGAGGAGAGGCTGTTTTCCTACAGAACAGCAAGGTTGAGGTGAGTAAGCCATCAGCTGTAACTTCTCGTAATCTTTTAAATGAGTTCTGAGAATTCAAGATTATTTATGCAGAAATCAATAGGATGAATGTGTTGGCTGATGGGGCCGATTATATGTGCTTTGTGAAACAAGAGCACATGCTAGATTAAATTATCCTTCTTTGTTTCACACTTAATATTCTTGAATCATTTGGGGAGTATTTGCCTTTGTTGATGCTTTGATATCTCAGTTTTTACCTGCATTTGTAATACTGCTATACATGCCAACCATCAGTGTAGCCAGGTCCCCCTCCTTCCTTACTCCTCCTGAGGTTAGTGATGAATGCACCAAAACAGGTCCCTGTCTGCTCTTTGTGCTGCTTCCAACAGCAATGGTCCAAACTCTGGCCTCTATACTGTCACTGACAGAACAATGGTTCGCATCAGCAATGTGAAAATACTACAGTTCTGGCTGTTAATGTTGGAAGTGGAACAGAGAAATGGAACAGGTGGGGAGCGGAGGGGAGAATGTATGACATTGGAAGTAGAGGAGGGAAGGTGGAAGAGAAACAAAGGTTTGAATTTATGTAGCAACTTTCAGGATTTGGGCGCTTAATTGTTTTACAACTATGTAAATACTCCTGAAGTGTAGTAACTGCTGTAATGTGGGAAATTCAGCCAATTTGTACACAAGAATGTCCTACCAACAAAGGGGACAAAAATAATCTTTTTTTGTGATGTTGGTTGAGGGGTAAATATTGGCCAGGACACAGGAGAACACTCTTGCTCTCTGAAATACAAACCTTTCACGTCCACCCACTCGGTTTAATGCCTTATCCGAAAGACAAAATAAAGAGATAGTATTGTAGGGGAGAGGGAAATACAAAATGAAGAAAAGTAAAGGGAAAATTGATGGATATAGTTTACCTATTAAGTAATCAATTGCTACAAATGTAGTTTGGGATCTATTTTGGCTAGGTGCCAAAATTGAAGAATGTATTTAAAATTGTTGATTTGGCATGTCTTCAGGTTTGAACCAGTACTCTCAGTTCAACAATTTAATCCTTGACTCTTTTTTATTTGAATATATTCCTGAATAAAACAATTTGTATTAAATGCCCAACCATATGCCTTAGTATTTGTGCTCGAGTGGTGGGAAAATTTGCAACTCACGCAATTTGAAATTTTTACTGAAACTCCAAAATCACAAGTAATATGTGGTCGGGGAGAGTTTAAACTAAAATGGCAGGGGATGGGAACCTCAGGAGGGAGACAGAGGAAGGGGAAACAAGGATAGAAACAAAAGACAGAAAAGTAAGAAACAAAAGTGAAAGGCAGAAAAAACAAGGGCGAGAAACAAATGGGGTCATAGTGCAAAATAAAGCTAAGATGACTAACAAGGTTAAAATGACAAGTCTAAATGCACGGAGCATTCACAATAAGGTAGATGAATTAACAGCACAAATAAATATAAATGGTTATGATATTGTTGTAATTGCGGAGACATGGCTGCAAGGTGACCAAGGATGGGAACTGAACATCCAGAGGTATTCACTATTTAGGAAGGACAGACAAATAGGGGAAGGAGGTGAGGTAGCATTGTTAGTAAAGGAGGAAATCAATGCAATAGTGAGGAAGGATATTGGCTCGGAAAATCATGATGTGGAATCTTGTTTGGGTGGAGAACAACACCAAGGGGCAGAAAATGTTGGTGGGGGTTGCCTAGAGGCCCCCAAACAGTAATAGAGATGAACTGGAAGGCATTAGGCAGGAAATTAGAGATGCATGCAATAAGGGTACAACTATAATCATGGGTGACTTTAATCTACATATAGATTCGACAAACCAAACCAGCAATAATACTGTGGAGGAGGATTTCCTGGAGTGTGTACGTGATAGTTTTTTAGACCAGTACGTTGAGGAACCAACTAGAGAGCAAGCTATCCTAGACTGGGTACGGTGCAATGAGAAAGGATTAATTAACAATCTTGTATGGGGACCCTTGGGGAAGAGCGACTATAAAATGATAGACTTGTTCATTAGGATGGAGAGTGAAGAAGTTGAATTCGAAATTAGGGCCCTGAATCTAAATAAAGGGAACTATGAGGAAACGAGGCGCGAGTTGGCAATGATGGATTGGGGAACTTTACTAAAAGGGTTGACAGTGGATAGGCAATGGCTAATGTTTAAGGAACGTATGCATGAATTATGACAATTATTCATTCCTGTCTGGCTCAAAACCAGACTGATTCCTGGGATGGTGGGACTGATATATGAGAAGAGATTGAGTCGGTTATGATTATATTTGCTGGAGTTCAGAAGAATGAGGGGGGACCTCATAGAAACTTATAAAATTCTAACAGGACTAGACAGGGTAGATGCAGGAAGGATGTTCCCGATGGGGGAGTCCACAACCAGGGGTCACAGTCTGAGGATATTGGGTAGACCATTTAGGACTGAGATGAGGAGAAATTCCTTCACCCAGAGAGTGGTGAGCCTGTGAAGTTCGCTACCACAGAAAGTAGTTGAGACCAAAACATTATGTTTTCAAGAAAGAGTTGGATATAGCTCTTGGGGTGAAAGGGATCAAAGGATATGGGGAGAAAGCAGGAGCAGGCTATTGAGTTGGATGATCATCCATGATCATAAAGAATGTCGGAGCAGGCTCGAAGGGCCAAATGGCCTACTCCTACAATTTCTGTGTATGTTTCTATGTAAAAATGAAACAGAGAAGGTGGCTCAACCATGGATTACAAAATAAATTAGGGATAGTTTTAGATCCAAAGAGGAGACATATAAAATTGCCAGAAACAGCAGCAAGCCTGGAGATTGGGAGCAGTTTAGAATTCAGCAAGAGTGGACAAAAAGATTGATCAAGAAGGGGGAAATGGAGTATGAGAGTAAACTTGCAGGGAACATAAAAACTGTAAAAGCTTCTATAAATATGTGAAGAGAAAAAGATCAGCGAATACAAATGTAAGTAGGTCCCTTACAGTCAGAAACGGGGGAAATTATAATGAGGAACAAAGAAATGGCAGAAGAATTGAACACATATTTTGGTTCTGTCTTCACAAAAGTGGACGCAAATAATTTCCCAGAAATGTTAGGGAACCAAAGGCCTAGTGAGAGGGCGGAATTGAAGAAAATCAGTATTAGTAAAAAAAAATGGTGCTAAAGAAATTAATGGTGTTAAAGTCTGAAAAATCCCCAGGGCCTGATAATCTACATCCCAGAGTACTAAAGGAAGTTGCCCTGGAAATATTGGATGCATTGGTGGTCATATTCCAAAATTCTGTAGACCCTGGAGCAGTTCCTACAGATTGGAGGGTGGCAAATGTAACCCCACTATTTAAAAAAGGAGAGAGAGGAAAAACAGAGAATCATAGACTAGTTAGCCTAATATCAGTAGTGGGGAAGATGCTAGAGTCTAGTATAAAAGACGTGATATCAGAACACTTGGAAAGCATTAACGGGATTAGACAAAGTCAGCATGGGTTTATGAAAAGGAAATCATGCTTAACTAATCTACTGGAGTTTTTTGAGGATGTAACCAGTAGAATATATAAGGGAGAACCAGTGGATGCGGTGCATTTGGATTTCAAGAAGGCTTTTGATAAGGTCCCACATAAGAGGCTAGTGGGCAATATTAAAGCACATGGGATCAGGGATAATATACTGGCATGGATTGAGAATTGGTTGACAGACCGGAAACAGAGTCGGAATAAATGGGTCTTTTTCTGGGTACCAGATGGTGACTAGTGGCGTACCGCAGGGATCAGTTCTTGGGGTCCAGCTATTCACAACATATATAAATGACTTGGATGAGGGAACCAAATGCAATACTTCCAAGTTTGCTGATGACACAAAACTGGGCGAGGTTGTGAGGAGGATGCAAGGAGGCTTCAGGGTGATTTAGACAAGTTGTGTGTATGGGCAAACACATGGCAGATGCAGTATAACGTGAATAAATGTGAAGTTATATGCTTCGGTGTGAAAAACAGAAAGGCAGAGTATTATTTAAATGGTGATATATTTGGAAATGTGGATGTACAAAGGGATCTCAGTGTCCTTTTACACCAGTCAATGAAAGTAAATAGGCAGGTACAGGAAGCAATTAGGAAGGCAAATGGTATGTTGGCCTTTATTTCAAAAGGATTTGAGTTCAGAAGTAGGGATGTCTTACTGCAGTTATACAGGGCCTTGGTGAGATCACATCTGGAGTATTGCATGCAGTTTTGGTCTCCCTACTTGAGAAAGGGCATAATTACCATAGAGGGAATGTAGTGAAGGTTCACTAGGCTGATACCGGGGATGGCAGGACTATCGTACGAGGAGAGATTGGTTCGACTGGGCCTGTATTCACTGGAAGAATGAGAGGGGACCCGATTGAAACGTATAAAATTCTAACAGGGCTAGATAGACTAGATGTAGGGAGTATGTTTCCCCTGGTTGGGGAGCCTAGAACCAGAGGCCACAGTCTCAGGATACGGGGCAGGCCATTTAGGACTGAGATGAGGAAAACTTTCTTCACTCAGAGGGTGGTCAACCTGTGGAATTCTCTACCACAGAAGGCTTTGGAGGCCAGGTCACTGAGTATATTCAGGAAAGAAATTGATAAATTTTTGGAATTAGGGGCATCAAGGGGCATGGAGAGAAAGTGGGAATATGGCATTGAGATAGAAGATCAGCCATGATCATATTGAATAGCGGAGCAGCCTCGAAGGGCTGAATGGCCTACTCCTGCTAGTTTCTATGTTTCTAAAGAAGCTTCAATTGTGTTGTAAAGTCATTCTAGTACCGACCATAGCATTGGAGTAGTTTCTATCCAAATACAATTTGCATGTCCGTCCATTCCATTACAGAATAGCATTCAGTTATTGTTGAGGATATACTGTCACACTGACTACCTAATACTGGCTGATTAGTCACTTCCTACTGAGAAAGCAAAATCGATTTTCCTTTCTTCCCGTTTAGTATTTCACCAGTGTTTCCATAGAAATTTGTATCCACGTGTTTCACCTTGGCCCTAATGTTTTGAAACTGCTTTGGGTAATTTTGTTCCAATTTCCCTCTTAAATACAGATACTTGGCTGTCTGGTCAAAGGTTTTGGCAAAACTATAAAATGAACAGTTCACTATTGCAAAAATAGTGCTGCAGAGTCTTGAAATGATTAACTTGGTGGACCATCCAGCCTAGGGCACATTGAGGCAAAGATCATTGCATCCTTTAAGTAAGATTGAGTAAATATTTGAAGCAGATAAAATGCGTGGCTATGCAGAGACAGTGGGGCAGAGACTTTTGTTTTGTATTGCTCTTGCAAAATGACAGCATAGACATGATGGACTTAATGGTCTCCTGTGCTGTGCATTTCTATGCAGCTTCATACATTTTTTTATGCCTTTTTAAATGGTGTGTCTGTAAACTAACACATTCGGATGTATAAATTAGATTTTATAACTGGTTTCCACCACTGCATGCAGCTTAGATGACTGAAGTGTGATTTTAATTCCTAACTTAGTCCTCACTCCTCAGCTGGTTGCATGGTGAAACATGCTGGTACCATTTCTCCTTTTGAATTGGAAAATGCTGTTTTATGGAGATGTTTCAGGGATATGGTATGGAGTTCATTAAGCCATTCTCCGGCACATTAAGCATGAAATGTTGTCTGACATACAACAACAACTTACATTTCTAAAGCACCTTTAATGTAGTAACAGTTTCAAGGAGCTTCATAGAAATGTCATCAAACGAGTATTAAAACTGAACCAAAGGACAAGACATTCAAATATGTGACCAAAAACTTGGTCAAAGAGATCGATTTTAAGGTGTGTGCAAGGGATGAATGCCGGTGGCGAGCTAGAGTGGTTGAGGCAGGGAAATCCAGTTTAGAACCTACAGTCTAGAAGGCATGGCCACCAATGGTGGGGTATGGAAGCCGGGAAAGCAAGACCAGTCTGAATTGCAGGAGCACAATATTCTTGGAGTGTTGTAGGGCTGCAGGAGGTTACAGGGATAAGAAAGGACAAGGCCAGAGGGGAATTTGAAAAGGATGAAGATTGTAAATTCAAGGTACTGGGAGTCAATGTAGATTATCATGACTCACTGGGGATAGTGCGCTGCAGTATCAAGCCCCACTGCTCCCTGAGCCATGACAAATGTGAAAAAGTTTGATCAGCCCACCTAATTGTTTAAATTAGGTTAACAGAATACGAGCACCAGGTTTGTAAATAACTGTTTATTGAACAAATTGTCTTCAACCAGTGGCAAAACAAAGAAATATGAACTGCTAATTTCTAACTCTATAACCTAAATTCTAGCCCTTCTTAAATCCCTAAACACACACATACAAGACACATAAGACACAAAAACATGGATTTTAAGAGTGGGATAAAACAATTCAATAGCACCAATTCTGGAGTACAGGATTTGATGGGTTGATTTTGATTGTCTCCCAAATTCCTTTTGGTTCTTTGTTGATGACACGAGGTGGTCTTCCAGCCTTTCAGTCTTTAGTTTGCTGGTTGAACACTTGCCTTTCAATGTCTCTAACAGCGATTTTTCCCTTTTCCTCTTGACAGGGGTTTTCAGAGAGAGAGAGCAGGTTATAGACACATGAGGAGAAAAAGCCAGCTAACTATTATTGTAGAATTACTGGGAACTGACACTCACGAGAGAGAGAGAGGTTTTAGGTCTTTTTCTTTTCAGGCGAGGAGCTATTCTGCTGCACTGCTCTCACGCAAACCCTGGCTGGTCACCTGTTCAGGAGCCTATTAAAACGTTGTTGCCAGGCAGTTCCCCATTAGACCAGACTCCTCCTCGGCACCATCCTGACTTTCATGGCACATTCTGTTCCAGGACAGCAACATTGTATATATCCCTCACACTGTTCCAGTAGACATGTCCTTCAAACTGCAGTCATTGTAATTTTAATCCACAGTCCAACAGAAGTAAAAAGATATGTTCTTTACAAGGTAAGCAAGCACAGGGGTAATGGGAAAACAGGATTTAGTTGACTTAGGAGATGAGTGACAGAGTTTTGGATAAGCTCAAGTCTGTTGAGGGTGGAATATGGGAGGCTAGCCTGGGAAATATCAGAATAATCAAGCCTAGAGGTGACAAAAGCATGGATAAGAGTTTTGGAAATGGATGAGCTGTGGCAGGAGCACCAAAGGATAGTCTTACTGATGAAGAGTATATGAGGTCAGAAGCTCAGCTCAGCATCAGATCTTTTACTGAGGTTAAGAGCAGGCTGTTTTGATGAAGAGTCATACAGACTCGAAACATTAACTCTGTCTTCCTCTCCACAGGTGCTGTCAGACCTGCTGAGTTTTTCTAGCTATTTTTGTTTTTGTTTCACATTTCCAGCATCCGCAGTATTTTGCTTTTATCTTAAGAACAGGCTAGTTTTGGCTAAGATGGTGGTCAGGGAGTGGATGGAATCAGTGGCTGTGAATTGGTATTTGTGGTGGGGACCAACGACAAATGAGTAAGACCGTCTCAATGCTTAACTGGAGGAAATTTCTGCTCGTCCATTCCCAGATGTCAGATGAGCAGCGTGGCACATCAGATGCAATGGAGAGGTTCACAGAGGTGGTGGTGCTGTAGAACTGGGTGTGATCAATGCACTTGTGAAACCTCACATGTTTTTGGATGATATCACCATGCAGATGAGAAATAATTTGGGGTGGCGGGGGCAAGGACAGAACCTCGAGGCGCTCCAAAGGCAATGGTTTCGGAGTGAAAAGAGAGATACCATAGATGATTCGCCAGCTCTGATTGGCCCTATGAGAATGGAACCAGCAAGGTCAGTTGGGCTACAAAGGAGAGGCATCGTAGAAGGGTGATGTGGACAACTATGTCAAAAGCTGCAGACTAGTCAAAAAAGATGAGGAAGGGGCAGTGCATCATGATCACAGTCATGTAGGATGTAATTTGTGATTTTGATTTGGGCTGTTTTGTTCCTGTGGAGGGTAAAAACCTTATTGGAGAGGTTCAAACATGGAGCTATGGGGAGGATGGGCACATATTCAGGGTGTGACAACACATTCAAGGACATTGGACAGAAGAGTCCTCTTTGAATAGTGTCATGCCCTATACAGGTATGAAGATATTACAAATTTTAAAGCTGTATTTCTTAAACTGGACACAACAGTTTTTAAGATGGCTGACAGCACATCATGTGACTTTGGCAATATCAGCTTTAGACGACGTGAAACTCAAGCATGTTAGATGACTATGAAATGAGCCTCATCAGCATTGTACTGTGATGGTCCCTCATCTCAAAACATTAAAGGCCACAACACGGGATGTGTATCAGCCCAACCCATTACCTCATTTGGGAAAAGCTTTTGGACTTGTATAGGTAACATGGTTAAGGCAGCAATGTTTGTACCTGCTTTTAAAAAGTTACAACAGAAGCTGTTCATTCTCAGAGAAGCATCGTGAGAGATTTCAACTGAAAAACCATTGAACCAGCTACAAGACAATGCAGCCAAAGTAAAACAGCTATATCTTGAAAGAGGGAGAGGGAATCTTCTCCACAACGTACTCCACCTTCAAATTCACCTGAGAGCTGACATCCTGGCAATTCAACTACAAGAACGTCACAGCTTACCAAGAACCCTCTGCTTTTACCCAACCTCCATTCCAGCTACAGCACCAGTTCTGCTAAGAGATTACAGGCCTGCTATGGATGAGACTGAAATCATTTCAATTTGTAATTGTATTGCTTTTTTCCACTCATATGTATCTATTATGTGATTATATGTATAAGATGTCGTTTTAAAACCTCTGGGGAAAGAGTGTGATAATAAATACTCTTTATTATTAAATTAACAAAAGCTTGCTGCTAAAAATTACTTAAATTAGAACAAACTACTCAGGATAAGAACACTCTTAGCTCATGCATATTTAAAAAAACTTTGATTAAGGACAATAATAAACAAACAAACTCTGTCCGTGACAATGGCCTTTGTTTGAAAAAGCAAGCAAATTTGCTAGAAGTCATGCTTAAATGTGGTATCAAAGTATTTTGTCTTCCTAAATAAATGATTATAAAGTCTTTGATCTGATTGTTGATTTATATGAAGTTAGTTTTACTGTCAAATTTCAAAACTCGCCTAAGGCCAGTGATAGAGGCTTGAGAAGTACTGGTAGATGTGAACTGGTACAAACAATGGAGTGAAAGTAAATGCCCACCAACAGTGGGACTTGAAACTTTGCAACAATTGTGTGAATTAAGTGCTATAATGCAATTGTCAAATGCTATTTTGCTGTAAGTATAATTATTAGAGAGGAAATTTTATTTTTGGAGATAATTGTGTTGGAACATGCTGATATTATCTGTACTTTTGGCGTTCTATCTGTTTTCATTAAATGGAAAAAGCTGGCCACCCAGTGCGGTAGGGACCTCCCTGCTGCTATATAGATTCTGTGGTGGTAAATAATTGATTGCCAATATATGTAGATCAGTAAAGTACATTGCATGCAATTTTAAACCCAGTTCATGGTTTGGTGATTTAAAGGAGACCACTACCATCTAGATGGGCATGGGTAGCAGACACATGGGAACACCACCACCTGGAAGTTCCCCTCTAAGCCATTCACCATCCTGACTTGGAAATATATCACCGTTCCTTCACTGTCGCTGGGTAAAAAGCCTGGGACTCCCTCCCTATCAGCACCGTGGGTGTACCTACGTAACAGGGACTGCAGCAGTTCAAGAAGGCAGCTCACCATCACCTTCTCAACGGCCACTAGGGGTGGGCAATGAATGCTGGACAAGCCAGTGACACCTACATCCTGTTAACAAATTTTAAAAATTGTCTCATGAGCCTGTGTTACTAAGTGAGTTACCTGTTTGGTGTGGCTACCTCTATTCTCTCTTCACTTTTCCCATGTGAATTCATTAATACGGGCATTGAATTGAGGCAGTAGCATTGTCACCAAAGTAGACTTCTTGATGTCTTATACAGAGAAAATTTGTGCAGGATGTTTTCTCTTTGGTTGCCTGTAGGGATAATTTCATCATAAAAAGGGCAATAGATTAAACTTCACTTCTACCTCCATGAATAACATTGACAGAGTATGCAGTAGGGTACACTTCACCTTTAGAGCAGCACCTTTTTAAGTAATTTTTGTACACTGGGATTGATACACAAACCTTGTTCATTTTCTCAGCTGATGATGCATCAATACCAAAAACGGGCTTTATTATTTTTACCCTTTTCGTTTTCAAGTTGAAGGCATTTTGAAATGTTAAATCATTATAGAATTGAATTTTATAGATTTTTTATAAATAAATGAATGTGGCTCTCCAAAGCAGATATGACATCGCAAGTGCTAACTGGCTCACCCAGCTCTTCCTCCTTATGGATGAAGAGTGGGCAACACAAAAGGGTTGTTCTTAGTGTCGGATGTTAAAAGTTGGCAAGGGAAAGTTTGCCAAGATATATGGCATCACAAGTGTTAACTGCCTCGCCCAGCTTTTTCTCCTTTTGGATGAATTTTGGGAAATAGAGGGTTGCTGTTAGCATCAAATGTTAAAAGGCAACAAGGGAAAAGTCCTTAACAGCAAAACCATAAACACCATATGCTTTATGAACACTGCCCGTTTATTTTTCATGAAGGATGACTTTTGATGAAAAATTCTTTTAATGTAACATGATTTTTAAATTGAGGCTACAGATTGCCGAACATCTGTATAGCTTTAGTGTGATCTAATGTGAAGTCAGGGATTTTAAGTCCTGATTTTCAATATTTATGTGACGAAAGATCAAAGAGAATAATGCATCAGCTGGGACCGGTTCTCTTCATGTATCACATTTGTTTTACACAAGAAGTAGGACTTCCCAAATGGTACTGAAAATAGCACAGGACACCTTCACACAGATCGGTCACACATTGATCTGCAATTGTGTTAATGTCAGGCAGTCCACAATAAGAACAGATGTTTTCTTATGTATTGCTGTTCAGGGAGTCAGTTTTACAGGTTAATGTAATGTGTTAAAATGCCAATCCCTCTTCTACTTGATGATAATTAGATTCTCTTGACTTGTTGCAGTTTGGAAGTTTTGATTTCCCGCTTTTTTTTGCTGTGAGATGTGCTGGCTATACTTATGCTTGATTGTATGCACCTTCGGTTCCCAAAAATGGCCCCTATTTTGTGACAGAAATAACAGTAAGGCAATCACCTTCTCTGTGCCTCCTGATTTGCTTTACCTTATCTTTTTTTACTATCTTAATCGTGCCCTGTTTAACGCATGTATAAGCCACCTTGATTTCTTAATAAAAAGTTGTTTTTACAGTTTCCTCCAGGTATAGGGCCCCAAGGGCGAGGGATGAACACTCAAATTTTGATGCGGAGGCTTTAAAGTTTCATATAAAAATCAAAGCAGAAGAGCTCAAGACAACACCAGGGAATATGCTTTGTTCCCCCTCCCTGACTGTCACAATTAACAACTTTCAGGACCTTTTAGTGTATGTGGTAGGGGTGGAAGGGGGAAAAGAACACTTACTGTGGCTGGCTGTTACACAAGGTTATCGGCATGATGGAGGATTGAGGGTATTTGTTTAGTTTTCAAAGATTTGAAAAGAAGTTTTGAAAATATAGAAGAGATAATACCAATCCTAGTCTTCTGGCACATGTAAGGCCGACCATCATCAGAGACTGTTGATGTGTCTATATTGTGTTGTCCTTTTATAGTATCCTACTGCTTCAGGAAAATTAAAAGAGAGGGATTTTTTTAGGTGGTTTTTGTTTCTTGCAGATCATGTTGAAGGGTATTGGTGAAACTGTTTCCATTTTGAGCAACTATCAGCAGTAGTAAGCCAGACACATCACGTGATTAAGATTCAGCATTTTTTTTGGAAAAAAAAGGATTTGACATGGTATCAAATACTTTAATTCTGTCCTGGTATATAAAGGTTAAAAAAAAACCTGACACACCTTAGCTTAACATGATACCTTGGTTACGGATTTCAATTTATCCTGTGTCTGATGGTTGATTGAAGAGTTATTCAGTTTTAACACAAGCATTATATATGATTTATTTGAATGTATTCCTGGCAGCATTAAAAAATATATGTTTTGAATCTACTTGACCTTGCTCACTCTTTGAAGGTGTTTATGAACCTTGTGTGTCATCTATAGCTCAGTTGGTAACATTCTTGTTTCTGAGCCACAATGCTCTGGGTTCAAGTCCCACTCTAGGACTTGAGCACAAACATTAAGGCTGACGCTCCATTGCAGTACTGAGGGAGTGCTGCAGTGTCGGAGGTGCCGTCTTTCAGATGAGTTGCCAAACTGAGGCCTCATCTGCCTGCTAGGATGGGCGTAACTGATCTTATGGCACTATTTTGAAGAAGAGCCGGGGAGTTATCCCCAGTGTCCTGACAGATATGTATCCGTCAATCAACACCACAGCAAAAAATTATCTGAGATTATCTGGCCATTATCACATTGTTATTTGTGGGAGTTTGTTGTGTGCAAATTGGTTGCTACGTTTCCCACATTACAACAGTGACTAAACTTCAAAAGTACCTTATTGGATGTTAAAGGCTTTGAGACATCCAGTGGTAGCGAAGAACGTTATATAAACGCATTCTTTCATTTTCTTTTTCTTCAGGAAATCTAAGCAAAGCAATATAAATAGGGATAAGTAGCTCAGATTGTTCTGGTAAGTGATGAGAAAGCACAAAGAATTGCTTAAGAACGCTACTTACATTGTGGATTAGCGTGGCATTTGTAAATTTAGCATTTTCTGGTACCTGAGAAGAAACTGGTTAGGCATATTGTGTTATTGTGGCAGTTTGATACTGATTCCCAACAACATTTCTTACCAGCATTTACCCTCACATATTGGCTCTGCTTTATTCATGTTTCTTGGATTTTACTGTGGAACTCCATTCTGAGGAGCACATGGAATAGAATGATGCACAAAGTTTCTTTTGATACATCCTCTCCACAGGTAGAGACAGTGAAACTTAAGACCTGATCTATTTACAGATCACATTGAAGGATTTTTGTTCCCCAAAAACTAGTTGCTGCCTCTTTAAAGAGGCATGGGATTAGACTGGGTGGGATATTAAAGGGTTTGGGACTGAGTAGGTGAGTAATCAAAACACATTGATCTCAATCTGCAAAACATGACCTGCCAGAAATTGCTCAGCAGATGATAATGGGAATTACACTCTAATCTAATATTTTGTGGGGAACAGTAGATAAATTGTAGTTATAGCAAGGGCCGATTAATCTTATTGGATTTGGATGTAATAAACAGGGCAGTTACTAGTATCTGACAGATTGCAGTCTTGAAATCATGTTATATGCTCAATATTTATAATATGTGATGTGGAGTTCCCCAGTTACTTTTTCTTTCCCAGTTTGGAGCTGTTCATTTTGTTGCTGTCATAGTTGATCCAGTTTTTTACTGTGCTCCATGTAGTGAATGCTTGATAATGTCTTTACAATGTCTAACCTTGGGATGGGGTTGACTTTCTTTCCCAAAAGCATACTGTCAAAATGTAGCTCTCTGGATGTCTTCCTGGAAAAATCAAAAGCAAATTATTTTGTTTGCTAACATGTAATGTCAATGGTGCCAAACCTGCCATTTTGTCTTGTATGGTCTGCATTATTATGCGCGTCATGCTCTTCTACCTTTCCAAATAAAAAAAAATCATACCACACTTTTTAAATGGGGAGAGTCTCTCTTAAAGGCACCTTTCATTGTGTACATTGAAGGCAAAAGGAGAGAAAATGAATCAGGAGTTTCCATTTCATTTACCTTTACCAGCTTACATAAAATCTGGAACTTTCTGTCATGTGGCTGTTTTTATGAATTATAGCATATATTTGTAATAGTTCTTCATTCTTAGACCAGTAGCTATCCAAGTTTATAAAATGAAAATGTTTATTTCTGATGAATGCTGTGACTTTTCCAGCTGTCCTTATACTGTGTAGTCCTTTGTAGTAAATAAATATGTGTCCAAGTCCAGATACATTCTGTTTCTGTGTTTGAACAAGTGTTTGAGTAGTGTCAAGAGAAAGCTAGTTTGAAGATTTATGTACAGGTACAGCGCAACATTATTTTAGAACACTTGCTTTAACATTGGCAATACTTTTATACTTGTCCTTTTAACTGTCTCACTTCGGCTCAGTGTTAGTACCCTGCGTAACAAGGTTTGGGGCTGAAGTTCCACTCCAGAGGCTTGAGTTCACAATCCAAGCTGATGTTCTCGTACAGTACTGCACTGTCGTTCAGTTGAAATGTTAAACTGAGACCCCATCTTCCATCTCAGATGGTCATAAAAGACCTAGTGGCACTATGTCGAAGAAGAGTTTTCCCCAATGCACACGATAATGCTTATCCTTCAGTCAAAATCACAGAGATACAGATTATTTAGTCATGATCTTATTGCAGTTTATGAGATCTTGTTATGGGCAAATTGGCTGTCGTGTTTCCAAATTACACTTCAAAGGTACTTTATTGGCTGTAAAATGCTTTGGGACATATTGAGGTTGTGCAAGGTGCTTTATGAATGCACAAATTTTCTTACAATATGTAAAAATTTCTAAGTAGTGTCTTTATGTGACATTGTTGTCTAGTTTCTTGGAGATTTTTCTTTTCCCTCCATTTGTTTCTTTGCTTTTTAAGATTTTTCAGCTTTCTTGAAGATTGAGTGGTTCCCCAAAATCTTTGATTAGTTAGAAGATCCTTTTCATTACTTGAAACTATCTCTTTCAATTTTTAAACCTAACTATTGTCCTATTCAGCGGACTGTGAGTTCAAAGCTAGAATGAAAGCAGTTGTACAATGATCATTGTACAAGTGGGTTGCTTTGATCTTGTCTGTCGTGATTTGTCCCTGGAGGATTGCTGATGATTAAATTCATTCTTTTTATTTCTAAAGTCCTCTTCAGAAAAATTATACTTTATTTTCTTTGATTTTCATTTTTTTATATAATGAGGTGCAGTATAGTGGCTGCTGCAAAGAATCTTTACTTCATTCAGTTGGCATGTCACTTTGTTTGTGACTCAGACTCTGGGTTTATGACATTGGTAGACAACACATCAGGGAATGGCATTCTGCTGCTATCTTCATGAAACCAATCCCCAAAGTACGCTCTAGAGTCAAGATGCCAGCCTCAGCATATTGGAATACTTCCAAAAGAGGCCACCTACAAGCTGTGGGCTTCAAACAGCTTGAAGATATGCCAGCAGCAATGTAACTGTTGGCTGGAATCTCTGAACAGCTTTTGTGCCACACAGTTAACTTTCATGTTCTAAGACATTTACAGTCTCTATCTAGGCGCTCTTTTGATAACTAAAATTACCAGTGGAATATCCAGGATGTGATGACACGAGGCAGTGTTTGATGAAGCTCCATCAATGTCCACATAGTATCAATGTCAGCAGCTGGTGTCATTGGCCTCACTTGTGAAGATGCACGTGGACAAGACTGGAGCATGAAACTGGTGTGATAAATGGGCTTTATAAGTATTACTTCATCAGTAAAGATTAGGCTCCAATCTGAAGATTGAAGGAGAGATCATGGATGTTTTCAAAATTGAACATTGTCTTCATATCTTCCGTGCAAAAAAGTGAAGCTCGCATCCAGCCAGCAAGCATTCTGAAGTAGTAAAATGGTAAAAATAATAAAGTATTAGCAGGTCTGCAGCGGCATTGATCACAGCCAGCCTAGGGCTTGATAATTGTCGATGTTTCGCTGCTAACTGGTCACTCCCTTTAAGATCACTGTTCAAGTATTGCCTGCATGAATCAAGGTAATTGTGTCTGCCTGGAAACATGATGAGGTCAGCAACTTCCATCTATGATTCAGGATCCACATTAGAAGAACTCAGGATAAAATGCCTGGCTTTCTTTAAAGTTTGGTTTGTATTTACCAAAGTTTGCAAATGGACTGTAATGGACTTGTGTTCAATATGCAACTTATTTTTATATATAGACCTTTTACCTGAAGTCAGTGGTTTGTCTTGGAGTTCTAAGACTGTATTCAAGATTTCTTGTGTTAAGATGGATCACTTTATGGTAACCAGTAATTTGTGAATTGTAATGCCAGTGGACAATGGTTCCTGTTCTATTACTTGCCTGAGTCACTCATTGCCTTCTGCTGTCTGTTGATGTTAACTACTCTCTGACACAACAGGTCTGTTCCCATTTATTTTGGATGAAGGACATAATTAAAGGAACTTAGTTGTGAATTCATGGTAGCTTACATCTTTGAGGGGAAAGGAACAATATATTTCATGATGAAGTAAAAACTGATTGTGTGGATACACACAGAAATTGAATCTAAATGGTGTCATATTCAAATTTCAAAATTTGCAAATGACAGAAAACTTAGAATGATTGTGAACTGTGGAAAGATAGTGATAGACCTCAAGAGGACTTAGGCTGGTGGAATGGATGGATGCATGAAATTTAATGTGGAGAAGTGTGAAGTGGTACACATTGGTAGAAAGGAGGAGGCAAAGCAATATCAAATAAAGGGTACAATTCTTAAGGGGTTCCAGGAACACAACCTGTGGGTGTATGTGCACAAATTGTTAAGGTGGCAGGGCAGGCTGTTTGTTCATTTGTTGGTGTCATGTTCTTCCCACAAGGTTGAATGCCATGGATCTACACCTCTGTCTGTCCTGTGCTACCCTTACATATTCCACGAAGGTTAACTGCATCCAGTCCATTATATCATTTGTTTTCTCCTCCCCTTCCCCCTCCTATGTTTTCCTCATCGAGAAAGCAGTTAAAAAGGCATATGGTATCCTGGGCTTTATAAATAGAGGCAAGGAAGTTGCAATTAACCTTTATAAAACACTAAGATAAAAGCAAAAAACTGCGGATGCTGGAAATCCAAAACAACAACAAAAATACCTGGAAAAACTCAGCAGGTCTGACAGCATCTGCGGAGAGGAACACAGTTAACGTTTTGAGTCCGTATGACTCTTCAACAGAACTAAGGAAAAATAGAAAAGAGGTGAAATATAAGCTGGTTTAAGGGGGGATGGGACAGGTAGAGCTGGATAGAGGGCCAGTGATAGGTGGAGATAACTAAAAGATGCCATAGGCAAAAGGACAAAGAGGTGTTGAAGGTGGTGATATTATCTAAGGAATGTGATAATAGGTGACATTAAGGGTAGAAAGCAGGACGAGCAAGGTACAGATAGCCCTAGTGGGGGTGGGGTGGGGGGAAGCGCTCAAAATAGGCTAAAAGGTAGAGATAAAACAATGGATGGAAATACATTTAAAAATAATGGAAATAGGTGGGAAAAGAAAAATCTATATAAATTATTGGAAAAAAGGGGGATCGGAAAGGGGGTGGGGATGGAGGAGAGAGTTCATGATCTAAAATTGTTGAACTCAAAACTCTCTCCTCCATCCCCAGATGCCCCGGGGAGCAGGACACAGGGAGTGGGGGGACAGTGAGAAGGTCCCAAACAAAGAATGAGAGAGAAAGAGGTCCCAGAAGACAGTCCCAGGTAAGGGACAAGGACAGAGATCAGAAACGGATCCTGTTAAGTGAAGTTGAGAAAAAGGAGCCGGGCAATAGGCTCCGAATTAAAGGCAGAGAGCTGCGTAGAGCAGATTTGAAGCAAAGCGGGCTGGAGAGAAGTCCTGAAGATTCGCAGAGACAGCAGAAGGTTGGTGACTGTGGGCCTTTTTGAGCAGTGCTGTTCTGTTTGGCACAGCCAAAGATCTGACATAGTGCTTAGAAGGTGAAGCTTGAATATGTGCAGAGACCCGGGGAAGAGGAATCAGGGGAGGTGAGATTGAAACCCCGGAGGTGAATCCTTGTTGAAGCCATTCAAGTGGGAGTGACATCTGGAGAGAATTCCAAAGCGTGTTCTTCAAATATGAAGATTGGAAACCCTCATGAGAAAGACAGAGTTTCAGTGAGACCGGTTGGCTCACTGTCTGGGAGCGTCTGGGTGGGTTGTTGAGAAATCCATAGAATCTGCTTTGGTCACGTGTTGTTTACTTTGGAGTGTTGTGTGGCTGACCACAGTTCGCCAATTGGTTCACATGTACTGCATACTTACCCTGAATATTAGTATATAAGATAGATATGCTAAATTGTTTTATCTTTCTGAATTTGTATGTGGCTATAAAGAGATATTTGGGGTGAAGGAATAGTGAATATTTGAATCATTATCTTGTATGTGTATTGAGATCTTTCCAGCTTTTTTGTCTGGTGTACTATAGTTCATTTTTCTTGTTTAATAAATGTTTTATTCTTTGTGTTAAAAGTAACATTGTAACACCACTGATTGATCTGCACATCCACTCCTCAAAATACATAAATATATTTAGTACATAAACCCTCATGTTGTGACAGAGTTGATTGGTGAAAAAGTTGAGAACCAGAGGACATTGATTTAAGATGATTGGCAGAAGAACCAATGGCATGAGGAAAAACTTTTACACAGTGAATGGTTAGGACCTGGAATGCTCAGCCTGATGGTGGTCGAGGCAGATACAACTGGTGCTTTCAAAAGGCAATTGGATAATTATCTGAACAGAAAAAAAATGGCACAGGCACAGGGAAAGAACAGGGGAGTGGACCAGCTCAGATGCTCTTGCAGAGGGCTGGCAGATGCACGATTGACAGAATGGCTGCCTCCTGCACTGTAGCTATTCTGTGATTCTCTATGATGATATTACCACAGCAATGTGGTTGACTCTTAAATGTCCTCTGAGCCAAGGGCAATTAGGGATGGGCACTAAATGCTGGCCTAGCCAGCAATGCCCAAATCCCATGAACGAATAAAAAAAAATGATGTATTTTGTTGAGGGGGCATGCAGATTAACCAGCAGCCTTATTTGCATAATTATGCACAATCATGCATAAATTGAGGAAGACTTGTTCAACCAGTAGAACTGTCAGTTCAGTAACTTGTCTGAATTGTTTGTGTAAATTACTGTCTTGTTTCAAAATCAATGTAATTTTATTGCATAATGTGGGAACTGTGAACTTGTCTACTTTGGTAGGAAGAATGGAAAAGCAGCATACTATTTAAACAGGGACAGATTGCAGAACTTGGTGGTACAGAGGGACCTGGGTGTCCTGGTACATGAATCTCAAAATGTTAGTAGGCAGGTACAGCAAGTGAATAGGAAGGCAAATGGAATGTTGGTGTTTATTGCAAGGGGAATGGAATATAAAAGTAGGGAAATTTTACTGCAGTTGTACAGGGCCTTGGTGAGGCCACATTTTTTTTAAATTCATTCAAGGGATGTGGGCTTCACTGGCTAGGCCAGCATTTATTGCCCACCCCCAGTTGCCCCTGAGAAGGTGGTGGTGAGCTGCCTTCTTAAACTACTGCAGTCCATGTCATGTAGGTACACCCACAGTGCTGTTTGGGAGGAAGTTCCAAGATTTTGATCCAGTGATGGTGAAGGAACAGCGATATATTTCCAAGTCAAGATGGTGAGTGGCTTGGAGGGGAACTTCCAGGTGGTGGCGTTCCATGAATCTCTTGTCCTTGTCCTTCTATATGGTAGTGGTCCTGGGTTTGGAAGGTACTGTCGAAGGAGCCCTGCATTGCATCTCATAGATGGTACACACTGCTGCTACTGTGTGCTGGTGGTGGAGGGAGTGAATGTTTGTGGATAGGGTGCCAATCAAGCGAGCTGCTTTGTCCTGGATGGTGTCAAGCTTCTTGAATGTTGTTGGAGCTGCACTCATCCAGGCAAGTGGAGAGTATTCCATTACACTGCTGACTTGTGTCTTGTAGGTTGTGGACAGATTTTGGGGAGTCAGGAGGTATTCACCGCATCTGGAGTACTATGTACAGTTTTGATTTCCTTATTTGAAAAGGGATGTAATTATGTAAGAAACAGTTCAGGGAAGGTTCACTTGACTCATTTCTGGGATGAAGGGCTTATTTTATGAAAAATGATTGAACATGTTGGGCCAGTATCCATAGAAGATATGGAGGTGATCTTATAGAAACATATAAGATTCTGATGGGACTTGGCAGGGTCAGAGCTGAGAGGATGTTTCCCCTTATGGGAGAGACTAGAACTAGGGGACACAGTTTAAGAATAAGAGTTCTCCCTTTTAGGACAGAGATGAGGATTTTTTTTTCTTAGAGGGTTGTTAGTCTGTGAAATTTTCTTCCTCAGACAGCAGTGGAAGCTGGATCATTGAATTTATTTAAGGCTGAGTTAGATAGATTTTTGATAGATAAGGGAGTCGCGGGTTATGTTGGGCAGACAAGAAGGAGGAGTTGAGACTGCAATCAGATCAGCCAACGTCTAACTGAATGGTGGTGTGGGCTCAAAGGGCCGAATGGCCTACTCTTCCTAAGTCCTATGTCCCTAATCAGTGGTTCATTTTATTTATTGGGTACTGGATAACTTTGAAGTGTGTTAAGGTTGTGGTCATCAAGCAATGTTTAATAAATTGCTTACTCATCATTTACTTTCTAAGAGTTGCTATATCTCCATTTGAGTTGGTGAACATATGGATTACAGTGGGTCAGCTGAGTAACTTAACTTTCCATAAGTCTGCACACTTGGTCCGATTCAAAATAGTGCGCAAATCAAGTTGTCCTTTCTCCTCCTCCTCCTCCTTTCGCACCCCATCCCCGCCATATATATTTGTATTATCTAAAGCATTTCAGTGCTGTCTAAACTTGATCTAACAATAATCTTGTGAACTAATAAGAACATAAGAATAAGAACATAAGAAATAGGAGCAGGAGTAGGCCATTTGGCCCCTAAAGCCTGCCCCACCATTCAATAAGATCATGACTGATCTGCCCCAGGCCTCAACTTCTCTTTCGTGCCAGCTGCTCATAGCCCTCAACTCCCCGATGTTTCAAAAATCTATCTACCTCTTCTTTAAATACTTTCAGTGATCTAGCTTCCATAACTCTCTGCGGTAGAGAATTCCAGACATTCACTACCCTCTGAGAGAAGAAATTCCTTCGCATCTCAGTTTTAAATAAGTGTCCCCTTATTCTGTTACCATGTCCCCTAGTTCGAGATTCCCCCACTAGTGGAAACACCTTCTCAACACCTACCCTGTCAAGCCCCCTCAGAATCTTGTACATTTCAATAAGATCACCCCTCTTTCTTCTAGACTCTAATGAATAAAGGTCTAACCTGTTTAGCCATTCTTGATAAGCCAACCCCTTCATCCCAGGAATTAGCCTAGTGAATCTCTTTTGAGCTGCCTCCAATGCCAGTATATCCTTTCTTAAATACGGGAACCAAAACTGTACACAGTGCTCCAGGTGCTTCCTCGGTTGTAACAAGACTTCCCTATTTTTAAACTCCAACCCCCTAGCAATACAGGCCAAACTTCTATTTGCCTTCTTAATTACTTGCTGCACCTGCATGCTCACCTTTTGTGTTTCATGCACAAGAACACCCAGATCCCTCAGTGCTGCACTTTTTTGGAGTCTCTTTCTATTTAAATAATAGTCTGCCTTTTGATTTTTCCTACCAAAGTGCTAAACTGCCAAGTTTTTGCCCACTCACTCAACCTATCGATATCTCCTTGCAGATTCCTTATGTCCTCATCACAACATGCCCTCCCACCTATTTTTGTATGGTCAGCAAATTTGGATACATAACACTCTGCCCCCTCCTCCAAGTCATTAACATAGATGGTAAATAATTGAGGGACTGATCCTTGTAGCACTCCACTCGTTACTTCTTTCCAACCTGAAAAAGACCCATTAATTCCGACTCTCCGTCTTCTGTGTGTTAATCAATCCTCAATCCATGCTAATACATTACCCCCAGTACCGTGAGCTCCTATCTTGTGCATCTTTTATGTGGCACCTTATCGAATGCCTTCTGGAAATCCAAATACACAATATTTACTGGTTCCCCTTTATCAACTCTGCTGTTACGTACACAAAGAACTCAAGTAAATTTGTCAAACATGATTTCTCTTTCACAAAACCATGTTGACTCTTTTTGATTGTGTTAAGCTTTTCTAAATGTCCTGCTGTTTCTTCCTTAATAATGGACTCCAGCATTTTCCCAATGACCAATGTTAGGCTGACTGACCTATAGTTTTCTGCTTTTTGTCCCCCTCCCTTCTTGAACAGGTGCATCACATTAGCGGTTTTCCAATCCGCTGGGACCCTCCCCAGAATTCAGTGAGCTCTGGAATGTTTCGACCAATGCCTCCACTATCTCTGCAGCCACTTCCTTTAAAACCCTTGGATGCAGGGAAACTTGTCTGCGTTTTGTACCATTATTTTATCAAATACTTTGTCCCTTGTGATAAAGACTGTTACAAGATCTTTCCTCCCATTAGCTCCTTGCTTATCTGATATCTTTGGAATGTTTATAGTGTCCTCCACTGTGAAGACCGATGCAAAATATTGGTGTCAATTATGTGCGATTTCACTGTTACCAATTCTCCAGTTGCACCCTCCAGGGGTCCCATGCTCACTTTAGCTACTCTCTTTTTATATATCCGTAGACGCTCTTGCTGTTTGTTTTTATATTTCTTGCTAATTTACTTTTATAATCAATTTTCCCCCTCTTTATTAGCTTTTTAGTCATCCGCTGCTGGTTCCTTAAAAAAAAATTCCCAATCCTCTGGCCTACCAATAGTTTTTGTGGTGCTTTTTTAATGGTGCTTTGAAGTTTGCTATATGATGAGCTTCTTTTTTAAATGGAGGATTTTTAATTGAATTTTTAATGGTAAAAGAAAGCTTAATTGAGCATTACACTAAAATTCATCCTTATTTAAGGATCCTAAGGATCAAATGTTGTGTTTTTAACTTCATAAAATACTGGAACTCAAAATTTAGTGCCTAATTAAATGCTATAATCTGTAGATGATCATGATATATATCTCAATTTTGTGGTTATTTGGTATTGATCTTGATAGTCATTTTGGGGCCAGTTCATCTGTTATATGTCATTTACAGAACAGAAATTTTTTGAATAAGTGGTGGAGGTGGCTTACTAAAGGGAAGATCTAGAAATTTAGCTCCATGGAGCTATTGCAGATAGCTCAATGGAAGCTGGAGGCCTTCAGAATGACATGCACACATTTCCGGTGTGGTGTCCCATGCTGGGAGGAGCACTAGGCTGGACGTGCTAATTTCACACTGGATGCGTCTCAACTGGCCAGATTGTGACATCAAATAACCATTCTGGCCAATTTGATACAAGTTCATGAAATTTGGAGCATGTGGTTCCATTGAACACTATCCACTCAATGAAGAACGCATGTTAAACTGCAATAGAAAACCTCCGCTAGTGCTATTTAAAGGCACAGGCATTCATCTTGCAGGAAAAACAATTTAGACGAGCTTCTGCTATTGCAAATTGTGAGAGTGTTATGGGGTGTTTTGGAGGTATGAGTTGCAAGATTTGGGGAGTGTAGCTGCAGCAGCATCATGAGGACAGATGATTTGTTGACTTGTCCACACAAATGCTGCAATTTTATGAGGACTGCAGTTGCAGCACCTCTGGTTCTGCACCCCATGACTGGGAGGTGGAACAGAGGCTGTGAAGAGGAGCAGCTCTGCATGAATTGAGGAGGATGCACAGAGAAAGCTTGCAGGCCACTTTCATGCAGGATGGATTGCCATGAGCCCCTACTCAGACCCCAGTTCTCCTAAGGTGGCATCCTTTCACTCTCATTTCCCCATGATACCCCATCTTCCTATCCATCTGCAGCATCCCATCAGAGTATTCCCTTAACCAAAACCCAACAATGAAAGAAAACAAAGTCATGTCAATCATCTTTACTCAACCTCACATCCAATTACGCAAACAAAACTGAACTAGTCACCCTTTTTTACATCCCCTTTGTACCTGTCTTACAGGTACCTGTGCCTGTCCTCATGCTCCTATGCAGTGATATGCCAGTGGGTGCAGCATGGGGGGTAGAAGGCTGCTAAGTATCATTAACGGAGATGCCAGATGACCTTGCAGGACTACCTTGAGCAGCTTTGGGCTTTGAGAACCTAGTTTTGAACAACACCATTTCACATGCAGACTCTGGGTCATGACTGGGTCCGCAAGTGTTGTGGTGGAGTTGGCCACGTTTTTGTGGTGGATAGGATGGGCTCCAATCTTTGTGTCACTGCCCTGTGGCACATTGGAGCCAGACATCTGGGCTGGCTGAAACAAAAACAGAAAATGCTGGAAAAACTCAGCAGGTCTAACAGCATCTGTGGAGAGAAAAAAAGATTTAACATTCGAGTCCATGTGACTCTTCTTCAGTGCTAGAGAGAAGTAAAGATGTGATGAAATGTATATTGTTTAAGGAGGGTGAAGCAGGTGAAGCTGGATAGAAGGCCAGTGATAGGTGGAGATAAAGGAGAGATTGCCAGCGATTTCATGGACAAAAGGACAAAGGGGTGTTAATGATAGTGGTACTGCCTAAAGGAGGTGGCATTAAGGTCAGAAAGCATAATGTGATAATAGCAGGGATACCTGGTTGGAGTCAAACCTAGCACAAAGGAAGATGGTTGTGGTTGTTGGAGGTCAAATATCTCAATTCCAGGACATCACCGCAGGAGTTCCTCAGGGTAGTGTCCTAGGCCCAACCATCTTCAGCTGCTTCATCAATGACCTTCCTTCCATCATAAGGTCAGAAACTGGGGATGTTCGCTGATGATTACACAATGTTCAGCACCATTCACGACTCTTCAGATACTGAAGCGTCCATGTCCAAATCCAGAATGACCTGGACAAGTAATATTTGCGCCACACAAGTGCCAGGCAGTGATCATCTCCAACAAGATGGAATCTAACCATCGCCCCTTGGTAACATCCTCAGGGTTACTGTTGACCAGAAACTGAACTGGACTAACCATATAAATACTGTGGCTACAAGAGCAGGTCAAAGGCTAGGAATGCTGTGGCAAGTAGCTCACCTCCTGACTCCCCAATGCCTGTCTACCATCTATAAGGCACAAGTCAAGAGTGTGATGGAATACTCTCCCCTTGCCTGGATAAGCACAACTCCATCAACACTCAAGAAGCTTGACACCATCCGGGACAAAGCAGTCCTCTTGATTGGCACCCCATCCACAAACATTCACTCCCTCCACCACTGACGCACAGTAGCAGCCGTGTGTACCATCTACAAGATGCACTGCAGGAATTCGCCAAGGCTCCTTAGGCAGCACCTTCCAAACTCATGACCACGACCATTACCATCTAGAAGGACAAGGGCAGCAAACGCATGGGAACACCACCTCGAAGTTCCCCTCCAAGCCACTCACCATCCTGACTTGAAAATATATCACTGTTCCTTCACTGTCACTGGATCAAAGACCTGGAACTCCCTACCTAACAGCATTGTAGGTGTACCTACACTACATGGATTACAGCAGTTCAAGAAGGCAGCTCGCCATCATCTTCTCAAGGGCAATTAGGGATGGGCAATAAATGTTGGCCTAGCCAGCGATGCCCACAACCCATGAATAAATTAGCAGTCTGAAGCTGTGTGACATGGATCTTATGATCACAGTCTGAGCTTCCACTGAAGCACTGAGACATTGAATGGCCTGGGCCTGTGCTGCATTAAGTCACCAGAATCTGCATCAGAGGAGGGTCGGCAAGTGATATGTCATGAAGTTGGCCACCATTTTTTGATGGAAAGGATGGGCTGTAATGAGCACTGGCCTGTGACAGATTGGAACCGAACATCTCCGTGCCTGTTGACAGTGACAAGACGTTGATTGGCAGTCCTGCCAATACACTAAGTATCTCAGTGTGCATGCTCATCAGCATTCTCATGTATGCTGCCAATCCAAGTCCTGATCTGAGTCCCCTGGAATAGAACTCATCTGCGACCTCCAGTAAACTGACACACTGCCCTTTCAGCCTGCAGCTCACGCATACTGATCCCGACTCTATACTACACTCTATAGTTCATGCAGTACCAATATGTGAGCTGGTGGCTTTGAATGTCAGATTAAGTGGCAGTGCCTCTTCATCAGTGCTGTGATGTTGCCCTCCCTTCTGGGGCTGCATGGGTGGCAGTTCTTGGGCATCTGAAAGCAGAAAATCAGAAAAGGGGGCTTGAGTGCGGTGATAGTAAGAGGTCCATGGTTACACCATCTGCAGCTTGCACATCATATCAAATAGCAGGATGAGGGTAAAGCGGGAAATGTGAAGGGGCAGAAAAGGGTAACATACCATCATTCTGACTGCTCTTGGCAATGCTGGGTGCCATGGGCTCTGTTACTGCCAGTCCTGAATGCACTGCACCATCTCCTCTGTCATGTTCAGGATGAAGATGTGCTCATCACCCACCATGTCATCTTTGCTCCTTTCTATTGTGGGTAACAGTGTTCAACAAGAGAGAGGGGAAAATGCCACTCATTGTGTTGCATTGTGCTTGGCTGATGTGCCTGCTATAGCTGAATATCTGAAGCTATGTGGAAGCAATGGGAGGTGGGTGTGAGGCTGCTATCATTGGAAGGTGTGTGTGAATGAGATAGAGTATCTGTATCCATGAACCTAGGAGCCCTGTCTCTTCCCTAGTGCAGTCAGCAGTAGCTTTGTTCCTATTAGTTCAGCTCACCTTTAAGTGGGGCAGGCTGCCTTTAAAAGGAGCAGGTGAGCTTCATCACATGCTACCAGTGCATGCTACTGGACCCCCTGCTGAGCACTCAGCCCAGCTCTCCAATCATTTAAATAAGAAGTACAAAGTTTGCATACTGGCTGTCTTGATGGGAATAAGTGCAGGCAGATCATGAATCGTGGCCTCCCTGCGCTCTAAAAATGGGCCTTAACAAGTTTTTAATCCTGACATATCTGAGAGAAAATAACTTTCCTCCCATTCATTCCTCCCATATTCGCTCTTTAAAACTTCCTAGCTGTGGTTAAGTGAGTTACTCAGTAAGTGTGCATTTAGTAACCGATGGGGGAGCTATATCTTATTGTTGAAAAAATGGAAATAGCTCCCTCCTCCACTCTATGTTCTTGTAAATCTTGATATAGTGCTGAACAGGTGCAAACTTCGATTCTGTTCAGCTCTGAGGTAAGTAATTGTAGCAAAATGGCCAACAGCTTGTAACAGAACTATATAATACAAATACAAAAATACGTGGAAAAACTCAGCAGGTCTGACAGCATCTGCGGAGAGGAACACAGTTAACGTTTCGATCTTCATCTGATGAAGAGTCATACGGACTCGAAACGTTAACTGTATTCCTCTCCGCAGATGCTGTCAGACCTGCTGAGTTTTGCCAGGCACTTTTGTTTTTGTTCTAGATTTCCAGCATCCGCAGTATTTTGCTTTTAGTATATATAATACAAATGTCGAAGAGAGCCCACAAACATATGTGATTGGAGAAAAAAAAGTTCTAATTGCTCCTGGTGCCCTTTGGCTAGGCAGTGGGAAAGGAGTGGGATATCACAGAGAGGGGTTTGACATGCAGAATATTCTCTAGGAAATCGGGTATTTCGGGTTTCAGAGATATGCAGTGCAACATGGTCGCTAGTTTGAAGGTTGCACAAATGCCTTTGATTTCTCCTCACGTATCTGATGTCAATACAAGTGATCTTAAAAGTTTGAGTTTTGAAGAAGGAAAAGCATTTGAGTCTGTAATTTCTTAAGGGTGAGATTTTAGTATTTAGTTCTCAGCAATGTCCATGCTTTTTTCACTGAAAGTTTGCATCTAGTTGGTGAATAAAGCTTTGTGACACGCAGCTACCTGGCTCAATGTTGTGCTGAAGGCAGTACTGTAATTGCGAAGACAGAGCTGAATTTCTGGTTTTCTCAAGTACCATTGCTGTTTTAAGTGGAGCTAGAAAAATGGTCAATTATTACATGCTGGCTTGAAGTAATTTGTTTTAAAATGACAGATTTCAAATCATTGTCCCATGTGTGTGGGCACATTACATCAGTGAGGATTGCTAAAGGATTCAGTGCAAATACATGGGGCCATATTTCATTAACTGAACGGACGTGAATAACCCTCCATGGTTTTGAAAGTTTTGGAGGTCTTAATGGAAATTTAATGATTACAACCCCAGCAGCGTAAGCATCTGTTTAGAAAGATAGTAGTCTGAAGAATGGACCATTTTTCTTGGGATGTGGGGAATGCATTTCATTCGACCTTTGGTTTTTTCAGGCATATGAAATTGTGGCTCATTATTCAGGGTTAGTATTATGTGATAGAAATTTAGTTGAAATTTCATGCTTTGGTTGTTAGATGGCAGCTGAGCTTAATATTCACTGTAAAAGAAAGGACGACTTACATTATTTATACATCACCTTTCATGACCCCAGGACACCCCAAAGCTCTTTACCATCACTAAAGTACTTTTAAAGTATAGTTACAGCATGAAATAAGGCCATAGAAACCAAATTGCGCATATCTCATAACCTGTTAATCCATTTTAATGATGTTTGAGGGATAAATACCGTCTAGGACACTGACTCCCCTGCCTTTTTCCAAAATAATGTGATGGGATCTTTTCTATGTTCCTGAGAGATCAGGCAGCTAAGGCCTTGGTTTAACATCTCATCTGAAAGATAATACCTCCGACAATGCAGCACTTCCTCAGTACTTCACTGGAGTGACAGTCTAAATTTTTGTGCTCAAGTCTCTGGAGTGGAACTTGAACTCACAGCCTTCTGATTCAGAGGCAAGAATGTTACAACAACAGAAAACTTGCAGTATATAGCCCCTTTAACATCATAAAATACCTCAAGGCACTTCACAGGAGCATAATGGAACAAAATTAGACAATGAGCCACATGGCGATTATAGGTCAGGTGATCAAAAACTTTGTTGATGAGAGGCTTTAAGTAGCAACTTTCAAGAGAGGCAGGGGGATATATGGAGTGAATTCCAGAGCTTAGGGCCTAGGCAGCTGAAAGCACAGCAGTAAATAGTGGAGTGGTTAAAATTGGGAATGCTCGCAGTAGACCAGAATTTGTGGTTAATGCAGATCTCGAGCCAGAGCGGAGGGGATGGAGCTGTAGGCTTGTAGGACTGAAGGAGATTAGAAATGAGGAGAGGTGAGACCATGAAGCGATTTCAAAACCAGAATAAGGATTTTAAAATCAAGGCATTGCTTGACCAGGAGCCAATATAGATTAGCGAGCATGGGTGAGCAGGGCTTGTTGCAAATTAGGGCTTGGACAGCAGAGTTTTGAATGATCTGAAGTTTGTGGAGGGTAGAATGTGGGAAGCCAGCCAGGAGTTCATCAGAATAATCAAGTCTACAGCTAACTGAGGCATGGGTGAGGGTTTCAGCAGCAGATGAGCGGAGACAAAGTTGAGGCCAAGCCATTACAGAAGTGGAAATATGTGGTCTTAGTGATGGTGTGGATGTGTGGTAGGAAGCTCATCTTGGGGTCAAGTATAACACCAAGGTTATGAACAGTCTGGCAACTCAGACAGTTGGCAGGGAGAAGGATGGCATCAATGGCTATAAACAGTTTGTAATGGGGATCGAAACAATAGCTTCTGTCTTTTCAATAGTTAATTGGAGGAAATTTCTGAGGCACACAAGTACTAGAATAACACTATGGTGCAGTCCTAATGTAACTCTTCCCAGAGGGCATTCTGGTTCATTCTATCTGCTCAGTTCTCTGTCTGATTTGACTTCTGTAGAGAGCTGATATATTTTAATAGATTTTACAAAGTTGCAAGAGGTCATCTGTGACATAAGAAAAATGACAGATTGATAGTGTGGCTGTATAACAATCTCAGCTCAGTTCAAGTCACTGAATAACTGATTTTTACCCACGGTATTTGGTGAACTTCGAGCTTGCACACATTATTTGAGAGGACATGCTCAGGCGCTGTGTACTGATAGAATAAAATGCGAGTGCTGGAGTTACGCAACAGGTCAGTAAACATTATAAAGGGAAAGACTTGTTAATATTCTGGCTGGAACTCTTCAGAAGAGTGCATAATCTATGCACAACCTTTAGAATCAAAAAGAGAAGGAAATCAAAGCTGCCTCAAAGTCTTTATGCATGCTTTGGGGTGTGTTACCTGCTGAGAAACACTTCAGCCTTTTCATGTCTACAGCTGAAGGCAGTGAGTGCACACTTAACTTAGTCATCACTTTATCTAATAGCTCTGCGGCCTAGCCCAGCCAGCCGCACATCTCCCACACATTCACTTCAGGCAGCAGAAGTTTATATAATCAGTGGCATACATTGGTGGAATGCACAAAATAATCAGTGTCATTGGACCGCATAATTTGCAACAGGAAGGGCAAGAGACCTGTATAGCTAATGTCAAAAATAAATTAATTAACATATTACACAGAAGCAAAGTCATTTCTTGGATTTAGAAGAAGCTGGTCATGGTTGCATTGATAATTAATTCAATCATGTAAGGAGTACATGCTCAGTGGAGGAAAAAGGATGGTGCAATGTTCTACATTTCCAATGCTTTAATCTTATACCCGATTAAACTGAAACTGTATTTGGAGAGATCCTTTCCAATGAGTATTTAATATGGTTTCAGATTCATAAGTGTCATTACCAGTCTCTGTATAATTTTCTGTGTTGAAGTTGCATTACAAGCTCATTCCTTTATCTCCAGCACATTGGTATAATCTTGGTACCAACTTTTTCAGACTTCTAGTATTTAATTCAATGGTTATTGATAAAGCACAATTCACTTTAACAAACTATAGAACTAGAATAATGTTCTTTGTTGTAAAACATTGCACCCTCTCATGAATTGTTTCCCCTCCCGCTCACTGATCCGGTTATTTTCCCTTGAAATTGTTGATCAATGGACCTGTTCTTTTCGACACAGGCCTACAAGACTACTATGTTTCTAATATAAAAGCAAAATACTACGGATGCTGGAAATCTGAAACAAAAACAGAAAATGCTGGAAAAACTCAGGTCTAACAGCATCTGTGGAGAGAAAAAAAACAGTTAATGTTTCGAGTCTGTATGGCGCTTCTTCAGAGCCAAATAGAAGGAAAGATGTGATGAAATTTATACTGTTTAAGTGGGGGTGGAGCAGGTGAAGCTGGATAGAAGGCCAATGATAGGTGGAGGCAAAGGAGACACTGCCAGAGATTTCATGGACAAAAGGACAAAGGGGTGTTAATGATAGTGGTACTGGCTAAAGGAGATGCTGATGGTGGCATTAAAGTCAGAAAGCAGAATGTGATATTAGCAGGTCAAGGGTAAGCACTCTGGAAAGAACAACATGAACAAGTGACAGATGGTCCGAATGGGGGTTGAGTGGGGGGAGCGGACAGTGGTGGGGAAAAGAGATTGAAAATAGGATAAAAGGTGGGGATAAAACAGTGAACAAAAATGAAAACAAATTTAAAAAGTGGATAAAAAATAAAAATGAAAATGAATATTGAAGAAAAGGGGATTAAAAAGAGGGTGAGGTTGGCGGAGAGAGTTCATGGTCTGAAGTTGTTGAACTCAATGTTAAGTCTGGAAAGCTGTAAAGTGCCTAATCAAAGGATAAGGTGCTGTTCCTCCAGTTTGTGTTGGACTTCACTGGATGGCCAGACTGGGTGACTGCTTTGTGGAACACCTTCGGTCTGTCAGCAAGCATGACCCAGACCTTCCTGTCACTTTCTGTTTCAACACACCACCCTGCTCTCATGCCCACATGTCCGTCCTTGGCCTGCTGCAATGTTCCAGTGAAGCCCAACTCAAACTGGAGGAACAGCACCTCATCTTCCAATTAGGCACTTTACAGCCTTCCAGATTTAACACTGAGTTCAACAACTTCAGACCATGAACTCTCTCCTCCATCCTCACCCCCTTTTTTACCCCGTTTTTTTCAATATTCATTTTCATTTTTATTTTTTATCCACATTTTTATTTATTTTCATTTTTATTCCTTGTTTTATCCCCACCTTTTATCCTATTTTCAATCTCTTTTCCCCACCACTGTCCCCTCCCCCCATTCGGGCCATATGTCACTTGTTCATGTTGTTCTTTCCGGAGTGCTTACTCTTGTCCTGCTATTATCGCATTCCGCTTTCTGACCTTAATGCCACCATCAGCACTTCCTTTAGGCAGTACCGCTATCATTAGCACCCCTTTGTCCTTTTACCCATAAAACCCCGGCAATCTCTCCTTTATCTCCACCTATCACTGTCCTTCTATCCAGCTTCACCTGCTCCACCCTCCTTAAACAGTATAAATTTCATCTCATCTTTACTTCCCTTTAGCTCTGAAGAAGAGTCATACGGACTCGAAACGTTAACTCTTTTTTTTCTCTCCACCGATGCTGTTAGACCTGCTGAGTTTTTCCAACATTTTCTGTTGTTAGACCTGCTGAGTTTTTACAGCATTTTCTGTATTTGTACTTTGTTTCTAACCTCATTTCTCTTAGCGTGGGCGGAGTATAATCAATTGTTCCTCCTCTCTTGGATGAGTAATTAAGAAATTGCATAGGATTTGCGGCACAGGTGGTCCAACAGGTCTCCGCTGGTGTTTCTGCTCCGGATGTACCTCCTCCCACTCTGCTTCATCTCACCCTATCACCATAACTTTCTGTTCCTTTCTCCTTCATATACTGATCTAAATTCCTTTTAAATGAATCCATGCTAATCATCTCAACCACTCCTTTTGGTAGCAAGTTCCACATTCTTACTCACATTCTGGCAAATAAGTTTCTCCTAACTTCCTTGTTGGATTTTTGGTGACTTATATTTATGACCCCTAATTTTGGATTCACCAAAATCTGCCCTATCAAACACCTTCATAATTTTAAAGACCTCGCTGTTAGGTCATCCCCCAGCCTTTTGTGCTGGAGAGAAAAGAGACCTGACCTGTTCGGCCTTGATAGTTATAAATCTCACAGAAACTCATAGATTTAAGATGTCATTGTACAGTAAATATCTTGATTATCGGGCATGTGTGGGAAATGGGTGGTGCTAGTTAATCAAAAGCGCCAGTTAACGGAGAGTTCCATTTATCAATGGAATACAGTGTAATACTTGTAGTGTGGACTAATATGCAAGTACTCAGGAAGTAAAGAACAGTATTATTTTTACTTCTAATCTTCAACAGTGCATTGAAACATAAAGTATAAAATAATACAGCATACAGGTATGGGTTCCAGATAACTTTGTAATTGCTTCCAATTGATAAAGTGATGATCTGTATTAAATTCCAGTTCGTAGAGAATTCCGGCTGGGAGAGTACTGGATAACAAAGTTTACTGTGTTATCCAAAATACCTCCTTTTTGCACTGTTGTTAGAAAGTTACCAAAGATCGGTTACTGACTGCACTGTTCTGAAGCCAATATCAACAAATATCTCCAACTTTCATAAACCATCACAGGCCTGATATTATTATGTCCTGGTATTTCAAAGCAGCACAAATTACAACAGGAGCTGCAAGAAGTTTATTCTGTTATGGAGCTCCACTTTGTATCCTAAATGTAACTTTTATTTTAATTGTTTGTGGGACATGAGCATCGCTGACAAGGCCAGCATTTATTGCCCATCCTAGCTGACATTGAGAAAGTGAGCTACCTTTTGAACCATTGCAGTCCATGTGGTGTAGATGCACCCTCAATGCTGTTAGAGAGGGAGTTACAGGATCTTGTGGTGACAGTGAAGGAACGGTGATGTAGTTCCAAGTCAGGATGGCTTGGAGGGGAACTTGCAGGTGGTGGCTTTCCCATACACATGCTGCCCTTGTCGTTCTAGATGGTGGAGATTGCAGTTTTGCAAGGTGCTGTTGAAGGAGCTTTGGTAATTTGCTGCAGTGCATCTTGTAGATGATGCACACTGCTGCTAATTTGTGCTGGTGTGGAGGGAATGAATCTCTAAGATGGTGAATGGGGTGCCGATCAAGATGACTGCTTTGTCCTAGATTATGTCAAGCTTCTAGAGTGGGGATGAAGCTGTACAAGTTGGGTATACTATTAGACTTGTGGCTCATACATTATTGATGGTGGGGAGGTTTTGGGAAATCAGGAAGTGAGTTACTCGCAATAGAATTCTTCAGAACTCAAGTGGCACTGTGAATATTTGCATGATAAAGTTTCCTTCAAAATTTGATGCTAAGTAAATCAGTTTATTGCAAATCCTTAGGGAAAAGTGAGGAGGAAACTGATTCAGGACAAATCGGTGTACCATTCAGATGTTTTAGAGGAGAACGTCTGCAGCATGTGGATGGAAGTGTTCTTGTCATTGTAAAAAAAAAGCCTGAGATAAGCAAACACTGATATGGCTCCTTTTGGCAGAACTATAAACTGCAGCATTTCGGCTTATTTAATAAGTCAAGAAAATTTGTATAACTTCCAACACAAAAAGAAGCATTTCAGATCTCAAGTGAGTGTCAATTTCAAACCATTCATTATAACAGCCACCACATGCAATGTTGCTAAGCTATAACACAAGTAGCAAAATTTAGGTTGTTTCATAAACCAAGGATTTGAGCAAATTGTTAGTAACCTTACCTGAGATAATATTGCACTTCTGCACGCGTCTACCAAATTAGTGATTGGATGTATTTACGGTTGGGAGGGACAGCTGATGGGGTTTTTGAGTCCAATACTGCTTCGTTAGCAGCTGAAGGCAGTTAGAGCAGCACACACCAGCAAGTGCTGGTTTCCTTCCCCTCAAGATCGAGTCTTATTTTGTCAGTGTTCTATTTTCATGGCAATGTATTTCAGAATGTTCAGTATACAGGCCTGAATGGCACTGGTAACTGAAGTTATTGCACCACAAGGAAATGCGTGCAATGCATTCCCTTTGGACCTCCATAGAAATGGAAGGATACCCCCGCACAACTGCTAACAATTGATTACATTATCCCCTCAAGTCAAGCACCAGGAAAATGGTCACTTTGGCTGAAATGACACAATTCTGCTAAACGTTTGACATCAGTCGAGTTGAAAAGCCCAGCATAGTTTTTAGTTTCTGATCAACACGAGAGTCAAGGGTTATGGGAGGCAGATAGGAAAGAGGAGCTAAGGTCACAATCGGATCAGCCATGATTTTGTTGAATGGTGAAGCAGGCTCAATGGGCTGAATGCCCTACTCCTGCTCTCAATTCTTGTGTTCTTGTGTAGAAGTTGAAAATTCAATTAGGTACAAATGCCCAGCTGCTGAAGTTGCCCAATGCTGCGCACACATTCAAGTGGGTGATAGCCATGGGGTTCCATCTTGCATATCCCTATAGGTTTGAAATGAGTTCAACTGTAACATTTAAAATGGATATATTTATTCCAAAAAGGTGGTTTTTCATGAAACCTTTAATTTGGATGCTGGGAATAATGTGATCTGTGAACACTTGGGTTCCTCCACTCACTGCCCATCCCTTTATGCACTATTGGCTTCTTTTTACTCTAATAGGTTATAAGCAATAGTTGCTCAGTCGCAAGACTGAGATATTTTTATTACTGCTATTTAATAGGCCATACTATCATTTTGGTGCACTCAATTATAAATTTCCACTCCTTATATGCATTAATTCCAGGTTTTTAAGTTCAATGGTGTCCTCCAAGCAATGATTGATAGCCACATTAAGTTTGAAAATAGAGCACGTAGCTGCCATAAAAAAGTAAATGTATAGTATTGCTGTCTTAAGGCAGTGAAAGCTGTAGTTCTGTAGCATGCGTATGACAGAGAATGACTACTATCCTATAAAAGATGAGACACTAAACAAACACTGGCCAGCAATTTTCCAAATGGTTTGATTGTGTACTTCTTTTTATGGAGCTAGGTTTTCACTTTCCCTTCTGATGAACAGTTGCAATGTTGAACTGTTCAGTTGTAATCTCTCTGATGACTGCCTGGCGTGCAGTTATTTTACATCAAATGGTTTTTTAAATTGCCTGGTAATCATGTTTCAGCGGGCAGCAGTCTCCATTGCGTGATCCCAAAGGGCAACCAGCAAGATTGTTAAGTCTTACCATTATGTTTCACTTAAAATGTTGCTTTTGTGGTTGGGATGAAGTACAACCCTTAGAAACGCATGGGGTTTGAAATCTTTCTGTCTAAACCCACCATTTTCAGTAAAAGGCACCCTGCTTTTAGGTGAAGTTTAGCAAATAAAAGTAGGCATTGTCCATCATCAGAACATTGGACACTGAAACCAGAGGTTCAGTTCCCAACTGGTCCTTGCTTTCAGCTTCTTTGGTTGTTCAGCCAGTTGTTTACAGAGCAACTTGCTGGAACCTCACCATCGTCCACTTCAAAGGAGATAAGGAATCGAGAGAATCCCACAGAACAAAAGCACACCCGTCTTCAACCAGCTGTTATCATAGAACGTAATTGAAGGCAATTGAAGAGAAATTTGTGTCAACCATTCCACCGTCCCAGTACAGAGGCAATGGAATTGAGGCTCCACAGCTTTGTATGGGCAGGGCAGGGGCGGTGAGGGCAGTGGGGAAGTGGAGAATGGAAGTTATTGAGAGAAAATCAACCATCCTCAAGTGTAACATCATGGCTTTGAATGGCACCCAGAAGTCCACTGCAAATCTAACTGAATTAAGACTGGTTTTAACCAATTCTCTGCTTTGGTCAGGACAAGGAACAATGGAATGGCAAGTTACAAACATCTTATATTTCCTCTGTCGGTACCACCGGCTGTCACTCTACAGCTGATGCACAACTGTCCTAGTGCACACCATAGTTTGTACAGATGTTGCAAATAGTGTCATCCAAAAGACAGAAATGTAGCCTCCAATAAAAGCAGGAAATGGAGGAAATACTCAGCAGGTCAAGCACCATCTTTGGTGAGAGAAATGGAGTTCATGTTTCATGTCAGTGACCTTACATTAGAACTGGAAAAAGCTAGAGATGTAACAGGTTTTAAGCAAGTAGAGAAACAGTGAAATGGAGGAGGGGTAGAATGAACAAAAGGGAAAGCCTGATAGGTTGGAAGGTAAGAAAGATTAAATGACAGAAGGGATGATGGCGCAAGGTAAAAGGAGATGGTCTTGAGACAAATAAATAAACAAAAAATTGGTTAGAGGAAATGTAAATATGATTAGCGGAATCGTTACTAACAGCTGTTGTCTGAAAAAAAAACTGGAGTGGTGTTTATTGTCTAAAAATTCTTAGTCTTGAGTCAAGTTTGTAAAGGGTCCAATCAAAAGATGAAGTGCTGTTCGTTGAGCTTCATTGGAACACAGTAGGAGGCAGAGGGCAGAGAATTAAATTGACTGGCTTATGGTCATACTTACAGACTGAATGGAGGTGCTTTGCAAAGTGTTTGACCTCCCCAGTGCGGAGTAGGTCACATCATGAGCAGTGAATACATTATACAAAATTAAAGAAATACAATAAATCACTGCTTCATCTGAATAGAGTGTTTGGTTCCTTGGACAATAAGAAGGGAGGAGGTAAAAAGGCGGATGTTGCATCTCTTTTGCTTGGACTGGAGAGTTCCATGGGAAGGGGAGGAATTTTGGGGGCAAGTGAAGAGTGTTTCGGGTGGGGGCAGGGGCATGGACCCTACAGCATGCTGAGAGGGGAGGGGAGGGTAAAATGTTTTTGGTTGTGGGATGACACTGGATGTAGCAACAATGGAAGAGCATAATCTGTTGAACAAGGAGGCTGGTGGCTTGGAAGGTGAGGATAAGGGGAACCCTATCATGGCTCGGAGAGAGGAAAGTGTGCAAGTGGAAGTGTGAGACATGGAGCAGTCACAGTTGAGGGCTCATGAAGGAGGGAGATCCTCAGTTGATGAAAAAGGAAGATATGTAAGCTGCATCATCAAACTGGATTAGATAGAAACAGAGGCACTGGGGTCGGGGGCGGGGGTAGGGTGGTGGTGGCGGGTGATGGATTAGAGTCATTACCAGAAGGATAGTGAAGATGGCTGTGGGAGTTGCTGGGCTTATAGTAAATATCAGTTGACAGCCTATCCCCAGAATGAAGATAGAAAAGCAGAGGAAGGGAAGAGTTGAAAATGATAGCCTCCTGCCCATTAGTATAACCTTAAGTACCCCTGCCATGAATCATCGAAGAGTATGCTGATAATTTTGCATTTGCTCATATTTCTGAAGCCCATATTCTATCTGTCACTGTAGAAGATTGCATAACCTCTCATTTATATAAATCTTCTGTAAGAATATGCAACTAGCCATTTGTAATAGCTACAGATCATGTTGTTTAAAAATACTTATGATTGTTCCAGTATTTGCAGAATAAATGTATGAATCGTGATCTAAAGTATGCTTACTGTTGCCATAGGGCTAATTGTGAATATGATTTGCAATATAGTGCTCCTTAGCCTTAGAGTGAGTGCAGTGCAGAATGATACCAGGCTGAAAGGGTTAAAGATGAGGACAGGTTGCATAGGTGAGGCTTGTGTTTCCTTGAACACGGAAGATATTAGGCTGTTTAAGATGACTAAAGGATTTGATGGGGTAGATAGAGTCAGACGATTTCTTCTGGTTGGCGAGTCCAAAATAATGCGGCATAACCTTAAAGTTAGAGCCAGGCCATGCAAATGTGTTGTCAGGAAGCAGTTCTTGACATCGGAAAGGATTAAGGTAAGGGAAAGCAATTAGCTGAGACCATATGGTTAGAATTGAGGAATGAAAAGATTTAAAACTGCAATGGGAGTTCACAGGCCTCAAGATAGCTGCAATGTAGTGTCAGAATGTATTACTTGAGAGATTAGAGAGACTTGTAGCAAAAGCAGTATTGTAATAATGGGAGATTTTAATTGCGTGCATACAAAATAGGTTTCTGGAACAATTTGTTCTAGAACCAAAGACAAGCCAAGCTAGATTTAGGAATGAGAAATTAACCCTGTTTAGTTAATCTAACAGTAAGAGAATATTTATCTAACAGTGATCATGGAATGATCATATTTAATGTTAGCAAGGGAGCAGCGTAACACAGTAAAATTCTAGATTTTAGTAGGTTAATTTAAATAGAAGAAGCCATAGACTGATGACAGCAAACTGGTCAGAGCTGTTTTCGGGTAAAAGTAGGGGCAAAGAGTGGGGAGTGTTCAAAAAAAGATTTAGCTTGAAAAGCAGTGAGAGTTCACGCACAACTGAAACATAGAGGATACAGAAGTGCAAAGAGTGGTGTAGTTCCAGGGGACTGGGAGAGATAAAGAACACCAAGGGAAGATAATAAGAAACTAATAGCTGCGTAAAGGAATGTGAAAAGAAACTGGTGAAGGTTATCCAGATTTACATACAAAGTTTGTGCAATTATATTAGATGAAAGAGTCGTCAGTGGTAATGTTGCCCCTTAAAAAATTGATGCGGGCAATATTGCAAATAAAAATAAGGAAATTACAGACTTGTTGAATTATTACTTTGTGTCAGTCGTGAAGAGGTAGAGGAATAATGTACTTGACATTCCAGAGTAGCCAGTAATCAATCATTCAAGGACTGGAACTCACTAAAGTTAATGTAAGTAAGAAAACAATATGAGCAAAAATAATGGCACTAATGCCTGAACTTCCAAAGCTGTCTTGATTCAGCAATTGACCTTGGAGATTGGCATTGGAGAGAGTACAGAGGAGATTCACAAGAATAATTCCCGGGATGAAGAACTGTAGTTATGAGGATAGATTGGAGAGGCTAGGACTCTTTTTCCTTGGTGAAAAGAAGGCTGAGAGGAGATTTGATAGAGGTATTCAAGATCCTGAGGGGTATGGACAGGGTAAATAGTGAGAAACTGTTCCCACTCAAGAATACATCAAGAACTAGAGGGCACAGATTCAAAATAATTGGCAAAAGGAGTAAATGTGAGGTGAGAGAACTTTTTTCCCAGAGGGTGGTTTGGTGTCCAGAACAAACTTCCTGAAAGGGTGGTGGAGGCAGGTTCGATCAGGTATTCAAAAGTGAATTGGATTGCTACCTGAAAAGAGAGTGTGTGCAAAGTTACGGGGATAAGGAAAGGGAGTTGGACTAGGCAGAATGCTCTTTCAGAGAGCTGGTGCAGACTTGATGGGCCAAATGGCCTCCTCCTGCACTGTAAAGATACTGTGACCCTTTCGGTTGCAAAACTGCAAATGTAACTCCGTTATTTAAAAACGCGGGAGAGAGAAACCAGGAAATTATAGCTTGTTTGCCTAATATCAGTTGTGGGGAAGTTATTGGAACCTATAATTCAGGACAGAGTCACTGAGCACATGGAGAAATTTGAGCTGATGAAGAGAGAGCCATTCACTGTTTATGAATAACTTGGATATACAGCTTCTATCATATTGTCTGTTTGCAGATGACTCAAAGATCTATGCCATCATTAAGTAGTGTAGACAAAATAAAATTACAAAGATACATTGATAGATTAAGTGAGGGGGCAAAACTGTGGCAGATAGATTTCAATGCAAAAAGGATAGATTAATTTTTTTGTAAATGGTGGAAAGCTAGAAACAGTGGCGATCCAAAGAGATTTAGGACTCCATGTACACACGCAACTAAAATTTTGTGATCACATACAAAAATAATCAAAAAGGCCAATGGATTACTAGACTTTTATATCTAGAAAACTAGAATATAAGGAGGAAGAAGTTTTGCTATAGCTATGCAAAGACCTGGCTGAGCCACATCTGGAGTGCTGTGTATATTTATGGGCACTGCACCTTAGAAAGGATATATTGGCCTCGGAAGGAGGGCAGTGCAGATTCACCATAGTGTTTCTAGAGCTCCAAGGATAAAATTATGAGGAGAGATTACATAAACTAGGCTTGTATTCTCTGGAATTTAGAAAGCTAAGCAGTGATTTAATTTGTGTGTTTGCAGTTTTGAAAGAAATTGATAGGGTGAGAAACTGAGGTGGCATAGTGGTAATGTTGCTACACTAGTAATCCAGAGGCCCAGGCTAATTCACTTGGATCATAGGTTCAAATCCCACCATAGCATCTGGTGGAATTTAAATTAAATTAATAAACCTGGTGTATAAAGCTAGTCTCAGTAATCATGAAACTATCACGGATGGTTCACTAACATCCTTTAGGGAAGGAAATCTGCTGTCCTTACCTGGTCTAGCCTACATGTGACTCCAGATCCACCAGGTTGACTCTTAATTGCCCTCTGAGATAGTCTGGCCACTCAGTTCAAGGGCAATTTGGGATGGGTAACAAATGCCGGCCTTGCCAATGATGCCAGCACTCCATCAAAGAATAAATTTTAAAAATGCTTTGGCTAGGTAGTTGAGGACAAGGGGCATAATCATACAATCAGAGCCAGACCACTCAGGAGAGAAATTAGAGGAGGAAATGTGGAACACACTCCCACAAAAAGCAGTACTTTCTAGCTCAGTGAATAATGTTAAATCTAAGATTGATAGATTTTTGCTAGCCAAGGGTATATAGATATGGAGCCAAGGAGTGTTGAAGGAGTTGGGATGAATCAGCCAAGATCAATTTGAATGGAGGAGAGGGTCTGAATGGCCTACTCCTGGTTCTTAATTGATTTTCTGTGCCCTATTTGTTTGTATCTATCTAACACTTAAAGGTTGGGGAACAACATGCTTCACCACTTCTCTCCACTCTCAGATTATTTACCTTGTTTGTGTGCATGTCTCACAGAGATATAAATTATGAAGCTGGCTGCAGTTTTATGCAGAGAGATGGAGGATTGGGGAAACACAAATAAATAAATATTACACCTTCAGGCAATTTTGAGTGAGGAAGAGCTTCAGCAGAAATGTGTTCAGTGCACTGCCATATCATGCTGAATAATTCCAGCGTACAGTGAACAGCTGCTGCTGTAAGTTGCTATGTTCATTTGTAGCAGTACAGTTTTAAATATTCACTGCAAATTTGTCTTGAGCATTTTTTTAGACACAACTTAAGGAGGTATACGCTTCAACAACATTGGTTCATAATTGTGAAGTTTATGTGTGTGGTGATTTATGTATTTAACTGTTAATATATTACATTTACATATTTATTTTGTGAACATGGCAGTATTGCAAGCTTTCTTATCAGTCCATTTGTCTTTACCACCTTGATGTCAGCACACTAGCTTTTTTTCTTCCCAAAGGCTGTGCATACTGTATAAAGAATGGAAGAATTGACAGGAAACTTGCACTTTGAGCAATTAAAGAACACAGTGTCTATTTCAAAGGTTATATTACAACATTTCTTTGCATATTAACATTTGTTTCTTTATGGATAAAATGTATTGTCATGACTGATGCAGATTCAATGTACTGGAATTCCAATTTTGGGATCATTATAACAGAAGCACAAGGAGAAACTGAATAAAAAATATACCAAATTATGAGGGATTTTTGTACACTGGCAGGTGGCTTGGTAAGTAGAGGGCACAGGTTTGAGAATCAGACGAGAGAAGTTTTTTTTCTATAGTAAGCTATGTTGGAATGCACTGTGTGAAAGAATGCTGGAATTTTCCAAAGGTAATTGTATATATAGTTAAATGTGAAAAATTTGTAGGGCTATGTGGAAAGAACTATTAATTGGGTCTAATTGGATATTCTTCAGAGTCAGAACTGGCATAATTAGCTAAATGGATTCCTTCTGTGCCCTAAGATTCCATGATTCCAAACTCCTGGAACTCAATAAAACATTGTTTGGGTATCACTCTGTTGTTGCAGTTGTTAAGTGGATTTCCAAAGTTTATTCGAATTTATGTTGTTTATCACATTGCTGACGTAACTATTGTAGCGATTACTCTTGGTGGGTTGTGATGTTTTCCATATTGTTTTTCACATGGGATATTGTTGATAAAATTCATAAAGGGATTCTGTACCTATTGTCCCTACGCGTACAATTTCTTTCGTATGCGAGGTGAAGTGATGTTGGAATATCCTCCTGATTGCATGATCATCTGACAGTTTATTTCAAGCAAAATTATCCTGTCAGTTCCTTCACCCTTTCGAACTTTGTCAATATTATCCATTACAGCCCATATCTCCAGTTAAAAAGAAAAACCTAATTACAAGCAAGACTTCTCGGTCATGGATGGAATATGTAAAGGATGCCTTGAAACACAGTGCATTGGTGTCGATATGCACTTGAAACAATAGACTGTGCCTTCATATTTTTAGCTCATCACTGTGCGCACTCTAGTGTGTAATTGTTGCACCATGATGAAGGCTTTAGTTAGAATTCAAGGCTGCTTGTTTAATCAAGACTAAATTTCTTGGCAAAGAACTTTTTTTAATATTCTGATATATGGGAATTCAATGCCCCTGTGATAAATTATGGAGTTGTGGGGACATTAAACAACCTTAGTTTGGATACAAGGGAAGGGCTCTTTCAGATAAGTTTGAAGGTACCTTGGGAGCCATTTTGTAAGCCTATTTTAGTCATCTATCCTCCACAAACAAAGAATATTAATGCAATAAAGTATATACAATATATTTATGTAGGTCAACCATAGTATGAAACCCTGCTTTATATGGGCTATAAATATCTTTAATTCCTGATTTTAAGACTAAAGTGGAAATGTAGAATATTCTCAGACAGCTCCACCAATGATACATTTATTGTGTTGAGCTGTCAGGCACTTGGTATAGGATGATGATATAGATGATCAGGGATGCCTCGTTCTGCTGGCCTGCTTCACTGTCACCTTTTTCATTGCTGAAAACAAAATTCATGGATATGCCAAAAAGGGAATTGTTCAGGCTGATGTGGTCTAGATTAACAACTCATCACCTTTGGTGAAAATGAATAATATGCTTAAATGCAACCGCAAATAAATTTAGTAACCAGGAACTTGCTCTGCGTTCTCACAACATTTTTTCAAATACTGATGAGTGACCACTGGTGCTCTTGCTGCTAGATAGGTGCTATGATTTTGTTGTAAGTGTCCTTCCTTTAGATCTTCATTTCTCCCCATTGAGTTTAAATCAAACCCTTATTAAAAATAAACTGGTTGTTAAGTCAGTGTTTTTGTACCTCCACAGAAGGCTATTGCAATCACTGTCAAACCATCAGACTAGACATGACCAAAATTTTCATCACACACTATATCATTGCTATATTATAAAACAGTAAATGCTTCAATTTTCTCACCAATCTGCTGATCTGTCTGCTGTGGAGGAGAAACTGGAATTGTGCAGGTGACTTGTTTCCATTTTCTGCCAATGCCACTTAAGACCCAGCTGCCATAGGGGAAAGAAAATGGCCTGGGAATGAGCCTGCTCTTGATTTTCCCTGCTCCAGTGATAAAGCATTTCACCACAGCAGAATAACTGTGGCATGGGAAATCAACTTGTGGCCCTGCAGTGATAGTTTGCATTAACGCTCCAATTTGACATTCTAATTTTAATGCTCTAGTTTATACAATTTAACAAGTCCAATATGCTGGTTTTGTTAATTCTGGGCAGCTTAATGTTGCACAATCATTATTTTTAAAAATTTGATCAGATGTTTTCTATAGAAATCCTACAGAGTACACGAGGTGGGGAACCCATGTCCTGATTCTCATCACTCACTTGTGCCTGTGGTGTTCAGGTTATGTGGTTAGTATCGTTGAGTTAAATTGCATGAACTTAAGTTTCAGATATACATCTTCAAAATGGATGCCTTTATTTTCTGATGTTAGTCGAGTTAACTTGTACTGTAACGGATTTAAGTTGGTAAGTATACCGTTAAAAATACAGTTCTGCTGTATAAATAACAACAACTTGCATTTATATAAATCACTTATCATTTGCAGTAAACTCTGAATGTTTTGAGGCATCTTCACAAAGCCTTAGTGTATCATAGGAACCCTGATCCTCAGATTCCTGAACCATATCAGCTGACTTGTTCTTAGTAGTTTATTTATTTTGTTTAAAAGCATATTCTTCTTTACATTTTAGTATATTTACTTCTTTTGCAAAATAACAGTTTTTTTACAATATAGAGAATGTGCAAGGTTATGGGGATAAGGCAGAGGAGTGGGACTAGGTGGAATGCTCATTCAGTGGGCCAGTGCAGACTCAATGGGCCAAATGGCCTCCTTCTGCACTGTAAAGATACTGTGATACTGCAAATACTGTGGCTCACTCTGATTAATATTTTATCCCACTATAATTTTCATAACCTCCATGAAGGATAGAAAACAACTGATAGATTTATCTACTGTATCACTAGTTTGCCTTGTTGAAATGTTGCTACAGAATTTACTTAATGTGGTAAGTGTAAATCCAGGCACAAATGGCATTTAAAGTACAGTACAGAAAGCTTTCATTAACTATGACATTCCATAAATGATTTTTGTTATAAAATACTAAATGATAAATATATCAAACTGGATATTGAAGGTTGTGGTCTGAAAGTGATTCAGGGTTGCACTTCACAATCTGGCTCTTCTGGACCTCTCCAAAGCTACAGGATGCATCTGTGGAATCATTCCAAGGACGAAAGCTGTAATCCCAGAAAGTATACAGTAAAGATAAATCCTTCATTTTATTTTCTCTTCCTCCATTATATTTCTGTTGTATGGCATCTATAGATTTCCCTTTATTAAATTGTAACAGTATGACAATCCGCAGAAAGGATTAATCCATGAGGCTCTTATCTGCTTGTCTTAGGTCAGTAATGGGGCAGCTGGCCAGGAGCTTGCTTGGCTGCACCTTTAGAGCAGAATTTAATTCCTGGCCCTGTTCTTTATGCACATTGTTCAATGAAGGTATATAGATTGTCCTTCTCTTGTTCCACAGCATAGCCATACAATTTCTGTGGTTTCTTTTTGTGTTCCCATTTGCAGTGTATGATGAAAGTGATACTATGACCATACAGCTTCAGCATATATTAAAGAATCTTCAAAGACTGCTGGCCTTGGACCATTGAGGGAATACCCTGTAAAGTACGATTAGTAAAGTATCGTCTATCAACATTGATCCCCTTTAGAGCCCCTTTTTTTGATACATTGCACGTGGCAAGGTTAGATTGATCTGTGCCCCAGAAACCAGTGGCAAGCTAATGTCTCCAGCTGCTTATGATGTATGTTGGTGCTTGAGTTATGATAAGAGCTGCCGTAAGATGGATTAATGCTTGCAGTAGCTGGTCCTGATTGACCATTCACCAACTTGCTCAATACTTGTTTAGCGGCTAGAATAATGTACCTCTTGAGCAAATAGGCACTCGTGTATTATGATAGTGTCAAGGACAACATGCAGATTAGTTTTGAATATTTCCATTTATCATCAGGAAAACGTGGCTATTGAATAAAATGACTGTTTCTGTAGCTGCTGACAACTAAATGAGTGTTCTGTAAGATCTGCGGAAATGGGTATTTCCGTTGATTATTTAAAACCTGTGAAATATGAATATTTACAAAAATGAAGTTGCCACCCTTCTGGTGCACAACCTGCTTCAGGCCTCAACAACATTATTCCTTCTGTATGAATAACAAAACTGGAATACATTTTACACATGACAAGATATTAGATTCTCAAACACAGTGATAACAAAAACAGAAGGTACCTATGAACTGATAAGCCACCTCTCTGCAGTCTGTGGGCCATATCAGAGCTGTTAATGGGGGGAAAAGAATATATATTTTTTTAAACTGCAAATAAAGTGACGGAGTTTGCTGAAAGCCTCTGAGAATGACTCTTGGGGGGGAGGGGAGGAGGGTGGGGGGTGGAATCACTATTGAGGATTGTGGCCATCAGCAAAAAGTTGGAGTACTTCTGTCTTGCCCATTGGCACTGGACTGGCATATAAAACAGGTGCTTCCTCTATCTTAACCCCCTTCAACTAGACTACCATATTTTAGATATTAGTATCTCACATCCACAATAGATATAATTATATTTAGCTATGTTGAGCTAAATGGTAATGCTGCTTCTCCCAACAAAACAAAGATCTTGCAGGCTCCAGTGATGAAGAAAGTGGAAGTCAATGAGCATCTGGCTAATGATGGGGTGAATGTCAGAACAAAAGATGGAAAATATTGAATACCTGTTCCTCAGTTTTCCCCTGCCTCTAGTAAACTGCTGTAGGTTTTTGCATGGTGTCAGAGCCTTCTTGACAGGGCTGGGATACAACTGCTCACTCTTATGTTTTTGGAGAAGTTGGCTTCATAGCCTCAGGAAAAACAGCCCTTCAGATCACATTGTTGGCGTTAATTGGAATTTTATTTATTTATTTGGGGGGGTAGGTTCTCTCTTGAGTCACAGAGCACTGAACAAGCTTAAGACCTTATATGGTCCTTTGAGGTAATTTCTCGGGGCTTAACAATGGGTGGATATTGTTCTCATTAGTATTATGGACAGGAGGGGAATTAATTTAAATGACCTAATTTCTCCTCTCGCCACCTGTCTGTAAACAGAAAGGTGTTTTGATTTTCTTCTGCCATTATAAGCAGTGACGCACTATCCCCAGTTTTTGTGTGATCCAATTTTCTATTAATAACCCCACAGCAAGCCCAAGATAAGATAATCTCAAAGGGTTAAGTTATTTGCACACACTCAAACGCAGGAGGAGAGTTGTGACATAGCCCCCTGTGCACTTATACAATAAAAGAGGGATAGATAAAAGAAAGATTTACAGGACAAAGACCACAGAAAAAAGAATCATCATGTGAGTCCAGAGTCCATAATAGAAGTCCAATGAGGTATCCCTTCACAGAGGTCCGCAGGCTGAAACCTGATGCTGTATAACTCACTTTTCTGGTTTTCTCATGAAGAGATAGGCACACAGAGATGAATCAGCCTTGTAGGTGATGGTGCGGAAGCTCCAGTAGAAACAGTGTAGTTGGGGCCATGTATTCAATCTGGGCAGAGCCCCTTTTCTGTGTTGCTGCTTGTAGATGCTAAAAATGGCAGGCTGAGTGTGAATGTAGATATTCCGATTAGTAGTTACTGATGGTGATTGCACAGAACTTATTTCAAAAGCCAAGACCTAACAACATCTAGACTGAGAAACTGTTCCAGGGAACTTGTGTGGCATGAAAAATTGAATATCTTTGAGAGCAGGGATTAGTTGTTTGGAAATACTGTATTGGCATGAAAGAACCTTCCATTGCCTTCCCCTGCCCTGATTATGTAAATTAATAGTAAGACATTGAACTGCTGTGTAACACTTTCAGGCCTGGAATATAAAGTTTGTCTTTGAAAAGACTCCGAATTGAACTCTGTCAATTTCAACTGGATTTGTTCAGTCTTACAATTTGAAGGAGAAATCTTAAAATTCTTCTTCTGAATGTCTCTGCTGGAGATAAGGTTGCCAACGCTCCAAGATTGACCTGGAGTCTCCAGGAATTGAAGATTAATCTTCAGGGCACTGCTGTGAACTGGAGAAAAAATCATAGGGACATTAAAATAGATTGTTTTTTTGTCATTTCTTTAAACATTTCTCTTTACCAGATATAAAAATATTGAAAATGTGGGGATAAAGGCTGGTTGATATTAGGAACAGTGTATAACTTTAAGTTTAATTGATATTTGTGTGTGAAGAAAGATGGAACACGGTTTCAGTTTCATTTAGTTTTTTTGTGAGCTTGGTGCCAGGAAGCCTGGAGGGCCTCTAAGCAAAAAGGTCAGGTCTTCGGGATTTGTTTGTATACATGCCTTTTTAATGAGGTTTTACAGCCCTTGAAGTGAAGAGATGGGTTACAAAGGGGTTAGTAGTTTAATGATTTTGGAAAAAAACCTCAAAATAGATAAAACTGTGCTGTTGCCTAGTGACAGGGGTCCAGTGACACACACAGACACAGGGTAAGACAGAAAAGAAGCTGCGAGTGTGTATGTCAGAGAGGGAAGATAGAAGTTCTAACCTCCCTGATAAATACTGCAAGGTTGCTGGGGACTGAGTTCAGGAAACTCGTGTTTGCTCTGCAGTTGAAGCAATAGTGAGTTTAGTGTACGATTTTGGGTGTCTCAGGGAGAAATACCAGCTGGGGAAAAAGCATATAGTGAATGCTCATAAATCTGCTGGAAGAAACCGTTTGCAAATGGGCCATTCCAAGCCATAAGCCTTGGCGTTAAGATGGTGGTAAATCTCTACTGAGTTTTTGTGTCTGTAAGGGTGTTGCTGGGATAAAAGGAATGCTATGAGATTGAATCATTTTCTTGTGTCTGCATTGAGATCTTTCCGACCAAGCATTATCCAATTGGGTAATGAGCGTTTTGCTTTCCAATTGGTGTAGGAAGGCAGTGCGTCACAAGGATGGATGTGTTGGCCGACAAATGGTTGGAACATGGGGACAAGTCATATGATGAAACCTCCAGGAATGCATTTAATCACAGTTGGCAACTCTAGCTGGAGAGAGCTTGGAGTGTAGCAGATTCTGCATTTGTTGCAGAGTCGGCATTTACAATGTGGCTATTGTGTATGCATATCATTATTAAACTAGAGCTGAATATGATTTGTACTGTCAAATGCAATGACAACATTTCTACCTTATTTTATTTAAAAGAGATTGTGCATTGGAGGATAAGAGACTGTGACACGTAGATACGAAATGGGATCAGCTGTAGCCTGCTATGCCATTCAATAAGATTATGGCTGATCTGTTTGTGTTTTGAATTCCACATTCCCATCTACCCCGGATAACTTTTGATTCCCTTGCCTAACAAAAATCTATCTATCTCTGCCTTAAAAATATTCAATGACCCCACTTCCACCAACTTCTGAGGCAGAGTTCCAAAGTCACACAACCCTCTGAGAGAAAACAATTCTCCCCATCCCTGTCCTGAAAGGGTGAGCCCTAATTTTAAAACAGTGCCTCGTAGTTCCTCATAAGACAACCCGCTTATTCCAGGTATCAATCTAGTAAACCTCCTTTGAACCGCCCCCAATGCATTTACATCCTTCCTTAAATAAGGAGACCAAAAGTGTGCACAATATTTGAGATGTGGCCTCTCCAATGCCCTGTATAATTGAAGCATAACATCATTACTTCTGTGTTCAATTCCTCTCGTAATAAAGGATAGGATTCCATTAGCTACCTTAATTACTTGCTGTACCTGCATGCTAACTTTTTGTGACTCATGCCCTAGAACACCGAGATCCCTCTGCACCTCAGAATTCTGCAGCCATTCTCCATTTAAGTAATACTCTGCTCTTTTATTTTTCCTGCCAAAGTGAACGACTTCACACTCTCCCACATTATACTCCATCTGCCAGATTTTTGCCCATTTACTGAACCTATTGATATCTGTCTGTAACCTCCTTAGGTCCTCTTCACGACATACTTTCCAACCTATCTTTGTGCCATCTGCAAATTTAGCTGCCATGCTAAAATTGATATAAATTGTAAGAAGTTGAGGCCCTGCGGGACTCTGCTCATCACATCTTGCTAATCAATCAAAGACCCATTTATGCATACTCTGTTTTCTGCCAGCCAGCCAATCTTCTACCCATGCTAATATGTTACCCCCTACATCATGAGGTTTTATTGTCTACAATAGCCTGTGATGTGACACCTTATCAAATGTCTTCTGGAAATCCAAGTTCACATCTACAGGCTCCCCTTTATCCACAGCATATGTTACTCTTTCAGAAAACTTCAATAAATTGGTTAAACAGGATTTCCCTTTCACAAAGCCACACTGACTCTTCCCAATCACCTTGAGTTTCTCAAAGTGCCCAGCTATAACCTCTTTAATGATTGACTGTAACACCTTCTGCATGAAAGATGTCAAGCTAACTGGTCTATAGTAACCTGTTTTCTGCCTCCCTTCCTTCTTGAATAGAGGGGTTATATTTGCTACTTTACAGTCTGATGGAACCTTTCCAGAATCCAGCACATTTTGGAAAATTAACACCCACGCATCTACTACCTCATTGGCCACCTCTTTTAAGACCCGAAGATGAAATCCATCAGGACCCGGAAACTTGTCAGCCCATAGCTCCATCAGTTAGCTCAGTACCGCTTCCCTAGTGATTGTAATTTCACCAAGTTCCTCTCTCGCCTCCACCTCTTAATTTATAGCTATTACTGGAATGTTTTTTGTATCCTCTATAGTGAAGAAAGAAGTAACATATTTGATCATATCATCCGCCATTTCCTTATTATCTACTATTAACTTCCCATTCTCACTCTCCAGAGAACCAACACTCACTTTACTTACTCTCTTCCTTTTTAAATACCTGTAGAAACTCTTGCTATCCAGTTTTACCTTTCTAGCTAGCTTCCTTTCATACTCTAATTTCTTTATCCTGATTAATCTTTTTGTCATTCTTGCTGTTCTTTATATTTTGGCCAATCATCTGACCTACCCTTTGTGCAGGTATGTGCTTTTTTCCATAAGTTTGATGCTTTCCTTAACTTCTTTAGTTAACCATGGATGGTAGGTCCTCCCTTTAGAATTTTTCTTTATAGTGGGAATATACTTATTCTGATTATTCTGAAATAACCCCTTAAATGTCTGCCATTGCTTTTCTATTGATCTATCCTCTAGCCTTTAATCTCAGTTCACTTTAGCTAGCTCAGCTTTCATGCCCACATAGTTGCTCTTATTTAAGTTTAAAATACTAGTCCTAGACCCACTCTTCTGCCTTTCAGACTGGATGTAAAATTCAATCACATTGTGGTCGCTGCTACCTAGGGATGCCTTCATTCTGAGGTCATCAATTAATCCTGTACATGTTACACAATACCAAGTCTAATGTAACCTGCTCTCTGGCTGGTTCCAGAACATGCTGCTCTAGGAAACTATCTCAAAAGCATTCTATGAACTCCTCATCCAGGCTACTACTGCCAATCTGATTTTCCCAGTTTATATGTAGATTAGAATCACCCATGATTATTGCTGACTCTTTATCACAAGCACCCAATATTTCTTCTTGTATGCTTTGTCCTATATTGTAGTTACTGTTAGAGGGACTGTAGATCACTCCCACTAGTGACTTCTTTCCCCTAGTATTCCTCAGCTCCACCCAAACAGAGTCTATACCCTGATCTCCTGAATCAAGGCCATCTCTAACTATTGTACCAATGCCATCTTTGATAAATAGTACTACCCCTCCACCTTTACCTAGCTTCCTATTCTTCATGAATGTCATATACCCCTCAGTATTCAGGACCCAATCCTTGTCATCCTGCAGCAATGTCACCGTAATGGCCATCAGATCATTTATTTGCTTCAATGTGTGCTATCAATTCATTTACTTTGTGATGAATACTAGGCGCATTCAGATACAGAGCCTTTAGTTTTGTCTTTTTGTTATCTTTGTCACATCTAGTCTTGACTATTGGTGTATTCTTAGGTTTGATCTCTCTGTCCCTTCCTGCTATTCTATGACCCTCATTTCCCATTTTACTAGTATGCTCTCCTGCCTTGAATCTACCCCTTTATTTGCTACATCTGCCCAAGCTTGATCCCTCACCCCTCCCCATTCACTTTAAAGCCCTCTTTACTTCCCTAGTTATGCGATTCTCGTCCCAGCACGGTTCAGGTATAGATGATAGCAACGATACAGCCCTTATTTTCCCCAGTACTGGTGCCAGTGCCCCACGAACTGGAACCCACTTCTCCCACACTAGTCTTTGACCCATACATTCATCTCTCTAATCTTATTTGCCCCATGCAAATTTACATGGTAATAATCCAGAAATGATTACCTTTGAGGTTCTGCTTCTTAATTTGGTACCTAGCTGCTCATACTGTCTATGCAGAACCTCTTCCCTTGTCCTGCCTATGTCGTTGGTACCTACATGGACCACGATGACTGAATCCTCCCCCTCCCACTGCAAGTTCCCCTCCAGCCCTGAGCAGAGGTCCTGAACCCTGGCACTGGGCAGGCAACACAGCCTTCTGGTCTTGCTTATGATGCAGCAGGTGATGTGTGCCAGGCGGATCAAATCCACAAAGGAAACTTGATCAAGCTATCGCAACGGTTTTGCAATTTGGATTTATTTCGAGATCCATGCCCTGAATTTAGAAGTAATAAATCCACCAAGACTTCAGAGATTTTTTAGAACACTAAATTAAACATTTATTAACAAAAAAAGCACATACATAAGTATACAAATTACTACTGTAATAACTCCTAAAACCCTTAATTAATCTAGCTTCCAGTTACACCCCCGTTAAGGCAACAGTTTTAAAAATAATAGATTTTAAACAGATCCAGGCAAGTCAACACAATACCCTGGATAGTAGAATTCAAAGTGGCTTTTCCCAGCTTCAGTCTCTGTGTACAGCAGGCTTAATGCACAAATACTGGAGGCTTCTCGCACTCCTGTTAGATCTTACAATGCCTTCCCTGCCACATAGCCTCATTCTTCTTTACACACGTTTCTCCCTTTTAATGTAAATTCCATTGTTCCGTATGTCTTTGGAACTTTACCTTTCTCATAATATAAATCATCGCATGGTGCTAATATTGTCAGTAACCTTTGGGAAAAATTATCACACTGCTTGGCCTAGCTCCTCTGGCTAGGTGTAAACATCCTAACATCTCTTTGAAATTCAAACTGCCCTGATTTAACTAAAAATGTAAATTCTCCTCATCTTACATTCTAAGACTTCAGTCATGTTTACGTATTTAGCATTTCAAACCAAGCTTCTTTTGATGAATCAAAGCCCCCAGACCAGCCATTTTCAATTCAAGTAAATCCTCCCCCCACCCCCCACGCATACACAAACTATTCAAACCTCACTATTAACCTACTTTTACAATAAATCACAATAACATTGAGAATTATTATACTTTCATGGCAGCTTTCACGCTTTGCTGCAGGGAACAGTATCAATCCCCTGACTATACTGTCCTCTAGTGCCGCTACATTCCTGTTTGCCCCCCATGGTGCCATGGCCAGCCTGCTCATCCACCTTGTGGACCTTGCTTTCATCCACACAAGTAGTGAGCACCTCAAACCTGTTTGACAACTGCAAAGTCTGAGGCTCCTGCACTACTGTCTGCTTGGTTCCGTTACCTGTCTCTTGGTCACATCCTCCTGTTCCTGACCACTGACCAAAACAAATGACCCTATTGTAAGAGGCATGACCGTCTTCTGGAACAGAGTGTCTAGCTATTTCTCCTCCTCTCTTATGTTGCGCAGTGCCTGCAGTTTGGCTTCCAGGTCAATAACCCTGAACTGGAATTCCTCTAGCTGCTTAGGCTTTCTGCAGACGTGTTTGTCCTGGATCGCCTTAATGTCCAAAAGCTCCCACATTCCACAGCTGTGACATAACACCTGTCCGGCCATTGTTACTTATGTTATTTGGTTAACTTAATTTAATTATTCTTAATTAGCCTAGAATAATTCCTATGTGTACCAAACCTCTTTCCCCCATGCACTGAGTTGCCACGTTAACCTAATACGCTACTCACTTGGTCTCCATCTCACTCCAGCATAGTCACCTGTCTCCTCTCATGCCCCTTACTGATCATAGCATTAGCCTTTCTACATAAAGCATCTGTATTTCAGTGGATCACTGTAAAAATAATTGGTAAAATCTTTCTCACCAAGAACATTCTGGGGTAAACTTGAAATGAGATTGAAATCTATGTGATATGAACACCCAATCGAATCATAGAGATATCAGCCCAGGCCAAGGTTTCAACCCACAATGTTCCTGCCAGCTTCACGCCAGAGTTACCAACTTTAATCCTATTTCCGTGCTTTTTCTTTTTATGCTTCAACTTCCTTCTACTGTTTGGCTACTTCTTTCCCCAATATTAGAAGCATCTTGCCTTGAATAGCTATGTGTGGTAATGCATTTCATTATCTATTAATCCTCAGCATGGCATTTCTTCTCACCTTTCTTGTCGGAAATCTTGCCAAATGAAATAAGCTACAGGGCCCTACTAAGAAGAGTATTCTCCTGCGTTAATATTGACACTTAGCGGTACTTTTCGTAAGTACAGTAATAAATGCAAGCCAATAATTGCAGCATGCATTAGCTGATGGGAAAGCTGATACTTCCATTTGTAACTCCAATTCCGTTTATTTAGTTCATTGTGCACTCTCAGAAATCACTGGGGCTAACTTCCTGTTGCAGTTGTCTCAGCCAACAACATCCTGTTAGATAACAGTTAAATCCAAAGACCTGAGCTGGGCTTTTTTGAGTTTAGTTATAGAAACCTAAGTCTGAAATTTTGACATTGATTTAAGAGCACATATCAGCTGAACATCTCCATGCCATTCATGTGCGATGTTATATTCCATGTGAAACTACGGCCAGGATTTTCCGGTCCCACCCGGGGCGGGAACATCGTGGATAGGACGGAAAATTTGATTGGCCAGCCAAAGGCCCGTTGACTTTGGGCAGGACTGGAACATCCGGCCTATGTGTTTCCTCCCTTCATGGTAATTGGACAAGCATCTATATCTTTATTTAGTTTCTCAGCCATTCTGCTTCTTGGAAAATAAGAAATGTGCTTAATGAAATGAGCTGCCATTTCTCATGCTTTGCTTTCTGGTGTTCAGTAATATGTTTCTTTTTTTGTCATAGACGCTGAGGGAGAAATATGGTTGTGGTCACCGGTAAGATCCCTTGTTGGGATTTGTCCATGTCCTATGGTGCCAGGGATGAGGTACTTCATTAGGTAGAGAGACTTGATAAATTGGAATTGATCTCCTTTGAGCAAAGAAGGTTATGGGGGGATTTAAGAGAGGTGTTGAAAACTGTGAACTATTGTGATATGAGTTTATAGGTAGAAACTGTTTCCGCCAGCAGGGGAATCAATAACTAAAGGAGCCAGAATGAAAACAATTGGCAAAAACACCATAGCGCAGATGAGAGTTTATTTTACGAAGTAAATTATTATGATTTGGAATACATGGAATGGTGAAAGCAGATTCAGTAGTAATTTTCAAAGGGGAATTGGACAAAGGCTTGAAAAGGAGAAATTTTCAGGGCTATGAGGAAAGAGCAGGGGACTGCGGTTAATTAGACAGCTCTTTCAGGAAGCCTGCACAGATACAACGAGCTAATTTGCCTCTTTGTTCTGTTCTGTATGATTCTATATAGTCGTGGACAACCTGAAGCCTACAGCAGCAAGAAGGTGCACCCGTACGTTAAAGGTTGTGCAGCTGAGACGCAAATGTTCATTCTGTGATATTTTCACGCGAGACAATTAAAGCTACAACAAATGGCAAACCTGTGCTTTAATAGAAATTCATTTTGTTACTGCAGATCTTAGAAGGGAGCTTCCTCTCGAGCATTGCATAACAACAGAGGCTTATCTCAAGTCGGATGAGAAATGCTCAGTGCTCTTGTAGTCCTTGAGGAAACTATTTTCTTGGTTTTGTGGTACAGACAAACACAACCCTAAACTAATGTGGGACTAGAAGAATGACTGAGCTTCACTGTATATTGTCTCAAATCAAGGGACTGAACAATGACAGAGACAACAGTGGAGAAAATACTAAATCAATAGAAATCAAGCCTATTTTGCTTCATTCTACAGTGACTGGATTGAAGAGTGGAGCTGCCTGTCTAGTTTTGAATGGAACATAGATTGAGTGATGAGTGCACCTAACAAAATGTAATGTCTTGGGCCTGGTCTTCAGCTCTTGTTGGTGTTTGAGCTTGTGCGACGGGAATGCTTGACTTATTTATTCAAGGTCACTTATGTTTGAAGTAGGCAATAATTTATGTTGCCAAGGACCCTTTAAAATGCACCTTAGACTATATTTAAACTTTATGGGCACCTTTCAATTCAAAATAATAACCCAAAACTATTCCTGTTTAAAAAATAAACTAAATTATGACCTCTGCACTTCTTAACTGAAAAAAAACTTTGTGCAGCTGTATTATCATTGTCTTTTTTTATTTTCAAATGAATCTTTCCACACAAGCTTCCAAACTCTTTATGAAGAAGAGTGTGATGATATCAGGGACTGATGGCTCATTTTTTAGTTGGAAATTTTAGAAATTATTTATTTATTCATTCATGGGAAGTGGGCAATGCTGGCTTGACCAGCATTTATTGTCCATCTCTAATTAACCTTGAGAAGGTGGTGGTGAGTTGCCTTCTTGAACCACTGTAGTCCATGTGGTGTAAGAACACCCACAGTGCTGTTAGGAAGGGATTTCCAGGATTTTGACCCAGCGACAATGAAGGAGCAGCGATACAATTCCAAGTCAGGATGTGTGTGGCTTGGAGGAGAATTTGCAGGTGGTGGTGTTCCCATGCATCTGCTACCCTTGTCCTTCTAGATGGTAGGGGTCATGGGTTTGACTAACATGAGACAAAACTTGAATTCTGACTGTTATGTGATGGGTTGTCCACCATTCTAGGAGAAATATGTTTATCTCAAATGAAAGCAATACATTCCAGTGATAAACAGGTTTTTTGGAACTTGTATTGAGCACGTTGCTCCTTCTGCGCTTGGTCCACCTTCAAGTTTTTTATTACACATTTCATCCTCCCTCTTCCTTGCCTCAGCACTTTAACATTTACAGTTAGACATCTTGCTCATGACCTCCAAACTACCCACAGTACAGAAGTTGCCTTTATCACTCTTAAATAATAGCCTCTGTGACTGTGATCTGTCCATCCTTATCCATCTTTGTGGCTTTGCTCTCTCTTTGTTCCATTCTTACCTGTCCCATTGTGGTCATTGCATGTATACAAATGTTCCTCCTGTAGCTACCCCATGCCACTCACCCTCACCACCCCAGGTCCCATGTTAGATCTCCCTTTTTCCTGGTATTTTGTCATCCTCCTGGTGACATCCACTGTAGTACAGGATAGGTTTCATATGAAAGGACATTCAGCTTTATCTTTCTGTCTTGTACTTTTTTTCAAGGCAGTTGCCTATCTCTCCAGTTATCTAATAACTTTGATTCTTGAATGCCCAAAGTTCTCCCAAATTGATATATGAATAATAGAAAACATTCCATAAATTCCTATCAGCTTCTGTTAACTCAATCGACCTCCCTAACTTCAATCTTAGGGCCCATATTGAGGATTCATGTCATGCTGTTCTATCCCGAGCTGAATTTTCTTCCCTCCACATGCATTCTTCCACCACAATGTATTACTTTCCCTTACCAATGCTAAACCTCCAATTTGTGCCAATTGAGATTAGACTTTCCAAATTCTCTCCTAGCTGGGCATCCAGTTTCTATCCTCCTCAACCTGAAGACTTGTTCAGCATTTGTGGTTTTGCCCTGCTGCAATCACACACTCCCATTACCCTGGTTCATGCTGGGCTATAGCTTCCTGTGTCCCAATGGATCAATTTCAGAATCCTTTTCTTCACCTTTTAATTATGTTCAAATTTTTGTATCATTGAGTCTTGGTGACCTCCTTCAGTCTTTTGTAGGTACTCTCAGCCTTAGCTTCTCTGATAATATTCTACTCCTCATTCCTCATCCTTAACTCTGCACTGTTGTTCACAGTTCTTTGCCATCTTTGTTGGATGTCAGGTACTTCATTGCAAAAGCCCTTTACCTTTCCCCATGCTTTCTGCTTTTTAAAACCTATGAAGCTTTTTCAACAACTAGGGCTCTGTCCAATATTCCATTTATCTGTTTTCCCACTTGGTGTCCACTTCCATTTGTCACTTCGTAAAGCATTCTGAAATGCCTTACTAATGTGAAAAGCACCATGTAAATTTTAATTATAAGGGAGGAAAACAACAATTTATACTGTATGAGAGTGCTGATTGGTTAGCAAGTGGACTCTGATTAGTAGAGGCATTGCCATAGAGAATGCACCAGTGATTGTGACTGACAGTTAACTGCCAAGCATTGTTTGAAATTTAAACCAGGCAGCTCGACCCTGATTTGTCAAGGTATTTCCCTCAAGAATGAGTCAGCGAATGGCTGTCAATTATTTTGCTTAGTTGAAACAGGCATAATGTGTGCACATGTTCTTTCTGTCTGCAAAGAACAGGGCCCTGTGTATTAATATATGTAGCTTCCAGTGTACACAAATGTGCCACACTGCAAGCCCGACTCACCCATTCTCCTGACCTTGCACCATAGCCTTTCAATATCCTCTTCTTCAAATATTTATCCACTTCCCTTTTAAAAGTTATTATTGATTCTCCTTTCACTCTGTTTCTGGTAGGTTATTCCATCCTATACAGTTATCCGTGTTACCCAAAATAGACTGCTTTTTGTGATTTTATGTCGTCTTACCAAGCAGTGTATTTAAGTTTCTTTGTCTCTTAATTTAGCTGTTCAAAATGTGGTCATTTTCAACACAACTCTCTCACCCATCCTCACCAGAGCAATGACAACGGCTCCAGTTTCTCTAGTCTCTCCTCATAAGTGAAAACCCTCAGCGCTTTTATAACAGTGGATTTCTTTATCCTCTACAAGGGTTTGCCATCTTTTCTAAAGCAGGGTGCCCAAAACTTGACACAACATTCAAATTGTGGCCCAGTCAATGGTTTGTGCATGTTTAACAATACCTCTTTGTTTGCTGACTTTCTACACCCCTATCTACAAAACCTACAATCTTATTAGCTTTTTTGTAGCTTCACATGCCTCTAGTTCTTAAGCATTACGCATTCACACTCGCTACTGAGATTAGCAGGTAATATGTGGTAATATTATTTTATAACCTTAGGTTGGTCATGCACCAGCCTTTTCCAATCAATTTTAAACTGAAATAATCAGATTTTAGTGATTGCTTTTAGGTTTTCCAGAGAGAAGGAGAGGCAATCTTGAATATATGAGTTCATTAGTTATTGCTTGCCATGAGAAACAACCATTATTTTAGTACTGAATGCCATAAGAATGGATATGGAGTGTATATGTATTTATATAGCCCACATGTCCCAAGGCATTTCACAGGAGCATTATAAAGAAAAAGAAATGACATCAAGCCATATAAGACAATATTAAGGCAGCTGATCAAAAGCCTGGTCAAATAGTTAGGTTCTAAGGAGTATCTTAAATGAGGAAAGAAAGGTTAGAGAGGTTTGAGGAGGGAATTATAAAGCTTAGGGCATGGGCAGCTAAAGGTACGGCCACCAATGTGGAGTGATTAAAATTGGGAATGCTGGAGAGGCCAAAATTAGTTGAGCTCTGTTACGATCTCCATCAAGACCATAACTTTCAAATGGATTTGAACTTTCAGTTATTAGCTGAAAGAATGACATAACAAGATTTCACATTTTAAAACTTTTACTGTATTTTAAATGACAGAAAGTGACATTCCTCTTTTACATCTATCACCCATCATATTCTTCATGGTATTACAGTCCTTTAAGCAAACAGTCCACAGTTGGTCCCAGCTTCCAATAGGTTTCTGTATCCCTGTTTCACCGAATAGTAACTTCAAATGACCATCTCCAGGAGCTTTCCTCTGTTTTCAGAGAGTATCATAAATCCATCACCAGCAGCAAAGCCTGTTCTGATGATTCTTCTTCACCCTCGCCAAGTCAGGACGAATCTCCCGGGTCCTTAGATGGCTGCACAATGCATCTCTTCAACTAGAGACCGTCTCCCTCCCTCATCTGGGTGTGGTGGCTCACAAAGTCAAGAACACTCTTCTCTGTGCCGACCACACAAAATTGTTGTCTGCTTGTGATATTCATTGACTTGTAGGGAAGCCTGTAACCTGACTTCAAAAATAGGTTCCTCAACCCTCTTCGCCATGGCAATATGAGTGAGACACATTAATCTTGTATCCAGGTAGAAATGCTAATTAGCTACCCTTGATCCCAATTCACTTTTATCTCAGAAGTTTACAGCACAACTATTTGCAATCTGATACCAGAAACACCTTTCTGGGACTTTGGGAGGCTCAGAGCCTACTCGCTGTAAACTTGGAGACTGTTGCCATTGTCTCCAAGCATAAATACCTTGCACCACCTTCTCAGTGAAACAATCTCCACCTTCCTTTGATCACTAACACTCAAACCACCAGTCGGACTGTCAAACAGACTGTAGAACAGGTCATTTGACCCACTTCATTTAATCTATATTTAAAAATACATTCCCAAAATATAATCTTATAAACCTCACAATTGCAACAGCACAGGTGTCCTGGAGGATTGTGGAGCTGGAGAAGATGACAGATAGGGAGGGGCAAGACCATGGAAGGATTTGGCAGCAAGGATGAGAATTTTACAACCGAGGTGTTGCTTAGCTGAAAGCAATGTAGGCCATTGGGCACAGGGGTGAACGGAACCTTGGTGCAAGTAAGGAAGTGGGCAGCAGAGTTTTGAATGACCTCGAGTTACACTGGGTAGAATGCGCGAGATTGACCACGAGTGTGTTGGTCAAATCCGGAGGTAACAAAGGCCTTGGATGAGGGTTTCAGCAGCGGCAGATGAGTTGAGGCAGGACAAAATCAGATAAGGTTGTGAAGGTGGAAATGGTTATGGTGTGGATATGTGGTGGGAAGCTCATCTCTGGGTCAAATATGACATCAAGATTGCAAAAGGTCTGGCTCAGCTTCAGACAGTTGTCAAGGAGAGGGATGGAATCAGTAACTAGAGAATGGAATTTGTAGTGGGGACTGAAGACAATGGCTTTGGTCTTCCAAATATTTAATTGAAGGAAACTTCTGCTCATCCAGTGCTGGACAAGGCAAAATGCTGAAGCATGATGTCATATGAGCTGTTGCTTGTTGTGAATGCAATGACATTGTATCTGAACAGGAAGAATCTTCAGAAGTGCTGAGAAGCTGAAGAGCATGCTGTTCTGTATGAGGCTGTCCGATTCATTTTGAATCAGTGCTGTTGTTGAGGTGGGCATCTTGTTCATACTCATCCAAATCTGTCTTCTAAATGCAGCAATTTAGAAACAGTATTTAGAATAATTTGGAAGCTTGTGGTTGTGACCAAGGTGAAATATAGAAGGAACCAGTTGAATGGCACATAACTGAATAGTAACTGACACTTTCACACATCTGCCAACTCCATTTTTCACTGTATGGTGGTTCCTGAAATACCTTTAAATCTCTGGTTTATTGTCATGACCTAACAAGGCAAACAAACCACTATGCTTTAGGCAAAGGGATAAGCCAGAGTCAGAAATGTATTCTCAGAAACACTACGCGATAACATGAATGGACACCAAAACAACCCAATCCTTCGCTCAAAAAACAACTGTTAGCGACTGTGTGCTGTTAGTCCTGGTTCTGCCTTCAGTTACAATTGATGAGAGTCAGTGATGCTTCAGGGTTCATTGCAAGACTTAATAACCTAAGCAGGTCCCAAGACTTGAAAAAGATTTTCAGAATGAAGCATTCTAGCCTTCAATAAATTGTCACCAAGGGACACATTGATGAGTAGCAGTCATTCGATTGCTATAATTGAAATTCTTGTAGCAATAAAGTACATACATTGAACATGCTTGAAAGATGGAAGGGAGGAGAGGATATTTCAATAGACTGTACATTCAATTCAAAGATTTATATTTTATTGTTTTTTAACAATTACTTGTAAAAATAAAAGTTGTCCTGTCCAGAAGTCAGGAAGGAATTTTTTAAAATTCATTTATGGGATGTGGGCACCGCTGGCTAGACCAACATTTATTGCCCATCCCTAGTTGCCCTTGAGAAGGCGGTGGTGAGCTGCCTTCTTGAACCGCAGCAGTCCATCTGGTGTAGATACATCCACAGTGCTGTTAGGAAGGGAGTTCCAGGATTTTGACCCAGCGACAGTGAAGGAACGGCGATATATTTCCAAGTCAGGGTGGTGAGTGGCATGGTGGGGACCTTCCAGGTGGTGGCATTCCCATGTATTTGCTGCCATTGTCGTTCTAGGTGGTGGTTGCCGTGGGATTGGGAAGTGCGGCCTAAAAAGCCTTGGTGAGTTTCTGCAGTGCATCTTGTAGATGGTACGCACTGCTGCTACTGTGCGTCAGTGGTTGAGGGAGTGAACGTTTGTGGAAGGAGGCTGCTTTGTCCTGGATGGTGTCCAGCTTCTTGAGTGTTGTTTGGAGCTGCACTCATCCAGGCAAGTGGAGAGTATTCCATCACACTCCTATCTACATCAACCTAGCTACTTTATTAAATTATTATTTTGATTTTAAAATGGACAAAGGCTTTATACTGACATGCCTGACTAGCCATGACTCACACCAGAGACATTTCTAATCTTCAGAAACCAGCAGAGACCTTGTTACCTTTAAAGAGGTGCTAATGCCTCCTGTGACTGCGGAAAATCAAAATCCAAAGAAATGCACCAACACCCTTTACATTTCTATGGCAGAGCTTCAGCCAATGGAGATGGTATGTCTACAAGCACAAAAGGGACCCTGACCCCCCTATTCAACCTCTCAAGATTCCAGACCTGGAAAAATACATCCTTTGTCCAACACCGAGGAGAAGTAGTGGGAGGTATGTCACATGACCTCCCCTAAGCTGCCAGAACTTGTAATATTGCCGTGTGGAACTGAACTCTGGCAGTCTGCCATTTTACCACCGGACAGGCAGCTCTGTATCTGGGCCTATAAGACTAATTCATCCCTACATGCCCTCTTCCATCGGGGAAGTCCTCGCTTCCGGAAAGACGGATCACCATGCAACAGTTTCAGCCTGCTGACCTCTGAAGGAATACTCCACTGGACTTTTCATTCTGGACTCTGGACTCATGTGATGCCGTAACTCCTATTTCTTTCATGGCCTTGCCCTGTACCCCTTTCTTTCCCTTATCTCCCTGTTATTGTATCAGTAAAAAAAGGGGCAGACGTTGCAAAACCCCTTCCCGCATTTTGTGTGTGTGTAAAATAAGCCAACCCTCTTATTTTATTTTTTTTATCTTATTTTACCTTATTTCGAGTTTGCTGTGGGGTTATTAATTGAGGATTGGATCACTCCAAACTGAAGGATTGGGGAAACTACGCCACCGCTTATGAAGGGAGAAATCAGAAGTCAAAACCACCTTTCTGTTTATGGACAGGTAGTGAGAGGAGAAATCAAGGCTGTTTAAATTAATCCCCCTCCTGTCCATAACAAAATGCTAAACTGGTGAATGTATTCAGAAGCTCGGTTAGCCTCTGGGGGTTTTATATGTAATAAAGCAGCTCAATTGAATGTTGTGGCCACTATGGTCATCAAGAGGATTCAAACCTGCACTGGTTCAATCTACTTCATTCCAAAAATATTAAAGATAGTTAAATGTGAATAAATAATTGTTTCCTTACACTAAAAGCGCTTAGTCAACAATTAGATAATGGCTGTAAGCATCAAGGAAAGAGCAGTAACTTGGTTTTAAAATTGCAAAAGCACATTAACTATGCTTAATGCCGAAAAACAAAATCATAGCACCATCGCCTGAGATAGTTTAAATTTAGCATTGCATGTTGTTCTGCAAAACATTGTAGATACTGGAACTCTCAGGAAAAACTGAAAATGTTGGAAATAGTCACTAGTTACACCTCTAACTTCTTCCAAACCCAAGGAGAGATCATCGACCTGAAACATCAACTCTGTTGCTCACTCCACAGATGCTGTCTGACCTGCTGAGTGTTTTCAACATTTTCTGTTATTATTTACGTTAATGTGTAAGTTTTAGTTGCATGGAAAAGCTGGGATGGCCCTTTTTATGTAGTAAAGTAACAAGAAGAAATGATGCTTTTCCTGTTTTAAGTCTACATCTTGTATGACATTTATAAGCATAATCCCCTTTGGTCACCAGGCAGTTCAACTGCTGCATTTTAAAGAAAAATCTGTCTTACCCTGTTTATTCAAGCATCTAGGATACACCTTGATTAAGTTGTCTGAGGTTGCTACTTTAACTGCAAGCTAGCATCATGAATATAATTTGCTAGCCGGGCTGTTGGACTTCTCTCACTGAAGTTGACCATTTCCATAGGAACATAAGACTTAGCAGCAGGAGTAGGCCATGCAACCTTTCCATCCTGCTCCACCATTCAGTAAGATCTTGGGTTTGTGAAAGGGAAATTGTGTATAACTAATTCAATTAGAGCTATTTGATGAAGTAACAAGCAATGTGACAAAGGGCAACCTGTAGATGAGGTGTACTTGGATTTCCAAAAGGCATTGGATAAAGTGACACATCAAAGGATGCTGCACAAAATTTTTAAAAATCCATGTGCAGACTCATTTCTCCTTCAGATTTTGACTTAAATCCATCAAGCACTTCATGGTAATCGGTGCGTTTTGCTGTTCAGCGTTGCGGAAAATTAATTGGGAATTCAATTTTTTTTCTGTATAAATGGTCACTCGGAATTGGAATAAGGCTACCTAACCTCATTTCTGGAAATGGTCACAGGAATCAGAAGTACAATTTCTCAATTTGTGCACAACTCAAATGGGGGGCACAGCTAATACAAAGGAAGAAAGTGATAAAATAGAAGAAGACATTAGTAAACTTGCAGAATGGGTGTGTAATTGGTAAATTATTTCAATTTATCTGTGTGAGAATGGTGCATTCTGTTAGGAAGAATGAGGAGGCTAGCTATAGTTTGGATAATTGTCTAAATGGTGTAGAGGAGCAAAGGAATCTAAGGGTACACATATACACAAGCAGGTTAATTAAAAAAATAATTAAACTAGCACTGGGCTTCATTTCTGTAGGGACGGAATTGAGAAGCGGGGAAGTCATGTGAAACTTGTGTAGAGCCTTGGTTGGTTTACTGTGTATGTTTCTGGTCTCCATGTTATAAAAAGGATATAGAGGCACTGGAGAAGGCACTAAAAAGATTCACATGTATGATATCAAAACTGAGAGCTTATAAGTATCAGGAAAGTTTGAACAGATGGTGCTCTTTTCCCTAGGCTGAGGGGTGACTTCCTGGAGGTCTTCACGATAATGAAAGGGTTTGATGGGATAGATGTAGAGAAAATATTTCCACTTGTGGGGGAGGCGAAAACTAGGAGCCATAAATATATTATCACTAATAAACCCAATAAGAAATTAAGGGGAAACTTGTTACCCAAAGAGTGGTTAGAATGAGGAAAGTGCTACCACAAGGAGTAGTTGAGGCAAAATGCACAGATGCATTTAAGGTGAAGCTAGACAAGTATTTGAGAGAAAGAAGTAAAAGTGTATGCTGTTGGTGTTAGATGAGGAGGGGTGGGAAGAGACTTGTGTGAATCATATATGCCATTACAAACTAGTTCAGTGTAATGGCCTGCTTCTATGATGTAAATGTTAAGTAACTCAGTTTGTTGAGGCCAGTGGTGGAAAAGTTTTTTTCAAAGTTGGCAATATAAACAGCTGCCATGAGCGCATTGACAAGATTCCTTTGGGATTGTCACTGGCTGCAAGCACCACAGGTTGGGAGCAGGTGTTACCTGAGAAGTAAGGTTTCTTGTTGGGGTAATTGCAAAACTGCTAGCAGCCTTCAAGATTATGGGTTATAGAAAGGCAAATGGTGGTACATTTATGTCTCTGGCCTCATAATGTAAGTGTTCGAGTTCAAAATAATCTCAAGTTAAATGGCAAGTTCTCTCCACAAAAAGTGGTTAGAACATGAAATTCTCTGCCACAAACCATTGATGAAATAGAGTCTGTAAAATCATCTAAAGTGGTTTCTTGAAAAAGAGAAATATGTTCAAGGATATGAAGAATGAGGAAGAGATTGCAATTAGACTAGTTGGCTCATGGAGACCAATGCAGACCTGAGTGGCTAAACAACCTATTTCAACACTCTCGTGTTCTGGAACTCATTGCCCTGCCAATTGTTATAATCGTTGTGGTATTGTGTTCTGGAGTCAGTAACAACAGAAACGCCACTATTTCATTCATTTCTTGTGAAGCACTTTGCAATGTTTTTTTGAACTATATTTCTACACTGTAGAAATACAGGTTTCTTTTTCTGCATTAATTTGTTCAGCCAAGCCAAGCTGTACTCTGTTTATTAGCACTGGCTGGAACTCCAATTCTTTTGCTCAAGCAGAGTGCTTCATCCATCTGTGGTTACACCCATGTACAAAACTCCTTTCCCAGCAGCTAAATTTTACATGTTCAAATAGCCTTTGTACCCATTTAAGTTAACTCCAATGCCCAGTAGGTTCAAATGAATTTAGGAGCACATTTTAAACCTAGTTTAACTCTGCTTCACATTGATTCTAAAGCTGTCACCTGAGACCATTTTCAATTTAACATGGCAATTGGCACTATGTTAGGGACGGGAGCAGAGGAAGCTATTTTATCGTTTTGCTTCTCTGATAAATTATTTGTTGCATGGTTATGCAATAAGACTGAAACAAAATAGCATATGTTATCATGGGACCTCTATTTGGAGAAGGGTGTAGTAAGCATTCCACAATTAATTGGACAAGCATTGTTGTTGGTTGTCCCTCGATTTGAGGGCCATGTCTGCTCAGGGTTGGGGGTTTCTGCCATGGCTCTTCATGTGGCTGAACGGGCTGGTTCTCAACTTGCAGATCATTGGGCACATGGCATAGGAAGTCCCATAAGGCCATGGGATCCGGAATGCAGGATTTGCTTCCTTTTCTTTCTTTCTCTGCCGGTGTTCTGTCTCGTCATTAAGACATTGTGATTCAAAGCGTAATGCAGCTCAATAAACAAGCTGTCGCCATTCTGAATGCTTGGTGGCAAGTTTGTTCCAATCATTAATGTCAATGCTGTCATGCTTCAAGAAGAGCTTCTTAGTTTCTTAGAAGCATTTTCTTTGTCCTCCCTGGAACATTGGCCATTTGAGAGTTGTCAAGAAAACAAAAAACTGTAAAAAAAAATTTCTGTTAATAACCCTGTCATATTTCTTATGTACTAGAAGGCAGGCTGTCGGGGGTGTAAAAATGTGAATAGGAGTAAGAGCCAGAGTGACTACAACAGTCTAAAGCCAACAGTAAGAAGTGGTTTTGATATGTTAATGAACCAAGAGGAGCTTCAGAGTTTTACATAAAGCAATAACAGGACTAGATTTGAATTGGGTTGTTTTAGTTCAAAGGGGGATATTTGCAGGTTGTAAAAAGGTGTAAGTAAATTAGATAAAGATAGGGTAAGTTTACTTTTTTAAAAAAACCTAAGAGCTAAAGTAGAATCTAATCAAATCTGGGAAGAAACATTTCTAAAGAGACTGGTTGAGACAATAGAGAGATCAAAGAGAAGGAACGCATTTAAGGAAATACTAAAGCCAAGGTGAGAAGGGGTAGCTGTTTAGATCTCCCAGAAGATAGCAGGATAGCTGGTCAGAACTCCCAGAAGACAGTGTGAACAAGGTAGACTGGGAAAACAAGTTGCTGTCAACCTTGGGTACACCCCACAGAAAAAGGCATTGTGTGGTAAAAATTACTGGAATTCTATAGATTTTAAAATTTATAAGGATAGTTGCTGAACAGAAAAGGGGAAGGTTAGTTCTGAGGGTAGTTAAGTTAAGATCTTGTGGAACTGTTTTAAAATGCTGTTTACTGTGTGAAGCCATTCTTGTGTTTGTGTTTTTTTTTGCTTTAATTTTTAAAATAAATGTTACCTTACTATAAAATCATCACAAGTAGTCGGAGACATCATTTCCTGATTTCAGAACCTCTCCTCATATTATACAAATTGAAAAAACCATTCTGGCAGCTGTTTCAAGTTTCGCATTGGTATTTGGGCAGCTCGGCATTTACAATCAGCCATGCCATAACAGTTGGGAAAACAGGACCTGACGGGGGAGATGGCTTTCGGCCATCCAGACACAGTGCCCAGTCCACCGAAGTTATTTTGTAGGAGTTTTGCTTGAATGCTTGTGGAGCTGGCTTTAAGAAGGACACGAGCGTGAGTTCGATGGTCCTCCCATTGAATCCGGAGGGTGCTGCAGAGGCATTTCTGATGGAACTTCTTTAGCACTCTTATGTGTTGTTGATACACAGTCCAGGCCTCATTGCAGTACAGGAATGTGGTGGCAACAACTGCTCTGTATAGAGGACTTTTGTTGACTTGAGGTCAGTCAAACACTCGCTGGCGTAGTTTGTAGAAGGTTGAGCTGGCATAGCTGACCCAGCGTTGGATCTCCTTGTCATTGTTGGCCTTTTGAGTGAAATACTGCCAAGATATGGGAAATGCTCAACATCTTCCAGAGTGTCTCCTTCAACATATATGGGAGGTGGAATATTCAGCTGATAAGATGTGGATTGATATGAGTTTTGTTGTGGTAACATTCAAGGACAGGCCGAGTTTCTTGTACACAGAATTGGAGAGATCAGTTACTTGCAAATCTGATGCAGGGTAGACAAAGATTCTGTAGTCGCCCACAAACTGTAGATCATGTATATCTATGGAGTCATTATTGTTTTGGCACAGAGGCAACTAAGGTTGAAGAGTTTCTTACCTGGACAGTATCTAATATTGACACCAGAGGGCAATTGATCTTTGAGGAGGTGAATAGCCACTGTCAGGTAGATTGTAAATAATATAGGGGCTATCACACAGCCTAGCTTGAACCAGTTGCAGATTTTGAAGGTATCTTTTTCAGATCTCCCACTCAAGACATTTGCAGTTATGAAGTCACTGTAGATGGTAATTGTAATTGAGCAAGCACAATATGTCATTGTGGGCCTCACTTGTGAAAGTAAAAATACTGCCATGTGAATTTGAAAAAACCTCATGTTAATTTTTTTTGTGATTAGAAACAAAACATTTAATTGAGGATAAATATTCTGCTTTTATTCAATAATCCCTAAGATCTTTATATGCCATTTGTGGCACTACAAGTTTAATTCTTTCAGCGCGTTTGCTGTTCCAGTATTTCCTTATTAATTATTCTATTTGTCTGCCTCCAATGTATACTGAAGCCTTATTTAAGTCCATTGATTTGAGGTTTTGTCTATTTTGTTAGTGTTTATGGTTGCACTCTACATGCGCACATTAAGTCCCAGATATGATTAGATTGGTTTCCACAAATCAATATTGACCGTGGTTGTCCTGACATTCACTACTCTCCCTCAAAAAACCCATTTGAAGGAGATTAGACATGTTGAGGAGATGTTAAACTGAAATGTGGTTGCAGCAAAATTCTGGTCTCCAGTGTACTGAGTTTTAAGGAATGCTTCCTAAATTCCCACCATAGTATGTATGCATCAGCTAATATGCATGCTCCATTCACAAATAATGAGGAAAGAGTGAGAGAATGGAAGAGTTAAACACACTGAATAAATCCTATTCCTCAAAAAATACTGTGTATAAAAAAAAGGACTTGTATTCCTTGTATTGCAGCAGTGTGCTATGTTACACTTAACAACAATTTATATTTATATAATGCCTTTAAAGTAATAAAACACTTTAAGGCACTTCATTGGGGCATAATTAAAGAAAATATGACATTGAGCCACACAAGTAGATATTTGGGCAGATGGTAAAATGATTGCTCAAAGATCTGGTTTTATGGAGTATCTTGAAGGAGGACAAATGAGGTATATAGGTGGAGAGGTTTAGGGAGGGAATTCCACAGCTTCGGCCTAGCAGTTGAAGGCACAGCCATCAATGGTGAAGCGATTAAATCAGGGATGCTGAAGAGGCCAGATTTAGAGGAGCACAGATAACTGAGAGGATTGTAGGGCTGGAGGAGTTTACAGAGATATGGAGGGGTCAGATCATGAAGGGATTTGAAAGCAAGGATAAGAATTTTAAAATGTTGTTTAACCAGAAGCCAGTATAGGTCAGTGAGCACAAGTGATGGGTGAGAGGGATTTGGTGCTAATTGGCACATGGGCAGCAGAGTTTTGGATGGCCTCAAGACCTGAGGTAACAAAGGCATGGCTGAGGATTTCAGCAGCACCAGGAGCGGAAATAGACAGTTTTAGTGACAAATATGAACATGTGGTTGAAAGTTCATCTTGGGGTCAGGTATGAAACCAAGATTTCGAACAATCTGATGCAGCCTCAGAGTTGCCAGGGAGAGGATGGGATCAGTAGCAAGGGTGCTTGTGGTGGGAACTGAAGACAATGGACGGAATTCTCCCATGCCCCCGTTGGTGGGATTAATGGCGGGTGGGTGGTCCAAAATTCGTTTTTCACGCCGGCATGAAATGACAGCGGGATCTTCTGCCATAGCGGATTGCAATTCCCACTAGAGGTCAGTATAAAACCAATTTGCATCCGGCTAATGGGATGCAGGTGAAGGCCCGACTATAAACTCCCCTGCCCCTCCATGCCCGATTCTTTGCAACGGCAGCAGGAAAACATGCCAGTCCAGAACACGACTGGATCAACGTGGCATGCAAAAGTCGGGGCTTATCTTAAGGGCCTTGGTCAATTCGTAGACATCTGCCAACAAGGTCGAGGCCTCCAGCTACCGGACTCTGGAGGGCCACATGCAATACGGTAGGTGTAGCTTCGTCCACTGGCTCATCTGTGAAACGGCTTTCAGAAGATGAGAGTTCTCTGTGCAACAACCTCGCTCAGGGTTCGGACCTTGTTCCAGGGATGTTGCTCAGGGTTCAGACCTCCTTCCCGGGACGTCGCCATGGGATCAAATCCTCGAGCTGCAGGATGGAAGGCAGCAGGAGTACAGTTGGGTGGCGCTGGAGTGTTGGCGGCACTGTTAAAGAAAGCTCAGAAGACTTAAGATGTGGTGGGAGTATGGGGGCCCAGAAGGGGGCTTTGGTTGTTGGGGGTGCAGGAAAGGGTTTTACAGTGTGTAGCAAGGCAAGAGAGGGAACAGAGGGAGAGGTTGGGAAAGGCAATGTTGTCTGCCAGTCGGGAAGGGGAGGTTATATCCGGGGGAGGGGTGGGGGCGTGGGGGTCAATGCCCAGGTGTGTGAAGTTGGTGGGGGGGGAGGGATGTAATCTCCAAGTGTGTGAAGTGGGGGTCTAATGTCCAGGTGTGTGAAGTTTGGGGGGTTTTTTCACAGGTGTGTGAAGGGGAGGGGGGGTTATGTCGAGGTATGTGAAGGGGGGCTGGGGTTATATCCAGGTGAAAGGGCTCACAGGGAAGGGTCAGTGGAGTCAACCATTTACTCCTGGGGAGTGAACTCAGGGTGGGCATGGTAGGAGGGAATGGTGAAGGTTACAAGGGGCAGAGGGAGCCAGTAGGGTGAGAGGATGGGGTTGCGGCGGTGTTACGTGAATGGGTGGTGAAGGTCGTTTGTGTGGATGTGGAGGTAGACACGGACTCAGGTGGGCAGGAGGAGGTCAGACAGGTCATTGTGTAAAGGGGTGGGATTTTTGGGCAGGAAGGGAACGTGAACGTTTACCTGAACATTTTCAAAGGTAAAGGCTTTGGGTTGGAGGGTAACCGTGGTTACCCACTGGTTGAAGGTAATACCGTGGGGGTGTGGGGGTGGGGGAGTCAATGATGATGGGAGAAAGGGCGTGGGTTACTAGGGGAGGGGAAACGGTGCCGGAGCACAAAGGAAAGGTCACAACCACCATGCTGGCCTGGTTGAAACTAAGCAGAGTCTCGTGTTGGATGGCCCAAGGTGCTGCATGGGAGTTGGGTCAGTGGGTGACGGAGATGCAGGTCATCTCAGCTGGACAACTGAAAGGAAACCCAGCAGGCAAAATTGACAATGCTGGGGACCTGGGATATGAGTTTGATGGATGAATGCTCAGCATGTGCAGGAGAGTGCTTGCACATTGCTCGCAATGGCCCTGCCATATATCCTTCTCCCTGTAGACTCACTCGGGGTTCAGGTGTGCACAGGAGAGATGCTGGGGTTGGGGGGGTGGGGGTGTCATTTGCTAAGCCTTAAAAACCACACGGAAAAACGTAGACATTATAGCAGTGAAGGTGATTATATTTACAGAAGTTAGAATTGTGACAATGACATGTTCACACGTGCAACCAGTTGCGTTCAAAATTTCTTTATTTTCCGTGGCCTATTGTTATGATCCTAGCTGATGTTACTACTGGTAAACATGATCCCAGGGTGGAACCCAGCTTGATAGATCCTAACTTTTATTTTTTGTTCAGATATATGGAGAGGGGCTACTGAACAGAGTCACAGGAGTCAGCTGATGAATTTTTAACAAAAGAATAAAACGTGTATTCAACAAAAAAAGATGAACTATATTACAATATTCCTTCATCCCCAGCTATACCTTTACAGATAAATATAGAATTATAAGAAAAGCACAAGTTACAAAGCTATCTTATGCTCTAATGTTCACAGCAAGTACATAGTCCATGTAAACCATTAGGTGACCTGTGGTCAGACACACCACACTCTGAAACCAAGTGACAGATGCTACTCCAAATAGATGCTATGCATCTCTCATCAGCTCCCCCCAGACGCTTGTCACACTGTGAGCCAACCAGTCTCACTGAACTCCGTCTTTCACATCATGGTTTCCAATCGCCACTCTCCAAGAACTCACTTTGGAATTTTCTCCCAAACCGATGCTTTCCCTCAGACACCATCTGCAAAGGCCCACCTCCAGGGTTTCGAACTCTCCTTCCGATGTTCCTCTCCCCGGGTCACCACATGCATCCAAGCTTTCTTTCTCGCTCTCTCTCTTTCTCTGACTCAGCCGTCAACAGTACACCATTACTTCACATGCTCATAGCAAAGAGTCACAAACCTTCAGCCATCTCTTTGGACCTTCTGGCCTCTCACTTTAAATCTGCTCCCTGCAGCTTTTCTTCCTTTAAACTTGAAGCTTGGGGCCTTCCTCTGCTCCACACTCTTGACTTCACTTAACAGGACCTTTTCCAGGTTCATGTCCTTCCTTTGACTAAAAGGTCTTCTTGGGACTTTCTCCTGTTCAACTCCCCTGGATTTTGGGGACTTTCTTCTTTAATTTGGAACCTGCTATATGTCCTATTTCATGTCCTTCCAGTTCTGGTACCTTCTTTCAACTGCACTCGACTGCTGTTTTTCCTCTCTCTCTTTGTGTGTGGGTGGATCTTCCTCTCTGGACTCCTGTTGCTAGACAGCAGCCCAGTTTTTTTTCCACTCTGTTTGCTTTAACTTCTTCAGGAGTTGTAAAACTCATTAGAAACGCAGGTATACAAACAGAGCTTTAGACCTGCTGTCTGCACTCAAAAATGAAACTAAATCCCATGTCTCACCTTTTAACCCACAAATCGAAGAAAATATAAATTAAACCCCCGCCACCCACCCCCCCGTCCCCCCCTTCCCCCCGCTCATGCCAACTGCAACAGATACCGCATGGCTACCACAGCGGAGTGCAAGTCTGCATGCATCTCCGGCAGGATCTGCTGGACCAGGATCTCCATGGAGTCCACCACCCCCCTCCCAAGGAGACCTCAATGTGCACACAGGCTGGGACCGCTTCATCAGAGAGCAGGCGGACAGACTCCTCTGACTCATGTGCCACTCAGTTGAGAGCCTCCAACACCACTGCCTGATGTTCCCCCGTCTCCTGCTCACTCTGCTCCATTAGTTGGAAAGCCAATTCCAGAGGCCCATCATTGGACTCAGACCTTGCAGATGCCTCTTTCCCAGCACTCCTTCGAGTACTGGTGAGCACTAACTAACCCTGCCTCCTCCTGCGGACACGTGTCTGTGTGGTGACCACCAGATTGTGAGACCTTCCTAAGCTAGAATGGATACACATGGAGGTGTGTGTCCCTGGGCTGGTGGAGGTCGCTGGTGTCTGCTGTTGGTGGAGGTCGCTGGTGTCTGCTGTGATACCTCTACAGCTGCACATCTCTCCTTTTGTCCTCTATCCTGGCTTCCCTCTGGGTTAGAGCTCCTGCTGAGGCCTGACAGGGAGCCCTGATCCTCAGGCCTTGGCCTCTTCCTGGTGGCACATGTAAGAGAAAGAGGAGAGAGCAAGTGACATCATGAGTTGCCCTCAAGTTTCTATACCATGGATGGACCCTTACAGGGTGGACACCCAAGTCCAAGCTCCCCATCGCCAACTGCCCGGTCCTGCGCCATGCCTGCCAGCTGAGCTGCCATCTCTTCGAACTCCATGAGAGGCCTCTGATGTGGACGCCCCCCTCACCCACCTCATCATCTCCCTTTCTCGACAGTGAGGATGTCTGGGTGCTTTTTAAATATGACGCCCGGATATGATCGCAGGGTGCGCGCCATCCAGCCTGCCTTGCCATGCAAGAGGCCGGGAAACCCCAGCTGCATAATTAATTACGCCGGGGCCGCAAGATACCGCGGGATTTCCTGTCAGCCTCCGCAGCAGAAAACACTCCCCATCCCCATTCCCACTATAGGACTTCATTCCAGAAGGGAGAATTCCACCCACTGGTGTCAGTCTTCCCAATAGTTGATTTGATGACATTCCTGCTTCTGTAATATTGGATGTCAGCCAATCAGTCTGACAATTTAGAGACTTCGGAGGAGCTGAGGAAAGAGGTGGTGCTAAGCTAGAACTCTGAACCATCAATTTACACATGGAAACTGATGCTTAGCTTTAAGATGATGTTACCAAGGGGCAGCATGTAGATGAGAAATAGGAGGGGGCCGAGGATCGGTACTTGGCGAACACCAGAGGTAACGGTGTGGCAATGGAAAGAGAAGCCATTGGTAGTGATATCCTGACTGGGTTAGACAGATAAGAATGGAAGCCCGCAAGTGCAGTCCTACCCAACTAGATGATGATGGAGAAGCGTTGGAGAAGGATGGTGTTATCAACTATGTCAACGGTTGCAGACAGGCCAGGAAGGACGAGGAGAGATAGTTTGCCTTTCCCACAATCATATAGCTAAGATAGCTATTTGTTGGGCAAAATTGGGTTTGGTTGTGATGTCTCCACAGTGGAATAGCCTGCAGATGCTCCCTATTTTCTCAAGTGGAAAGAATGGACACTTTAACAGGACACCAGCTGATTTTTAACATACATGGAACTGTATCTCAGCTATAGTCAGTGCCCTTAGGAAAACTGGGAAAGATGAATAGAGAAAAAGGGCACATGGCCAAGTTGTGGATTAACGTCAGAGCAGATAGTTAAAACCCCTTTGCTGCACTTGGGTGCAAGTCCTCCATCTCAGAGCTGTCTACAGAACTGTGCACTTATTTAATCATTTTTAATTGCACACTAATTCCTATTGGCATTGGAGAAAAGCATGCAATGTAACATGGATGTGATTGAAAATCTATACTTAGTTCCTATGTTTAGCTTTACTTAGTTTGGCCTAATTTGTCTGGCGCGGTGCTGGGTTTATTCACCTGTATCTTGAGTGTTTTTAGCATTCAATTGATGACGTAAATGCACCTTTATTTTTCTTGGTGAAATTGTGAGGTGAGATATCAGCTTCCTTGCCCACACCTCCTGGTCACAAACTGGGAAAACACTTGTCAGGTGGCCAACAGAGTCCTCATCCAATCTTGAAGTCTCAAGAAAAGTTGAGCTGTTCTCCACATAATATGTGTTCATCTCGCTGTTCTGGCTTTCTGTAACATTTACCTGCACCTTTAATTGTTGAGAAACATTGGTGCCCGTAGTTGGTGGAATGAAGTTTTTCTAAATTCAGTTGTACACCCATTAGTCAGTCGGTGATGTGGGAATCGTATAGATTTTTGATCTTGCAGCTCGTATACACATGGATCTACTCTTATGCTTCTCCTGTTTGATGTTGCTTTATTCTGATGTTCCTCTTGTTTTTTCACTTTGGTCTATAGTCTGATGTGTCTCTTGGGTTTGCTTGATATTGACGTGCCTTTTATGTTTGATGTTGGTTCATTCTGTGCCTCTTGTGTTTAGGTATTGGCCTATTCTGGGATTCCTCTTGCTTCTTTGATGTGCTGTATATCTGCACTAAACCAGTGAAGTGATACTTCATCACTTCCACCTCACATGATCCAAGCAGAGACGTGTCTTCATGTGGACCTGACCCTCTATTTTATAGCCCACTGAATGTGGAATCCAGGATTCAAAGGAGGAATGGCAGGCTTAAGACTCTGACCTTCATCAAAGTGTTACTGAGTGAATAGTGCACCTTGTGTGTTTAACAATCTAATCTGCCATGCCTCTTGTTTGATTTCCTCTTTGCAGACAGCATAGGCTAGATTTTCCTGTCCCAGCACAGTACCATCCCTGGCTAGGAATGCCTGCACCTTTGGCATAGGCCCAGTCCCTGGTAGGGCCTAGCATTGCTGGATAATCAATTGCAGATGCATGACAGGCCAGCGAGGACCTTCAAGCTGCATATAGATTTAAACAGCCCCAGAAGTTCCTGATTTGACCTGAATATCCAGCACAGTGATAGAAATATTCAATAAAAATAAATTATCACCTCTTCTTCAGCCCGCTTCTGAAATCCCTGAAGACCTTCTTGTTAGTGGAGGTACAGATCATTGTGCCACAATTAGCTCTGTTTCCCTGTACTTGGGCAGCCAGCAAGCAGTTGAGCTGGAATATGAGGTGGGAAGCCTGGGACACCTTTTTCTACCTCATTTGAATGGCTCCAACTGGTCAGTGTCTCCTGCAAATGAAAGGCCAATGCTTTCTCTCTCGGAGAGTGGCAGAAATCCTTGGCCAAAGTAAAAGAGGTAGAGATCTTGGCCACTTAGGGTGGAAGGATAAAGAGTTTTTCTTCTTTTTACAGATTGAGGGTATGTTGCAACACAAAGGTGGTGGGTTCTAAACCCACCATGACTGTGAAATTGAATTTAATAAATTTGGTAATTTGTGGCTTAACACTGGGAAAAATAGACACAAAAACAGCTATTTTATTGTAAAAGCCAGACTGATTCACTGAAGACCTTCAGTAAAGGGAACCTGTCTGCATATGCCTCTGGTTTGGCACAATGAGGTTGATGACGAGATGGGGTAACAGAGGTGAAAAAACATAGTCATTTGATGTTTTGGTAAGGGGATTGTAGGTCTATCTTTCCCAATGGATGATCTCACAATATTATTTCTTGCCTATATATCCTATAAAAGGAGATACAAATAGTCTGTTAGTAGTCACTGCCATTTCGTTACCCCTGTGGTCCTTTTCTGGAATTGTTTGGAAATCATTTCTTGTTGGGGAAGATTATTTCTCTGTATTTTGTTTTTGCTTCATCATTCCTGATGGATGTGTTCAATTAAATTGTATGCAGTGAAAATGCTTTACATGGATAAGATATCTTTGAATTAAAATTGTGTAACTAGACTGTATTGGAAGACTGATTCCTATTGATTCATTTGACCCATCTCCCTGTGAAATTCCTTCACCAGCTGTGCAGTGGAACACCAGAATTGAGATTTTTGAAATTCACAGTACTGTGGCTTTGTGCCCTTCAGTTCCTGCAGCACAGTTCAATTAAAACCAAGGCAACAGGGACAGTTCATTGAAACATTGTCATCTCGCTCAGACAGCTCTGTTGTAAATGGAGCTGTCGGATGTGAAGCTGGCCTAGAACTTTTCATTGTATTCTCCAGATTCTACAGCAATAACTATTCAGAATGAAAACAGTGTTCTTGGAGACAGTTGCCGGGGCCATTCTTCACATTCTGGAATCTGTATTGTCTCGAATTCTTTAGTTCTTGATGGTACTGAATGCATGACAATAAAACAATTAATATTGCTGAAAAGATAAGTTTGTTCAATTCTTAGTGCAGACATGTTTCTCATGGGCATTGGCATTTTTGGTTCCCTACAACACTGGTGCAATTTTATTGTATGTTATCTTATTTATTAACTTTCCATTTTATTTGAGTTTATTTTCTGGCCTCCTTGCTATGGATTTATAATGCACGTTGTTTTTTTTCCCTTCTGCTTTCTTATGATTTAATGTGAAGTTAACACACTCCCAGTCTGTGAGAGGCTTGCTTTATCAAGTTTATTGGATGCTGTTTTGAGTGTCTACAGATATGTTGGGTTGCTGGTTTGACATTGCTGTTAAATATGTGTGGCTGTGTTGGATCCTGGTCGCTAGTTTAGTTGGACTAATGGATCCGGGTTGCACATTCGTTTTGGGATGACCTATTTGGTACCATAGACAGAGTAGATCAGCAGACAGTTCTTATGTAGAACACATTCTATTTATTTGCAAAGGAACTCAGCAGCTACACTTGTGTGCTTACAACTCAAGCCCTGCCTCTACATTACGGACTCTAACTCAAGACTACGCCTACTGACTACTGAGGTAGCCCGTGCTACTCTGCTATTGCATACTTAAGACCATGTGATCTTCCATTATAACATTCTTCTTATAGGAATATTATACATCAGATTACCACATCCCTCCCCCTTTACTGAGAAATACATTTTACAGTTACAAAGAAAATTTTTCTCAAAATATGGAATTATTTACACAGATAAATAATTTACAAATTCAGTCTTTCTGGAGGTTTCCTCATGCGTGTAGAACATCTCAGCTCCACAGCTTCCGATGCTTTGTCAGGAACCTCCTTTCCTGGTGTTGTCCAAACATCAGATTCTTTGGTGGGCACCTGCAAACCTGTTTCCTCAACTCTTGCAGGTACAGCCAATCCTTCAGATGCAGAATCACAGAATTGTAATGGCACAGAAGGAGGCCATTCAGCTCATCATGTCTGCACCGGCTCTCCAAATGAGCATTATGACTGAGTGCCATTGCCCTGCCTTTTCCCTGTACCTCAGCACATTGTTGCTATTCAAATAATCATCTAATGCCTTCTTGAATGCCCCAATTGAACCTTCCTCCACCACACTTCCAGGCAGTGCATTCCAGACCCAAACCACTCGTTGTGTGAAAAAGTTTTTTCTCACGTCACATTTGCTTCTTTTGCAAATCACTTTAAATCTGTGCCCTCTCGTTCTTGATCCTTTTATGAGCGGGAACAGCTTCTCCCTATCTATTCTGTCCAGCCCCCTCATGATTTTGAACATCTCTGTTAAATCTCCCCTTAGCCGCCTTCTCCCCAAGGAGAACAGTCCCAACCTCTCCAATCTATCTTCGTAACTGAAGTTTCTCATCCCTGGAACTATTCTTGTAAACCTCTTCTGCACTCTCTCCAATGTGTTCACATCCTTCCTATAATGTGGCACCCAGAACTGTACACAATACTCCAGCTGAGGTCTAACAAGTGTCTTAATGTAACAATGTAACCTCCTTGCTCTTGTACTCTATGCTCCTATTAATAAAGCCCAGGATACTATATGCTTTATTAGCTGCTCTCTCCACCTGTCCTGCCACCTTCAATGATCTATGCACATATACACCCAGGTCTTTCTGCTCCTGCACCCCTTTCAAAATTTCACCCCTTATTTTATATTGTCTGTCTATGTTCTTCCTACCAAAATGCATCACCTCACACTTCTCCACATTGAACTTAATCTGTCACCTACCTGCCCACACCACCTTGTCTATGTCCTTTTGAAGTTCTACACTGTCCTCCGTGCAGTTTACAACACTCCCAAGCTTTGTGTAATCCGCAAACTTTGAAATTTGTCCCCTGCACTAGATCATTAATATATATCAGAAAAAGCAAGGGTCCCAATACTGACCCCTGGGGAACTCCACTACAAATCTTTGTCCAGCCTGAAAAATATCCATTGACCATTACTCTCTGCTTCCTGTATTTCAGCCAATTTTGTATCCATGTTGCTACTGTCCCTTTTATTCCATGAGCAATAACTTCTCACAAGTCTGTTGTGTGGCACTGTCAAATGTCTTTTGAAAGTCCATGTACACCACATTGACCTTTTCTGTAACCTCTTCAAAAAAAACTCCAGCAAATTCGTTAAACACGATTTCCCCTTTAGAAATCCATGCTGGCTCTTCCTTATCAACACATATTCTTCCATGTGACTACTAATTCTATCCCGAACAATTGTTTCTAGAATCCTGCCCACCACTGAAGTTAAACTGACTGGTCTGTAATTGCTGGGCTTATCCTTACAATCTTTTCTGAACAAGGGTGTAATGTTTGCAATTTCCTAGTCCTCTGGCACCTGCCCTGAGTCTAAGGAAGACTGAAAAATTATTTCCCCTGCGATTTCTACTCTCACTTCCTTCAATATCCTTGGATGCATCTCATCCAGTCCTGGTGCCTTGTCAGCTTGAAGAACCGACAGCCTGTTCAAAATTTCCTCCTTATCAGTTTTGAACCTTCTAGTGACAGTTTCATCGTCTGTCATCATGGCCTGGGTGGCACCTACCTCCTTGGTAAAGATGGATGCAAAGTACTCATTTAATACCTCAGCCATGGCCCTTTTGTCCATATGCAAATTTCCCTTTAGGCCCCTAATCGGCTTGATTCTTTTTACCACCTTTTTACTATTTATATGCCTGTAGAAGACTTTGGGATTCCCCTTTATGTTGGCTGCCAATCTTTTCTCATAATCCCTCTTCATTTCTCTAATCTGCTTTGTCACCTCCCCTCTGAACCTTCTGTATTCCTCTTGGTTCTCAATTGCATTTTCTACCTGACACCTGTCATAAGCACACTTTTTCTTTTTAATCTTAATTTCTATCTCCTTTTTCTTCCAGGGATCTCTGGATTTGTTTACCCTACCTTTCTCTTTTGATGAAATAAAGCTCGAGTGTACCCGAACCAATTCTTTTTTCAAGGTAGCCCATTGTTCAGCTAGTTTTTCCTGCCAATCTTTCATTCCAGTCTATCTGGCTTAGCTCTGTTCCTTCCGCATCGAAGTTGGCTCTTGTCCAGTTAATTATTCTTACTCTGGATTGCCTATTGTCCTTTTCTATCATCATCCTAAATCGTACATTACAATGATCGCTGTCTCCTAAATGTTTCCCCCACTGTCACTTGATCTACTTGGCCCACCTCATTTCTAAGAACCAGGTCCAACAGTGTATCTTTTCTTGTTGGATTGGATACATACTGCTGGAGAAAATTCTCCTGAACACAATCTAGGATGTTTTGCCCTTCTCCACCCTTTACACTATCACTATCCCAGTCTACATTTGGGTAATTAAAGTCACCCATTATAACTACTCTTTAATGCTTGCATCTCTCTGTAATTTCCCTGCAGATTTGTTCTTCTACGTCCTTCTCACTAGTTTGCAGTCTATAGGCTGCACCAAGCAATGTAATTTTGTTCCTTGGCTCTAGCCAAATTGATTCCGTCCTTGAACCCTCTGGGACACCCTCTTTCTCCGCACTGCGATGCTCTCCTTAACCAATACCATCACCCCTCCTCCTTCCCTTCCTTTCCCATTTTTTCTGAACACCTTGTATCCAGGAATGTTTACACATCTGTACTCAGTTGAGTTCTTTCAACTGGAGACGTTGACGCAGTCGTGAACACTGGAGAAATCATTTCCTGAAACTTTGTTTCTCTCCTCCTTCCATGATCTATATGTCTCTGTATGACTCAGCGTTCCACTTTCTCGTAGTAAGAAAGAGGTCCAGTCACTGCCTCTTTTTCACCTGATAACCACCTGCGTCCTTCTCCAAAATTTTTCTCACATACTGTCTCTCCTATGGTAAACTTTCTGTCGTGACTATGCCAGTCATGTCCAGTTTTCTAACTTCCCTGACTCCTTTCCACCTCCCCCACCCCCCCTAAATTTGGCATTATTAAGCTTAATCTCGTTTTGAGATGGCGTTTCATCAACAGTTCCGCAGGTGTGACACCTGTTGTCGTGTGAGGGGTGGAATTTTCGTATAATGGAAAAGAAAACATGCTAGCTTGGTTGCTATGGAGTCTCCAGTTAATTTCTTCATGCCAGTTGTAAATGTTTGAACCGCTGTCTTGGCCAGTCCATTCGAGGAAGGGTGGTATGGTGAAATTTTTACATGAGCGATACTGTTGAGGCTGATAAACCGTTGAAACTCAGCTCTCATAAATGCCGTGCCGTTATCTGATATGACCACTTCTGGTAGTCTGTTGATGGCGAAACTTTGGCGTAGCTTGTCAATTGTAGCAGAAAATGTTGGCGACTTCGCCTCATATATGTCCATCCATTTCGACTGAGTATCAACAATAAGGAGAAACATTGTTCCCAGAAAAGTTCCCGCATAGTCAATATGTAATCGCACCCATGGCCTTCCTGGCCACTCCCAAGGGTGTAATGGAGCTGTTGGAGGTAACTTTTACACTTGCTGACACTGCATACAACTTCTCACTAAGCTCTCTATTTCTCCATCCATTCCAGGCCACCAAATGCCACAGAGCATGCTATGTGCACCATGTAGTTCAGTTAACAATGGCTTTCGTCCTTTTGGGGAACAATCACTTGAACTCCTCACAATAAGATACCATCCTGGTTGATTATCTCATACCTTCTGTGAAAATACGGTTTCATTTTGTCAGATTCCTGCTCTTGTGACCAACCGTGAAGAACTTGTTCTCGTACTTTGGATAAGACTGGGTCTCGACTTGCCCAATCTCTTATCTGTCTAGCACATATCGGTGATGAACCTAAGAAGTTCAATAATAAAATGAGTTCTTGAGGAACATCCTCATCGTTTTCTTTCAAAGGCAAATGATTAAGCGCATCAGCGATTGCAATCTGATTTCTAGGCCTGTGGATGAAAGTATACACATACGCTGCCAGGATCAATGCCCATCTCTGTATTTTTGCTGAGGCTATGATTGGTATAGCCTTGTCCTCCCTGAACAATCCTAGCAAAGGCTTGTGGTCAGAAACAATAGTAAAATGATGACTGTGTACATAGTGGTGAAATATCTTGACAACTAAGATGATTGACGAGCCTTCACTTTCCATTTGTGAGTATCCCTTTTCTGCTGTGTTGAGCTTTCTTGATACATATCCAATAGGACGTTCTGAACCATTGTCCATTCGATGGGAGAGCACTGCTCCCACTCCATAGCGTCACATGTCAAAACTAACTCTTTTCTTTGGTCAAAATGTACTAATAGGGTGGATGAGTGCAACAGTTGTTTCACCTTTGTGAAAGCTTCTTTCTGTGGTGTTTGCCAAAACCAATGTTGGTTTTTCTTGAGTAAGTAATACAGGAGTGCCAGTTCTGTCAACAAATTAGTCAAGAAGTGTCCATAGTAATTGATCACCTCCAAGAATGATTTGAGTTCGGAGGTGCCCTTTGGCGCTGGTGCCTTTCTAATGGCTCTCACCTTTCCCTCAACTGGGTGGGGGCTCTGTGAATCTACCCTGTGACCTAAATAAATTATCTCTTTCGCTTGGAATGTGCACTTTTCTTTTTTTTAAGTGCACTGTTAGAAACGTTTCAAAATGTCTTCCAAGTTAGCCAAAAGTTCCTTTTCAGTCAGCCCTGTCACCAGAACGTCATCTAAATAATCTACAACGTGAGGCAATCTCTGCAGTAAACTTTCCATTGTTCTCTGGAATATGACGCAAACTTTTGGTACGCCAAAAGGCAAACGGGTATATAGGTACCACCCTTTGTGTGTATTAATTGTGACAAATTTCTCGAGGCCTTCTCTAACTCCAATTGTTAATAAACACGACTCATTTCAAGCTTCGTGTAGGCAGTTCCATCTGCCAGCTTAGCATTCAGGTCTTCAATTTTTGGTATAGGGTATCAGCCCAACTTAGCCACTTTATTAACAGTCAATTTGTAGTCTTCATAAATTCAAACACCAAGGTCGGGAACTATTGGTGCTGCCCATTCTGGGAACTGCACAGGTTGTATAACTCCCAGTTTCTCTAGTCCGTCCAATTCGGCATCTACCTTTTCCCGCATTGCATTGGGGGGTAGTGTCTGCATCCATATGAATTTTAGCTTGTGTTGCCTGGATCTTTCCGAGTTCATCTTGGAAAACTGAGGTGTATTTTTGTAGTAGCTCAGGTAGCCCATTAAATCTCAGCCCAATTCAATTTAAATACTTTCAGCCAGTTTCGTCAAAGGAGACTTGGCTTCTCACCTGCTACCACCATCAAGGGTAATTTAACTGATTGACTTCCGTACTGTACAGTAACCATGCTTATGTCTTTGATTTTGATGTCTTCTCCTGTGTAAGTTTTCAATTTGGCATCTGTTTCTTCCAAATTTAATTTACATTCCCCATAATTCAGGTATGTGAAGGTATGCTCACCTATTACCGTAGTGAAAGCTCCTGCGTCCACCTCCATTCTGATAGATCTATCATTCACCCTCCCTGTTACACAGATTGGTTCTGTTCTTCCTACCTTTAAATTATACAATGAATAAGTATCTGAAACTGTTACTTCAGGCTCTTCTACATTATGGATCTCACAGGGTTTTTTCTTTTGAACTTCCATTGATTACAAGGTTGTCGACTTCCACCTCTGTTACCATTATTCCATGTTTTCGCTGCCACTTCATTTCTTTGTATTTGTCTGCAAGCAGTGGCTGCTTTCCGCTTCTCATCAGAGCTGTGCATTTTCGCGGCCTTTTTGGCTGGGGCTCCCTGCCCAACATGGAGGACGGTGCCATTTTGCTCGCTCTCTATGGCTTTTGAGTCCCTCATTGTGCTTTCCATGGCCAGTGTTATTTCTAGCTCCTGAAAATCCAAATTTGTTTCTGACAGTAATCTCTTCTGAATCATATCTTCATCTATACTGCACACCAAATGATCTCTAAGCATATCATTTATAGGAGAACCAAACTTGCAATATTCTGTTAACTGTTTCAGACTTGCCACATAACAAGCAACCGTCTCCCCTGGGGCTCTTTCCTTGAGTTAAATTTGAACCGTTGCATCATTACCGAGGGCTTGGGCTGGTAATGACTCTTCACAAGCTTCACTAAGTGACCACAACTTTTTGTATCCGGGGTACTGAGAGCCATTAAACTTCGAATCAATCCATAGGTCTTACTCCACATGTGGATAAGAGGATCGCTCACCTCTTCTCCTCCCCTGCAATGTTGTTAGCTTGGAAAAAGAACGCTAGGCGTTCAACATAATGAGACCAATTGTCCGCGGTTGGGTCGAAAATATCAACTCTTCCAAGCTGTGGCATGCCTCGAGGGGATTGCTTCGACAGTTAAGACAGAAATTCTACTTACAATTACCATGTGAGGTATGGCCCGATTTCAATTCACTTGACTTCCTTCCTCGCCTTTTGCTTTTTTTCTTCTCCTCCCTTTATTTTTCTTGCTTTATCCTCATCACCAGTTTGTTGGATCCTGGTCACTAGTTTAGTTGGACTAATAGATCTGGGTTACATGTTTGTTTCGGGATGGCTGAGTTGGTACCATAGACAGAGTAGATCAGCAGACAGTTCTTATGTAGAACGCATTCTATTTATTTACATAGGAACTCAGCAGTTACACTTGTGTGCTTACAACTCAAAGCCTGTCTCTAAATTACAGACTCTAACTCTAGACTACTCCTACTGACTACTGAGGTAGCCCCTGCTTTTGGATACTAAGATCATGTGATCTTCCATTCTCACATTTTTCTTAAGGTATATTACACATCAGATTACCACAGACTGGTTGCGCTGATTTTCTTTTGTTGTGCTGGTCCCTAGTTTGTCACCTTTTCCCTTGAAGATGACAATTTATTTTGAAGGATTGGTCCTATAGGTGCTGGAAGCTTTCTGATCTGCATTAGCATTCTTCATATTTGGGCTCAAATAGCAAGTGCCAACAGACTGGCATTGTAGCCAAACCGGACATTCTTCTCATTGATATCCACACTTGCACTTTCCACCATCTGTTACTGGAGTAAGTTTAAAAACCAGACTGACTCTTCCATGCTTTTACAGACATTATCTACCACTTCCCCAAACCTGAGGACACTTATCCGAACTGTTGTGTCCCTACCCTTGACGCAATTGAGCTAAGCCAGCATGGAACAGAGAGTGTACCTGCGTGTCTCTTGGTCTACATAGCTCAGCACCAAATGATACATTTACCCAATGGCTAATCCAGTGATATGGGACCTTTAGAACACAAAAAAGAAAAACTGCTGGAAACCTGAAATACAAACAGAAAATACTGGGAATACTCCATTGGTCAGGCAACAGCAAGGGAGAGAAAAACAGTTATGTTTCAGGTCCGTGACCTTTCATCGGAGTGGGACCTTAGTGTGCCACTAGTCCTGAAATGCATTTCTTTCTAATATTCATTTCATCATTATGACTGCCTTGGAAACATCACTTGTCCCTGCCTTTCCCTCTTCCTCACTATGGCTATCACTTTATCATCTTGATGTTTGAATTCTTTAATGCTTTAAGTCATCCTCCCCACTTCCACTCTGCATAAGTTTTAATTCATGTATTTTGTCACTGCTCATGAACTAGACTAGCCATGTAAACACTGTGGCTATAAGAACAGGTCAGAGGTTAGGAAGTAGCTCACCTCCTGACTCCCCAAAGCCTGTCCATCATCTACAAGGCACAAGTCAGGAGTGTGATGGAATACTTTCCACTTGCCTGGATGAGTGCAGCTCCAACAACACTCACGAAGCTTGACACCATCCAGGAAAAAGCAGCCCACTTGATTGGCACCCCATCCACAAACATTCACTCCCTTCACCACTGACGCACAGTGGCAGCAGTGTGTACCATCTACAAGATGCGTTGCAGGAACTCACCAAGGCTCCTTAGATGGAGATAGGAACACCACCACTTGGAAGTTCCCCTCCATGCCACTCATTATCCTGACTTGGAAATATATCGCCATTCCTTCATTGTCACTGGGTCAAAATCCTGGAACCCCCCTCCCCAACAGCACTGTGGGTGTATCCATACCACATGGACTGCAGCGGTTCAAGAAGACAGCTCACCACCACCTTCTCATGGACAGTTAGGGCTGGGAAATAAATGCTTGCCTAGTCAGCGATGCCTACAACCCATGAATGGAGAAAAAAATATATTGTTGCTTGCTGAAAATCCTCTAATTCCATTATCCAAGCCGGGTATCATCGACTCCCTGTACACATTCAAATGAGTTTCAAGATCCTTATTCTATGGTCTCTGCTATCCCTCTGGTGTCTCTGCAGTCTTGTGTTCTGACTTGCCTACTATTCTGACAGTGATCAATTCCCCTCTCTGCTCTTCACACCGCCATGGACAGGAATGTGCTTTTCTTTCTGTTACTGTCCCCATCCTGCTCTATCATGCTGTCCTCAAATCCTTCCAGCTTTACAATCTCCCTACTGATTTCAAAAGCCTTTTTTTAAAAATATATATTTTTATCCCTCTTTATATTAGCTCTTTCAACCCTGCCCCCAATTTTGTTACTTTCCTCCTGCCCAATGTCAGTGTAGGCTTTGTATTATTGACAGTGATGTTAACCTACCCTAGGGGTTTTGAACTGTAAAATACACTTGTAAAACGCTATGTGACACTTCTTCAGCTCTAACTTTCCAAGAAGTGCCCTTTGAAGTATTGCAGTCCAAACAGATTTCTTTTCAAAAACATAAGACGGAATGAGAGTGGCCAATCTTTTCTTTAAAATCTTCCTTGTATGGTTTTGTATGAAAGTTCCTATTTTTACACTCCCTTCACATGTGTCTGCATAAGTACACGCACGCAGTCTTGTGCAGTTGTGCATTTTTACTCACCTCCCAGGTTTTAACCCCTTGGTTGCTGGTTTATGATTCTCATTTAACTAATATTGAACTGTGGTCAGTGCTCTGGAAGTGGAAGCTAGATGTCCCTAAAATAGTTTTCAACTGCAAACAACCTTTATTTTCCCATGATGACTTTGGGCCGTTCAACTGTCACAGTTAGTGATTTGTGAGGACTCTTCAAAAACACTAAGATAGAAGGAGAAAATTTACAGTACTTCACCTGGAAAAGATAATTCCTGATTCCGACATAATTTTTAATTGCCATCAAATGCTGTATGTATTATCTTGAATTATTACTAAACAGATGTGCAAAACTTCTGTTCCTTTTGCAGGAGTTTGCCGCACTAACAAAGGAATTGAATGCCTGCAGGGAACAACTTTTGGAGAAAGAGGAGGAGATCTCTGAACTGAAAGCAGAGAGGAACAATACCAGAGTGAGTAAGACCAATCAATCCCATTTTACGAGATAAATTAAAGGGATAACGGTTATGAGACTCAACTGAGAAAGACATTGGTAGCTGTTTCAAACAAGTCTGTATAGAGAGAACACCAGTATAGATCAGTGGATCTTAAATCTCTAATATGTATATGGCTGATTGTCAAAAAATACATTTTATTACGGGTGAGTGAAGGTATTTTTCCGCTTCCCCTACTGTGATTCGGATCTTTAGGAGTTGAATAGGGGAAGGACATTAAATGCATGTCCCATGGATTTTTCCTTCTTACCCAGTATGCAAGTTTCTGAATTGCATTCAGTAGTTCCCAGAATAGTTGAGATCAGGCATTTGGTGAGTGATGATGTTGAGTTGGTGCTCTGCAGCTCTGCGACGCAGTCTAGCTTGTCCTCTAAACATTCCACCATCTCCCCCCTCTGTATTGCTGATGGCACTGTCTCATGTTGTGGTAAAGATCTCTGTAGATGCCAGTAACCCGCCACGTTTTCTCCAAGTGATTGTTGTTGATGTGCAAGTCCACAAGTTACTTGACTTGGGTGAGAAATTTATCACAGCCAATCTCAACGCTGTCTTCATTCAGTATTGTATCTTCCAGCAGGCTTAGGATACTTGTTAAGACATTTGTGTTTTCCCATCTGGCCATTAATGACTCCCAAGCTTGATCAGCTGCTTTAATATAGACTGAAGATTAAACTTCAAAGCTTCCTAATTTACGTGGTTCAGTATCACTCGGAGCAGTTAATTTATCAAGTGACCCCCTTGGATAAAAGGCAATGATGTAAATATGGTGGGAATGTCATGAAAATATAATAATTATCATAATGTTATGAATTATTGTAAAGATAGGTTAATAGTGGGGTTTGGATAGTTTCTCTGTGTGTGGGATTTAATTGCATTGGAGACAGTTGGTCAGCAGGCTTTGAGTCATCAATAAAGAAGCTAGGTTTGAAATGCTAAATACATAAACATGTATGAAGTTTTAGAATGTGAGGTGTGAGGAAAATTTGCATTTATAGATAAATTAGGGTAGTTTGAATTTCAAAGAGATGGTAGGATGTTACACCTAGCCAGAAGAATATAAGCCAAACAGTGTCTTTATTTTTCCCAAAGGTTACTGATAATATGAACACTATGAAAGATTTATATTATAAGAAAGGTAAAGTTCCAAAGACAAATGTGAAAAGCCTCCAGCCTCTGTGTATCAAGTTGCTGTCTACAGGAACCAAAGTTGAGAAAACTCACTTTGAATTCCACTGTCCAGGGTATTGTGTTGCTTTTCCTGGGTCTGTTTAAATCTATTTGTTTTAATGGGGGTGTAACTGGAAGCCAGATTAATTAGGGGTTTTGGAAGTTATTATAGTTGTAATTTGTAGATTTATGTATATGCTTGAAATCTTTTCTTTTGTTAATAAATGTTTAATTTAGTTTTTTAAAAACCTCTGACGTCGTGGTAATCTTATTACTTCTGAATTCAAAGCATGCATCTCGAAATAAATACAAATTGCAAAACAGTTGTGACCACATGACCAAGTTTCCCTCATGGATTTGATCTGCCTGGCACACATCATCTGCCACGTCATAACGGAACTAACTGGGCCAAACAGCCTTTTTCTCTGCTGTATAGTCTATGTACTTTTAGTTAAATGCTTTGGAAAAGTTTGTATTCAGGCATGATCTGACTCTGGCAGGTAAATTGGAGACGTGTCAGGTGACCTTTCAAATCTAGCTATTAAGGTTCTTTCCAGGCAAATAGCCTAAACATGTTGGCTTACAAACAAACACTTCTTTCTTGATCTCCAATACAACATCAGTGATGACTCTGAAGATCAAAGAGTATCTATTTGTTCCTCCATATGCTCAGATTTTATGCAACACAGCAGCTGAGCACTCCCATTTAATTGTCTGCTCTAACTTTTGACACCAGCTCACTTAAACTGTGTCTAATGTACTGCTAAAAGTCTTTACCTTGTGGCATCTTCCAGTATATTCGTTTAATTTATTCTCCCAGTTTTTTATCCATTGCTTTCAAATCAGAGTTTCTGAATTCAATTGCAATTATTGTATTATCATTTTTTTCTGACCCATGACATGATGTTGAATTTATTCACAGTTTGATAGCTGAGACTCTGATGGTCCTTATCTTCTCATTTTCTCTACCTTGGGCCTATTACTAAGCAGTGAATCATGTATACTTGCTTCCAAAAAATAAAAGAACAAACTGCAACTGCTTAAAATCAAAGTCAAAAACAGAAAATTCTGGAAATGCACAAAGTCCAGTAATAATTTTTTTATAAGTAAATGACCAGTTAGTTTTTAAGTGTAAGACCCTTTCTGAGCCTGAAAGATGATTAAAACCCTTTGTGGAGTGGAAGAGAAAAAAGGACCAGGCTGGGGCAAGAAAACATTGAATCACAGAGAAGAGGTTAATGAATGAAATAACAGAAACCTACTGAGTGGTATAAAAAGCTACTTGATAGAGAAGACTTGCATTTATATAATGCCTTTCATAACCTCAGGGCCTCCCATAGCGGTTTACTACCAATTAAATGAAGTACTTTTGAAGGGTAATCGCTGCTGTAATGAATAGGGAAATGAAGCAGCCAGATTGAGCACAGCAATTCCCATAAACAGCAAGAAATAATGACCAAATAATGTATTTTAACAATGTTGGTTGAGGGATAAATATTGACCAGGACACCGAGGAGGACTCCCCTGCTCCTCCAAGGTATGGTGCCATGTGATCTTTTACTTCCACCAGGGCCTCACTTTGACATCCCAGCTGGAAAACGGCACCTCAGCCAATGCAGCATTCCCTGATTACTGCGCTGGAGTATAAGCCTAGATTCTGTGTTCAAGTCCTTTGGAGTGGGACAGCATAAGAGTTTATTTTGTTTGCCAAAGAATGCTGGTAAATAGCAGAGGCAAGAACGCTGCCACTGAGCCACAACTAAAGAGCAGAAGCATCTGTAAAGAAGCAAGCTTGGTGAAAAGTGTAGCACAAATTCATAGAGGAAAAATAGTAAGAAAATGAAAGGAAAAGGAAAATTAAGGAAAGAAACACTTTTGCAAGGCTGGCTGATCTGTTGCAGATTTCTTTAATTTTTATACTCCTGCCTCTCTTTAAAATAAATTCTGCATCACCTTGTTGAGCTTTACTGTACTTTTAAACATAATTTTATATAAATATATACACTTTCTGTAGTTTGCTAAACCATTCCAATTAATCTTAATCCATTGATGAAAACTTCACCAAAGAAATCACCAAGGAAGGGGGAAGGACAGTTAGTTTTTTCTGTCTTCTATCCAAATTGTCATATTTTACTCAATCTAAGATAACTCAACTCTTTGATTGCCGTCGAATTCTTAGACAAAAGTAGCTAAAAGATCTACATAATCTCACCTTTTCCTTTTACAATCTTCGTCTGCTATTGCATAAAACTTCATTTCACTCCCCAGCTTTAATTATGCCTTCATTCAGCCAGCTATACTCCGCTTCATATTCCAACTGCCACTTTCAGCTTCCAGTACTAAATTTCTTATAATTCATTAATTAGTATAATTATTAACTAGTAGACCCAACTTCATTCATTATATTCATCTTTTTCCACGATGGCCAGGGTTTTTTTTTAGCAAAGCCCTTTGATTTATTAAAGCCTCCCCTTCCTTATTCTGACTGCTTATCTCCTCCAGCTCCTACATACTTATGTGTTCCATTCCTGAAAAAAAAGCTTTTATTTTTAGCCATTTAAAATTTTTATGTTCATTTTCCTTCTCTCTCCAGCTCGCCCCAGGCCAATTCCCAGTCCAAAGAGGAGGCCTGCTACCATCTGCTGTGCTTTGGGCCTTATTATTTCTGACTGCTGCTGGATGTGTTAGACTAATTTAACAGTGAATCGATCTCCATTTTTCTTTCCGTCTCCACTTCTCTTCCCCACCCCCCTCACCTGGATTTTGGTGAGGACTTTTTACTCGGATGGGAGCCAGCTTAAATCACATGCTATATAGAGTCAGCCATGGGCACAAATCCTGCCATTCTCTAAGAAAATGTATTGAAACATTTGTATATTGTAACATGACTCTGTTGAACCCACCTCAATTCTCAGTTTCACCCGTTTCAATTTCACCCATTTCAACTACCATTTAATTACCCTTTAACTAACGATTAAAGCCAGCTCCTTCACTCTACCTTTCATCATCTCTTGTCAGCAATGATATCAAACTGGATATTAATGCCATAGAGCCACAGAGTCATAGGCTGTTCTTTTACTATTTACCAGCCTTCTTTGCCAAACAAAATAAATTCTTATGCAGTGTTCATAATCTGATTCATAACGATGTATTTCATATTATTGAGAGCTGGATGATACTGTATGTAAGAGGTATTAAACTGAAATCAGGCAGAAAGTCAAAACGTGGTTAGGATTAAAAGAGAAAAAGCAATTGCGAGAAAGTTTAATCTGTTTATTTGTCTGTGTGGGTAAAATGTATACTGGAATGGATCCAGAGAGTGGCTTTCCTCCAGCTTTCTGCCATTCAATCTTTATCTTTTCCATCTCAGTAACTCTGTATTGTCTCTGGACACTCTCTCTCTCTCTCTCTCTCTCTCTCTCTCTCTCTCTCCCCCTCTCACCCCCCTCTCTCTCTCTCTTTCTGCTTGCTTCTTGCTCCCTCTCCCACATTCCCTCCCTCTCTCTGTTTGCTTCTCACTCTCTCTGCCTGCCCCTCCCTCCCTCTCTCTCTGCCTCCCTCCTGCACCCTCCCTCCCCCTCCCCATCCCCCCTCGCCCTCCCTCCCCCTCCCTCCCCCTCCCTCCCCCTCCCTCCCCCTCCCTCACCCTCCCTCCCTCTCCCTCTGCTTCCCTTCCTCCCCCTCCCACGCTCCCTCTCCCTTGCCCCCTCCGTCTCCCACGCCCCCCTCCTCGCCCTCCCCTCCCTCGCCCTCCCTCCCTCGCCCTCCCCTCCCACGCCCTCCCCTCCCTCGCCCTCCCCTCCCTCGCCCTCCCCTCCCTCACCCTCCCTCCCTCGCCTCCCCTCCCTCGCCCTCCCCTCCCTCGCCCTCCCCTCCCTCGCCCTCCCCTCCCTCGCCCTCCCCTCCCTCGCCCTCCCCTCCCTCGCCCTCCCTCCCTCGCCCTCGCCCTCCCCTCCCTTGCCCTCTCCCCTCCCTCCTCCTGCCTGCCCCTCCCCCTGCCTGCCCCTCCCTCCCTCTGCCTGACCCTCCCTCCCTCACTCCCTCCACCTGCCACTCCCTCCCTCCCTCCATCGCTCCGCCAGCCCCTCCATCGCTCCGCCAGCCCCTCCCTCCCTCTGCCTGCCCCTCCCTCCCTCCCTCCCCCTCTCATTCGCTCCCTCTCTCTCCCCCTCCCCCTATGCCTGCCCCTCTCTCCCTCCTGCCCCTCTCTCCCTCCCTCCATTCCTCCCTCCCTCCCCACACTCCATCCGCCTGCTCCTCCCTGCCCTCCCTCATCATTCTGCCTGCCCCACTCCCTCCCTCCACCTGCCCTTCCCTCCGCCTGCCCCTCCCACCTTCCCTCCCTCTGCCTGCCCCTCCCTCCCTCCCTCCCTCTGCCTGCCCCTCCCTCCCTCCCTCCCTCCCTCTGCCTGCCCCTCCCGCCCGCCCTCCCTCCCTTCCACTGCCCCTCACGCCCGCCCTCCCTCCCTTCCTTCCCCTGCCCCTCACGCCCGCCCTCCCTCCCTTCCCCTGCCTCTCACGCCCGCCCGCCCTCCCTCCCTTCCCCTGCCCCTCCCACCCGCCCTCCCACCCTCCACCTGCCCCTCCCGCCCACCCTTCGCCTGGCCCGCCTCCGCCTGCCGCTCCTACCCACCCTCCGCCCGCCCTCCCTCCCTCCGCCTGCCCCACCTCCGCCTGCCCCACCTCCGCCTGCCCCACCTCCGCCTGCCCCACCTCCGCCTGCCCCACCTCCGCCTGCCCCACCTCCGCCTGCCCCACCTCCGCCTGCCCCACCTCCGCCTGCCCCCGCCTCCGCCTGCCCCCGCCTCCGCCTGCCCCCGCCTCCGCCTGCCCCCCCTCCGCCTGCCCCCCCCTCCGCCTGCCCCTCCCTCCGCCTGCCCCTCCCTCCGCCTGCCCCTCCCTCCGCGCCCCCTCTCGCCTGCCCCTCCCTCCGCCTGCCCCTCCCTCCGCC